>NC_053028.1:355875819-356597625 GCF_003073215.2 Triticum urartu
CAGGTGACGCTACTTGCTACTATTCTCAGCACCACAAAGTGAAAACACCTCTGAATTAAAAAAGGATAACAAGGATCACATACTCCTGACCAAGTGTTTACTGATCTGTGCTGTACAACGAGTGCATATCCAGTGATACACACATCTGAATTTAAAAAAACGTGTATGCAACTTTCAAGAAAAGTGAGTAACGCAAAAACAGGGACTACTTCTGCTTGTAATCATCGAGTATTGGTGTTTTAGAAAATTATGATGGACTAGTTCATTTGGAAACGATCAGTCGTTGTATATCAGGGTATGTAGCTGGTTCATCAGCTCGTCAAGTAGTACATGGGAGTTGAGCTGGTAATCAATTCATACTTACATGGTTAGTTGCAAACTGCATCTCGATGCCATCCTTTGAGAGGGAGAAAGGGGTTGCCATTACTCCTGCATTGTTGCTACCAGAGAAAGCAACATGCAATCAGGGAACGCCGTGAGTTATCAATTATACAAGTAGTACATGGGAAGTAATGTGCAATGATGAAAAGTACTAGACTTAAATACATGAGTCGTGTGCTAATAAGGATTAAGTGTCATAGTGCAGGAAGTGGCATAGCTATGCAAGTAACCATCCATAAAATGAAACTGACCGTTCCTATAACATGGTTCAAACTAGCAGCTGTCCTGGAACCTGAATTAAATCAGTTCAGTGACACCATTGTTGCAGTAGTTGTACTAGCAGGCATATATTTGTGGTTGAATATAGGTGGAATCGAATTAAATCTACCAGCACAACAACTAACTAATAGTATGACCAAGCTCGTCTATATGATTGAAGGTAGTAAGTAGTAGTGTCTGAAATTATAAACCAATTGCCCCTCCATGAAATTCCCCATGCCTATAGCCTCCTTAAAATTTGGAAATCTGTAAGGGGATCTACATGCCCATGATGAGGGAAGGCAGAGGAGGGAGCAGGGGAACGACCTTCTATGGCGCAAAAGCAGATCACTGCAGTAGGCTACATCATGCATTCAGAAAAATAGATTAGAAAAGAGGCATGCATACGATCACATCATGCATTTGCACATTCATTCAGTAGCTAAAATCAACCTGCAGCATAGTTGGTGAGGCCAACTTCAAGACCATAGCAAGGCAACTCATGGGAGTAGGCAGCGGCCATTACGACATCATCAGCAATGGTAGCGTAAACAATTTGGTGTGTCATCATATGTGGCCAAGTTCCTAGGAAAAATAACAAACTTGTAATACGGCAATTATTTTAAAAAAGTGTTCTCAGAAACGAGCTATCACGTGTGGAGATCAATGGCTTTCAAGCCAAATGATCAATCTTATGGCCACATTCATGGCATAGTTTGTTCAAATGATCTCATATTGTGCACAAGGGTGCATATTGGAATGGCAAACAATGTTGCCTAAGGAAGTTTTCATTTTCGTTGGACGAAAAAACCATTTTCCATTTTTCGAGTGCCCGAAAGGAGGTTTTTTTGTGAAGGAACTACCAAATAATTGTTGCAAAATTGGACCGAATCATTTTTATAAAATACTAGGCCATATTTAATGCACAATTGACAAAATGGTTGGGTGTAAAAATTTTTGATCCACCTCTCGTGAAAAAGGCAAATTTCCGCCGATTCAGCTGAAGCGGGTCAAATTTGAACTGCAGCTGCCTCATAGTTTGCTATTTATTTTTTCTCAAAAATCATTTCTAGGTACATAAGTATCTATTTAATCAGAGAAACACCAAAAAAATTCCAAGATTCAACCACTAGCTAGGAACGGTCATTCCCGCCGTTTTGACCGCATTTTGAAACGGGCATAAAAAATTAAAAAAAATCAAAAAATTGGGAAACCTTCGCATTGTGTCATCATATGTGGCCAAGTTCCTAGGAAAAATAACAAACTTGTAATACGGCAATTATTTTAAAAAAGTTTTCTCAGAAACGAGCTATCATGTGTGGAGATCAATGGCTTTCAAGCCAAATGATTAGTCTTATGGCCACATTCATGGAATGTTTGTTCAAATGATCTCATATTGTGCACAAGGGTGCATATTGTAATGGCAAACAATGTTGCCTAAGGAAGTTTTCATTTTCGTTGGACGAAAAAACCATTTTCCATTTTTCGAGTGCCCGAAAGGAGGTTTTTTTGTGAAGGAACTACCAAATAATTGTTGCAAAATTGGACCAAATCAATTTTTATAAAATACTAGGCCATATTTAATGCACAATTGACAAAATGGTTGGGTGTAAAATTTTTTGATCCACCTCTCGTGAAAAAGGCAAATTTCCGCCGATTCAGTTGGAAGCGGGTCAAATTTGAACTGCAGCTGCCTCATAGTTTGCTATTTATTTTTTTTCAAAAATCATTTCTAGGTACATAAGTATCTATTTAATCGGAGAAACACCAAAAAAATTCCAAGATTCAACCACTAGCTAGGAACGGTCATTCCCGCCGTTTTGACCGCATTTTGAAACGGGTACAAAAAATTCAAAAAAAATCAAAAAATTGGGAAACCTTCGCATTGTGTCATAATATGTGGTCAAGTTCCTAGGAAAAATAACAAACTTGTAATACGGCAATTATTTTAAAAAAGTGTTCTCAGAAACGAGCTATCATGTGTGGAGATCAATGGCTTTCAAGCCAAATGATCAATCTTATGGCCACATTCATGGCATAGTTTGTTCAAATGATCTCATATTGTGCACAAGGGTGCATATTGGAATGGCAAACAATGTTGCCTAAGGAAGTTTTCATTTTCGTTGGACGAAAAAACCATTTTCCATTTTTCGAGTGCCCGAAAGGAGGTTTTTTTGTGAAGGAACTACCAAATAATTGTTGCAAAATTGGACCGAATCATTTTTATAAAATACTAGGCCATATTTAATGCACAATTGACAAAATGGTTGGGTGTAAAAAATTTTGATCCACCTCTCGTGAAAAAGACAAATTTCCGCCGATTCAGTTGGAGGCGGGTCAAATTTGAACTGCAGCTGCCTCATAGTTTGCTATTTATTTTTTCAAAAATCATTTCTAGGTACATAAGTATCTATTTAATCAGAAGACACCAAAAAAATTCCAAGATTCAACCACTAGCTAGGAACGGTCATTCCCGCCGTTTTGACCGCATTTTGAAACGGGTATAAAAAAATTCAAAAAAAATCAAAAAATTGGGAAACCTTCGCATTGTGTCATAATATGTGGCCAAGTTCCTAGGAAAAATAACAAACTTGTAATACGGCAATTATTTTAAAAAAGTGTTCTCAGAAACGAGCTATCATGTGTGGAGATCAATGGCTTTCAAGCCAAATGATCAATCTTATGGCCACATTCATGGCATAGTTTGTTCAAATGATCTCATATTGTGCACAAGGGTGCATATTGGAATGGCAAACAATGTTGCCTAAGGAAGTTTTCATTTTCGTTGGACGAAAAAACCATTTTCCATTTTTCGAGTGCCCAGAAAAAGGAGGTTTTTTTGTGAAGGAACTACCAAATAATTGTTGCAAAATTGGACCGAATCATTTTTATAAAATACTAGGCCATATTTAATGCACAATTGACAAAATGGTTGGGTGTAAAATTTTTTGATCCACCTCTCGTGAAAAAGGCAAATTTCCGCCGATTCAGCGGAAAGCGGGTCAAATTTGAACTGCAGCTGCCTCATAGTTTGCTATTTATTTTTTCAAAAATCATTTCTAGGTACATAAGTATCTATTTAATCAGAGAAACACCAAAAAAATTCCAAGATTCAACCACTAGCTAGGAACGGTCATTCCCGCCGTTTTGACCGCATTTTGAAACAGGTATAAAAAATTCAAAAAAAATCAAAAAATTGGGAAACCTTCGCATTGTGTCATCATATGTGGCCAAGTTCCTAGGAAAAATAACAAACTTGTAATACGGCAATTATTTTAAAAAAGTGTTCTCAGAAACGAGCTATCATGTGTGGAGATCAATGGCTTTCAAGCCAAATGATCAATCTTATGGCCACATTCATGGCATAGTTTGTTCAAATGATCTCATATTGTGCACAAGGGTGCATATTGGAATGGCAAACAATGTTGCCTAAGGAAGTTTTCATTTTCGTTGGACGAAAAAACCATTTTCCATTTTTCGAGTGCCCGAAAGGAGGTTTTTTTGTGAAGGAACTACCAAATAATTGTTGCAAAATTGGACCGAATCATTTTTATAAAATACTAGGCCATATTTAATGCACAATTGACAAAATGGTTGGGTGTAAAAATTTTGATCCACCTCTCGTGAAAAAGGCAAATTTCCGCCGATTCAGTTGGAAGCGGGTCAAATTTGAACTGCAGCTGCCTCATAGTTTGCTATTTATTTTTTAAAAATCATTTCTAGGTACATAAGTATCTATTTAATCAGAGAAAAACAAAAAAAATTCCAAGATTCAACCACTAGCTAGGAACGGTCATTCCCGCCTTTTTGACCGCATTTTGAAACAGCATAAAAAATTCAAAAAAACAAAAAATTGGGAAACCTTCGCATTGTGTCATTATATGTGGCCAAGTTCCCAGGAAAAATAACAAACTTGTAATACGGCAATTATTTTAAAAAAGTGTTCTCAGAAACGAGCTATCACGTGTGGAGATCAATGGCTTTCAAGCCAAATGATCAATCTTATGGCCACATTCATGGCATAGTTTGTTCAAATGATCTCATATTGTGCACAAGGGTGCATATTGGAATGGCAAACAATGTTGCCTAAGGAAGTTTTCATTTTCGTTGGACGAAAAAACCATTTTCCATTTTCCGAGTGCCCGAAAGGAGGTTTTTTTGTGAAGGAACTACCAAATAATTGTTGCAAAATTGGACCGAATCATTTTTATAAAATACTAGGCCATATTTAATGCACAATTGACAAAATGGTTGGGTGTAAAAAATTTTGATCCACCTCTCGTGAAAAAGGACAAATTTCCGCCGATTCAGCTTGGAAGCGGGTCAAATTTGAACTGCAGCTGCCTCATAGTTTGCTATTTATTTTTTCAAAATCATTTCTAGGTACATAAGTATCTATTTAATCAGAGAAACACCAAAAAAATCCAAGATTCAACCACTAGCTAGGAACGGTCATTCCCGCCGTTTTGACCGCATTTTGAAACGGGCATAAAAAATTCAAAAAAAATCAAAAAATTGGGAAACCTTCGCATTGTGTCATCATATGTGGCCAAGTTCCTAGGAAAAATAACAAACTTGTAATACGGCAATTATTTTAAAAAAGTGTTCTCAGAAACGAGCTATCACGTGTGGAGATCAATGGCTTTCAAGAAATGATCAATCTTATGGCCACATTCATGGCATAGTTTGTTCAAATGATCTCATATTGTGCACAAGGGTGCATATTGGAATGGCAAACAATGTTGCCTAAGGAAGTTTTCATTTTCGTTGGACGAAAAAACCATTTTCCATTTTCCGAGTGCCCGAAAGGAGGTTTTTTTGTGAAGGAACTACCAAATAATTGTTGCAAAATTGGACCGAATCATTTTTATAAAATACCAGGCCATATTTAATGCACAATTGACAAAATGGTTGGGTGTAAAATTTTTTGATCCACCTCTCGTGAAAAAGGCAAATTTCCGCCGATTCAGTTGGAAGCGGGTCAAATTTGAACTGCAGCTGCCTCATAGTTTGCTATTTTTTTAAAAAATCATTTCTAGGTACATAAGTATCTATTTAATAAGAGAAACACCAAAAAAATTCCAAGATTCAACCACTCGCTAGGAACGGTCAAGCCCGCCGTTTTGACCCCATTTTGAAACGGGCATAAAAAATTCAAAAAAAATCAAAAAATTGGGAAACCTTCTCATTGTGTCATCATATGTGGCCAAGTTCTGGAAAAATAACAAACTTGTAATACGGCAATTATTTTAAAAAAGTGTTCTCAGAAACAGTTTCACATGTGGAGATCAATGGCTTTCAAGCCAAAATGATCAATCTTATGCACATTCATGGCATAGTTTGTTCAAATGATCTCATATTGTGCACAAGGGTACATATTGGAATGGCAAACAATGTTGCCTAAGGAAGTTTTCATTTTCGTTGGACAAAAAAACCATTTTCCATTTTTCGAGTGCCCGAAAGGAGGTTTTTTTGTGAAGGAACTACCAAATAATTGTTGCAAAATTGGACCGAATCATTTTTATAAAATACTAGGCCATATTTAATGCACAATTGACAAAATGGTTGGGTGTAAAATTTTTTGATCCACCTCTCGTGAAAAAGGCAAATTTCCGCCGATTCAGTGAAGCGGGTCAAATTTGAACTGCAGCTGCCTCATAGTTTGCTATATTTTTTTCAAAAATCATTTCTAGGTACATAAGTATCTATTTAATCAGAGAAACACCAAAAAAATTCCAAGATTCAACCACTAGCTAGGAACGGTCATTCCCGCCGTTTTGACCGCATTTTGAAACGTATAAAAATCAAAAAAAATCAAAAAAATTGGGAAACCTTCGCATTGTGTCATCATATGTGGCCAAGTTCCTAGGAAAAATAACAAACTTGTAATACGGCAATTATTTTAAAAAAGGTGTTCTCAGAAACGAGCTATCACGTGTGGAGATCAATGGCTTTCAAGCCAAATGATCAATCTTATGGCCACATTCATGGCATAGTTTGTTCAAATGATCTCATATTGTGCACAAGGGTGCATATTGGAATGGCAAACAATGTTGCCTAAGGAAGTTTTCATTTTCGTTGGACGAAAAAACCATTTTCCATTTTTCAAGTGCCCGAAAGGAGGTTTTTTTGTGAAGGAACTACCAAATAATTGTTGCAAAATTGGACCGAATCATTTTTATAAAATACTAGGCCATATTTAATGCACAATTGACAAAATGGTTGGGTGTAAAATTTTTTGATCCACCTCTCGTGAAAAAGGCAAATTTCCGCCGATTCAGTTGGAAGCGGGTCAAATTTGAACTGCAGCTCCCTCATAGTTTGCTATTTATTTTTTCCAAAAATCATTTCTAGGTACATAAGTATCTATTTAATCAGAGAAACACCAAAAAAATTCCAAGATTCAACCACTAGCTAGGAACGGTCATTCCCGCCGTTTTGACCGCATTTTGAAACGGGCATAAAAAATTCAAAAAAAAATCAAAAAATTGGGAAACCTTCGCATTGTGTCATCATATGTGGCCAAGTTCCTAGGAAAAATAACAAACTTGTAATACGGCAATTATTTTAAAAAAGTGTTCTCAGAAACGAGCTATCACGTGTGGAGATCAATGGCTTTCAAGCCAAATGATCAATCTTATGGCCACATTCATGGCATAGTTTGTCAGAGATCAATGGCTTTCAAGCCAAATGATCAATCTTATGGCCACATTCATGGCATAGTTTGTTCAAATGATCTCATATTGTGCACAAGGGTGCATATTGGAATGGCAAACAATGTTGCCTAAGGAAGTTTTCATTTTCGTTGGACGAAAAAACCATTTTCCATTTTTCGAGTGCCCGAAACGGAGGTTTTTTTGTGAAGGAACTACCAAATAATTGTTGCAAAATTGGACCGAATCATTTTTATAAAATACTAGGCCATATTTAATGCACAATTGACAAAATGGTTGGGTGTAAAAAATTTTTGATCCACCTCTCGTGAAAAATCCAAAAATCATTTCTAGGTACATAAGTATCTATTTAATAAGAGAAACACCAAAAAATTCAAGATTCAACCACTAGCTAGGAACGGTCATGCCCACCGTTCTGACCGCATTTCAAAACGGGCATGAAAAAAATTCAAAAAATTGGAGCATTTTTTAATATATGGTCAACATTTTTCTATACACATTTTTAATAATTTCCAAATTCTTGATTAACATTTTTTAATACATCATTAATAGTTTTTTAATACATGGTCAACATTTTTTTCAATACACATTTTATTTTTTTAAATGCTTGATTTATATTTTCAAATACATGATTAACATTCTTTGAATGCATGGTCCACACTTTTTTCCTATATAAATGTGATCATTTTAAAATTCCTGATTAATGTTTTTCAAATATGTTTCTAAAATATTTATTGAATACTTGATTTACATTTTTTAAATACATGATCAACTTTTTTACACACATTGTATATTTTCGTATAGAACTATAGATGATAAACATTTTCTTTATACAAATGTATTTTTTTCAATTGCTTGCTTAACAAATTTTTTATGTATTTTTTGTAATATAATTATTTATAATATTTGGAAGTATAAACAAAAGTTTTTTTGGCATAGGTTTAAATGAAAGTAGAAAAGAGAAAGAAAATATGTACACAAAAGAGGTGGCGTCGTCCCACCGAAGCCCAAGGCCCAGTCGTCAGACAAAATTGATAAAAGAAAAAAGAGAGGTGGCGTAGTCCCACCGAGGCCCAAGTCCTCTGGTCCGCTCTTTAAATAATGCTCTGGGCATTGTGGTGTCAACAAGGAACTCTTGGCCTAGTGTTTAGGCGTGGTTGTCTTGAACAAGAGGTCTTGTGTTCGAATCCTATGTTGCCATTTTTTTGCTACTTACTCCCTTCGTCCGGAAATACTTGTCTTAGAAATGGTTGAAAATGGATAGTATTTCCGAACGGAGGGAGTATTTCTTTATTTGAGTCCATTAGGTTTAAAATTTGAGTACAGCAGATGTGCGGACCATATAATTAATAAAGGAAAAGAGAGAAGTGAGGCCTCGCACGAATTTGTCCCAAGCCCAGGAAATGACGAATATATCCTATAAGAACAGTCAATGTATATATCATATAAGAAGAGTCAATGTGGAAAACTATCACTATGTCCAATGTGATGTGGTGGTAAGGCACTTAACTTTACTAGCCAGAGGCGTGGGTTCGAATCCTCCCCATCACAGCGTTTCTTTTTTTATTCTGCTTGGGACCCGAGCGTCAGCTTGGTGGGGTCAACGTGTCATGTAGGTGGTGGGTCTCACTAGTCAGTTTGGTGGGGCCTACGTGTCATATACGTGATGGGTCAGGGTGCTTGGACTTCCTGGTCAACAGTTCAATGCGTGGGACCCATCCGTCAGGGTACATTCAAACCTGATACTTTCCGGACACGTAAGCGAAAATTGTGACATGGACATGACACATAGACAAAAATTGAACCATGGACATGACACATATGCAAAACTGATGAGGTGACGTCTAGTCCACCACAGTTTACAAGGCTATGACCATATATATTGGTCGTGATCAGCTAAAAATAAGTCAGCGGACCAGTGTTGTCTACTTTACGACCATTTCGTGTAAGGAAATTGCGACCTTTCTGACCAAAATGGGCGTTATGGTTTAGGATTTAGAGCCCCTCGAACAGCTTTTGACTAATTGGTCTCAAATGGTCATAGATTTACGACCAATTCTTCCAGGATCACTGACAGAAGGTCACAAGTTGACATATTTCTTGTAGTGAGCATTGCAAAGAGCTCGGGAATTGTTTTGTTCATCCCTTGCATATTATAGTTTATCACGAAGCCTTTATAGCTTGGTGGCAGTGATTGAAGAACTCTGTCAATGACACTATCATCTGAAAGATTAACTCCTAGCTGAGTCAAGTGGTTATGGTACCCAAACATTCTGAGTATGTGTTCACTGACAAAACTGTTCTCCTCCATCTTGCAGCTATAGAACTTGTTGGAGACTTCATATCTCTCAACTCGGGCATTTTCTTAAAATATTAACTTCAACTCCTGGAACATCTCATATGCTCCATGACGTTCAAAACATCTTTGAAGTCCCGATTCTAAGCCGTAAAGCATGGCACACTGAACTATCTCATAACATCTGGAGTTGCTCCTGTAGCAGGCCTTGCACCTAGCGGTGCATCAAGGACGTAATTCTTTAGTGCAGCAATGAGGATAATCCTCAAGTTACGGATCCAGTCCATGTAGTTGCTACCATCATCTTTCAACTTAGCTTTCTCTAGGAATGCATTAAAATTCAAGGGAACAGTAGCACGGGCCATTGATCTACAACATAGATATGCAAAAACTATCAGGACTAAGTTCATGATAAATTTAAGTTAAATTAATCATAATACATAAGAACTCCCACTTAGGTAGACATCCGCCGAGTCATCTAAATGATCATGTGATCCATATCAACTAAACCATGTCCAATCATCACGTGAGATGGAGTAGTTTTCAATGGTGAACACCTCTATGTTGATCATATCTACTATATGATTCATGTTCGACCTTTCGGTCTCAGTGTTCCGAGGCCATGTATGTACATGCTAGGCTCGTCAAGTTTAACCCGAGTATTCTGCATGTGCAAAACTGTCTTGCACCCGTTGTATGTGAATGTAGTGCTTATCACACCCGATCATCACGTGGTGTCTCGGTAAGACAAACTGTCGCAACGGTGCATACTCGGGGAGAACAATTATACCTTGAAATTTAGTAAGGGATCATCTTATAATGCTACCACCGTACTAAGCAGTACTAAGCAAAATAAGATGCATAAAAGATAAACATCACATGCAATCAAAATATGTGACATGATATGGCCATCATCATCTTGTGCCTTTGATCTCCATATCCAAAGCACCGTCATGATCTCCATCCTCAATGACTTGACACATTGATCTCCATCGTAGCATCGTTGTCATCTCGCCAACTATTGCTTCTACAACTATCGCTAACGTAGAGTGATAAAGTAAAGCAATTGCATAGCAATTGCATTTCATAGAATAAAGCGACAACCATAAGGCTCCTGCCAGTTACTGATAACTTTTACAAAACATGATCATGTCATACAATAACGTATATCACATCATGTCTTGACCATATCACACCATAGCATGCCCTGCAAAAACAAGTTAGACGTCCTCTACTTAGTTGTTGCAAGTTTTACGTGGCTGGTATGGGCTTCTAGTAAGAACCATTCTTACCTACGCATCAAAACCACAACAATTTTTTGTCAAGTGTGTTGTTTTAACCTTCAACAAGGACCGGCCGTAGTCAAACTCGATTCAACTAAAGTTGGAGAAACAGACACCCGCCAGCCACCTTTATGCAAAACAAGTTGCATGTCTGTCGGTAGAACCGGTCTCATGAACGTGGTCATGTAAGGTTGGTCTGGGCCGCTTCATCCAACAATTACACCGAATAAAAATAAGACGTTGGTGGTAAGCAGTATGACTATGATCGCCCACAACCCATTGTGTTCTACTCGTGCATATCATCTACGCATAGACCTGGCTCGGATGCCACTGTTGGGTAACATAGCATGCAATTTCAAAAAAAAATCCCACGATCACGCAAGATCTATCTAGGAAATGCATAGTAACATGAGGGGAAGAGTGTGTCCATGTACCCTCATAGACTGAAAGCGGAAGCGTTAGGTTAACGCGGTTGATGTAGTCGAATGTCTTCGCGATCCAACTGATCAAGCACCGAACGTACAACACCTCCGAGTTCAGCACATGTTCAGCTCGATGACATCCCTCGAACTCTTGATCTAGTAAAGTGCCGAGGGAGAGTTTCGTTAGCACGATGACATGGTGACGATGATGGTGATGTGATCCGCACAGGGCTTCGCCTAAGCACTACGACAATATGACCGAAGGAGTAAACTATGGAGGGGGCACCGCACACGGCTAAGAGAATAACTGATGTGCTATGGGGTGCCCCCCTGCCCCGTATATAAATGAGGAGGGGAGGAGGCCTGCCTAAGGGGGCGTGCCATGGGGGGAACCGACTAGGACTCATCGTCATGTCCGTGATCTCATCTAGGACTTCGAACAATCTTAGGTCACCAAAACACATAACTCATAATACAAATCGTCATCAAACGTTAAGCGTGCGGAGCCTAAGGGTTGGAGAACTATGTAGACATGACCGAGACACATCTCTGATTAATAACCAACAGCGGAACCTGGATGTTCATATTGGTTCCTACATATTCTAGGAAGATCCTTATCGGTCAAACCGCAATGACAACATACGTCATTCCCTTTGTCATCAGTATGTTACTTGCCCAAGATTCGATCGTCGGTATCTTCATACCTAGTTCAATATCGTTACCGGCAAGTCTCTTTACTCGTTCCGTAATCCATCATCTCGCAACTAACTCATTAGTCACATTTCTTGCAAGGCTTATCGTGATGTGCATTACCGAGAGGGCCCAGAGATACCTCTCCGATACTCGGAGTGACAAATCCTAATCTCGATCTATGCCAACCCAACAAACACCTTCAGAGACACCTGTAGAGCATCTTTATAATCACCCAGTTATGTTGTGACGTTTGATAGCACACAAGGTGTTCCTCCGGTATTCGGGAGTTGCATAATCTCATAGTGAAAGGAATATGTATAAGTCATGAAGAAAGCAATAGCAATAAAACTTAACGACCATTATGCTAAGCTAACGGATGGGTCTTGTCCATCACATCATTCTCCTAATGATGTGAACCCGATCATCAAATGATAACACGTGTCTATGGTTAGGAAACTTAACCATGTTTGATTAATGAGCTAGTCAAGTAGAGGCATACTAGGGACACTTTGTTTTGTCTATGTATTCACACATGTATCAAGTTTCCGGTTAATACAATTCTAGCATGAATAATAAACATTTATCATGATATAAGGAAATATAAATAACAACTTTATTATTGCCTCTAGGGCATATTTCCTTTACCCTCCTTATTCTTCTTCCTTGGGCCCCCCTAGATGGGAGGAGAGTTCCCCCTCTGGTCCATGGCCGCCATGGCGGCGGAGGGGCGGGAGCCCCTCCGGGATTGGATCTCTATCTCTCTCTGTTCTCTTCTGTTTCGCCCTCCTATTTTCTAGTCGAAAACCGTTTCTTACATTCTTGGAGATCCATAATTCCGACCAGGCTGAAATTTTGATGGAATTTTTATTCATAAATTATTTTTCTTGCGGTGAAAGAAGGGAAGCATCCGCCTTATGAGGTACCCACTACCCACCTGGGCGCGTCTGGCCCCGCCAAGCACGCCAAGATAGGTAGTGGGCCCCTTGAGCACCGTCTTTCGTTGATTCTTCTTCCAAAAATTCACATATATTCCAAAATAAATCTCCGTAAATTTTTATTGTGTTTGGACTTTGTTTGATATGGATATTCCGCGAAACAAAAAACATGCAACAAACAAGAACTAGAACTGGGCACTAGATCAATATGTTAGTCCAATAGATCATACAAATTGTTGCCAAAAGTATGTGAAAGTTGTATAAGATTCGCATGGAACAATCAAATATTATAGATACGATGGAGACATATTAGCCTCCAATGACCTTATGAGCCCAAGTTTTATGGTACCGAGGTCCATGTTTGGGACGTTAAAGTTTAGTTTGGCCATGATAGTGGGGCAAGAAGGTGGCGGGTGTCACAAATTGACATCGAGACCACCCATGGTGTTGGGGATATAACCAGTGGATATGAACCGCCCAGGAGGGGCCGGGTCATACCATAGGCGGCTTATCAGTGAAGATGGTGGATGATACAAGCCCATTGACGGCCCAAGACCCAGAGGCGACTTGAGGCCCAAGAGGACGAACTGCCATATGTGTAACTTGTATTGTAAGGCAAGTTCAATTAGTCACTGAGCCGGACACGTTGTGTATGAGCCGGCCGGGACTCCGTGAGCCGCCGGGCGTCAACCTGTGTATATAAAGGGAAGACCCGACGGGAGATCGATAACTAGGTCAAGCGTATTCGCTCCCTGGTAATCGAACCCCAAGCAATACAACCCTAACTGGAGTAGGCTTTTACCTTCATTGCAAGGGGCCGAACCAGTATAAAGCTCCCCATGTCCTTTGTCCCGTTTAACCCCTTTAAGCTAAACTAGCTACGATGGCTCCACGACTAAGTCCTTCCGCTAGGACATCTGCCGTGTCAAGTCCACGAAAGTTGGTGCCCACCGTGGGGCCAGCACACGGTGGTTTCATGTTCTTGAAGGGCAGCTTTGAAGGGATCAAGGGATACGCCGTGGGCCAGATGACCAAGAGTCGTTGCGGCAAGCTCTACATCGACAATGCAGGCTGGGGCCCCGAGGCCGGCTCAATTGAGTACGGGTACTGGGTCCCCTTCAGCAGAATCCACGTCGTCATCGGCAAGATCGGCGTACCGGGCCTTGAGCCGGACACCTGCACTGCCATCATCGAGACAGCTCAGCGTGCACGACCCGCCCGAGTTCAACCCGCCGTGAAGCACGCCTTTGTTGGTTTTATCCATGGGGTAGGACTTGAGGAAGGATCTGTGTCTGGCGGTCGCCATCTACTCTGATGGTGAGTCGTCAACCGGTGAGACCAACTCTATGTATCAACTACAAGACGGCCGGCTTGGGGGCTGTTCCGATGGCGACAGTATTCTGGACCCCTATGAGTCATCGAATAGGGTGGCGATCTTCATGGCCGGTACACAGCCGGTGCTGGGTTCGACAACCGCCGCGGCTATGACCTCTACCTCAATTGTGGGGGCGACACACTACAAAAAAATACACTTCCGTGATGATACGTGTTTGTTACAGTAGGTCACGTTTTCTGTCATACATGTATATCCATGACAAATTTATGACAGAATCAAGATAGTCATACCTATGCTGTCGTAGAAGTGTTCCATGACATTACCAAAATTATCATCATGGAAGTGTCCACTTCCATGACGATAAATCATGCGTCATGGAAGTGCTTTCGTCAAGGGTGACCAACACGTGGCATCCACCATAACGGGTCGCCGTTAAGCTATCGGGTTCGGTTTTGGATCCGATAACCCGTTAACAGCCCGGACCAATGAGGATTTTCCACATGTAAAATTGTCATTGGCCGGAGGAAACACGTGTTGGCTCACCGTTGAGACAGATATCATCCATTCAATGGATAGGAGGCGCCTATGATAGGTCGACACATGGCACGGCCCAACAGAGGGCCATTCTGGTGAAAAGGCCGGCCCGTTTGACTTGGTCAAAAGGTAACGAGCCATCCCACGGAAAGCATGTTCCTATATAGCCCATTTACGGCCCGCTAACTCACGGCCCGTTACGGCATATCGGAATTAAGCCCAGTAGCTTCATTTGGGCCGTCCAATATAATTCCAGCCCGTTGTAACTTCCAGCCCATGTATGGCCCATGATGTCTTTCGGCCCAGACGAGGCCACTTGTAACTCTTGGCCCATTAATGACCCGTAGTGAATCTAGCCTGCAATGAACAATGTATCGCTTCATACCCACTAACGGCCCATTATTCCATTGGCCCGTTTCCAACATGTGTTATCTTTCGGCCTTCTCAGGGCCCATTTATTCTTGGTCTTATTTCCAGCATTCGGTTACTTACGGCCCGTTACTGGCCTTTTCTGCTCGTGGGCCAAATTCAGCCCGTGGTTACAATCGGCCCGTTTGTGGCCCGTTAATCCGTTCGGACGTTTTCATAGCATCATCAAATACGGCCGATTAACGACGACCCGTTATAGCCCATAATGCGTTCTATTATTGGCCCATGTTTGGCTGATCGATCATACAGCCCGTATAAGGCCCATTGATGCTACAGCCCGTATAAGGCCCATTGATGCTACGGCCCGTAGAAGGCCCATTGTTTCTATGGCCCTTACAAGGCCCATTGTTTCTACAGCACTTACAAGGCCCATTGTTTCTATGGCCCGTAGGAGGCCCATGGTAACTACAGTAAATATGTAGCCCATGGTTATTATGGCCTAGTTTTAAAATATAGGTTATCGCGGCTAAACCGCGGAAAAAGAACTGCACTAACTACAAGCAAACAAATAAAACAAGACAACGAGGAAATAAATAATCAAGCAACTTACGCTAGGCTATCACGGCTATTACACATATTACATCCACTGGGCATCAAAGTTCGCCCTAGTGCAAATATAGGGAACAAAGCAGCATATCATATACACTGGTTGTCAAAGTTGGCGACCAGTGCAAATACACGCCGCAACAAAACAAGTCCAGAACTGAAACCACTTTCGAAGATCTCAAGAAACAATATCCTGGGTACCCATAATGCTGGAAAGATGCTTAGCAAGCTTATTAACATTCTCTTGTTTGGCGCTTAAATCCTCCAGCGCTTGTTGTTGCACCAGAAAGTATGCATCTGAATTCTGCAGGGACTTCCTTAGTCCTTCAGCTTCCTGTCGCAGCACATCTGATCGATATCTTTCAACTTAAAGTTGAGACTCAAGAGGACGAACTGATTCAGGCAGTGAGTTCGAAGAGCTTGTGCCGGCAGTAGTGGCCAGAAACTCGAATACTACATCAAGATAGGACTTTCGGGTTCTCTCACCGTCGTCAAGATAGTTTTTATCAGCTTTCTTGGAGACCAAGAGGGATGTCTCACTATCTTGAACCTTATCTGCATTACTTCCTTTACCATTGCATAACGGGGTACTGTTCTCCAATATTTTGTCTGCATTCTAAAAGAGAAACAAGTAGACACATCACAGGTTTACCATGTTGTATATGAAACTCATTTTGGTAAATCAGTTCAGTAGTAAAGTGGACAGGATAACAGCATGAAACAAACATATATCTATGTACCATGGTCACTTTATGTTCTATATCATTCTAGTATTTGTTGCCAAATCAAGATAGAGACACATTTCAAATAATATTTGTTCAAGACAAAGCAGAATAGACAGAATATAAGGGTGGGAAACTATAGAGAAATAACAACACTTGTAATGTGCATGACATGATAACATAACTGTTTATTCAATTGAAACTGAAATCAACATAGAGCAAGTTACAACAGCAAACCAGTTAAAGAAACAGGTTTAAAACATGCCTGTTGCACCATTGGAGTTTCAATTCCATCCTTCAAATTTGAAAATAGTTGGTATGAGTAAATACAGTGATGCAAGAGCAAAGGAGTATGAACCATAGCTACAGAACCTGGCACGAGAATAATTCTTCTTCTCCTTTAAGCGTTGAGTTAGGATTCGGAGTGGTGGTCCTCGTGCTTTGGGCACTGCAGTCCCTTACTAACTGATCGTGTTTGGGTGCTCTGTGGTGGAGACGGTGCTGTGTCAACTAGAACTGGGTTACTATCTGCTGGGGTTGGGGTTAGAAGGGGAGTAGCTGGTTCTCTGTCCAACTGGGTAGGGGTACAATCTCCAAGAGTCTGGGTTATGTGTGGTGGGGCTGGTTCTTGGGCAAGTACAACTGTGGTTCTATCTACATCAACTGGTAGCACCATCTTTTCTGAAGACCGTGTTGTTACTCCCTTAGATACTGCCATCACCCTCTCCAATTCGAATGGCTGATAAACAAGAAAAGTAATTGAATGTACATACATTGTATGATAAGATAGGTGCAATGGATAATGGGGAATAAAAGAGGGCATGAAATAATTCACATTTATGTTGTCTAGCCAAACAGAATAGCATGAAACAATTTCACATATATGATGGCTAACTAAACAGGATAGCATGACACAATTTCACATTATGATGGCTAACTAAAAAAGATGGAAAGACATAGTTCAAAATATGATGACCATGTAAACAGGATGACATGACATAACTATTTAATGTGTTTATTAAATAGGTTGGCATGCCATAATTCACATACATGCCACCTATGGAAACATGATAGCATGATATAATTCACGGATAAAATGACATAATTCAAAATATGATGACTGTAAACACTAAACAGGATGAGATGATATAACTATATGATGTCTTTATTAAATGGGTTGCCATGCCATAATCCAAATACATGACGTGTATGTAAACATGATGGCATGATATAATTCAAATATATGATTTATATAGTAAGCAAGTAAGCAGATGGAAATCCATATATGACGTAAAAACTAAGCAATGCAAGACAACATGCATGACATGGGTAATATAACCCTGCCAAGTTTGAGCATAGACCTCAGGGGGAAATAGGACTGGTCATCAGTCTCTGAATCCTCCTCTGAGGAGCTCTCTATAACTAGCAAGATGTCTGCTTCAGCAGGTAGCATTGTCTGCTCTGAATACCTTGTTTTCACTCTAGATTCTTCCATCATCGCTTCAAATGGCTGTTGCACAGGAAGAGTAGTTGAATATACAAATGTTGTCGACAAATGGAACACGTAATACAAAAAAATGATAGCATGATATAATTCACATACATGATGATTGGCTAAACAACATGGCATTGGATAATTCGCATATATAATGCCTTGGCAACAAGATAGCATTGCATAATTCACATATATAATGTCTAGCAACAAGATGGCAATGCATAATCCACATATATGGTAATTAGACACTAAACAGGTGGAATTCACACAAACCATGTCTAAACTAATCAAATGACATAGCAATGCAAGACACCAAACGCGCGATATGAGCAACATAACCCTGCCATGTTAGAGCATACACCTTGGGGGGGAATAGGACTGGTCATCTGTCTCTGAATCCTCCTCTAGGGAGCTATTCGTAGCCAGCGAATATGCGCTTCGTCAGATAGCATAGTCTGCTCTGAAGACCTTGTTTTCACTCCAGAATTTTCCATCACCGTGTCAAATGGCTGATGCACACGAAGAGTAGTTGAATGTACTAACATTGTTGACAAATGTAATACGTAATGGAAAAAAGGATGCCTGATATAATTCACATATAAGATGACTGGATAAGCAGAAGGGCATTCAAAATTCACATATATGATGCCTGGCTAAACAAGATGGCATTGCATAATTCACATAAACGATGAATAAGCTAAACAGATGGCATTCACACAAAGCATGTCTAAACTAAGCAGATGACATATTTGATGTATAAAGTAAGCAATGCAAGGCACCATATGCATGATATAAACAACATCAGCATGCCAAGTTAGAGCGAAGACCTCATGGGGTAAATAGGAGTGGTCTTCTCCTTCTGAATCCCCCTTAGAACAGATATCTTCCTCTCAATTACAATCTGAAATGGGTGGAGGGGGGCTGCCTTTGTGCCTACCATGGAGCGACGTCTGCATGAAATTTTATTGCCACACAAGGCTCGTATCTTTTTCTCTACATGTTTAGTTCCATTGTGTACAATAACTGACATGCATAGGAATAAAACATAGTGAGGTTATGTAAGGAGTGCATGCAGAAATCTAGAGTGATGGTAGCAACCTGTGGATAGACCAAAAACAATGATAGCAAGTAGATAATGGCTTAGTTAAAAATATAGATAATGGCTTCTTTACTGTTTGTTTCCCACCCAACATGAAACTCATAGTAGACACCAGAGATTAACCAGATAGTAGATAGATACTTTTGATTGCGGTCCCGATATGTACCCCACAACCATTTAAAAACTCAAGTTTGACCATTAGTTTGGAGCTGACTCGGAGTCTAATCGGTGAACAGGACGATAAAGTAGCATGTAATATTAAGCTATGCATAACGTAAGCTGATGCGAAAGAGTGCGACCTCTCTTATGGACTCGTGTAGTCCTCGAGGTCATCTGCAGTTGTCATGGCTGGCAGTGGCGGGGAAGAAGATCTGAGGCGGCGAAAGACAGTCTGGAGGCCGGATCCCTGCTATGCTGGACCCTTCTGTCGTTGGAGCAGCTGAGTTGGGGTGGACGATGGCGCAGCAGGAGCGGGACAAACCACACAAGGCTTTCTTTGAAAAATATCTATAAGAGAAGTAATTCTGTAAGGGCTCATTTGAATTGGAGGATTCTAACAACACAGGGATAGGAAATACACAGTAATAGGATAGGAATGCACGTGCAAAATAGAGAATTAGAAAGTACATGATTTCTACCAATCTGGGTGTTTGGTTCACAAGAATTGGAAGATCATAGGATGCAAAGAAGCATGGTGAGATTAAGTCAAACCACAAGAAAATGTACGGTTATAATGCTATTATGATACTATCTCTTAGTCTTGTGCTACATGAATAGGAATTTGAAAAGGAGGATAAGTGGATTTTAAAATTCCTACGGTTTTTCTTTCAAGGAGACACTAAAGGAACAAATTCTACAGTTTTCCTTTGCTCCATTCCTTTGAACCAAATGCTTGAATAGAAGTACCATAGGAAACCTTCCAATTCCTATGTTTTCCCTTCACTTTTTCTTTCAAGAACTGGCGATTCTAGCAGGCAGGCTTGAGCAAGGAAAAGCCTACACTCAAAAAATGTTTGGTGCTACTTCTACTACTTTGGACCCAGGCCACTATCCTACTAGCTCAACTCCCAGGCCCATCGACAAATGCACAGCTCAAACGCGCAGAGATAAATAATGATGGCATTCAAGAGAGTCCATCACGGATAGCTAAGTTGCCTAGTACCTCACTGCTTGTCATATAGTAGGAGAAACTAATCGTATTTCACGTTACTCCGTGTGCTCAGTGGACAATATATATAACATGTAGAGTAAAAAGAGATGCAACAAGTGTACAACCTCTTTGGCGAAGCCATGTCGATCTCACGTGATTGGGTTGGTCGGTGAGGATGATTCGACTGACTTGGCTGTCGAAGGAGGTGAAGAAGATCTTAGGCATCTTGAGATGGAACCCGGGGTACTGCTCCGCTGTGATGGAGGGTTTCTTCGTTGGAGCAGCTCCGGTGAGTTGTATGAAGCCGAGGCTGAAGTAGGACAGGAGAGACAACGTTAACCTTAGTGGAATTCTAATACCATCTCCAATAGATGACGTAAAATACATAACCACAAAGTGCTAGGTATAAAATACATCAGCCGCTCATCTCTGAACTTAACTGTCGAAACTGAATTTAACTGTTGAAACTGAACTTAACTGTCGAAACTGAATTTTGCTGTCGAAACTGAACACACTAGTAGCAGAAAAGCAGTAGCAGCAGCAGCGCATGCGAGAGCCGGGGCAGCTGGTCGTGTAGCAGCATTAGGTGAGGCTACACGTCAGTCGACTGAGTTTTTCATCTCTGGTCAGTCGATTTTCCAGCCATTGGATACGAAATCAAGGGCCTGCAGTTCATCTTCAACCTCCACCCCCTGAGCCGCCAGCCACCACCGGCCAAACAGCCCCCCCCCCCCCCCCCCGCCCCCCCCCCCCCCCCGCGCCCCCGCCGCCCCGGCCACCCCCCCAGCCCCCCCCCCCCCCGTGCCGAACTTTTTCTCCAACGATCCCCACACCATTGCCCCACCACCGCCGGTGACCACAGCCCCCACCCTAAACCCTAAGATTGATAGTGGGGTACCTCTCCGGCGAGCCCCCCTCCCCACAGCGGCTGGTTCTTCCTTAACTCCGGTGAGCCCCCCACCCCCCGGAAAATCGACTGACCCAAAAGTCGATTTAGTCGACTGAAGTGTAGCTAAATCAGAGCAGCATCGCAAGCAAGATCAAGAGCGAGAGCAGCAGCGTGAGCAAGAGCAATAGCAAGAGAAGACCAAGCATGGGACCAAGAGCAAGAGCAGAGCAGCAGCGTGAGCGAGAGCTAAAGCAGTAGTAGCTCCTACTGATGTGGATGTCGCCGCCAAGGGAGCGACACCATGGATGAAGTGGCCGGCGACGCCACCGTGGATGGAGTCGCGTCGTGTCGGCTCGGGGCCGAGCGCCCGCAACACCGTGAGATCTAATCAAGAAGAAAATGTGGCGATTAGTGTACAACCTCTTTGGTGGCGCCAATTAGGCCTCAGCTTCATCCGAGGAAACATTGATGTTGATGCTCTTCTGATGGTGCAGGTGAAGACATCGGTGTGGGAATGGAGGTGGCGCAAAAGACGAGGGGAATGTCGGGGCAGATCCTTGGAGGTGGAGGACGGTGTGGCTGAACTAGCGAGACGACGAGATCAACGACGGATCCTCATCTGGTACGGTGGATGAGGGACGTCGAGGTGTTGCCGTGGACGACGTCGTCGCGTTAAAGGCTCCGGCTGGGTGGCGGACGGAGGAGGGTGTGGCGCTTCGTGGGTTTTCGCGGCCTCGGTGTACGAATGGGTGGGCGGATGGGATGGGAGTGGGGAACCATGGCTTAGGGACGCGCTTGTCCAAAATATGGGGTAAGTTATGAAAGTACCCCCACCGATTTGACCTAGGCGGTTCTTTCGGTTCAGGGGTATCATGGGCATTTCACGTGTCGGGATTTCACTGTAGGTGGGAGTTTTTGTGCGCGCTGTAATTTTGGAATAGCAAGGCGTGGGTTGAGATGGAGGGAGTTGTCGGAGCACAACGAGACAAAGATATATCTTAAATATTTCGGGGTAACAAGGCACGGGTTGAAATTTCCGGACAAGCCTAACATGTAGTGTACCAAATCAATTCATACTTCCGTTGATGGAAAAACAAAAAGAAATCAATTCGTAGCACACAAGAGAGTCTAGTCCCGTGTACTGTACCAAATCAATTCGCACTACAAATGTCATTCAAAACTTTGAATTCATGTTATGTTCAATTAAAATATTTCGCTACGTGTATAATGCATGCAACCTGCTACTCAAATGAACGTTTTAGTGCATTCCAAACGTATATACTACCACTTCAATATGAACTAAATTTGAATTTGTTTCTTTATTTGAATAAGATCTACAATAATGATTGTTGTGAAGTCAAACCATTTGAATTCGTTTCTCTATTTTAATAAGATCTACAATCATCGTTATTGTCAACTTAAACCATCATTTGTGTATTATCTTCACAACACACCACATGATTACTCTTGAGTTAGATATGAACTATGTGTACTATATGAACTCGAACTTGATTTTTTTGAATCCACTTTATGTTGTTTTCAAATCACAGTACATTTCAATCTCTAGCTAGATCTTCATAATCTAAACCATGTCTCATATGTATAATGTGTTTATCACATAATGTATGGTGCCCCGACCCCTACGCCTACAAGTATTTAGATGTTAGTTGCAAACACCACACATTACCACAAATTCAAATAAAATGTGAGATTGTTCGATATATAGTATTGTTTAGATTGTTCGATATTTAGTTGTAAGCTACAAACGCCACACATTATCACAAATTCAAATAAAATGTGAGATTGTTCGATGTATAGTATGGTTTAGATTGTTTGACATTTAGCTGTGAGTTGCAAACGCCATGGATTATCACATTATGGTATAACATGTGCAAAACCACAGCACGCGTATCACCGCTATATTCATGCATGCATGCATATGTTTATAACACTATGATCTCCTATTCAAATATATGAATCCACTTTCATATCAAATTATGATCTTTGTTAGTCTCTTACACACACAGAATCCTCTAACCTTTGTAGCTAGCACTAACTTTTCCTCGTGCACGCACACTGGCACACGCCCTCCTCGCCCTCCCCTCCCTCAGCATTCTATCCATCGCGCACATTCATTTTTTTCTTTAGGTCGTTCTCCCACAGTCTCCACAACTCCTTTTTGACACACACTGATCGATAAACCTCTCCAACGATGTCTGCCTACAACATACACGCGCACCTTCCATATCCTCCATTCTGTGTCCATGCCTCATATCTCTCATACAGTCCCACACACGTGTAAACTCTCGCAACTCTTTTCATCAATCTCACAACCGCACACTCCTCCCCCTATCTAGCTAGTAGCTCGGCCTCTTGCACCACCTCCTAGCTCCATTCTCTCTGTCTATCCGTCTCGCTGGACCTTATTTGCCTCTGACAAATGGATGTACACCGACCGATCTCCCGCTATACATATATCTAGCTAGGTCCTTATAACTCGTTTTTCCCCACGCGTCGATCGATCTACCTCATTAGTTATGTGTCTCCCTTCCTCCGACAAACAACAATTGATCTACTGATCTAGTTAGGTTTGCTTACCAAACACATGGTTCCCCTTCATCATCCATGCATGCGTCCCGACAGATCTATCATGCACAGGCACATGCAGAGACACATCGCCACTCTTATTGATAATATTGCAGTTCTACCCTCAGTTTGTCTAGTAGGCCTCTCCCACCATCTTCGAGAAGCAACTCCATCACCAACCCAGCACTCTACCCCTCTCCCTCTCTCTCCTCTCTCTCTCCTCTCTCTCTCTCTCTCTGTCCCAACCTATTTCCCATCCTTCAGTTATGTATGGATGTCGACCGCTCTCCCTCAAGACATAGATTGGTCTCTCCTTCTCAACACATATTCGAGTCGTTCTACCTCTCTAGTTAGGCCTCTGCCTCCCCCCTCCCCCCACCCCACCCCTCACACACACCGATACATCGAGTGCTCTACTCATGACTCCCTGCCACACACAAACTTGCCCTGTGCCCTCTAACATTCTGGTTGGTCAGTCGCCCTATATCTTTGACTTGCACACACACAATTTCGATGGCTCTCTTCATCGATCTCGCACCCACCCACTTGATCCTCTCATCGACTCTATCGATATCTATGACCCCTCCCTCTCTTCTCGTGGATCGCCCCCTCTATATATGATATGGATATGCCTCTATTTCACACACATTACATGCAAATTTTTGTTTGAGATGTCATCAACACATATTCCCACAGATACATTCACGAAATCAACCACCAAACAAAAATCACTCATGAACGCACACGCCATCTTTCTAGGTTTGTATCTCTCTCACACACACCCACGTAGGTGGGGGACGTGCATGAAGAGAAGAGGTGCACGCACGGCGCACGTACTCCCATCTCTTTCCCAACCACACCCGCGTGGGTACACGGTGGAGCTCATTTCTGTACGAAAGGGCAGCCCACGTGGTAATTTGACACGTGTACTGGTTGTCCACTTGATGGAGGATCGTCTACCACGGGTGGACAAACATATTGCGACTTGACGCGTTATGTTAAAAAAAGAGGCAAACCACGTGGGGCCTACCTTAGAGGCAAGGTTCTATACACTCGAGATGCTCTGTACATATTACTTTTGCTGTGTACCGTCAACTCGCAGAACAAGGAGAAGCTTGCTTACTACGCCGTCTCCCCCGCCCACGTGCGCGGTGGCTCGCAGGACGAGGTGAAGCTTGCTTACTACTACTCGTTTTACTATATTAGTTTATTGGTCCCCATTGTATATTGTGTTTATTTTTGACTATAGATTGAACTAACAAAACGTTCGTGCATGTTACCAAAAATTATATCATTTAAAACAATGTTGAAATGTGAATCCAACGATATACTTTTTGTTGATGTGCATTAACATTTTTTAGCTAAATATTTGGTAAAAATTTGGCACGAACTACAAAGGTGACTGTCGGTGTCAAAACCGGCGGATCTCGAGTAGGGGGTCCCGAACTGTGCGTCTAAGGCGGATGGTAACAGGAGGCAGGGGACATGATGTTTATCCAGGTTCGGGCCCTCTTGATGGAGGTAATACCCTACGTCCTGCTTGATTGTTCTTGATAATATGAGTAGTACAAGAGTTGATCTACCACGAGATCGAAGAGGCTAAATCCTAGAAGCTAGCATATGGTATGATTGTTGTTGGTCCTACGGACTAAACCCTCCGGTTTATATAGACACCGGGGGGGCTAGGGTTACACAGAGTCGGTTACAAGGAAGGAGATCTACATATCCGTACTGCCAAGCTTGCCTTCGACGCCAAGGGGAGTCCCATCCGGACACGGGACGAAGTCTTCAATCTTGTATCTTCATAGTCCAACAGTCCAGCCAAAGGATATAGTCCGGCTGTCCGGTTACCCCCTAATCCAGGACTCCCTCAGTAGCCCCCGAACCAGGCTTCAATGACGATGAGTCCGGCGCGCAGATTGTCTTCAACATTGGAAGGCGAGTTCTTCTTCAAACTCTGAGTACCTGCTAAATAGTGTCCGGCTTCTTGTTAACGTTGCGCTTCTTGGCTTCTTCGTCCAATAATGGCCACCTTCCACGTGTCAAGCGAATGTGAGGAGCCAAGGTGTTTTTACATTTACCACCCCATCTATGTGAATGAACTGTCTATTAAAGAGATGAGGATCCTCAGATCCAAACCACACCATCCTCCCTCAGCGAGCATTCATCGGAGCGTGCTCGAAAAAATCCACCCCAACATGGCCGGCCAGTGCAGCTCCTCCTCTCGCTCCCGCATCCCCAAGCCCAAGGATTGGGAGAAGTGTTCCATCCCGCACAGCCAATTAGTGAAGCTACAGACCCATGGATTCCTCCCCCCAGCGTATATGGTCCCAGTTCGAGCCGGACTCGCCACCTATAATGGCTGTGAGCAGGCGGAGACCTTTCCCAACCCCTCTAAGGGAGAGCGGGTATGCCTTGTCCCTTATTTGTTAAGGGGACTCGGATTTCCAATCCATCCATTTCTCCGAGGGCTCCTGGAGTTCTATGGCCTCCAGTTGCACGACCTCACCCCTGCCTCCATACTGCACATCACTGGTTACGTAGCCCTTTGCGAGCTGTTTCTGGGTTGCGAAGCTCATTTCGCACTGTGGAAGAAGTTGTTTTGCCTTGTGCCGCGTACACAGAGGGGATCAATATATCAAGTGGGCGGAGCCGAAGTATGGCGCATCGCCAGGACCGGATACCTATCCGGTACCCCGAAAAAGACGTCCGAGGACTGGCCTTCGGAGTGGTTTTATATGGAGGATGTTCCTCTCCCGGATCCTATCCGGATTGGTCTTCCTGAGTTTGACAACGCCCCTCTGAAGAAACGCCTATGTTGGCACCCACGGAGCCCACAGGAGGAAGATGATAGAGACATATTTTGTCTGATGGGCCGGATAAAGTTGTTGGCCAAATTAGGACTGACCATAACTGAGGTTATGGCAATATGCACTATGCGGGGGGGGGGGGGGGTACAGCCACTTCAATATCGAGGCCACCCCATGTGGGACTTCAACGGGGAAGTTGATGCCACTCGCTGCAGGCGCAAGGGACCGGACTCAGTTGCTGCTCTAGCAAAAATTCTATCCGACCTGTATAAGGGGGAAGAAGAGGAGTTCCTCTGTATGAAGCCATAGGATGGATTCTCCATTAACATCCCTCGAAGCTGGGTGAGCTTCCGCTCTTTTTACTTCCATCCAACCCTTGTTTTCATGATAAATATTTACTTTGCCGTTTCATCGCAGGAACTGCGTAAGGCGGTAGGGGAGATCAATAGCCCACCTCCACAACCGGAGGATCCTGAACGGGTCCTCGACCCCGGCCTCAAAGAGGATCCGGACATATTCGTGGAGCTGATTGATAGGATTTTTTTATCAGGTAAGCTATGATGATGCCATGGTGGCCATTATAGCCGACTACCTTGGGCTACTCCCAGCCTCGCAGGTAAACGAGACCGGAGTCCCAACCTTTGAAAAGGATTTCCTTGTATGCACTTCACCTACCATTCACGAACGGTGTTTTATAGGGAAGGCCCTCGGGACGCCATGCCGAGCCCGCGGCGACTCGCCAACAAGGGGTTTCAAAGCCGGACAGCCTAAAAAGGAGGGCGGTCCGGACGGAGACGCCGGCGCAGAGGTATGATGCAACACCTCACTCTGTGGTTGTCGTCTTTTAAAAACATAATAACACCCGTGTTTCCTAGAAGGAAGAACACTCGCCAGACAATATCCGGAGAGGTCGCCGATCACGCCTCTACCAGTCGGGCTCCAGGGCCGGACACAGAGGTGGAAGCTAACACGAGGCACACACCGGATGCTCCTTCTACAGAGGATGCGAATAAGATATCCGCTATGAATTCCGAAGTGGAGAGCACCATGAATCACAGGCGTCGCCGAGCCAAACTCCGTGACGCTTGTTTCTCCCGAGAGGCGTTTGATGCCTTCAATTCAAGAGATGCGTACATCCGTGCTGCTCAAAATGGTCTAGCCAGAGCCACGGACCAGTATGTAAAGGATGTAAGGGTAAGAAAATTTGATGAGTATATATATCAGTAGCCCCTGAGACTTGAAATTAGTTGGCACAACTGATTTAAGGATCATTTATTGTGCATGTTCTTATAGAGAAGAATACTCGACTGTCACAGGAGCTGGAGAAATGCAAGACACAACTTCGGGCCACCATTACCGCATTGAAGGAACCTGAAAAGTCCCCAGCTGGTAACATTTGTTTCAAAGAATGATAGGTACCATATAGTGTGCATCATGGCTGCAGATCTAACAATAGATATTGTAGATGACTCCGGAGAGAATCCGGAGGACCAGCATGTCGTACGACAGCTAAAGGCTGGCGAACGCGTGCTGACTAATGTCATGCGGGAGAAAAACAATCTCCAAGAAGCCAATACCAAGCTAAGCGTGGAACTGAAAGATGTTCGAGCCCAACTTGCGGACTCCGAGAAGGAGAATAAGCGGCTTCGACGCGGCATTTTCAGTAAGTGCTTGAACGAACCCTTAAAAGGGTGCAGCGGAGAAGCCGGCTATCAGAGTTATGTCTGCAGGTATGCTGACGGGTCGTCCCGTGGAGGAGATGCCTGGGTCTGCGGGTGATCTTCTACCCGAGCTCTCACAACTGCACGAACAAGTTCGGCAGGTGATGCAAGGTATTGCCCAGGCCTTTTGGCCATCCGTCTCCCTGCCAGCAGGCATTGGAGAGCTTCGGAGAAGCTCAAGGGAGCATGGTGGTGCTTCCGATTATGGAAGATATTGGCCTGCCGTCAAGGTGCCAGGGAAGCCTGGGCCATGGTGAAGACGCGGTATACCAAGGCTGACCCAAACCACATGGCCGAGGTCGGACCTGTGGGGCCCAATGGGACAGAGATCCCCGTTAGCTTAGTGTATGGGCAAGTAGAATTAGCCGCAAAGTATTCCCAACAGGATTGTAAGCTAGACAACCTGTTGGATGGTATAGAGGAGGAATTTAGTCAGTCTACATGACTATGTAATTAAAGTGACATGTATAGTGCCTTCTAGCCAGATTGTAAATCATTTGTCATGGCGGACCTTTTCACTTCAACCTCGGGACCCGATAGTCCGGAGTGTATCCAAATACCCGCTCAGTTATACAAGAACCGGGGTATGCGTGGAAACCAGGCGTAGGGGTCATTAGTGCTTGAACAGACAAGTACCCAACTAGTTATGTTATATTACATGGGTAGTAAGAAACATCTTCCAGGGAGAATAGTTCCGTTAAGGGTTCCTTTCCCTGGGTACGCATGCCCTAAAGTGCATGTCCGGACTGCGAGAGGAGATGCAGGCAAAAACATCTGGGGGCACATATGGAAAATAAATAAAAATCATCTTTTGTTCATCGACCGAATATTACCTTAAGAATGCTAGCTTTTGGCTTCACCCAGTCTGAGGTACACATCCAGCTGACCCGGCAGTAATAATCGCAGAGGTGTTCCCCTTATGCCCTAGCCGAATTAACAGGAACGTAGGGCATAAATACAAGAGCCAGGCAACCCAGCTTGGCCAAAACTTAAGTCATATCGATGCATATAATGGCAAAGAAAAGGTACATGCGGAAGAATAACACATGTGCGGGGCATGAAGCCCAGATAAATAATAAGCTTCTGTGTAAGAAGCCCCCAGGTATAATGAGCGCGGTAAGCGCGTCAATAGTGTGCAAGCAAGGCACAAGTTGGCCCTTGAAGGCCTTGAGAAAGAATAAAAGAAATAAAGAGAGAAAAGATAGATAATGTATATGCAAAAAATGGACAGAGGAAGGAGACGAACATAGAGTCGGGCACTAGGCGTAGAATCTTCGGAGCCTGGCTGCGTTCCATGGGTTCGGCTCAAGTCGATTATTCGATGCATCCTGCAGGTGGTATGCTCCACCGGTCAGAACTTGGTCAATAATGAAGGGACCTTCCCATTTGAGCTCGAGCTTGGTCTTTTTCTTCTCCGTCAGGCGTAGAACTAACTCGCCAACGTTATAAGTTTTGGCCCGTACTTCTCTGCTTTGGTATCTGCGAGCCTGTTGCTGATAGAATGCGGAACGGGCTTTTGCCACGTCGTGCTCTTCCTCCAGGGTGTCCATACTGTCCTGCCGATCGAGCTCGGCTTCTCTTTCTTCGTAGATGCGCACTCGAGGTGAGTCATGAAATATGTCGCAGGGCAAAACCGCCTCTGCGCCGTACACCATAAAGAAGGGTGTGTATCCGGTAGTACGATTTGGCGTGGTCCGCAGCCCCCAGAGTACGGAGTCGAGCTCCTCTACCTAGTGCGTGTTAGACTCCTTTAAGGACCGCACTAATCTAGGTTTGATGCTGCTCATGATAAGACCATTTGCTCGCTCAACTTGGCCGTTGGTTTGTGGGTGATAGACAGAAGCATAATCGAGCTTGATGCCCATGTTGCTGCACCAGAGTTTTACCTCGTCGGCCGTGAAGTTCGTGCCGTTGTCAGTGATGATGCTGTGGGGACGCCATAACGGTGTACAACCCCGGATATGAAGTCTATCACCGGTCCAGATTCGGCCGTTTTAACAGGTTTGGCTTCTATCCATTTGGTGAATTTATCCACCATGACCAGTAAGTATTTTTTCTTATGGGTTCCCCCTTTAAGGGGTCCAACCATGTCAATCCCCCAGACCGCGAAGGGCCAGGTAATGGGGATTGTTTGGAGGGCGGTGGGTGGCATGTGGCTTTGGTTTGCAAAAAGCTGGCAACCGACGCAGCGTTGGACCAAGTCTTGTGCGTCTGCCCGGGCCGTCGGCCAATAAAAACTTGTACGGAAGGCCTTGCTTAAAAGGACCCGGGCTGCGGCGTGGTGGCCGCCGAGTCCGGCGTGAATTTCTGCCAAAAGCTTCCGCCCTTCCTCTTCGAAGATGCACCTTTGAAGGACTCTGGTAGTGCTTTTTTTATACAGCTCTCCCTCGTGGACCCTGTAGGCTTTAGATCGCCGCACTATGCAGCGTGCCTCATTTTGGTCCTCGGAAAGTTCCTGCCTAGTTAGGTAGGCCAGGAATGGTTCTGTCCACAGGGCGATGATGGCCATTATTACGTGGGCTGAATGTGTTATTTCAGTGGCAGAGCCTCCGATTATGTCAGAGTGTTCGGTATCGGGCATTTTGGCCGGGTCCGGACTATTCTTACCGGTGTCCCCTTCCCATACCACGGATGGCTTAAACAACCTCTCCAAAAAGATGTTGGGGGGGGACCGCATCGCGTTTTGCGCCGATGCGGGCGAGGATATCCGCCGCCTGATTGTTTTCCCGAGCCACATGCTGAAATTCGAGCCCCTCGAACCGAGCTAACATCTTTAGGACGGCGTTTCGATAGGCCACCATCTTCGGATCCTTGGCATCGAAGTCTCCATTTATTTGGGATATTGCGAGGTTCGAATCCCCACACACCTCCAGGCGTTGAATGCCCATGCAAACTGCCATCCGAAGACCATGTAACAGGGCTTCGTATTCGGCTACGTTGTTGGAGTCTGTATACAGTATCTGCAGTACGTATTGAACTCTATCTCCGGTTGGGGACGTCAGGACGACGCCAGCCCCCAGACCAGCCAGCATTTTGGAGCCGTCGAAGTGCATGATCTAATTGGAGTATGCGCCGTATTCTTTAGGGAGTTCGGCTTCCATCCATTCGGCGACAAAGTCGGCCAATACTTGCGATTTAATGGCTCGCCGGGGTTTGTATATTATGTCGAACGGGAGGAGCTCAATGGCCCATTTGGCAATCCGGCCCGTGGCATCGTGGTTGTTTATAATATCATTAAGTGGCACTTCCGAGGCTACTGTAATTAAACACTCTTAAAAGTAGTGTCGCAGCTTCCGGGATGCCATGAATACCGCATAGGCTATCTTTTGATAATGTGGGTACCGTGATTTGCATGGAGTGAGGACAGTGGATACATAATATTCCGGCTTTTGAAGGGGGATTTATGTCCATCCGTTTCTCGTTCAACGACGAGCACTGTGCTTACAACCTGATGAGTTGCCACAATGTACAACAACATTGGTTCGCCGATGTTTGACGCGGCCAGGATTGGGTTGGTTGCCAGTATGGCTTTTATTTCTTCCAATCCGGCTGTGGCAGCATCTGTCCACTCGAAGTGTTCGGTGTGCCAAAGGAGGCGATAAAGGGGTAATGCCTTTTCTCCTAAGCAGGAGATAAAGCGGCTTAGAGCCGCCACACATCCGGTTAATTTCTGGATTTGTTTGAGGTCCTGTGGGATAGCCAACTGTGACAGAGCTCGGATTTTGGCCGGATTTACTTCAATTCCTCTACTGGATACAATGAAACCCAGGAGCTTTCCGGCTGGTACACCGAAAACGCATTTTTCCGGATTGAGCTTGATGTGTATGTTCGGAGGTTGTCGAATGTGAGCCTCAAGTCGTCTATTAGAGAGTCGACGTGTTTTGTTTTGACGACCACATCATCTATCTATGCCTCTACTATTTTGCCGATCTGTTTCTCTAGACATGTCTGTATCATGCACTGATATGTTGCACCGGCGTTTTTGAGCCCAAAAGGCATTGTGTTGAAACAGAAGGGGTCGTATGGTGTGATAAATGCCGTTGCGGCTTGGTCGGACTCCGCCATCTTTATTTGGTGGTAGCCGGAGTATGCATCGAGGAAACACAATGAATCGTGTCCTGCGATAGCATCGATAATTTGATCGATGCGGGGGAGGGGGAAGGGATCCTTTGGGCAAGCCTTGTTGAGGTCCTTGAAATTGACACATAGGCTAGTTCCTCTCCCATAGCTTGTCTCTTAGGTTCAGAGAAACGCCGAAGAGTCTGCTTGACCGGCTTGAATCCCTTTAGAATTTTAAGGCTGTGCTCGGCCAGCCTGCGTGGGATTCCTGGCATGTCTGAGGGGTGCCAGGCAAATATGTCCCAATTCTCGCGCAGGAACTCTCGTAGTGCGGCGTCCACGGCGGGGTTTAACAGTGCCCCGATGGAGGCTGTTTTTGTAGGGTCCGTTGGGTGGACTTGGAATTTGACTATTTCATCCGCTGGTTTAAAAGAGCTGGACCTGGATCTCTTGTCAAGTATCACATCGTCCCTGTCCACTGTGGAGCGTAGCGGAGTTAATTCCTCGGCCGAAAGGGCTTTGGATAATGCCTCAAGGGCCAATGCGACTGTTTTGTTTTCGGCACAGAGTGCTCTGTCCGGATCACTAGCAAGAGTGATGATTCCGTTGGGCCCGGGCATTTTGAGCTTCATGTACCCGTAATGGGGTATGGCTTGGAAGATCGTGAACGCCTCCTGCCCTAAAAGGGCGTGGTATCCGCTACTGAACGGGGCCACTTGGAATGTAATTTCTTCGGACCTATAGTTCTCGGCGTGCCGAATACCACATCTAGTGTGATTTTCCCAGCACAGCGTGCTTCCCGACTGGGGATGATTCCTTTGAAGGTTGTGCTGCTTTGCTCAATGCGGTTCCAGTCTATTTCCATTTTTTGAAGAGTTTCCTCATAGATGAGGTTTAATCCACTGCCGCCGTCCATGAGTACTTCGGTGAGTCGAAAGCCGTCCACAATTGGACTGAGGACCAGCGCAGCTGGTGCTCGGGCTGTTTGGAATTTAGGTTCGTCACTGGCATTGAAGGTAATAGCCGTGTCACTCCATGGATTAATCGCTGCCACGTGGCAGATTTTGGCAAGGCTGCGGAGTGTTCGCTTGTGCCTATTATTTGATGCGAAGGTCTCAAAGACTATTAATACCGTATTGTTATCCCCGGGATGGTGCTCTGTGGCATCTGGGATGAGAAGATCCTTGCCGCTTTTGGCCACCTGCCGGAGTATCCAACATGCTCTAAGGCTGTGTGTTGGTATGGTATCCGCTGTACTATGAATTTTGCAGGGTCCATTGAGCCATCCCTCCAATACGGTTCCACGCCCTGTAGACGGTTTTTGCTTCTTTGTAATTAACTCGGGTGTCTTATGATAGTGCACCTTTTTACTTCCAACTGGGTGTCTATTCGGAGCCGGATTATCCCAAAATTTTGTTTCAGTTTACCAGGCACTTTCCATCGCACAGTACTTTCGTACTATGGATGCCAAGTCGGCGAAGCGTGATATGTCACGGCGACTTATGGCGTTAAGGATTCCCTTGTCCATGCAATTATTGTAGAACAATGAGACTGCATCTTCCTCGCGACAGTCCTTAACTTTGTTCATCACAAGGAGGAATCTGGCCCAATAATGATGTACTGTTTCCTGGGGCGCTTGCCTGATGTGGGAAAGATCATTTATGTTTGGGTGGGTGGGTGGATTTGAGTCCGAACCCTTACCCGATCTGAGACACAGGGGCCGAGGAGTTTCCAATCTTGGAAGTTCGGGTTTCGGGATGTTGCCCGATAAGTCTGGCCCGCTGCCTGACTCTAGGTTCAAGGCTTGGGTGATGTCCTCCCGCAAATGGGTATCCGGCTCGGAGAGCTCAGGAATCCGTACATAGTTAGTTCTCAAGATAGAGGAAGAATCGCCGCATTGTTCCTCGACCACCGCAATATGATGGGTGACCGGTGGAGAGTTAATCTCCCTTTGATCGGGTTTAAGCCCAATCCGATCGTAGTCCGTAGCGACTCCCAAGGCGGCGATGCGATCCAAGAGCTCGTTTAGGGAAGAGAGCTCCATTGGATCCATCTGCTCGGCAAATTCCGAGCCGACGTGGAGGCTGTTTTCGATGACCCGAGAAGTCATCGTCGGTGCAGCAGCCGAACGGGCGGTCATGATGAAACTGCCTAGCCGGAGAGTTTGGTCGACAGCCAGGGCTCCCCCGGCGGTAATGTTGTTTTTAACAATGAGACGAGGCATCCTTCCTTACGGTGACGGCACAGTGGAACTCTCAATGAAAGCACCAATGTTGGTGTCAAAACCAGCGGATGTCGGGTAGGGGGTCCCGAACTGTGCGTCTAAGGCGGATGGTAACAGGAGGCAGGGGACACGATGTTTACCCAGGTTCGGGCCCTCTTGATGGAGGTAATACCCTACGTCCTGCTTGATTGTTCTTGATAATATGAGTAGTACAAGAGTTGATCTACCACAAGATCGAAGAGGCTAAACCCTAGAAGCTAGCCTATGGTATGATTGTTGTTGGTCCTACGGACTAAACCCTCCGGTTTATATAGACACCGGGGGGGCTAGGGTTACACAGAGTTGGTTACAAGGAAGGAGATCTACATATACATACTGCCAAGCTTGCCTTCCACGCCAAGGTGAGTCCCATCCGGACACGGGACGAAGTCTTCAATCTTGTATCTTCATAGTCCAACAGTCCGGCCAAAGGATATAGTCCGGCTGTCCGGATACCCCCTAATCCAGGACTCCCTCGGTGACCTATAAACCAGGATGGAGGGAGTAGTACTATGCCTTACGCCCGCTCCCTCACCCACGCGCGCGGTGGCTTACAGGACGAGGAGAAAATTTTACTACTCCCTCTGTTTGTTCCTCATCCCTACCTTGGTTAGAGATATTATCATATTGTTTGGAATATATGTCCTTTAGTAGATTTCAATATGAACTACTAGTACATACTCCAAACACTAATGTATATAGACGTATTTTAGAGTGTAGATTCACTCATTTTGCTCCGTATGTAGTCCATATTGAAACAGACGTAATAGTACACACTCTCCCTCGCCCCTCGACCCTCGCCCACGTGGTGGAAGTGCATCAATTCATTCAGTCTCATATATCCAGAACGATATATACTGCAGTACTGTTATTGCTCGACTTCTCGAAGAGGCGAAGAGCCAATCGCAAGGTTAATATTTTGGAGATGCCAAGCGCAAGGTTTATAGGAGAACGAGTGGTAGGTGCCCCGTCATTTATAAATATAGTTTTTTTCTTTAGTGGCACGTATGCAATATAAATAGGTTCATATGGAGAGAAAAGGAAACCGCTCCACTATATACATAGGCAGAACGAGCCTACATGGTTGCTTGCTGGGGTTGCTCTCTTCATACTCTCTCGCACAAAACGACTGTGGCCACATCTCTAACGTCCTGGCGGATCACGTCCGCCGGGGGAAGCGGTGGATGCTTAGTGTAGATGCGGTCGCCGTCGCCGACGGTGAAAACCCACTATCAACACGTCCCGATCAGGGGTCCTGACCGTTCTCTCTCACAAAGGCGGTGAGGTTGCCTTCGTCCCTTGCTCACTGCCGCGACGTGGGCAGTTGCCGCCTCCCGCCGCCCTCCTCTAGGTTGAACTACGTCCCGACATCCCTCAGGTACAACTCCCTTTACAGCACAACTGCTCCAGCTGCCCACATCACTCCATGTGGATATTTCTCTACTTCTTTGCCCCACACATACCTCTACTGGCTTCTACGTACTGTATTTGTGATGAGTTTATGTCTCATCAACTAGTCCCAGTAATCTCATTCTAATCACGCTTCTTCAATTTCTTTGCCACAGGGATTGTAGCCACCCGACCTCAGACGGTCAAGTCTCCGTGTTTAAGTGTCATCCCTGGATCGGTATTGCTGACACACATAGTACTCGAGGATTTATAACAGAGTTCAATCACACACTTATTACATCGAATGTCTCAAAAGAGAAATTATTACAATAATGTGACAGAAGGCCATCTAAATAAGATAACAGCGGAAGCTTCGAAGGTAGTAGAGTCCATCCAACACCGCGGCAAAACTGAGTGCATGACAACGGCCTAGCACACCTTACTCTTCGTTTGAGAAGTCTGCAACATAATACGTTGTAGCCTGTGTAGGTCAGCACATGGAATATGCTGACAAGATAACACTATAGAGCAATGAAGAGATAACAGCTATCACTACATGCATATTTGGCTGGTGGAGGCTCTATGGTTATCATTTGCATAAAGCTAATTTTTCCCTACAACAAAGGAATAAATTTTATTTAACTACAAAGTTTGTTGAAAACATTGAGAAGGTTCCTCCAACTCAATCCCAAAATAATAGTTATAACCCAACAAATTAATTAAGTAAAGTGTTGAGATCAAATCAATATTTCAAGTACCAGATACTCAAGATGTCCATAACCGGGGACACGTCTAACCATGATTAGTTTGTACACTCCGCATAGGTTTGCGCACTTTTCCCCACAAGACTCGATCTCCTCCGTTGTATTTCTCGCACTGCATGGTGTTTGAGAAATAGATGACCGAGACACAATCTTTCCGAAGAGGTCCCCTTAACCGATAGATAGGCCGGTACACCTACAATCCCCTACATCTGCTAGCCCAACATGGAAAGTATTCCCACAACTTACACAACTATGCCAGAGCCCATAATGGCATGTGGCTGCACACGGAAGTTTCTAGCATGAATAATCTTATGATCCCTTTGAGCCTGGGTGGCAAACCATAGGATGATCACACGGGTACTCCAGGATATCCTAGGACACCAGTAGATTGCTCCAGGTGCCCGGGCAACCACTGGGTGCTCCAGGGTTCCCCAACCAATCCACCCAGATGTGTATTAAAATAGCCACCTTAAGTTTAACCATTAATTAACAATAACTCTCACATCTGTCATGAATCACTCAAAACCAAACCACGTCTACAAGCATAGCATAGCAATATAAGCATAACGTAGTAACACCCAAGGGTTCGAATATAAAACGGCAATAGGTAGACAATAAAATAAACCAAGATTAGAAAAAAAATCAGGCGGGGTTTTCTTGGTTTTATACCGGTTCAGGAAAAAGGAAAAAAGGCGGCGGCGGCGTTCTCCGGCGAGGCGGCGCGGCACGGCAGGGGGCGGGGGGGGGGGGGGGGGGGGGGGGGGGGGGGGGGGGGGGGGGGGGGGGGAGCGGCGCTGCAGCAGCGGAAGGCAACGCGAGGTGGTGCGGCGCGGGGACGCGAGCGGCAGGCGGCGGCTTCGGCGGCGCGGCGGTGGTGGGTGGCGAGGTGAGAAGAGGGTCGGGGGCGATTTATAAAGCCCGAGGGTGGTGGCTTGGGCGAGGGGCAAGGGGGTGGGGTGGTGGAGTCCGGCCTGGGCTCGGGCGCGGCGGCGTCGGGCGGGAGGCGGACTCCGGCGCGGCTCGGGGACGAGGCGGTGGAGAGCGGGCTGGCTGGGCCTTCGGTCCAGGTCGGTCCGGAGAGATTTTTTTTAATAAATTTCGCCGCGGAGGAAAATCCTAATAAAATATAAAAAACAATCTAAAAATACCAGAAAATTTTTTTCACCGTCCAAACCTAATATTTAGGACAAGATGACATTTTTCTGGCCTAAAATGCAATTTTCAAAAAATGCAAGTTTTTCTCGAATTCAAATAAAATACGAATAAAATAATAATTTGATTTTAAAATTTCTTCTCCAATATTTCTCTCTTGTTGAAGATGTCATTTTATCTTCTGTCCTTAATTTTTGTTATTGGAAATAATTGGAGAGAAAATATTAAAATCAAATTGATCCTTTCTTGGTTCCTTGAGTTTCTTAAGATTTCTATGATCACAACCAAATGCAAATAAAAATATCATATGCATATGATGTCCTATGTATAACATCGAAATTGAAAATTGGGATGTTACAAACCTACCCCCCTTAAGATGAATCTCACCCTCGAGATTCGGGTTGGCTAGAAAATAGGTGTGGGTGGTCTTTCCGTAGGTTTTCCTCTCGTTCCCAGGTGGCTTCCTCCTCGGTATGGTGACTCCACTAAACTTTGAAAAACTTGATAACCTTGCTGCGTGTAACTCGGCTGGCAAACTCGAGAATCTTGACTGGTTTCTCCTCGTAGGTTAGGTCACTCTCCAACTGAATTGCTTCCAGGGGCACTGTATCTCTTAGAGGTATATCGGCCATCTCTGCATGGCACTTCTTCAACTAGGAAACGTGAAACACATCATGAACTCCTGACAGTCCTTCGGGTAACTCCAGTTTGTAGGCCACTTCTCCCATACATTCCAAAACACAATATGGTCCTACAAATCTCGGGGCTAACTTTCCTTTAACTCCGAATCGTTTAACTCCTCGCAGTGGTGACACACGAAGGTATGCTTTATCTCCAATTTCATAGACTACCTCCTTGCGTTTCATATCGGCATAACTCCTCTCCCTGGATTGAGCTACCTTCAGTCTATCGCGAATTAACTTAACCTTCTCTTCAGACTCCTTGATTAAATCTAGTCCAAACAACTGACAGTCTCCAACTTCATCCCACATCAATGGTGTCCTGCACCTTCTTCCACACAAAGCTTCGAAAGGGCCATCTTCAAACTAGCTTGGTAACTGTTGTTTTATGAGAACTCTGCGTAAGGAAAATTATCATCCCAACTAGATCCATAATCTAGCACACAAGTTCTCAACATGTCCTCCTGAATCTGATTGACTCTTTGAGTTTGTCCATCTGTCTGCGGATGAAAGGTTGTACTGAATTCTAACCTGGTACCCAAAGTCTCGTGCAACTGATTCCAAAACTTCGAAGTAAACTGTGTTCCTCTATCTGATATGATGGTCCTCGAAACTCCATGCAGACATATGATCCTGGTCATATATATCCTGGCCAACTTCGCACTCGTATAAGTGATTTTCACAGGGATAAAGTGAGCCACTTTGGTTAAGCGATCAACTACTACCCAGACGGAATCATAACTTGATCGTGTCCTGGGTAATCTGGTGATGAAATCCATGCCAAGTTTGCCCCACTTCCATTCAGGTATCGGCATAGGCTGAAGTAAACCTGCTGGCTACTGATGTTCTGCCTTAACTCTCTGACATACATCACATACTGCCACATACTCGGCAATATCCTTCTTCATACCGGTCCACCAGAAACGTTCATTCAAATCCAAATACATTTTGTCATTCCCGGGGTGAATCGAGTATGGCGAGTCATGAGCCTCCTGTAGTATTAACTTCCTAATCTACGCCTCATTGGGCACATTAATATGATCCTCAAACCATAAAGTTTCGTGCTCATCCTCACGAAAACCTTTGGCCTTTCCTTTGCTCGTCTTCCCCTTTATCTCAGCAATTTCCTTGTCATTCGTCTGGGGTTCTCGAATCTTTCCCAATAACGTAGACTGAACCTCCATTGCTGCAACAAAACCTCTTGGAACTATCTCCAAACGAAGTTCCTTGATATCATCGACTAACTCCTGCGGTAATCCTCCACTTACGAGCATATTGACATAACTCTTGCGGATCAAAGCGTCTACTATGACATTGGCCTTTCTTGGATGATAATGTAGCTTCATATCATAATCCTTTATGAGTTCCAACCATCTCCTATGCCTGAGATTCAACTTCTTCTATGCGAAAATATACTTCAAACTCTTGTGATCCATGTATACATCGCAACAGTTTCCAATAAGAAAATGTCTCCAGGTTTTGAGTGCATGCACTACGGCTGCTAACTCCATATCATGCGTGGCATAAATCAACTCATGAGGTCGAAGCTGATGTGAGGCATATGAAACAACTCTTCCGTTTTGCATAAGTACACCTCCAAGTCCCAAGTGAGAAGCGTCGCAATAAACTTGGAAATCCTTGCGTATATCCGGAAGGATAAGCACTAGGGCTGTGACCAAACGTTTCTTCAACTCCTGAAAACTGGCCTCACATTCCTCCGTCCATTTGAACTTGGTGTCCTTCTTCAACATTCTGTCATGGGTTTCGCAATCTTCGAAAAAATCTCAATGAACCTGCTGTAGTATCTTGCAAGTCCCAGAAAACTGTGGATCTCCCCAACTGAGGTGGGTGCCAACCACACAGTGACAGACTGAACCTTGGTAGGGTCCTATACCTTCTCTTGATATAACGTCTCCGAGAAATCCAATTTCTTTCAACCAAAACTCACATTTGCTGAACTTGGCATATAGCTGGTGTTTTCTGAGCTTCTCGAGAACTAAGCGCAAATGTTCCTTGTGTTCCTCTTCATTCTTCGAGCACACCAATATTTCATCAATGAACACTACAACAAACTTGTCCAAGAACTCCATGACCACCATATTCATCATAGTCATAAAATAGGCCGGGGCGTTAGTCAATCCAAAATACATGATCGTGTACTCATATAGCCCATACCTTGTGGTAAAGGTTGTCCTAGGTATATCATGTTCTCAGATCTTCAGCTATGGTATCCTGATTGAAGATCGATCTTGGAGAATACTTAGCTCGCTGCAGCTGGTCAAACAAATCATTGATCATCGGTAGTGGGTACTTGTTCTTGATCGTCATTCAATGCCCAATAATCAACAACCATTCTCAAAGATCCATCCTTCTTCTCAACTAAGAGCACTGGCGCTCCCCATGATGATTAACTTGGTCGAATGTAACCTTTCTCCAATAACTCCTTAATCTGCTTCTTAATTTCCTCCAGATCATTTGCCAGCATCCGATACGGTCTCTTTGATATAGGTATGGTGCCTGGCAACATCTCTATTAAAAATTCTATGTCTCGATCTGGTGGCATGCCTGGTAATTCCTCTGGAAATACATCCGGGCAATCCTTCAGAACAGGCACTTCTTCCTAAACAACCCCCGAGAGTGAATTTACTTGACTCCTCCTTGGCGCATGCCTAGACACATACTTGATCCTTTTACCCTCTGGGGTGGTGAGGAGAATTGTCTTACTAGCACAATCGATATTTCCTCCATACATCGATTGCCAATCCATGCCTAGTATCACATCAAATCCTTGTGACTCCAGAATTATTAGGTCTGAGGGGAAAACATGTCTCCCTATGGTCAATGGCATCTGAAAACATCCTCTGCTTGCTATATACTCCGGTCCTGGAGAGCTTACTAACATAGGTGTCTTAAGGGCTTTGGTGGGCAACTTAAACTTATCCACAAATCCCCTTGATATGTATGAATGCAATGCACCAATGTCAAAAAGAACAGTAGCAGTAAATGAATTAATCAAAAACTTACCGATAACTGCATTCGGCTGCTCTTCAACTTCCTCCACGTTAACGTGGTTCACCTGTCCTCGGGTGAAAGGGTTGGGCTTCTTCCCAGAACTTCCATTGCCATTTCCATTCTTTGCTTCAGGACACTCGGTTGCGTAGTGTCCAGTCTTCCCACACTTGAAACAAGTAATGTGACTTAGATCCTTCTTGGTGGGTGTAGTGGGGTTGAAACGGTTCTGACCGTTGTTTCCTCCATTCCCATTACCATTTTTGGGGCCACTGTGGTTATGTGAACTTCCTTCATTGTGAGTGTGGCCTCCATGGTAATGATGGTATGTCCTCCCGAGTTCGGGGTAAAACGAGGCTTCTGCTATGCTCCAGAGTTGTACTTCCCCTGTCGATACTTCCTTTTGCGGCTCTCTATCTGCTCCTGCTTGCCTTCAATCATAAGAGCCCTATCTACCAACTCCTGATAGTTAGTGAATGTTGCCACCATCAACTGCATACTCAGGTCGCCATTTAGCCCTTCAATAAACTTCTCCTGCTTTGCGGCATCTGTGGCCACATCATCTGGGGCATAGTGAGCTAACTTACTAAACTCGTCTACGTACTGCCCCACGGTATGATTTCCCTGGCATAAGTTGTGAAACTCATGCTTCTTCATGCTCATAGCTCCGGTTGAGACGTGTCATGTGCGGAAAGCTTCCTGAAACTGATCCCAAGTGACATTGGTTATGGGGAAAGTGGCTGTGTAGTTCTCCCACCATGAGGCTGTGGGTCCAACCCATTGATGTGTGGCCAAGCGCACCTTCTCAGCATCTGTGCAACCTGCGGTGGTCAGCTCCCTTCCAATCCTGCGGAGCCAGTCATCAGAAACTATCGGCTTGGTGCTGCTAGAGAACACCAGCGGATTCAACCTCAGAAAACGGGCTAAGTTGTCAACTGGAGGTGGTGGCGGTGGATCATTGTTGTTGTTGTTGTCTTGGTTCTAGACTAGCAACTACATCAAGGCATTCTGCTGTTGGATCAACTACGTGAGCTCCAGTGGGAAGACAAATTCGGGGTCACGTCTCGGAGGCATCTGATAGGTTTAAAGGGTTGAGAATAGAATAGATGAGGTCTAAAGAGAGATCACTACCCATATGCACATGAGACAAACACATTCATTTCACACCACTCAATTCAAACAAGATCATACAATCGATCTAAACTACCGTTACAAAAAGCTCGGACTATTACTATATACATGGTAGAATACTACTAATAATATGGTGGTCGACTAGAAATTTTGATCGGTGGACGACTCCATGATATCTGCTCCAGCTTCGTCTTCATAATCATCATCACTATCAGGGTCGGAGTCGGTGTCGTCGATTATGATGTAGTCTTTAGGGTGGTTGTCCTCTTCAGGTTCGGGATCTCCCAAGAATACTCCTAGCTTCTTCTTCATGTCTTCATTCTTCTCCAGTAGTACTGTAATTTCTTCTTCATATCCATCATGTGTAGACTTGAGTTCCTCTTCTAGCTCCATGTTCCTGGTCATCACTTTCTTCATGTCTATCATGTTGGCGCACATCTGGTTCTCTTGATGACGAATGTGCTGGTTTAACTCCTGGATGTAGGCTACAATGGATTTATCCCTCCTGGTGCAAATCATCTCACATTGCTCATCTCGGCGTCCACATATCTGGTAGATGGTGTCCTTAAGATCCTTGTGGTATACCTCGCCAATGCGTCCCATGGAGATGTGGGCGGCCATGCTCTTTCCTAGACTCCAGGTTGGTGCATCAAAGGAAAACTCTATGGGCTCAGTAACTAGTGTGAATGTCCTTCCTGGAACATGTACTCGAATTGTCCAGCGCTCTTCTTTAGGTGGAGTGGTGGTGTAGGTCCCGATGAAGCTTGGTATTCTGATCCTCACGTACCTAGTGACTTCCTTCAAATGTCGTCCTAAAGGGGTGTCATCATCCGGTTGAGCAAACTTGTTCCTTGGGTCCGCTATAGAGTAGAAAATAGAGAGGAGTCAGAAATGAGTAGAGAAGAGTATCCTATGGCTTTGTCCTAGTGGTCGCGTCCTACAGTCAATGTGTGCTTTGATACCATCTTGCGACCCGACCTCAAACGGTCAAGTCTCTGTGTTTAAGTGTCATCCCTGGATCGGTATTGCTGACACACACTGTACTCGAGGATTTATAACAGAGTTCAATCACACACTTATTACATTGAATGTCTCAAAAGAGAACTTATTACAATAATATGGCTGAAGGCCATCTAAATAAGATAACAGCGGAAGCTTCGAAGGTAGTAGAGTCCATCCAACTCCACGGCAAAACTGAGTGCATGACAATGACCTAGTGCACCTTACTCTTCGTCTAAAAACTCTACAACATAATACGTTGCAGCCTGTGTAAGTCAGCACATGGAATATGCTGGCAAGATAACACTATAGAGAAATGAACAGATAACAGCTATCACTACATGCATATTTGGCTGGTGGAGGCTCTATGGTTATCATTTGCATAAAGCTAATTTTTCCCTACAACAAAGGAATAAATTTTATTTAACTACGAAGTTTGTTGAAAAGATTGAGAAGGTTACTCCAACTCAATCGCAAAATAATAGTTATAACCCAACAAATTAATTAAGTAAAGTGTTGAGATCAAATCAATAATTCCAGCACCAGATACTCAAGATGTCCATAACCAGGGACACGACTAACCATGATTAGTTTGTACACTCTGCAGAGGTTTGCGCACTTTTCCCCACAAGACTCGATCTCCTCCATTGTATTTCTCGCACTGCATGGTGTTTGAGAGATAGATGACTTAGACACAGTCTTTCCGAAGAGGTCCCCTTAACCGATAGATAGGTCGGTACACCTACAATACCCTACATCTACTAGCCCATCATGGAAAGGATTCCCACAACTTACTCAACTATGCCAGAGCCCGTAATGATGTATGGATGCACACGGAAGTTTCTAGCATGAATAATCTTATGATCCCTTTGAGCCTGGGTGGCAAACCATAGGATGATCACACGGGTACCCCGAGATATCCTAGGACAACACTTGATTGCTCCAGGTGCCCGGAAAACCACTGGGTGCTCCAGGGTGCCCCAACCAATCCACCCAAATGTGTATTAAAGTAGCCACCTTAAGTTTAACCATTAATTAATAATAACTCTCACATCTGTCATGGATCACCCAAAAGCAAACCACGTCTATGAGCATAGCATAGCATAGCAATATAAGCATAACGTAGTAACACCCAGGGGTTCGAATATACAAGGGCAATAGGTTCTACCTCTTCAACTTCTTCCGAAAACCCACATGTTAACAGATCCTACTCATGCAATGTTTGAGGGTTGAAACAAATGCATAAAAACTGGGTATTAAAGGGGTTTGATCAAAGTGTTACTTGCCTTGCTGACGATCTGAAAACCCTAGGGATTCATGGTAGCAAGCCTCGCACTCCGAAAACTCTATCATGAACAAACAATATCATACATAAGCACTCAAGCATAAGATGCATGGGTAAAACTCAAAAGAAAAGATCCAAACTGAAAGTGAAAGTGAAGAGCTTCGATTTGCAAAAAGAATCAATCAAATCGGAGTTACGAAACTCAAACTGCGATCAAAAGAAGTTCGAATTCAAATCTTCTTGAAACCAAATTTTAAATTATCAAAACCATGTTAAAGTTTATTATCTGGACAAAGGGGATCAAGATGAAGATTTTGGCATTGGTTTCACTGGATTTGGATAAACGAGTAAAAAGTAACGAGGGTTTGAAGTTCAGGGACTAATATATGATAAAGTATTCGCAGATAGTTCCCTGGCCAAATAATTAAAAATAAAAGAAAAATCTAACTAACGAACGTTCGTAAACAGAGGCTAATGAACGAACATGTTCTCTATAAGAAACTAACGGGTGAATGTTCGCTAATTAGCGAACCCTAAAAATAAAACCGATCTAATAAAATAAACCAAGATTAGTAAAAAAGGCCGGGGTTTTCTCGGTTTTATATCGGTTCAGGAAAAAGAAAACCGGCGGCGGCGTTCTCCGGTGAGGCGTCTCCGGCGAGGCGGCGCGGCATGGCAGCATGCAGCGGGGAGCGGCACAGCGGCGGCAGAAGGCCGTGCGGGGTGGTGTGGTGGTGCAGCTCGGAGGCGGCGGCTTCGGCGGCGCGGCGGTGGTGGGTGGCGAGGTGAGGAGAGGGCCGGGGCGGCTTATAAAGCCCAAGGGGGTGGTGTCTTGGGCGAGGGGCAAGGCGGCGGGGTGGTGGAATCCGGCCCAGACTCGGGCGCGGCGGCGTCGGGCGGGAGGCGGACTCCGGCGTGGCTCGGGGACGAGGCAGTGGCGTGTGGGCTGGCTGGGCCTTCGGCCCACTTCGGTCCGGAGTGATTTTTTTAAATAAATTTCACCGCGGAGGAAAAATCCTCATAAAATATAAAAAAATTCTAAAAATACCAGAAACAATTTTCACCGTCCAAACCTAATATTTAGGACAAGATGAAGATTTTTCTGGCCTAAAATGCAATTTTCAAAAAATGCAAGTTTTTCTGTAATTCAAATAAAATAGCAAATAAAATATGAATAAAATAATAATTTGATTTTAAAATTTCTTCTCCAATATTTCTCTCTTATTGAAGAAGTCATTTTATCTTCCCTCCTTACTTTTTGTTATTGGAAATAATTGGAGAGAAAATATTAAAATCAAATTGATCCTTTCTTCAAATTTGAATTAAATTCAAATATGAAAAAATTGCGAAACCTCCAACTCTCTCCTTGGGTCCTTGAGTTGCTTAAGATTTCTAGGATTAGAACCAAATGCAAATAAAAATATGATATGCATATGATGCCCTATGTATAACATCCAAATTGAAAATTGGGATGCTATAGGGATGCTCGTCTAGATTTTGGTGAAACTGCACAAAATGATCTCATGGTCAAAGGGTTGCAAACTTCATTTCTTCGGAAGCTCCAACGTTGTTAGCAAATTAAAGCCTGGTTAGGGTTTACGGTTCATACTACCCACAGTGGGAGTAACATAGGTAGTAACATCACACATATCTAGATAAAGTAGATGATGTGGCAAGCAATAAATGAATAAAGAGAGGAAAGTAGTAACATAGCTAGTTACTGGTAGTATGAGTAACATCACACATATTAAGGCAATATGTGTCTATAGCCTAATAAATGAAGTGTTGCATGTTATCACACATATCTTATTCCCCACTATAGAGGTACTAACATAGACTAGTAACATGGGCATGTTACTAGTCTATGTTACTACCCATTCTGGCTAGTCTCAAGGGCTAGGGACTGCATAGATCGTTTTTTTCTTTAGCTGTATTTGTTCCTAAATAAGTGTCAACTTTAGTAGTAGTACAAAGTTTGCATAAAGTTGAGACACTTATTTTGGAACGGAGGAGTACATATTGGCTATGATCTGTCAATCATGGAGATGCATGTTAGTCTCCTTTGTATTTGATGAAATGTTGCAACGGGCAACCTTGGACGCAAGATACATGAAACAGAAGCTGGAAGCTTCATAGCATTGTACAAATTTATCTAGCTGATAAATTACAGTACGTACTATACTAGTAGTAGTACTATGTAAAGAGTTAGGTGTCGCACGGTGTCCAGAAAATATGGTGATAATGTGAGGTGGGCCATGTAATCACTGAGCCTACGTGTTTTCACTACCCTCGCACTCCTTCGCTGTAAGAATGGAGAAAATTGTAATCTAGTAGTACCTCCTTTCGCCGAAAGCGTGGGAGATCCAGCAGTCCTACCACGTCAGTAATAATGACCAATGAGTCATCAAATCACATAGACCCAGCAGTAAGTTGGACGGACGAAGCAACCATCACTCTTGAACCCGCTTCTCTCTTCAACACAGGCGCCAGTGAGAGGTCGCGTCCGCTCTGCCCGGGCATGAATGCAGCACCAATTCTTTGGAGCGGCGCTGACTGTTTCGGGTAGGAAGCGCGCGCGGGCGATGGAGGGGCTTTGGGTGGGCCAGGCTGGTCAGGAGCGGGCGTGGCAGCGGTCCGCTTGTCCCGGCCGGAAGCTCGGAAGAGGATGCACCGACTCTTGTGGATAAATCGTATACTACACACCATCTCTTTGTAGGAATAGGTCGATGTGTCACTCTCTCTATGACACACATGTTGTTAAACACACACGCACACGCACACACAGGTTCATAGAATAGGAATATTGTGCGAGTTACTTAGGGAGCGTTTGGATCCTTAGCAAGTACTGTTTATAGCCTAGCCGGGAAAGGTTAGGAATTTGGAACTAAGCAATGTAACCAAACGCTTACTCTGCCTTGTCATCTCCCCCGGAAACCCAATGCATGGAGCACAACTACGCGTTGATCAGTCAAGAAATCAAAGTCGGCTTGAGTGCGAGTTAATACGTGGCCCAACATGGTAGCTAAAACGGCATCTCTTAGTTCTTGGTATTAATTGTTGCGTTTAGAGACAGAAATCAGGGCTTTGATTGGAGGAAGGAGCGGTCAAGTTTCTCCTTCTCCTCCAATCTGCTTGCACCTTGGTCCCGCTGCACCTTCTAACGTGACTGATTTACACCTAGACGGAGGGAGTAGTATGAGATACGGTGGCACACTGACTTAGTTCGAATACAAGTGCCCAAAATTGTGTGCATGTTATAATAAGGATTCACTTAAAATAGTACGTGAGCGAAGAGAGGGATCATTTGGACAGTGTTCATGAGCAGTAGTGAGATGTGTGAGGTAAGATACACCGCTGGCACTTTTATTTTTTCTTATTAATTTTTTTGTTTCACCCTCTGACTGGTGGGACCCAACATACTAGGTGGAGAGAGGTAAGGTGACTAAGGCTGCATTATTTTTGTACTACCAACACTGCTTTAAATCCCAAAGGACCTTGCCAACAAAGCCACATGACACGATTATGATTTGAATCCCAATGACTCGCACGCAAAAAAAACATGGCATGCTTGTCACATGAATGCAGGATGTATAAAGGTTATTTTCCTCTCGTTGAACATAATGGGAGGTGGTGTAGCTGGTTAGCATGTTCGCTCATCAAACTTGAGGTCTCGGGTTGGATAACTACACTTGAGCATAATTTTGTTTATGTTTGACTTCTTTCTTCTAGCCAATGATAGGTAGGCCCCGCATGACAGAGAGAGAAAGTGATCTAGGGCGGTGCCAGGAGGATTCTTTGACTGGTCAAAATGGATGGATACGGAGCTATATGATCCCGTAGTGACCGTATAATCACCTCATCACGTATACGCTGCAGCCTCGGCGCTTATTTTCTAGGGTTTGCACTCTTCACACTCTCTCTCCAGTATATATATACATGTTGGAGACTCAGCGCTTGTAGTTGCTCTCTTCACACTCTCTCACCCTCTCCAGATCCAAACAAGACTTCGTTGGCCTCTCTCTCTCCCCTCACCGCTGGTCAAAGAGCCGGCAGGATCCGTCTGCCGGGGAGGGAATGAGGCTTAACGCTGTTGCCGTCGGCGAGGGACGGAATCCACCACCGGCGCAGCTGTTCTCTTTAACGCAGCGGCGGTGCAGGAAGGCCTCCGACCCCTTCTTCCTCGTCGTCGTACGTAGTGTGGGCCGAATGGCCTCCGGTCGCCCATCGAACCACACCCCAAGAACCTTACGGTATAATTTACTTATTCCACATGCATTGCTCTAGCTGCATGTGGGCTTTTTCTGCTTCTGCACTCGAATCTAGGTGTTGGATCAAACAGGAAAGTAGTGGGGAAAGTTGTATAGCATGAATCTAGGACGTGGTTCAAAGAGGAAAGGAATGGGGGAAAGTAGTGGGGAAAGTTTTACAGCATGAATCTAGGACGTGGTTCAAAAAGGAAAGGAAGGGGGAAAGTTGTGGGGAAAGTTGTATAGCATGAATCTAAGACATGGTTCAAAGAGGAAAGGAATGCGGGAACGTAGTGGGGAAAGTTGTATAGCATGAATCTATGACGTGATTCAAAGAGGAAAGGAAGGGGGAAAGTACTAGTACATACTGGCTATCTAGCACCTACGTTAGTCGAAAAGGGAAAACAATGACAAACGCAGTATACACATCTGTAACGAACTGATCTTTTTGTTTTGGGGGACAAGGCTGTAGAGTTTGAGCATGACTAGATTTGCTGTGTTCACATAGGGAAAGGTGTCTAAAGATAACAAAACCGGGACCAACACAAATATGCTCCTTGGTTGTTTGTTCTTTGTTGCAACGGACTATGCATCACCCCTTCATACATCCATAGATGCACATGGTGATGGTGCGTCCACTGTCCCGTGCAACTCTTTAGTTGTTGTTAATCTAAGGCCCTATTTGGTTAAAAAGTCCCTAGTCCCTACCTGCTTGGTTCCAAGGACTAAACATGGACTAGAGGTTATTAAATAACATGCTAAAATACCATATTACCCCTAGTAATGAACTAATAGAGACAAGGTGCGATGCGGTGTAGGGGCAACTATTGGAAAAAGTCCCAAAAAGACTCTCCCTTGGGGTGTTCTTTCTTTAGTCCCAAATGCCCACTTTTAGTCCCTAAAAGTCCCTCTTGTTTGGTTTAGATGGGACTGCCAAGGACTTTCTTTAGTCCCTACACCAAAAAGTCCCTGTAAACAAACACCCTCTAATAATGCCGCTGGGAAATTGATGCAATGCCATAGTTAAAAGCAAATTACATGTTTAACGAATTTTATTTTTAATATAATCTCTGTTAATATTAATCAATGCCACCATTTGAGAAATGCTACTGTCTTGCTTTCTTTCCCATTTAGATACGTTAGATGCTTCTTTTTGTTGGCTTCTATGTTATCCACCATTATTGACCACTAGTTGTTTCCTTTGCACCTCTGTGTAAACAGGGTTATCTACTTCACCTTGTTGGTATTGTGACCTTTTGTTGCACTACACAAAACACTTTTGTTTTAGGAGTGTTTTGTGCAGTTCAACCAAAATGTCACACCGATAACATTGCTTGATTGCTTGATCTTAGTGGAACTGCACAAGAGGAGATCTTACTTCCTATCTGTGTTGGCAAATTTGGTTAGATCTTCTTCTTGTGAGTTGTTTGAATTCCATGTCATGAGAGGTCAGTACTAGATTTCTTTCACATGATTGTGCAGTGTGCTTTCATATGTTGTGCTACTTGTAAGGTAATGTTGCTTGATTTTAGTGAATTGCACAAATGGAGACAAGACTTCCAATCTGTATGTGCACCGTAATATCCCATTGAGGTAAGATAAGGATATTTAACAACTGTGGGCCTGTATTTTTCCACTTTCATCAGAAAATTAATGTCGTTGTTTAGTGCTATACTTGTGCTCCCTAATTGACATGCCAAATCTTACATTGAAGGCGAAGCTTGTCTGTTATTGAACCAAGTGATGAAGGGGAATAACAAGCGGAAGAAAAACAAAAATCAACTCCCGGTGCTGTAATGAAGCACTGGAACTGTGATGACACAAGTAATGATATAGTTTTGCATCTTAATTTATTGCTATGGCTGGAACGAGCAATTGTTTTCCCACTGATTTGATGCCACTCTTAATGTAATATGTAGATATATCTACATGTGCAAACAGGGATCTTCTTTGAAGATACCATATATTTTAGTGGAACTGCACAAGAACATGTTGGAAACATTAAACTAATCGAGGAGTATATAGTGAGCATGTCAACCACAGTAGATAACAACAGATGGTTCCGGAGAAGTGCTTGATCTGTATGCTCTACACAATAAGCCTCCTGACAAAGATTGGTACTCGCCCCATGGATTTCATCCATATGATTGAGCTTTGTCATCTCTATTGATGTTGTGCTACTATTTAGATACTGTCATGAGAAAGTGGTATTGTCCTTGAGAAGTGCTTCATGTGTGTTGTTTTAAATATTTCCTTTCCTTTTTTCCAAGCAAACAAAGATGCTAGCATTTAGTTGTCCTCTTGTCTTTGCACAACAGGATCATCCTCCTATGAAGAAGAATATGGAGTACGTGAAGTGACTAGTTCCGATTATGCCAGGATGAAGCAGCCCTGTCTATCTTCTCATCAGAAGGAGCAGTTGAAGGATGGGTACATTACTCCCCACAATACCAAACTAACTTCAGCTCAGAAGGACTGACATATCTCCATCTTTTTGCTGTGATGCGCAAGTACAATGTTGTTCTAGGATTCTATCCGGTGAGTTAGATTTTTTAAAAGTGTGCTCTACATGGACCATGTAGGTGCCTGTTTAAACTGTCAATTCATAGTACAGTTTGTTTTATAATAATCACATTTTTTGTATTTGTGCAAACAGGGGTGCTCAGCTTGATTTCAATGGGAACTGCACAAAATGTTTATGAATACATCGAATCATTCATTTCCACCACAAGAAAGGAGGTGCCCATATGTTCAAGGTGTTGCAACATATAAGGGCAAAATCATACAAGCTACACGCGAATTTGGTTGATTTTGGTGGAACTGCACAAAAAGAACAGCTGGTTTATTTAGCACGAGGTGCCATGTCAATGTCCAAACTGATGGCAAACCCTGCCCATTCCACAATCGTAGGCATTTGATATTTTGGAATGGGAAAACCTTGTCAAAGTTTGCTCATTGATGTACGCAAAACAACAAGCATTTGACATTTTGGAATGGGAAAACCTTGTCAAAGTTGCTCATTGATGTACGCAAAACAACAAGCATTTGACATTTTGGAATGAGACAACCTTGTCAGATTTTGCTCATTGATGTTAGCAAGAAGACATGCGTTTGATATTTTCGAATGGGACGCCCTTTGCTGTCAGCAGCGTCGATCTATTTTTCTTTATTCTTTAGTTGTGAAGTAAATATTGGCTCTGACATGTGAATCGCTGAGATGCATAATCATCGATTGTTTTCAATGTTCTCTATGAATTGCTAGGCCTGTGTGTTTGATTGCAATGTACAGGAACGCTAAAAAGCTGCTGAAACTCTTTGTACTCCAGTCAAAGTAGAGATACTTTGACTGCAGATAAAACTTGTATGCAGACTAAAAAGGACTAGAGGGAGTACATGTGAAACTGTTGCAAATGAGGTGATCACCGTGGGAATAATGCTAGTATGTTTTGTTTTGCATGTTCATCCAATGCATGTGATACAAGAATTCGAACTAATCGAACTAAATTCATTCATGCATGGTCGCATTTCATATAAACATGCCAGATTTCATTACATTTCTTACATTCTTCAACTAAAAAGGGGTAGAAGCAGCATCCTACTCCAACATATCTCTTGGACTCCACGTCGCCGCCAAGAAGCTAATCGGCTGTCAATGGTCCACCCGCCTAGCTTGGCTTCAATCGGAGGGTAGCAGCGGTGGCCTTACTTGGACCCGAGCGGCGGCGACCTACCGTGTTCTATTCTTCGTCCTTTTCTGTGTGGCGTGGCCTCGTTGGCAGCGGGGCGGGGCCTTGACGGAGCCAACGATGTCCTCTGCCTCATTGCCGGTGGCGCGGCACCTCGGCGCAGTGGGGGAAATCTGCCCCCCCTCGTTGCCAGCAGGGTGGGGCCTCGGCTGAACCAGCGATGTCCTCTTCCTCATTGTTGGCGGGCGGGGCCTCGACAGAGTAGGGCCTCCGCCTCGGTACCAGCGGGGCGGGACCTCGGTGGATCCGGCGGTGTCCTCGGCCTCGTTGTTGGCGCCGCGGGGCCTCGGCGGAGCAGGGCCTCGTCGATGCCAGCGGAGCGGGGACTCGTTGGAGCTATCATTGTTCTCTGCCTCGTCCTCGGTCTCGCCAAATAGCACCTCGCCCGCTTCATCGCCCTCTTTGTAGGCGGCCGCAGCCTCTGCCACCCACATGTGGTACCGCCGGCGCTCGAGGAGGCCCTCGCAGGCGGAGCGGTATGAGTCGAGCAGCGCCTCCTACTCCGCCCGCTCCGCGGCGATCTGCTCCTCCGCCTGCAGGTGCTCCTGGAGGAGATGGTGGTTGTAGGCAGCGTCGGCCCACGCCTCCCGGAACTGCTTCTCATGCTTCTGCCTCACCGTGTCCATGTATTGGGAACGGGCCTCGCCAATGGTCATGGTGCAATGCACTGGCGAGGATGGCGTGGACGAGGGGGTTGGCGCCGGATCGTCAACTAGCATGTTCTCCATTGGGACGTCGTCGTCCTCCAGCTGTCACTAGTATGCCTCTACTTGACTAGCTCGTTGAATCAAACATGGTTAAGTTTCCAAGCCATAGACATGAGTTGTCATTTGATTAATGGATCACATCATTAGAGAATGATGTGATTGACTTGACCCATTCCGTTAGCTTAGCACTTGATTGTTTTAGTTTACTGCTATTGCTTTTTTCTTTATGACTTATACATGTTCCTATGACTATGAGATTATGCAACTCCCGATTACCGGAGGAACACTTTGTGTGCTACCAAACATCACAACGTAACTGGGTGATTATAAAGGTGCTCTACAGGTGTCTCTGATGGTACTTGTTGAGTTGGCATAGATCGAGATTAGGATTTGTCACTCCGATTGTCGGAGAGGTATCTTTGGGCCCTCTCGGTAATGCACATCACTATAAGCCTTGCAAGCAATGCAACTAATGAGTTAGTTCCGGGATGATGCATTACGAAACGAGTAAAGAGACTTGCCGGTAACGAGATTGAACTAGGTATTGAGATACCGACGATCGAATCTCGGGCAAGTAACATACCGATGACAAAGGGAACAACGTATGTTGTTATGCGGTTTGATCGATAAAGATCTTCGTAGAATATGTAGGAACCAATATGAGCATCCAGGTTCCGCTATTGGTTATTAACCGGAGACGTGTCTTGGTCATGTCTACATAGTTATTGAACCCGTAGGGTCCGCATGCTTAAAGTTTGGTGACGATTGGTATTATGAGTTTATGTGTTTGATGTACCGAAGGTCGTTCAGAGTCCCAGATGAGAGCGGGGACATGACGAGGAGTCTCGAAATGGTCGAGATGTAAAGATCGATATATTGAATGACTATATTTGGACATCGGAAAGGTTCCGTGTGATTCGGGTGTTTTTAGGAGTACCGGGGAGTTACGGGAATACGGGGGAAGAAGTATTGGGCCTCATGGGCCAAGTGGTGGAAGAGAGGAGGCAGGACAAGGCAGGGCGTGCGGCCCCCCTAGCCCAAACCGAATTGGACTAGGGGGTGGCCCCCCTTTCCTCCCTCTCCTTCCTTCTCCCTCTCATCCTTCCTTCCCCCTCCTAGTAAGACTAGGAAAGGACGAATCCTACTCCAACTAGGAGGAGGATTCCTCCTCCCTTTGGCGCACCTAGGGAGGCCAGCCGGCCTCCCCTCCCTCCTTTATATACGTGGTGAGGGGGGCACCCTAGAACACACAAGTTGATCAGTTGATCTTTTGGCCGTGTGCGGTGCCCCCCTCAACCATAATCCACCTCAGTCATACCGTAGCGGTGCTTAGGCGAAGCCCTACGTCGGTAGCATCATCATCATCGTCATCACGCCATCATGCTGACGGAACTCTCCCTCGAAGCTCTTCTGGATCGGAGTTCGTGGGATGTCTGCGAGCTGAACGTCTGCTGAACTCAGAGGTGCCGTATGTTCGGTACTTGGATCAGTCGGATCATGAAGACGTACGACTACATCAACCGCGTTATCATAATGCTTCCGCTTACGGCATATGAGGGTACGTGGATGACACTCTCCCCTCTCGTTGCTATGCACCATGATCTTGCATGTGTGTAGGAATGTTTTTGAAATTACTATGTTTCCCAACAAAACGGCCTTGTGTTCGACCGACCACGGTCGAAACGGGATCTTGTTCACCGGGAGGGGTCTTGCATACCGAAAAACGGAGGAAACGGACCTCCTATGGTCGAAACGGGGTCCTGTTGATTGGGAGGGGTGTGGCGTACCGCAAAACGGAGGAAGTAGACTTGTGTTGGAGAGTTACGGTCAAAATGGGGGTCCTGTTCATCGGGAGGGGTGTGGAGTACCGCAAAACGGGACTCCACGGGATATTGTTCATCTCCACCATCGACCTCCTACAGCCTCCACGGGCTACTATTCATCCACCATCGACCTCCTCCAGCCTCCACCTATGACTGTTCATCCACGGGCTCCTGTTCATCCAGCCTCCACCGGCTACTGTTCAACCAGCCCTCTCCACGGGGTCCTGTTCAACCACCCCTCCACGGCTGTTGTTCATCCAGCCCTCCACCGGCTACTGTTCAACTAGCCCTCCATGGGGTCCTGTTCATCCAGCCCTCCACGGGGTCCTATTCATCCACCGCCTCGATCGATCGGGCTACTGTTCATCCAGCGGCAACGTCCTCTACTACCACGGGGTCCTGTTCATCCAACCCCCCACCGGGAACTGTTCATCCAAACCCCCCAACAACGCTCACTGTTCATCAAGAGGCAGCATCGGTCAGCTTCAGTTAGCAGCAGTAGCGAAGGAATCACTCGGGTTCAGTTAACAGCAAAGGATCGACCCATCGCTCGGGTTCAGTAATGCATAGCCTACAGTGCAATCGCTCCGGTTCAGTTAGAGCGCGACGCCTTGCTTGGGTTCAGTTAGAGCGCAATGCCTCGCACACACGCGTGTACGTATGAGAGAAACACACATCGCTCGGCCCCCGACCACCCACTGTAACTGGGAACTCCCCCAATATTTTCCTCGCCCTCGCTTCTACCATGGTTTTCTCCGTCATGGACGGCCCAAAGAATGTCATGCAGCTGCGTCTCCGGCCCGCCCAGCACGAAAAGCCCATTTTCTGTCATGATTTTTTGTCATATAAGTAGGAGCCCACCACATCTATGATGATACCGGGTTTTGTCACAATTATCATCATCAAAGTGTCATAAGCATGACAGGAAAAAATTTCATTCGGCCCAAAATGTCACGTATGTGTCTTTTTTTGAGTGATGGCTGGTGCTAGTGGCACTGCGCGCTCGCCGGCTCAAGCTTTGACGGAGTTATTGGAGGCTTTGGCAACTTTGATGGGGGTGGAGGCAAACCCGGACAACCAGGAACATCACAAGGTGGATGTGGCGAAGCTACGAGATGAGATAGCTCAAGCTAAGGAGGAGCTAGCGGCTGAGAACGCTAGGATGGCTATGGAGCGAGCTGCTTTGGAGGCCCAGGCACAACGGATTCAGGCAGACTCTTTCCGGCTCACCTTGGATCAAAACGCCTCAAACGAGGTCATGAGGAGGAGGCACCAGAGTCGTTTACCCCTGGTTTATGATGCGAGAAATCTCTTCAACACGCCTGGTGCAGGTACCAGCGACCCGCCGATGGTGAACCGGGCGGCCGAAGCGCCTGTGACTGGAGCGCCGGTTCAGCCATGCACGATGGATCCGCCTTTCTTGGATGTGACTCTGCCTCAGCATGTGTCGATATCGTCGGCTCATTATTCTAATCCTTTGGATAATATGATTGCCGCAGCGTCACGATTGGCGGCTCTTCCACTTGAAGGCGAGTCTCCAGCTGCGATAGATATGCGGAGGGCCAGCGAGCTTCTTCAGACAGCTGTGGCTCAACAGTCGGCTTATTCTTATAGCCGCGAGCGGATTCATTCAACCCCTCGACCAAGTCAGAGTTATAGCAGGCACATTGACTCACCAGCAGTTTCAAGCAATGAACATTGCCGTAACCAGCCTCATGGGCATGACCCGGCGCGCGGTGGTGCCAATGCTCAGACCTTGGTGGATCAGGGCAGGGCGCATCGGGAGGCTGAGCTGGCGGCTCAGCTAGCGACTCAACAGCAATCTCCGGTTTATCCATCAGGTGTGACCTCTAGAACCTTGGGTGTGCCATGATTAGTGGCGGCTCTGCGCAACGAGCGTCTGCCCAAAGATTTCAAGGGCCCGTGGAAGGTGCCTAATTACACGGCGGATCAACCCCTTGAGGCTTGGATCAAAAGCTATGAGATGGCCATGGAGATGTTGGATGTCGGCGATGCTGCATGTGCTAAGTATTTCACCATGATGTTGGATGGGCCGGCTCGTACTTGGTTGAAAGGGCTGCCCGCTAATTCCATTAGGTCATGGGCAGAGTTGAAGGCCTGTTTTATCCAGAATTTTAGGACACATGCAAGCAGCCTATGTCAATCCTTGATTTGGACTCTTGTGTCCAAGGTGAGGGCGTGTCAACAACCCATTGGGTGTGTCGGATCTCAGCCGTTATACATTCTTCGGATAGTATTAATGCCGGATTAGCAGTCCTGATGGTGGAAAAGAATTGTCGTTTTCTCCCTCTAAAGCAAAAGCTGGGGCAGCTTAAACGCCACTGTAATGACATGGGGGAGCTAATGGCAGCCCTCGTCCAGTATGCCGATTCTGATAGTACCAAGGACCCCGAGTCTGATGATGAGAAGTCAGGTAAGGGAAAGAAGAGCAGCAATACGAAAGGGTAGTAGCATAACCCGGTAGGTTAAGGTGGCAATGGTAAGCGCAAGGCTGATGGCAACTTGGATGTTGTGGCTAACACCAATACATAGAATAATAATCAACGTCGCAAGGGAAATCCGCCCACTCGGTTTGGAGGGCCAAAATTCAACCTTGAGGCGATGATGAATCAGCCCTACCCAAAGCATGGTACACACGAAAAGCCGGCCACTCACCTCTAGAAGGATTGCTTCATTATGAAGGAGTATAGAAATTCCATTTATTTTTTTAGAACAATCATGAACTGAACGGCGGCTCAGGATCCGGCCCTCATGGTCCTGGTTTTGGTGGTGGCGGTTCAAATTCCGGTTTCCAGGGCCAAGGCAATCAAGGTGGTTTTAATCAATAGTCTGGTTAAGGGAATCAATAGCAGCAATATGGTTTTCAGAGTAACCCGAAGCAGTTGAATAGTGGACAATACCATGTCTTCACCACGAGTTTATCCAAGTGGGATCAGAAGCTCCATAAAATGGTAGTGAATGCAGTTGAGTCGGTGATTCCCAGTTACTTGCAATGGTCTGAACACCCTATTCTCTGGAGCCGTGAGGATCACCCGCCCTGAGTTAATAATCCAGGTCACTTAGCTCTAGTGGTGGCGCCTCAGGTTGGAGGGTGTAGATTCACAAAGGTACTCATGGATGGGGGCAGCAACATCAACATTCTTTACTATGAAACATTTCAATGGATGAGCTTGACTGACAAAGATCTTAGGCCATCAAACACTGTTTTTCATGGCATGGTCCCTGGTAAGTCGGCATATCCAGTGGGCAAGATATCTTTGGAAGTGGCCTTTGGTGATGATCAAGATTCCAGATCAGATACGTTGAATTTTGAGGTGGTTAAAATCAAGAGCCCTTATCATGCTCTGTTTGGGCGACCGGTTTATGCTAAGTTCATGGCAAGGCCTTGTTATGTTTATTTGCAGCTCAAGATGCCGGGTTACAAGGGAACTATTACAGTGCGTGGGAGCCGGAAGATAGCCTTGGAGTGCGAAGAAGGTGATGCTGCTTATGCTGAGTCTGTCTATGCAACAGAGGAATTGAAATTTTATAAAGATAATGTTGACCCGACGGATATGACATCTTTGAAGGAGCCAACCATAGAGCATGACCCCCTGATGAAATTTAAATCGGCTGATGACACTAAGCTAGTTTACTTTGTTCCTGGCGATTCATCCAAACAGTTATCAGTGCTAATCTGAATGACAAGTAGGAAAGCGCACTCATCGAGTTCATCCGTGAGAACCGGGACATCTTTGCATGGAAACCTTCAGACATGCCAGGTGTACCGAGGGAACTCGCTGAGCATCCAAAGTTTAAAATAGTCAAGCAATTCCTTCGACGTTTTAACGAAGAGAGGTGCAAGGCCATTGGTGAAGAAGTGGCCCGGCTCTTGGCGGCTGGGTTTATTATTGAAGTTTTTCATCCTGAGTGGTTGGCTAACCCCGTGCTGGTACTTAATAAACATGGTACTTGGCGTATGTGTGTGGATTACACAGATTTAAACAAGGCTTGTTCGGCTGATCCTTTTGCTCTCCCCCGTATTGATCAGATCATTGATGCTACGGTGGGTTGTGAGCGTTTGAGCTTTTTGGATGCTTACTCCGGTTATCATCAAATCAAGATGGCAGTAAACGACCAGGAGAAGACAGCTTTCATCACTCCCTTTGGAGCCTTCTGCTATGTGTCAATGCCTTTGGGGCTCAAGAGTTCCCAAGAAACTTACCAGCGTTGTGTGCAAAATTGCCTTCATGATCAGATTAGGCGCAATGTTCATGCTTATGTTGATGATATTGTGGTGAAATCTAGGAAAAAAGAAACCCTGATAGATGATTTGAAAGAGATCTTTGACAATCTTGCTCCGGGTCTACAATGTGATGCTTAACCCGTCCAAGTGTGTTTTTGGTGTGCCAACAAGCAAGCTCTTGGGCTTTTTGGTTTCTGAACGGGGTATTGAAGCTAACCTGGAGAAAAATAAAGGCTATCACTTCCCTGGCTAAACCGGCATGTATCAATGATGTTCAGCGTCTGGCGGATTGTATTGCGACCTTAAGCCGGTTCATAAGCCGGTTAGGTGAAAAGGCTATCCCTCTATACCAGATGATGAAGAAAACAGATTACTTTGTCTGGAGTGAGGCCGCTGATCAGGCGTTTGGAGCCTTGAAAAAACAGTTAGCTGAGCCGCCGATCCTTGCTGCTCCTATTGATAAGGAGCCCTTGTTGTTATATGTGGCTGCAAATAGCCGAGCTGTCAGCGTGGTAATCGTTGTAGAAAGGAAGGAATCAGGCAAAGAGTATCTGGTTCAGCGGCCAATTTATTACATCAGCGAGGTGCTGGCCATTGAGCTTGGACCCCATGGTTTGAAATATATGCCTCGCACAGCCATCAACTCTCAAGCACTTGTGGATTTCATCAATGATTGGACAGAACTGCAGATGCCTGAGGAGAAGCCGGATAGCACATATTGGACTATTCACTTTGACGGATCCAGACAGTTAGAAGGCTCAGGGGCTGGAGTTATTTTGACTTCCCCGCGGGGTGATAATTTTTTTATGTTTTAAGGTTGATGTTCCCTTGTACTAACAATGCAGCTGAGTATGAGGCCTTACTCCGTGGTCTTCAGATGGCTAAGGAGTTGAATCTAAGCCGGGTGAGGTGTTTTGGCGACTCAGACTTGGTGGCTCAGCAAGTTTCAGGCACTTGGGATTCTAAGGACCCACTCATGGTGGCTTACCGCCGCGAGGTTGATGCTATTGCTGGTCATTCCAAAGGTTATCAAGTGGAACATGTTGATCGCAGGAAAAATGAGGCGGCTGATGCTTTAAGCCGATTGGGGTCCCAGCGTAAGCCGGTGCCACCTAACATTTTCCTTAATATTATGCATAATCCTTCCGTCAAATTGCCTGCAGAGGAAGATCTTGTTATTCCTAACCAAGAGGCATAATTGGTGGCAGCTCTTATGCTATTCCGGATTAGACAGTTCCATATTTGTCTTATATGACCCAGGGCGAGTTACCTGAAGATGAAACTTTAGCCGGGCATATAACCCGGAGGTCTAAGTCAATGACTATTGTCAATGGAGAGTTGCATCATCGCAGTGTCACAGGGGCGTTTCAACGTTGTGTTTCTCCTAAAGAAGGTTGTGAGATCCTATGAGAGATTCATGAAGGAGATTGTGGTCATCATGCCGGCTCTAAATCTCTCGTGGCCAAGGCTTTCCGTCATGGGTTTTATTGGCTGACGGCTCATGCTGATGCAGAGGACTTGGTCAGTAAATGTGATGGTTGTCAGAAATTCTCGAGATGAGCTCACGCGCTGGCTCAAGAATTGAGGATGATTCCAATTGCTTGGCTGTTTGCAGTCTGGGGGCTTGATATGCTTGGACCTTTCAAAAGGTCCAAGGATAAAAAGACCCACCTTTTGGTGGCGGTTGACATACAAAGTGGGTTGAAGCAGAGCCGGTTAGTAAATGTGACGTGGCGACATCGGCTCAATTCATCAAATAGGTGATTTTCCGTTTTGGTTTTCCCCACAGCATTATAACTGATAATGGCACTAGTCTGTCCAAGGGTGCTATGAAAGAGTTCTGTCAATGAGAGCATATTCGACTTGATGTATCATCAATGGCTCACCCCCAGTCCAATGGTCAAGCTGAGAGAGCCAATCAAGAAATTTTGAGAGGTATCAAGCCCCGGCTTATGGTCCCTTTACAGAGGATGTCGGGTTGTTGGGTGGAGGAATTACCCTCGGTGTTATGGAGCATCAATACCACCCCCAACAGATCTACGGGTTACACGCCTTTCTTCATGGTTTACGGAGTAGAGGCGGTTCTCCCTAGTGACATCTGTCACGACTCGCCCCGTGTGGCGGCTTGTGTTGAAGCTCATAATGGAAAAGCACGTCGAGATGCTATTGACCTGTTGGATGAGGAGCGTGACCTTGCGCCGGCTCGTTCGGCGATTTACCAGCAAGATCTGCGCCATTATCATAGCTGCTGGGTTAAAACCAGGACCTTTCAAGAAGGCGATTTGGTGCTCCGGCTTATCCAAGATCAAACTTGTCGGATCACGGGTTCCGGTAAACCCTTGAGGTTCGAACACTGGGGTGCGCGTGAAGGTTTTCTCCCGATCGATCTATGCCCTGGCTCTCTAAGATCTCGTAGATGTACTCGACAAACTCACACCATAGAAAGACTCAAGATTTATACTGGTTCGGGCCACCGTTGTGGTGTAATACCCTACTCCAGTGTGGTGGTGGTGGATTGCCTCTTGGGCTGATGAAGAACAGTTACAAGGGAAGAACCGCCTCCTGAGGTTGAGGTGCTCTTGTGCTTGGTGGACTTGTGATGAGGTCGATCCTCTGTCTTCTTGTCTTTCATTGTCTCTCTTCTCCCTCTCTCTCGTGGTGGCTAGTTCTACTTATATAGGCCATGGTCCTCTCCGCAAATATTGAGCAGGAAGGGATCCAACAACGGCTAATTCGAAAGGGGACAGCTAGTATGAGTTATCCGGACAAAAGGTGGTCTTCGCCTACCAAAGGCTCTGGTGATGACGCCGTCTTGGGCTCCATGGTGACCTCCGTCCTGCCGTCCTTCTGGTCTTGGTCTCGTTGCACCGATATGGAAACCTTTGCCTGATGCCTCGGTACTCCGCGCCTGTGCTTGCCCCCTTGACACCAAAGAGGAAACAAGGACACTACGCGCGCTGGTGCCCGCCTGGTCTCGATCGTCATGGCTCACGTCACGAGGACCTCGCGAGGTTTTCCCTGCCTTGATCTCTCCGCCCCTCGCGAGCCTTCCTGGCGAGGCCGCTTCTGAGGAGGTATTGCGTCGTCCGCCTCGCGAGGCTTGGCCCCTCGCGAGGGTCTTGAATGTCTTGTCGATGAATATGGGCCGTACAGACCTGCCAGCCCAGCCACACCATGGGCCGCAGGCAGGCAAGTCTGGGGACCCCCGTTCCCAGGACGCCACAGTAGCCCCCAGGCCCAAGGCGCGCTCGATCTTGGCTTCAAGGTGAAGCCAAAGGGTCATGTGTGGAGCACCGCGGGCCCCCAAAGCCTATGGCCTCGGTTGGCACATGGCGGTTGATTGGACGTCGGCGTCTCCGCTTCCCCACGCTGCCTCGGCAACTGCCCGACTAGTCAAGTCCCTGCGACATGCAAGGAAAGCCATCATTACCTGTGATCACGGGGGTGCTGGTTGGCCTTCTCCTGCTATAAATGGGGAGGGGGTAGAGCCCCCGTCGCCCATGTCTTCCCATTCCACTCGCTCCTTCTTCCTCCACTCCACTGCTAGCAGTGGCTTCAATGGCGCCGATCCGTAAGTTTTCTGCTGAAGAGAAGGGAAAGGTTCCTCTCGATGTGCCGGCGCTGCTCCCGCCGAAGAAGAGGTTAATTCACCGCTGTGACGCCACGGAGATGCAGGTGGTGACGAGAACTTGGTGCGAGCGGCCTCCTCCTGGGTATCCACTGCCCTTGTACGCCCAAGCCGGGGGCTCGGGAGGAAGAAGCAACGGGCATCGACGCGCGCACCGCGGCCAAGGCCGACGCGCCGCGGCGACGAGCCCGTCGCTCCTGGAGTCCACGCCGCGGACTCCTCACGTGAGCTCGTGCTGTGGGCGGCGATGCCCCCAAGCTCCTGGATCCGCTTCCCACGCTTCTTCTCCAACGCGATGCCACCGAGGGGGCCTCTCGAGCTCTGGTTGCAGCATGCTAACTGCGACGCTCCGGCGACCGGAGCAGAGGTTGAAGCAGTCTCCACCGGCTAGATTTTCATGACCCACGGCTGGGGCGAGGTCGCGCGGGTTTGCCATGCGGAGGCCGCCCTCGCGATCCATTTCGAGTACGATGGCGCCTCCACACTGTTCTTCAAGGTCTTCGACGTGGAGGGTTGCCTCTTGGAGTGCTGCCCCGAAGGAGAGCGCCAGGACAAGGCATGCCCCGCTCGGGGCTGCTCCAGCAACAGCGACTCTTGGGAGTCCAGCGGTTCTCCCAAGCTCTACCCCCGAGCTCTCACCGCGCCTGGAGCAAGGCTTCAACGTCTGGCCGCCGTCGTCGCTGATCTGGATGGGGTTGGCGCCGGCCTCCCGCGGCCCACTATTGATGATGGCGTCGGCCGCGAGGGTGTGTAGATAGGATTCTCCTAGGTTCGCGTCTTTTGTTCCCTGTGAGGAATCAAGACGTACCCTTTGGGGGTGTGTAAAGGGTTTGCAATGTCTTTGTTGATGTTATCCCAATTATGGAAGCCTTGTTAGCACAAGTCCTGTTTAGGCTCGGCCTTCCCTTTCCAACCTCGCGGCAGCTTGTTGCTCTATGCTGACAGGTCCCGGTCCCCAGGGAAGCTTCAGCCATCGCTGGTATGCCAGGTCGCGTGCCGTGGTCAAGGCCAGGAGGTGAGCAGCGCGAGGTCCAGTAAGATCCTCTAAGGAGCGATGCTCAGAGGTCAAAGTTCCTCAGCTTGTGGCAAGTTCTTATTCTTCATCGCGCGAGACTGATGAAAATGAATACTTGAACGACACTACGGCTGGCCCTACTCCAACTTCCTGATGATATTCTTCAGGGGCGTTAGTCCTCATTTTTCGTCTCTTTTGGTCATTCGATGACAAGGGGGGAGAGTCTTCAAGCGGATCTATATATGGGCATTTTTTTTGCTAAGTTACAACTCTCGGTCTTTTGAAAACTTTGTTGGATCGAGTTGTAATCTTAACTCCGATGGTGGTCTGATACTTTTTGCTATGTTCTTCTGCATGCTATTTCCTCATGTATGATAATGCATGCATGTTGAATAACATCAGTCACCATATTTCATCATGCATTTCAAATTCTTCATATCATATGTTAAATGCATGTATGAATTACAAGATATAGGGGAGTCCTCCAGGATTCTACTCTTCAATGTGCATGGCTTCTCAAAAGTAAATTCCTCACATATGCACATCTTCAGGGGGGGGTTCTTCTATATCTTGCAATCAAATTCCTCAATATCAGTATTTACACTTCATATGTTTATCCCCGTTGAAAACTTAACCTATATTGTCACCAATCACCAAAAAGGGGGAGATTGTAAGTGCATCTAGTGCCCCTTAGTGATTTTGGTGTATTGAAGATTTATAGGTTAAGCGACTAATGTGTTTGTGAGTGTACACAAGTCTATGAGGAGTTTGATATTTACAGAAAAAGTCGACCCCTAAAAATGAATGTCTTCAACTAAAGACTTTGGCTTTCTAAAGACTTTGAAAGTGAAGAAATTGGTGTGACCATGAAGACTTGATATTCATGCGAGGAATATGAAGCGTGAAGACTTTTGTTTTCGTTGTTTAATTTTCTCTTTCTTAGTCATAGGAAACACCGTACTGTTAAAGGGGGTAGAGGGAAAACTAAGGAAAAAGTTTCCATGTGATTCTCAACTCAAAATCCTACACCTACCAATCCTTTCGAGTGAAGCCATTGGAAATCTCATACAGTTCGGTCGATTTCTTCAGTGACAGAGACGAAGATCTTCTGTTCTCTGAGGAATTTGTTCTGACTGAGGAGTTAGGAATTTGCCGGTGCGGATTGCCTACAAGTGAGGAACATGATAGCCCTAAGGAATTTGATAGTCAAATTTCCGACCGTTGTTGTGCTATGCACCAGCTGTCCCAAAATATCTACCCACCTAATGGTCATATCATTGAAGGGCATTTATGTCTTATCATGCCGGGCTGCTCCCTAGGCTATAAATAGCCGCCCCCTACAACCACTAGCTGCTCGGCTGCTCCGTGAGAAACTGACACTTGTCATTGAGAGCATCCAATCCTCCGAGGACTTTGAGCGAAAATCATCAAGTGAGGAAAAACCCAAAACCCAAATGATGCGGAGCATCCCAAGGCCATCCCCATGGACCCAACTACATCTCCTACGACACCTCTTGGACCCATGACATGAGCACGTGCAAGAGCTCTTGAAACCGAGGTGACATCTCTCCTCTCATGTTTCCACTTTGATACACATGAGACATGGCTACTACCTCATATGGATACTTTGTGCATGCTCAGGTACCATGGAGAAGCTAAGGAGCAAGGAGAAGAAGAAGAGGAAGATGGACGTGAAGACGGAGAAGAAGAAGTGATGAAGAGGAAGCTACACGCTCCAGACGACCGGCCTGGACCAAACATTCGACGACCTCCAGGCTCCGGACGTCCGGCCCTCTCCGGACGACGACGCCCCCGCACCCGAGCCAAATCTACGGATTTCCGGATCCCCTCGGACGACCGATGACACTCGGACGTCCGACCCCGACCGGACATCCGACGAACATCCGACGACCTCCAGGCTCCGGACGTCCGGCCCTCTCCGGACGACCGACGCCCCCGCACCCGAGCCAAATCTACGGATTTCCGGATCCCCTCGGACGACCGATGACGCTCGGACGTCCGACCCCGACCGGACATCCGACCGAAGCACACCCTCTATAATGTGTGTAGCATGGAAGAAATCGCCATCTCTTGGTTGTTATGTTGACAATGAAAGTATACCGCTCAAAATATTATTCACCTCTATTTCAAAACCGAGCTCTGGCACCTCTACAAATCCCTGCTTCCCTCTACGAAGGGCCTATCTATTTACTTTTATGTTGAGTCATCATCTTCTTATTAAAAAGCACCAGTTGGAGAGCACCACTGTCATTTGCATTCATTACTGTTAATTTACATTGAGTATGACTTGACTGGATCTCTTTTACCATGAATTACAATGTCTAGTCAGTCCTTGGTCTTTAAAGGTGTTGTGCATTTATGTTTTGCGGTCTCAGAAAGGGCTAGCGAGATACCACCTTGTTATATCATATTATGATTGTTTTGAGGAAGTGTTGTCATCCGAGATTTATTATTATTGCTCGCTAGTTGATTATGCTATTGATATGAGTAAACTTGAGACCTGGGCGTTATTGTGAATGTGGTTACTTATAATCTTTGCTGAAAACTTGAATGCTGGCTTTACATATTTACAACAACAAGAGCAAATAGAGTTTGTAAAAGTTTTTCTTTATCACTTTCAGTTTGTCAATTGAATTGCTTGAGGACAAGCAAAGGTTTAAGCTTGGGGGAGTTGATACGTCTCCAACGTATCTACTTTTCCAAACACTTTTGCCCTTGTTTTGGACTCTAACTTGAATGATTTGAATGGAACTAACCTGGACTGACGCTGTTTTCAGCAGAATTACCATGGTGTTATTTATGTGCAGAAACAAACATTCTCGAAATGACCTGAAACTTCACGGAGCAACTTTTCAGAAAATATGAAAAATACCTGCAAAAATGAAGGCCAGGGGGCCCACCTCCTCTCAACGAGGGTGGGGGGCGTGCCTGCCCCCTATGGCCCGCCCCCTACCTCGTGGGCCCCTATTGCCTCTCCGACTCCAACTCCAACTCCATATATTGTGTTTGTGGGAGAGAAAAATCAGAGAGAAGAAATCATCGCGGTTCACGATACGGAGCCGCCGCCAAGCCCTAAAACCTCTTGGGAGGGCTGATTTGGAGTCCGTTCGGGGCTTCGGAGAGGGGAATCCGTCGCCATCGTCATCATCAACCATCCTCCGTCACCAATTTCATGATGCTCACCGCCGTGCGTGAGTAATTCCATCGTAGGCTTGCAGGACGGTGATGGGTTGGATGGGATCCATCATGTAATCGAGTTAGTTTTGTTAGGGTTTGATCCCTAGTGTCCACTATGTTCTGAGATTGATGTTGCTATGACTTTGTTATGCTTAATGCTTCTCACTAGGGCCCGAGTGCCATGATTTCACATCTGAACCTATTATATTTTCATCAATATATGAGTGTTCTTGATCCTATCTTGCAAGTATATAGTCACCTATTATGTGTTATGATCCGTTAACCCCGAAGTGACAATAATCGGGATACTTACCGGTGATGACCGTAGTTTGAGGAGTTCATGTATTCACTATGTGTTAATGCTTTGTTCTGGTTCTCTATTAAAAGGAGGCCTTAATATCCCTTAGTTTCCGTAAGGACCCCGCTGCCACGGGAGGGTAGGACTAAAGATGTCATGCAAGTTCTTTTCCATAAGCACGTATCACTATATTCAAAATACATGCCTACATTATATCAATGAACTGGAGCTAGTTCTGTGTCACCCTAGGTGTAACACCCATGATGCGGCTATATCTCCCACGTGTCCGAGCACGACTTAGAGGTATAACCGCATTGTAGGCAATGTTGCAAGAGGGGTAATGAGGGAGTCCTGGATTAGGGGGTGTCTGGATAGCCGGACTATACCTTCGGCCAGACTCCTAAACTATGAAGGTACAAGATTGAAGACTTCGTCCCGTGTCCGGAAGGGCCTTTCCTTGGCATGGAAGGCAAGCTTGGCGATACGGATATGTAGATCTCCTACCATTGTAACCGACTCTGTGTAACCCTAGCCCTCTCCGATGTCTATATAAACCGGAGGGTTTTAGTCCGTGGGATGAAGAACAATCATACCATAGGCTAGCTTCTAGGGTTTAGCATCCTTGATCTCGTGGTAGATCTACTCTTGTACTACCCATATCATCAATATTAATCAAGCAGGACGCAGGGTTTTACCTCCATCAAGAGGGTCCGAACCTGGGTAAAACATCGTGTCCCCTGCCTCCTGTTAACATCCACCTAGACGCACAGTTCGGGAACCCCTACCCGAGATCCGCCGGTTTTGACACTGACATTGGTGCTTTCATTGAGAGTTCCTCTGTGTCGTCACTTTTAGGCCCGATGGCTTCTCCGATCATCAACAGCGATGCGATCCAGGGTGAGGCTTTTCTCCCCAGACAGATCTTCGTATTCGGCGGCTTTGCATTGCGGGCCAATTCGCTTGGTCATCTGGAGCAGATCGAAAGCTATGCCCTTGGCCATCAGGTTAGATTTGGAAGTTTGAGCTACACAGCCGACCTCCGCGGAGACTTGATCTTTGACGGATTCGAGCCACAGCCGAGCGCGCCGCACTGTCACGATGGGCATGATCTAGCTCTGCCGCCGAACAGTGCCCTGGAGGCCGCACCCGCATCAGCTCCGACCCTTAATTCGGAGCCAACTGCGCCAATCGAGGATGGGTGGTTGGACACTGCCTTGGGGGCTGCAATCTCTACGGCGATCGAGCCGAACACCAGCCCTATTCTCTGCGAAGCCCGTGACTCAAAGGAGCCAGACTCCTCTCCTGACTCCGAGCCCTCCGCGCCCCTACCGATCGAACCCGATTGGGCGCCGATCATGGAGTTCACTGCCGCGGACATCTTTCAACACTCGCCCTTCGGCGACATTCTGAATTCACTCAGGTCTCTCTCTTTGTCAGCAGAGTCCTGGCCGGACTATGACCGGCAGGATTGGGATGTGGACGACGAAGAAATTCGATGCCCACCCACCACCCACTTCGTAGCCACTATCGATAATTTAAACGACATGCTCGACTTCGACTCTGAAGACATCGACGGTATGGACGACGATGTAGGAGATGAACATGAACCAACGCCTATAAGGCACTGGACAGCCACCTCATCTCATGATGTATACATGGTGGACACACCCAAAGGAAGCAACAACGAGGAACACGGGGATGCAACGAGGGATCGGTCACTCAAAAAGCAATCAAAGCGGCGATGTAAGCGCCGCTCCAAGCCCCGCCTCAACAGAGACAGCAGCCATACAGACCCAACCATAGAGAAGGACGAGCCGGCGGACGACGAACATGCCTTCGAGCAACCGTCCGAATAGGGCATCTTGGAAAAACAAACCGAACACCCCGTCCCCGGCGAAAACAACAGTCCGGACGACCGTACGCCGGATAGGCTCATGGAGCAGAAGAACCTCCACAAAAGGCTCATCGCCACTGCGTGTAGCCTGAAAAAGCAGAAGTGGAAGCTCAAAACTGCGGAAGATGCACTCAGAATCAGATGGAGCAAAGTACGCAACACCGCAGACAAATATGGCAGCAGTCGCCGCACAAAAAGCTATCCAAAGCGAAAGCTACTGCCTGAATTTGACGAGGAGGCCTTAGAGCCCCCGCAGTCAAAAAATAGGAAAGCCACCCGGTCGGATAGACGACCGCATGGCCAGCATGGAGCAGCAAGCCGTGCCGCACACAAGCCGGCACGTGATCCACCAAAGGATCCGCATCAAAAAGATGGCCCAGCCAGATCTGTCTACGGGCCAAGAAAGCAAGCTCTAGTAAGCAATGCAACACAACAAATATCCGAACATCACGGCACACCCAAATACAGGGGTGCCGCACACCCCCTATGTTTCACCGATGAGGTGCTGGACCATGAATTTCCAGCGGGATTCAAGCCCGTAAACATAGAGGCGTACGACAGAACAACAGACCCTGGGGTCTGGATCGAGGATTATATCCTCCACATACACTTGGCCAGAGGAGATGACCTCCACGCCATAAAATACTTGCCCCTCAAGCTTAAAGGGCCAGCCTGGCATTGGCTCAAAAGCCTTCCTGAAAACACCATTGGAAGTTGGGAAGAGCTTGAGGATGCTTTTCAGGCAAATTTTCAAGGGACCTATGTCTGCCCTCCGAATGCAGACGATCTCAGTCACATAACTCAACAGCCCGGAGAGTCAGCCCGGAAATTCTGGAACAGATTTCTTACTAAAAAGAATCAGATAGTCGACTGTCCGGATGCCGAAGCCCTAGCAGGTTTTAAGTATAACGTTCGAGACGAATGGCTCGCCAGACACCTCGGCCAAGAAAAGCCAAGAACAATGGCCGCATTAACAAGCCTCATGACCCGCTTTTGCGCAGGAGAGGACAACTGGTTGGCAAGATGTAGCACCAGCGACCCAAGTACATCCGAAGTTAGGGATGGAAACAGAAAACCCCGGCACAGCAAGGACCAGCGCCGGAATAAGGGAAACAGCCCAAAGAGCACGGCGGTCAACGCCGGATTCAAAAGCTCGCGGCAGAATTAGAGAAAGCCGCCCCTCAAGGATAATTGGGACAAGCTATCCAACTTAAACAAAATCTTGGACAAGATATGTCAAATACACAGTACTCCCGGGAAGCCTGCGAACCATACCCACAGAGATGGTTGGGTTTTCAAGCAATCCGGCAAACTCAACGCCGAACACAAGGGGCTCGACACACCAAGTGAGGACGACAACGAACCCCACAAACAGAGCACCAGGAAACAAAAGGATTTCCCGCAAGAAGTCAAAACAGTAAACTTACTTCACGTGACAAACAGAATGGCGCCAACAGAGATACGCGCCATACGGCCTATCCCAAAGGAGTCTCGCCAATGGTTGTTAAAACCGATCACCTTCGACCATCAGGATTACTCTAGAAGTATCCAGAACGCAGGCTGGACTGCCTTGGTATTAGATCCAATAATCGGCAGACTCCACTTTACAAATGTCCTGATGGACGGCGGCAGTGGTCTAAACCTGTTATACCAGGACATAATCCGCAACATGGGGATAGACCCAACAAAAATTCTCCATAGAAAAACCTCCTTTCAAGGGGTAACGCCAGCCCGGATGTGCGTTGCATGGGTTCTCTCCGGCTAGAAGTTATGTTCGGCTCCCCCGATAACTTCCGTCGCGAACAGCTAACTCTCCACATCGCCCCATTCTCAAGTAGCTATCAAGCACTGCTGGGACGCGAAGCTTTTGCCCGCTTTAACGCAATACCACATTATGCATCTCTTATGCTTAAGATGCCCGGTCCACGAGGCATCATCTCATTAAAGGGAAAAATTGAGTGTTCCTCACGCGCGGACAACAGTGCGGCTGCCTTGACAGCCCCACAATAAAGCGGCTTTACCAGCCAAAGCACCTAAACATGTCATTAAGACCACGGACACGGCTAGACGAGTCCGGCATAAACATACAATTGATAAAGGCTTAATAGCCGTATACCCCTATACTAGGGGCTCCGCGCATATAAAACAAGAGACAATAAAGCTCAATTTTACCCATTTCGATTTATACTTTGTTTATTTAGTATAACTTATGTTCGGCACGATCTTTCTTCAACTAAGTTCCTCTCTTTTACAGATGAACACTGTGCTACGCCCGTCCAGGATATGGCACAACGGAGACACAGACGCAGACGTGCAGCAGGGACCCGTTCCAAGGATTCTTTTCAGATTAAGACCCTGCGTAAACCTTTTTTACTGTCTTTTGTTGATACACATCCCCTGGTTTCTTGGTATAACCAAGGAGGAGGCTGGCGTTTTGGCATGTGGCCACATCAGAGTTTTGTGCGTACCTGGACACTAGGGGCTTATTACTAAGGGCGTTATCCTGCCCGCCCTCATAAAGACCGAATACCTTAGGGAGTGTTCGGCGTCGCGAGTTTGGCCTTATATGCATCAGCTCTGAATCATGTCTTTGGTCAAATGTTGGGTTTGCCCGGCTCCTGTGTTTTGCTACCTTACGTTCCGCTCTGGCTAAGGCGGCACCAGGAGAACTACTGCGATTGTGCCCCGATTCGGCCAGGCGAGCACCTCAGTAGAGAAAGCCAAAAACTGACTGTCATGATATAGCGTGAGACTGGTCAACCACTCGATGACTTACCGGAATCTTTAGGATTCCTCCGCATTAACGAAGGGTCGCTTCCCGGCCAGGCACATACGCACCCCGAGTTTGGGCGAGCGCAGACGCCACCAGGGGCTATATAAGTAGCCTCACTGTCAAACTCCTATGGCTAAGTGAAAGTGATAAAGAATCATAGTCTGATTGCCTAGTTCGCTGCGCTATCACCTCCTTTGTAGGACCAAGACGTTGGATCAAGTGTGAAAATGTGCCTTCTGCGAACACCCCCGCATTATGTGCGTGGGGGCTGAAGCCGACGACTGCCATCTTTCAGATTATATATACACATATGTTAAACGGCCGCATAGGAGGTATTATAATACTTGCAGGCACTAGTATGAAAAGCTTCTACAATTTATCAAAATATTGTTTTCAATAATATATGCTATTCGAATATAGTATCCTTCAGCACTGCGTCTCTATTAAACGAGCGCCTTGCAGAACTTCCTGAAAATAGTGCTCGGCAGGTACTCGGCTTCCATCCGAGTCTGGGGATGCAACAGCGGTGGCCTCCATTTCCGCCCAGTATGTCTTGACACGGGCAAGAGCCATCCGCGCACCCTCTATGCACGCTGACCTCTTCATTGCATTGATATGCGGCGCCGCATCAAGGAACTGATGCACCAAGTTGAAATAACTTTTTGGCTCTGGCCTCTCTGGCCACAGATGACTCATGACATACTTCATGGCGAGTCCGGACAACCTATTTAGCTCGGCCCATTCGGCCAAACGATCGGCTAATGACAGTGGACGCTCTGGATTGTGGAACTGCGACCAATAGAGCTTTTCCACTTCGCGATCTTCTTGATCTCGGAAGTGTTCGGCCGCATCTGCGGCACTCGCTGCCAAATCTAGATAGGTGTCCGCCGTACTTTACATCCGGTTTAACGGAGCATCTTTAGGATCACAAAACTTCCTTCGTAGCATAAAGGGCTTTCCAGCCGTGATCTCTCCGGCCTGACGCAGCTCCTCCTTCATAGCTCTCATCGCAGAGAGAGTAACCTCGGCATCGGCAACGGCCTTCTCCAGGTCCGTCTGTTCCGCCTGATCTTCTTTTTCAAGAAGGTTGCAACGGTCAGCAGAGCTCTTCAGCTTCACAGCCATCTCGGCCATTTCCTTCTTGCTTCGGCAGTGAGCAGCCTGTTCGGCTTTCAGCTCTTCAATTGCCTTTCTGGCAGCCGCATCACTTTTTCTGGCTTGCTCCTTGGCTCGGGCAAGTTCCGCCCGAAGATTCTCCATGGCACCAGCACCATCTGCATCAAGCACACACATTGTAAGATACTGGCATAAAGCTCCTCTTACCAGGTGCCGCCGGAGTAATTACATACCTTGTGCCTCATCAAGCCGCTTGTTGACAAGTGCGATGTCGGCATCTGCCACGTCAAGTTGCCGCTTTAGCTCGGCAAATTCATCAGTCCGGCTGGCCACCCGACACTTCAGCACCTACGTATGAAGGCGGCATATTAGACCTGGGTTTATGATCCTCTGTGCGACGTCACTTTTGACAATGCACAGAGTCCCAGGGGCTACTATCTACACAGGGCGCATCTTATTTATGTGCAACTGTCCAAAAAGGGTACATTATTTCACGTACCTCAAAACCTGTCAGTAAACTCCTGACGGCCTCGTGCAATCCGCTCTCCGCGGATGAAATCCTCTCAATCACCATACCCATCAATGCACGGTGCTCCTCTGAGATAGATGCTCGCCCTAGTAGATCCTTCAGCTCCTCCGACCGCGCACCAGACGGTGTCGGACTCGTCCGATGGCCCTTTTCGAAGGCCGGACGCGGAGGGCTTTGGGGGGCCATATGACTACCTTCCGGCCCTGCCGGATTCGGAGAAACCCTCCACGACAATACCTCAGGGTCGCCCGCCTCGCAAGGTGGTACGGCAGGGGGAGGCGTTCCGCTCTCCGTCATCTCCGGAAGAAGATCCCCCAAAGACGAGCTCTGCTGAGAAGGGCTAAGGTCCGAGCTACAAGGTAAATTTTCGATTACTTTTCTCAGATATAAAGCAAGGATTTCTCTCATTTCCTAAAAAGAAAACTCCTCTCTACTTACGGCTCGGTGGAGGGCTGATCCCCTTGAGGGCATAATTCGGCCGAAGTATCCCCCAGCACAGGACCCCCTGGCGAAGATTTCTTCCCCCGCTTTGAGGCCATGGTCTCCGGGTCTTCAGAGGCGGTCCTCTTCTTCCCCTGAGGAGAGGAATTTTCGATTCCTCCCTTCCAAACAGCCTCCTTCGAGGAGGCTGTAGCTTCCTTGTCCCCTCCCTCGCTTTTGTAACGCCCTCGATGCGGATATACCTCCCACGTGTCGAAGCACGACTTAGAGGCATAACCGCATTGAAAGCAATGTCGCAAGTGAGGTAATCTTCACACAACCCATGTAATACATAAGGGAAAGAGATACATAGTTGGCTTACAATCGCCACTTCACACAATTACATGAATAAAGCATTACATCAACCAGATACAATCAAGGTCCGACTACGGAACCAAAATAAAAGAAGAACCCCAAATGCGACAAGGTCCCCGATCGACCCCAACTGGGCTCCACTACTGATCAACTAGAGCGAAATAACACAACGGACAAGATCTTCATCGAGCTCCTCCTTGAGCTTGGTTGCGTCACCTGCTCAGTAACATCAACACCTGCAAACTGATTTTGGAAGTATCTGTGAGTCACGGGGACTCAGCAATCTCGCACCCTCGCGATCAAGACTATTTAAGCTTATGGGTAAGGTAAAGGTATGAGGTGGAGCTGCAGCAAGCGACTAGCATATATGGTGGCTAACCTGTTCGCAAAAGAGAGCGAGAAGAGAAGGCAAAGCACGATCGAGAAACTATGATCAAGAAGTGATCCTAGAAAAACCTACGTCAAACATTACTCCAACACCGTGTTCACTTCCCGGACTCCGCCGGAAAGAGACCATCACGGTTACACACGAGGTTGATGTATTTTAATTAAGTTAGGGTTCAAGTTATCTACAACCAGACATTAACAAATTCCCATTTGCCCATAACCGCGGGCACGGCTTTCGAAAGTTCAAATCCCTGCAGGGGAGTCCCAACTTAGCCCATCACAAGCTCTCACGGTCAACGAAGGAATAGACCTCCTCCCGAGACGTTCCGATCAGAATTGGTATCTCGGTTCTTCAAGACACTTCGACAGGTTAAAACAAATCCAGCAACACCGCCCGAATGTGCCGACAAATCCCGATAGGAGCTGCACATATCTCTTTCTCAGGGCACACTCAGATTGTCCTAGGTACGGGTAGGCCAGCTCAGAGTTGCCCCTGGTGGCCACTGGCAGCTGACAGGTGGACCAGCACTCAGAGGAGCACTGGCCCGGGGGGGTTAAAATAATGATGACCCTTGAGTCTGCAGAACCCAAGGGAAAGAATAGGCTAGGTGGCAAATGGTAAAACCAATGTTGGGCATTGCTGGAGGAGTTTTACTCAAGGCGAACTGTCAAGGGGTTCCCATAATAGCCCAACCGCGTAAGGAACGCAAAATCCGGGAACATAACACCGATATGACAGAAACTAGGGCGGCAAGAGTGGAACAAAACACCAGGCATAAGGCCGAGCCTTCCACCCTTTACCAAGTATATAGATGTATTAATTAAATAAGAGATATAATAATGATATCCCAACAATATCCATGTTCCAATGAGGAACAACATCTCCATGTTCCAACAAGGAACAAACTTCAGTCTTCACCTGCAACTAACAACGCTATAAGAGGGGTTGAGCAAAGAAGTAGCATAGCCAAACAACGGTTTGCTAGGACAAGGTGGGTTAGAGGCTTGGTTGAACAATATGGGAGGCATGATAAGCAAGTGGTAGGTATCGCAACACAGGCATAGCAAAAGAGCGAGCATCTAGCAAAGCAAAGATAGAAGTGATTTCGAGGGTATGGTCATCTTGCCTGAAATCCTGCAAGGAAGAAGAACGAGTCCATGAAGAAGACAAACGGGCGTAGTCGAACGGATCCTCACAATGCAACGTTACCGGAAACAACCCGAAGAAGCAACACTGGAAAGAAGCACACAACATAGTAAACAACCACCACATAACATGGCATGATGCACAATCAAGTATGATGCATGTCCCGTTTAATGAAGCATGGCATGGCAAAATGCACAAAACAATCCTACAAATTAAGTGGAGCTCAATATGCAACGAGTTGCATATTGACGAAACACCACATTCAAGTTATTTAGTTTCGATCTTGTTTATGTACCCAACAATATTAAATGTTGTTAAACATGGCAAGAGAGGTGAAGCAAAATAAAACTACCTATCTAGTCAAGTTTAAATGAGGTCGGAAGCAACGAACAACAATTCCGGTAAATCCCCATATGCATATATTAGGGTTTGGTACTGATCTACCCTAACCACAATTTTAGGGTTGTTAAACATGCAAAGTATAGCCACCATGTTAAACTAGGCAAAATTCTACCCCATTTACATATAAAGTTTGTTTAAAACCGAGCTACGGTTAATTAGTTATGAAATAAATCATTTTAGCATGGCATAGGGGCAAATTTAAACAAACATCATTTTAAACATTTTAAACATGGGCGAAAATGACATATTATGAAACTAGATGAAAATCTAAGAAAGTTTCATATATTAAGATTTTACATTTGATGCATGGTTGGTGAGTTATTAAATGCATGAAGAACAGGGACTTTTCTGTAAAACAGGCAAACTCTGGATAAATAGACAAATTCACAGATCCTGAAAAAAAACATCAACGGGCTGAATCTGGCTAGGACTGGGCTGCTCACATTGGGCCTCCTGGGCCGGCTTGCGGAAAGTGGCCCTGGCGCAGGGCGCTGCTGGACCGGGCTGAAACCGGACCATGCGCGTGCGAGGGAGGCAGCCCAGCAGGTGCGCTCGTCCTCCTCTGCTCGAAGCAGAGACGGTTTAGGCAGTGGCAGTTGCCGGCGATGAGAACGGCGATAGGGTAGGAAAAGGCTCCGGCGATGTCAGGGACTGGCGGAGATGGGCGGATCTGGACGGCAGCTTGCCGGATCCGGCGAATCCGGGCGACGACGGAAGCTGGGTGGTAGCGAGAAGCTCCGGGCGGCGGCGCTGTCCATGGTCAGACAGAGAGAGCTGTAAGAGAAGGCGGAAGGGAAAACGGAGGATAGGAGGAGAGGGGCGGCCGGGGACGCGACCTGGGCGACGTTTCGCAGCAAGGGTCGCTGGCGGTGAGGTGGGCTACGGTGGCCGGCGGGTCTTGCGTGCTCGGGGCGAAGCAACCGAGAGGAGGGAGCTTGAGCTCGTCCGCTCGTGCACGGGCATGAGGAGAAGGAGGCTGTGACGCCAGGCTTGGGGCGGTACTGCTGCAGGGAGGAGTCCGGCGTGACGAGTTGCCGGCGCAGTGAGGTGGAGGTGAGGTCGAGGCAGGAGCTCCGGCTCGGGAAGGAGTTCGGGCACTGGGCGAGGCAGAGGCTCGCAACAGGGGAGGAGCACGGCGCAGGGGCTTGAGCCCGCGGGGGTCCTGGTGGGTGGCTTCGTTTGCCGGCGGGAGAAGTGGCTCGGGTCGAGGACGAGCTCCTGGCTCGAGGCAGGGAAGGATGGGGGTGTAGGTGGAGATCGAGGGGAGTTTCTGATTGGGGATTTTGGATCGAGGGGGAGATCCCGAGGGGAAAGCGAGAGAGTGGCGGCGGCAAGGAGGAAAAGATGGGACATCTCTCCTAGTTTTTAGGGTTGTGCATTATATATATAATAGGTGGGTTTGGTTAGGGGCTACCTCATCCCTACGATCGTAATCGTATGGCGCGAATAAAATAGTTAGGGAGCCCAAATAAGAAAACGATGACGTTTTGTAGATGTTTGGGGATGATCCGGACACAACGGTGGCGACAGCCCGGGTCGGGTCCGGGGAAGTTTCGGACGCGCACGTGAGGAGGGTCGCGGTATGTTGAGAGAGGTTAGGTTGGGCCTGGCGGTAAGCAGTGGGCTGTGTAGACGGTCTCGAGCTGAGAGAAGAGAAGAGAGAGACCCGGCGACTGTTTCCGGAGACCGAAAACGTCCGACGATTTGACCGGCTATAATGCCTCTATAGTTATCCGTTGGGGCATCAAATGATCTCTGAATGCGATGAAACTTGACAAGCGGTCTATCTACACTATAATAAGACCACACGCCAACTTTCAACCCAATCCAAGAACATTTTCCGGCCACTTATAAAATACTATTTCGGACATGCCGCGGGCGCGTGCAAGTGTGTCTGGGCTCAGAACGGACAACGGAAGGAACGAGGAGACCGGGACGGATGCAAGTTTTGAAAATATGATGATGCAATGCACATGATGACATGATGGGATGCAACACACAAGCAAATGACCTGGCAACAACAGCGAATAACCGGAAGACACCTGGCACATCGGTCTCGGGGCGTTACAACACTCCACCACTACGAGAGGATCTCATCCCGAGATCTAGAATGGCACCGGAGGGACAACGGAAAAGGAAGATAAGCGGTAGAAATTAAGTTGCTTCTTGACAAACGAGTGAAACCAAGGAACCTTGAGAGGTTGAACAACTCGAGAGAAAATATTACAACGGAGATAAGTGAAGTTGAAAACACTCCATTAGAAAAGATGAACAAGGAAGAACAACTTTGGGCAGAACTTCGATTGAAAAGGAAAGGGATTGAATAAGAACTTGATAAGATGAGGGAACTTGAGCAGAGGGCACAACACTCCGGTTAAAAGGATAAGCACGAAAAGAAAAAACATGATCTTCACAATTCGAGATGATGATTGAAAAGAGCAACATCACAACGCCTCCGGAACAAAATTAAGAATGGAATGGAATGAACGAAGGGAAACAAGATCTTGAGGAAGCACGCTTACCACAAATGCTAGAACGGAATTGTTGAAAAACCAACAGCGAAAAGAATAAGCTTGATATGGTCTTATAGAAGACATCTCAAAATTATGAGGTGACAACATGCCACTCACGGGAAAGAATTTGATTGGTATGAACAAGGAGACGAGAAGCTTATTTCACCGGGAGGGTAGATGAAGAACTTGGATCATATATGAGCACCATTATAGCAACAATCCTTAGGGAAGGCTTTAGGTGAAATATAACACAAGATAACTCCAATGACGAGATTGATGGATTTAAAATATCTCATTCTTGACAACATGTGAATCATGAAAACATGAACTCAAATTATCAAAAATGACATAATACCACCTCCAATAATATGGAAGAAAGAATTGCACTCTGGATAGCAAGATGAAGAATGCTTGAGTTCCCCTGAAAAGAATCTCAATGAACGCTAGGAGAAGGAATTTTTTCTTTGATGAACCATCATGTATAGCCTCCATGAAGAAACTTCGGTAACAAAAGAATAAAAAGAAGGAGAAATTGAAAACACAAGGTGAATCCTTGCAATGATTTAGATGGATCTTCGTGATGATATAATGTGGAAAACATGGAAGTCCGGAAAATAAAAGATAAGCATCTCGAACTGAGAATGTGATACGATGAACCACTCCGGAAAAGAAATTGAATAAACTTGATGAAACAAGAATAAGAATTACATTATGCTTTATCCTTCACCAATTAACTTGATGACAATCGATGGCTTTGGCATACTACTTATCTTGTAGAAAGAATTAAGATAGATATAGAGTCGACTTGGAAAAGGTCTTCAACGAAACCCCGGTAGAATTTGAAAACACGAATGAATTGATGAGGAAGAGAAGTCTTGAACGAACCACCGTAAGAATTAAAATTAATGAAGAAAAGATAAAGAAAACACTGGGACGAATTATAAAATGAACAAAGATGCTTGAGAGGATTTAGATACATGAGAACGAAGAAATCACGAGCCGATTAAAGATCACTTGAACGAAGCACCGGTAAAATTGGAGAATGATAGCTGAAAGCTGAGAATGAATAAGTCTTCTTAAATGATGGGCTTCGAGGAAAAGAAAAGGAAAACAACTCATGAAATGCTCTGGATGGGTGAAAAGAATTCTCACAATCGAAAAATAATTATGAGAGGATGGGAACAAGCTAGAATCACGAATCTTGAAGAGAATGGAGCAAGATATGGAGGAAAACTCTTCTTCGGTCTTCAAATCCGAGAATGACGACGATAAACACCACCATGAATTGTTAAGGCACTCCGGAATAAACTAGAATATAAAAGTTGAACCAATGATGAAAAGAATTTGAAAGATCTTGGAGAAAGACATTTGATTGATGATAATTCATTCTTACATTAAACTTTGAAATGAATTTTGAGGATAGCTCCGGGAAAATAAGAAGAGTCAGGTAAGATCCTGGGAAAGACCTGTGGGTTAGGGCCCACTCAAAAGATACACCGTTGAACGATTTTGAAGAGAGATTGCACTGGTTGATTTAAATGGCTTGAATGAGAGAATATCCTCGAAAGATCTTGAACGAATGCAGAGTGGAAAACACGAATCTTCGAGATAACCTGAGCACTCCGGAACAATAGAATAACGAGCGTGGAATGACTGAATATAAGGTGCACCGACATGAGAAAGCATTGAAATGAGGAAAAGGGGTATGATCAACACCAAAAGCTTGAATAGAATCCACCGGAGAAGAAAAATAATGAGGAATGACGAACTTGAAGCTCCATTAGAATCTTCATGAGAATCACCGGTTAAGAACATGAAGGAAAAGAATGGAGAGACTTCCATCGATAAAATGAATAGTGAAAAAGAACTCTGAGTCCTTGAAAAAAAAAGGGGGGGGGGGGGGGGAAAAAAACAAAGGCAACTTGGATACGGAAGAAACAAACACCGTTGAGAAGAACTGAAATTGAATCTTGCGGATGTTGACGAGATTGGATCCATTTGAAGAGAAGCACACCGGTTGAGAAAGGTTGTCAGGACAATCTCGATTATCCTGAAGGATTATTATTCGCATTGGAGTATGAGAACAACATTAGAGAAGGTATGGAATCAACATTTGACTTCGAAGCAACTCGGATACCACAAGTCAAAACAAAACAAAGGGTTGGCTTGCAGAATAAGCTGGAACAAACACATGATAGAGATTTCGTCCGAAGTTTTCGTTGTGGGGCCTACACGGGCTCGATCGTACAGCACCATCATGTACAAGGTGGTGCACATGACATACGAAGCGTCCCTGAGTCGGCATAGCCAAGGACTCTTTAAGACACAATGAGACTACTGTAAAACCAACCGTGAATAGGCAGACCAATAGACGTCGAACCCCAATTTCATATCATACATCTGTCGGAAAAATATCCTAAGATCTACTTAAATTCCCAATTATAAACTCCTGAAATTTTTCGGTTATGCAATCGGGTGTTGGGGATACAGGGGAAGCATAATATCTCACCCAAAAATAGCAAATCCTACATCCAGCTGTATCCATCCTTCAACACATAACCAAGAAAAACTTCGGAAATCGTCTACCTCAACCTTCGAAAAGCATCCGTTATACAAGTTATGGTAATACTCCCGAATTCCCGCCCCAGTACTGGGTGGCGTCGAGGTTATCTCACCAACAACTGCATAAAAGAGATTTTCGATGTCGGTGAAACTAAACTCAGGTATTCCAGAACTGCAACGATAAAATTGTGACGACAACACCTCGGAGCTCAACTCCCCGGGACACTGCCACAAAACCCCTGACAGGAGGCACCAAGACAATGTTCTCGTCACAAAACCATCGGAACGATTCCAAGATACCCGCGTGATCCTAAAAAAAATTGTGAAAATTTGAGAAGAGAAGAGTCAAAACTCTACGTCAGGATGCCTTACGAGAGCGATGAAGGCACTGGGGAGTAAAAAGAAATCCTAAACTCTCCGATATATAATTCCTAAATGACTCAAAACATTTTTCTAGACTCAACAACGGCTGTTAAAAACGATCAAGCAGTGGGGCTCCTAAGGTGGGGGAAGGCTCTGATACCAACTTGTAACGCCCTCGATGCGGCTATATCTCCCACGTGTCGAAGCACGACTTAGAGGCATAACCGCATTGAAAGCAATGTCGCAAGTGAGGTAATCTTCACACAACCCATGTAATACATAAGGGAAAGAGATACATAGTTGGCTTACAATCGCCACTTCATACAATTACATGAATAAAGCATTACAACATCCAAATACAATCAAGGTCCGACTATGGAACCAAAATAAAAGAAGAACCCCAAATGCGACAAGGTCCCCCGATCGACCCCAACTGGGCTCCACTACTGATCAACTAGAACGAAAACAACTTAAAGGACAAGATCTTCATCGAGCTCCTCCTTGAGCTTGGTTGCGTCACCTACTCGGTAACATCGGCACCTGCAAACTGGTTTTGGAAGTATCTGTGAGTCACGGGGACTCAGCAATCTCGCACCCTCGCCATCGAGACTATTTAAGCTTATGGGTAAGGTCAAGGTATGAGGTGGAGCTGCAGCAAGCGACTAGCATATATGGTGGCTAACCTATTCGCAAAAGAGAGCGAGAAGAGAAGGCAAAGCACGATCGAGAAACTATGATCAAGAAGTGATCCTAGAACAACCTACGTCAAACATTACTCCAACACCGTGTTCACTTCCCGGACTCCACCGGAAAGAGACCATCACGGTTACACACGCGGTTGATGTATTTTAATTAAGTTAGGGTTCAAGTTATCTACAACCAGAGATTAACAAATTCCCATTTGCCCATAACCGCGGGCACGGCTTTCGAAAGTTCAAATCCCTGCAGGGGAGTCCCAACTTAGCCCATGACAAGCTCTCACGGTCAACGAAGGAATAGACCTCCTCCCGAGACGTTCCGATCAGAATCGGTATCTCGGTTCTTCAAGACACTTCGACAGGTTAAAACAAATCCAGCAACACCGCCCGAATGTGCCGACAAATCCCGATAGGAGCTGCACATATCTATTTCTCAGGGCACACTCAGATTGTCCTAGGTACGGGTAGGCCAGCCCAGAGTTGCCCCTGGTGGCCACCGGCAGCTGACAGGTGGACCAACACTCAGAGGAGCACTGGCCCGGGGGGGTTAAAATAATGATGACCCTTGAGTCTGCAGAACCCAAGGGAAAGAATAGGCTAGGTGGCAAATGGTAAAACCAATGTTGGGCATTGTTGGAGGAGTTTTACTCAAGGCGAACTGTCAAGGGGTTCCCATAATAGCCCAACCGCGTAAGGAACGCAAAATCCGGGAACATAACACCGATATGACGGAAACTAGGGCGGCAAGAGTGGAACAAAACACCAGGCATAAGGCCGAGCCTTCCACCCTTTACCAAGTATATAGATGCATTAATTAAATAAGAGATATTGTGAAATCCCAACAAGTAAACATGTTCCAACAAGGAACAACATCTCCATGTTCCAACAAGGAACAAACTTCAGTCTTCACCTGCAACTAACAACGCTATAAGAGGGGCTGAGCAAAGCAGTAACATAGCCAAACAAAGGTTTGCTAGGACAAGGTGGGTTAGAGGCTTGGTTGAACAATATGGGAGGCATGATAAGCAAGTGGTAGGTATCGCAGCACAGGCATAGCAAAAGAGCGAGCATCTAGCAAAGCAAAGATAGAAGTGATTTCGAGGGTATTGTCATCTTGCCTGAAATCCTGCAAGGAAGAAGAACGAGTCCATGAAGAAGACAAACGGGCGTAGTCGAACGGACCCTCACAATGCAACGTTACCGGAAACAACCCAAAGAAGCAACACCGGAAAGAAGCACACAACATAGTAAACAACCACCACATAACATGGCATGATGCACAATCAAGTATGATGCATGTCCCGTTTAATGAAGCATGGCATGGAAAAATGCACAAAACAATCCTACAAATTAAGTGGAGCTCAATATGCAACGAGTTGCATATTGACGAAACACCACATTCAAGTTATTTAGTTTCGATCTTGTTTATGTACCCAACAATATTAAATGTTGTTAAACATGGCAAGAGAGGTGAAGCATAATAAAACTACCTATCTAGTCAAGTTTAAATGAGGTCGGAAGCAACGAACAACAATTCCGGTAAATCCCCATATGCATATATTAGGGTTTGGTACTGATCTGCCCTAACCACAATTTTAGGGTTGTTAAACATGCAAAGTAAAGCCACCATGTTAAACTAGGCAAAATTCTACCCCATTTACATATAAAGTTTGTTTAAAACCGAGCTACGGTTAATTAGTTATGAAATAAATCATTTTAGCATGGCATAGGGGCAAATTTAAACAAACATCATTTTAAACATTTTAAACATGGGTGAAAATGACATATTATGAAACTAGATGAAAATCTAAGCAAGTTTCATATATTAAGTTTTTACATTTGATGCATGGTTGGTGAGTTATTAAATGCATGAGGAACATGGACTTTTCTGTAAAACAGGCAAACTCTGGATAAATAGACAAATTCATAGATCCTGGAAAAAAACATCAACGGGCTGAATCTGGCTGGGACTGGGCTGCTCACATTGGGCCTCCTGGGCCGGCTTGCGGAAAGTGGCCTAGGCGCAGGGCGCTGCTGGACCGGGCTGAAACCGGACCATGCGCGTGCGAGGGAGCCAGCCCAGCAGGCGTGCTCGTCCTCCTCTGCTCGAAGCAGAGACGATTTAGGCAGTGGCAGTTGCCGGTGATGAGAACGGCGACAGGGTGGGAAGAGGCTCCAGCGACGTCAGGGACTGGCGGAGACGGGCGGATCTGGACGGCAGCTTGCCGGATCCGGCGAATCCGGGCGACGACGGAAGCTGGGTGGTAGCGAGAAGCTCCGGGCGTCGGCGCTGTCCATGGTTAGAGAGAGAGATGTAAGAGAAGGAGGAAGGGAAAACGGAGGATAGGAGGAGAGGGGCGGCCGGGGATGCGACCTGGGCGATGTTTCGCAGCAAGGGTCGCCGGCGGTGAGGTGGGCTACGGTGGCCGGCGGGTCTTGCGTCCTCGGGGCAAAGCGACCGAGAGGAGGGAGCTTGAGCTCGTCCGCTCGTGCACGGGCACGAGGAGAAGGAGGCTGCAGCGCCAGGCTTGGGGCGGTACTGCTGCAGGGAGGAGTCCGCGGGAGCTCCGGCTCGGGAAGGAGTTCGGGCACTGGGCGAGGCAGAGGCTCGCAGCAGGGGAGGAGCACGGCGCAGGGGCTTGAGCCCGCGGGGGTCCTGGTGGGTGGCTTCGTTTGCCGGCGGGAGAAGTGGCTCGGGTCGAGGACGAGCTCCTGGCTCGAGGCAGGGAAGGATGGGGGTGTAGGTGGAGATCGAGGGGAGTTTCTGATTGGGGATTTTGGATCGAGGGGGAGATCCCGAGGGGAAAGCGAGAGAGTGGCGGCGGCAAGGAGGAAAAGATGGGACATCTCTCCTAGTTTTTAGGGTTGTGCATTACATATACAGTAGGTGGGTTTGGTTAGGGGCTACCTCATCCCTACGATCGTAATCATACGGCCGCGAATAAAATAGTTAGGGAGCCCAAATAAGAAAACGATGACGTTTTGTAGATGCTTGGGGATGATCCGGACACAACGGTGGCGACAGCCCGGGTCGGGTCCGGGGAAGTTTCGGACGCGCACGTGAGGAGGGCCGCGGGCTGTTGAGAGAGGTTAGGTTGGGCCTGGCGGTAAGCAGTGGGCTGTGTAGACGGTCTCGAGCTGAGAGAAGAGAAGAGAGAGACCCGGCGACTGTTTCCGGAGACCGAAAACATCCGACGATTTGACCAGCTATAATGCCTCTATAGTTATCCGTTGGGGCATCAAACGATCTCTGAGTGCGATGAAACTTGACAGGCGGTCTATCTACACTATAATAAGACCACACGCCAACTTTCAACCCAATCCAAGAACATTTTCCGGCCACTTATAAAATACTATTTCGGACATGCCGCGGGCGCGTGCAAGTGTGTCTGGGCTCAGAACGGACAATGGAAGGAACGAGGAGACCGGGACGGATGCAAGTTTTGAAAATATGATGATGCAATGCACATGATGACATGATTGGATGCAACACGCAAAAACTGACCTGGCAACAGCAGTGAATAACCGGAAGACACCTGGCACATCGGTCTCGGGGCATTACAGCTTTCCTCCAAAGGCACAACCTCCAACATCCTGACTAGCACGGGATCCGGCATGGTCTCGGGGAGGGGGCCGGACACCTGATTAGCTTTGCTTTTGCTATCCACTCCTGTTTAAAGGACAACTCTTTTAGGGGCAATTTTATGATAAATATACGGATAGCAAGTCCGGTCACAAGGCTACTTACTTGAGTATCCGGGCGGTTGCAGCTCAGGCCCGCGTCCTCGGTCAAGTCCGGACACATTTCTTGTGATCCGAAGAACAATTTGTACATCTCCACGGGCGTTGCGTCCATGAAATGCTGGAGAGCTCGTGGTCCCTCCGGATTGAACTCCCACAGGCGAAGGGGGCGATGTTTGCCGGGCAAGGCTCGGCGGATCAACATGACCTGCGTCACCATGAACAGGCTAATGTCTCTTTCTAAGAGATCTCGAATGCGTCCCTGAAACAAGGGCACGTCCTTGGATGGCCCCCAGTCCAGTCCTTTATTGACCCATGACACTAGCTGTCGTGGGGGACCCGAGCGAAAGACAGGTGGCGCCACCCACTTGGTGCTCCTTGGAGCAGTGATGTAAAACCACTCTCGTTGCCATAAGCTGGACTCCTCTTGAAAAGAGACCTAGGGCCATGGAGCCCCAGCATTCTTGCTTATAAAAGCACCTCCGCACTCCGCGTGCCGTCCCTCGATCATCTTCGGCTCTACTTTGAAGGTCTTGAGCCATAGTCCAAAGTGAGGAGTAATACGGAGGAAGGCTTTGCACACGACGATGAATGAGGAAATATGGAGGATGGACTCCGGAGCTAAGTCGTGAAATTCCAGCCCATAATAAAACATGAGCCCCCTCACAAAGGAATCCGTCGGGAAGCCTAGTCCCCGAAGGAAGTGAGACATGAACACCACACTCTCACCAGGCTTGGGAGTGGGAATGACCTGCCCTTGAGCAGGCAGCCTATGCCAGATTTCGCCGGTCAAGAACCTGGCCTCTCTCAACTTCAGCACGTCCTCCTCCTTGACGGAGGAGGGCATCCATCGGCCTCGAAGGTTGGAACCGGACATTGTCGAAGGTCCGAAGCGCCTGAAATCTGGAGCCTTGGGTGTTGGAACTCGAGGCAAAGGGCGAACTTGTTTGAGATTGAAAGAAAGGAGTAAGGCCTTGGTCTCTTTATAAGAGGTTGAATACCAAGGGCCCTCCCCGTGACCGTTTGGGACTCGCCTTTGATCGAGAAAACATACCAACAGGTACAGTTGGGTTACCCACGGCCGTATTGATGAGAATCCCGGAATAAGGGGACACGATCTCTTCTTTCACAAGACTTGCCAAGGAAACTTCCTCGCTAAACGCGCTGAGGTGGGACAGTAAAACGATTCGAATAAAGACTTGGCCGTGGTGTGATGTCACGCAACGGAATACGTCAGCAGATTAGATTTGTGTAAATATTATTCTCTCTATGGCAATATGTGGGAACTTATTTTGCAGAGCCGGACACTACCTTTGTGTTCAAAATCTTCTATGAAGTACTTGGAGGAGGAACCCGCCTTGCAATGCTGAAGACAATCTGCGCACCAGACTCGTCGTCATTGAAGCCTGGTTCAGGGGCTACCGAGGGAGTCCTGGATTAGGGGGTGTCCGGATAGCCGGACTATACCTTCGGCCGGACTCCTGGACTATGAAGATACAAGATTGAAGACTTCGTCCCGTGTCCGGAAGGGACTTTCCTTGGCGTGGAAGGCAAGCTTGGCGATACGGATATGTATATCTCCTACCATTGTAACCGACTCTGTGTAACCCTATCCCTCTCCGGTGTCTATATAAACCGGAGGGTTTTAGTCCGTAGGGCGAAGAACAATCATACCATAGGCTAGCTTCTAGGGTATAGCCTCCTTGATCTCGTGGTAGATCTACTCTTGTACTACCCATATCAGCAATATTAATCAAGAAGGACGTAGGGTTTTACCTCCATCAAGAGGGCCCGAACCTAGGTAAAACATCGTGTCCCCTACCTCCTGTTACCATCCGCCTAGACGCACAGTTCGGGACCCCCTACCCGAGATCCGCCGGTTTTGACACCGACACGTAATCTTTACACATCCCATGTAGTGAATAAGAAAGAGGTACATAGTTGGCTTACAATCGCCACTTCACACAATACATAAATATAACATTACAATCATCCAGATACAATCAAGGTCCGACTACGGGACCAAAATAAGGACAACCCCAAATGCATAAGATCCCCGATCGCCCCAACTGGGCTCCACTACTGATCGTCTGGAAAGGAAACATAGTATCGACCTGAGTCCTCATCGAACTCCCACTTGAGTTCAGTCGCATCTCCTGGAATGGCATCATCGGCTCCTGCATCTGGTTTTGGAAGTAATCTGTGAGTCACGGGGACTCAGCAATCTCACACCCTCGCGATCAAGACTATTTAAGCTTATGGGTAGGTAAAAGGTATGAGGTGGAGCTGCAGCAAGCACTAGCATATATGGTGGCTAACTTACGCAAATGAGAGCGAGAAGAGAAGGCACGGCACGTTCGAGAATCTATGATCAAGAAGTGATCCTAGACTACTTACGTTCAAGCATAACCCGAGACCGTGTTCTCTTCCCGGACTCCGCCGAAAAGAGACCATCACGGCTACACACGCTGTTGTTTCATTTTAACTAAGTTAAGTTTCAGTTTTTCTACAACCGGACATTAACAAATTCCCATCTGCCCATAACCACGGGCAAGACTTTCGAAAGTTCAAATCCCTGGAGGGGTGTCCCAACTTAGCCCATCACAAGCTCTCATGGTCAACGAAGGATATTCCTTCTCCCAGGATGACCCGATCAGACTCGGAATCTCGGTTACAAGACATCTCGACAATGGTAAAACTAAACCAGCAAAGCCACCCGATGTGCCAACAAATCCCGATACGTGCACACGTATCTTGTTCTCAGGGGAACACCGGATGAGACTAGCTACGAGTAAAACCAACCCTCAAGTTTCCCCGAGGTGGCCCCGCAGGCAGCTCAGTTCGGACCAACACTCAGAGGAGCACTGGCCCGGGGGGGTTTAACATAAGATGACCCTTGAGTCCGTGGAACCCAAGGGAAAAAAGGCTAGGTGGCAAATGGTAAGACCAAGGTTGGGCCTTGCTGGAGGAGTTTTATTCAAGGCGAACTGTCAAGGGGTTCCCATTATAACCCAACCGTGTAAGGAACGCAAAATCAAGGAACATAACACCGGTATGACGGAAACTAGGGTGGCAAGAGTGGAACAAAACACTAGGCATAAGGCCGAGCCTTCCACCCTTTACCAAGTATATAGATGCATTAAAGTAAACAAGATATAATAGTGATATACCAACAATAAACATGTTCCAACAAGGAACAAACTCCAATCTTCACCTGCAACTAGCAACGCTATAAGAGGGGCTGGGCAAAGCGGTAACATAGCCAAACAACGGTTTGCTAGGACAAGGTGGGTTAGAGGTTTGACATGGCAATATGGGAGGCATGATAAAGCATGTGGTAGGTATCGAGGCATAGGCATAGCAATAGAGCGAGCAACTAGCAAGCAAAGATAGAAGTGATTTCGAGGGTATGGTCATCTTGCCTGCAAAGTCTCCGAGTTGACGTGCGCTTGGTCCTCGTAAGCGTACTCAACGGGTTCCTCGATCACGTACTCGTCTCCCGAATCTACCCAAAGCAAGAACACAAGCAAAGGGAACCACAATCAACCACGGTGCAATGCGCAAGCAACATGATGCAAAACATGGCATGATATGCGGGAAGTAATATGCAATGCATATGTGTGCTTCAGAAAGGAAAGATTGAACCAAGCCTCAACTTGGAAAACCAAGAGCGCCGCTGGAAAGACGAGTTGATTTCGGTCGAAATCGATATAAAGATCACCAGAATCAGATGCACGGTTTGCAAATGGCAAGCAAAACAATAATGCCACTATTCTGCGATTAACAGCACGATGCCATCTAGAATGCATCAAGAAAATAAGCTACTGCACTCTAACATAGCAACAAAGCCCATGTCAGTGATCCACTCAAGATGCTTGACAAAAGATGAACACTGAGCTATGGCTAATTCACACAATAGCAGGTTCAAACAAGCATGGCAAAAGTGCAAAAGATATCAGGTTCACAGACTTTGTGAAAATAGCAACATGTCAGGATTTAATATGAGGAAGCAATGTTTAGAGCAAGATAACAACATGCTACAGGAACATATCATGGAAAATCAAGGCATGGCATGAAACTACTCAAAGCATATGACAAAAGTCCCTTACTGACCATAAGCCAAAAGGGATCAGAAAATACAATGGCACCCATGTAAACATAGCAAGTTTCGTTAACAGATTCAGAATTAGAAGAAAAAAACTGGACATGGCAAAAACAGAGTTACGTAGGCATGTTTGCGAGCTCGATGCACTCACCACAAGGCATTTCATGACAAACTAAGCATACACACAGCAAGAAGACATGATCAATAAGCTAACCATGGCAAGAACCAACTCATAGCATGCAAGGATAAACTACAACAACCTCGGCAAAATTGATTAACACGTAAACAATCTGCCAGGAACATTTTATAGCAAAATTAGAGCAAGATTGAGTCATTATAGGGTACTCCATAATTGCAAACAAAGACATGGATGGATAGAACATAACAATATCTCAAAATCATCCTTACTGGACATTCTCAAAAGAGGCATGGATCACTCTGTAGCAACATGAATACATGGCATAAAAATAACATCAGTGTCGTGGAATTGTCACGGCAGATGTCTTAGAGGAAGGACTTAGTCGTAGGGCCACTGCACTAGGAAGCTTAAAGGGGTTAATCAGGACAACGACACGAGAGAGTTTTTATAATAGTTCGGCCCCTTACGATGAAGGTAAAAGCCTACATCTAGTTGGGTTTGGTATTGCTAGGGTTTCGATCTCCAAGAGGCTCAACTCACCGGCTTGGTTATCGATTTGTTGTCTCTTGCCCTAAGCCGCCACCGGGTCGTCCCCTTATATACATGAGTTGACACCTGGTGGTCTATAGAGTCCCGGCTGACTCATACTCGTGTCCGGCTCGGTGACTTTCTTTACAAGTCTTTCCTTACATATGGCGGTTCATAATATCAGGCCTTAAACCGCCTTCAGGCCCTTGGGCCTTCTATAATACTTAATAAACTACAATCTTGGATGTTTAACTGGGCTTCTTGCGTAACTCGTCATTGGGGCTGACCCGGCCCCTCCTGGGCGGGTCTCAACTGATAGTAATATCCCCAACATTAGGCCCCAGGTTGACTTTGAACTTTGTTCTTTGTCAATCTTCCATACTTAGCCAAAAATCCGTCTTCTTATCTTTACTGAAATTCCCTTGTAACCCGCTGTGACGTCATCTCTTGAAAACGCAAAAGGTTTTCATGACATCATCTTCCAACGGATCTTTTATCTTTAATGCTTCCCGAGAATCAAGGCGCCTATATAGCTGGATAACCATTATTCGGTTCTCCCTTGATTTTCACGCCCGTCTGTTCGCATCTTTCCTTATAAATAGGCTCGCCCCGGCCTTCCTCATTCTTCTTTATCTCTCTCTGTCTTCTTCCTCTCGTGACCCTGCTACTGCTCGAGCTTCGCCGCAGCCGCGCCTTATCTTCGTGGTCGACTCTGGCCGCTACATCGACCTGAACCGATCCAGAGAACCCGCGGCGACCTCCGCAGTAGACCTGCAACCGTAAGCTTTCTTTCTTTCATGCCTCAGATCTTCATTAGGGTTTCCAAGCTCCTGCGTGTTCTTCGTAGTTCATCATAGTTCTTCATAGTTCTTCTACTGCCTCCTCTTTCTGATCCAAAAGAGATGTATGTTCATGCAGTAGCTATTTGGTGCCTCCTTTTGATATTAGCAGACTCCTTTTTCTGGTACAAGAGCTATGTTTAGATCTGATGAATTCATCTGGACTGTATTGTTAGGTCTAGAATTTTTTTTCATTTTGAACATCCATTTGATCTGAAATAATATCAACCATTTTGGGAAACTTGTTTGTCCCAATACTTAGCTAAATCCGCTTTCTGAAAGAACTTGTAGTCATGGCGGCTTACCGCCCCGGCTTTCTTTTCTTTATATGTCATTAGCCCTTAGTTAAGCCGCCATTACTTGTTTTGCTTCTTCATCTTTTAACTGTTAACCTCACCGTAAAAACTGAACCGGCATGTTGTTTTTCTTTTCAATTCCTTGCACATCATGCCGTCAAAGACACCAACCATCTCTAACTGGGTCCCCTCCACCATAACTGAGGAACGTTTAAAAGAGTTCTTTACCATAGGATTTCTGCCATCAAAAGCCATCATGTCTTATCGTGCCCCTGACCCGGAAGAAGAACGGCCCAATCCGAGAGATGGTGAAGTGATCGTTTTTACTGACCATATGAACCGTGGCTTCTCACCGCCCGGCTCAAAGTTATTCAGAGAGGTCCTCCATTTTTTCAAGCTCCACCCTCAAGATATCGGGCCCAACTCCATATCTAACATCTGTAACTTCCAAGTGCTCTATGAGGTATACCTTCAACAAGATCCGACCATGGAGTTATTTAGAGAATACTTTTATCTGAACCGGCAGAATGAATGCACCAACGGCCTTAATTTAGAGCTTGGAGGCATATCAATTCAGCGCCGGCAGGGTGCCGTCTTCCCCCTTATTGTCTTACCAAGTCACCCAAAGGACTGGAACCAGACCTGGTTCTATTGCAAGGACACTTCGCCAGCAAATGAGAAGCCCCTGCCGGGTTACCGCCCCGATCGTCTGGACTCCAAGTTCGCGCTTCCTGATAAACTTACCGTCGCTGAACGTAAGAGGTTGATACCGTCTATCAAAAGGATCAATGCTCTATTGGGGAACGGGTTAAGTGGAGTTGATCTGACCCGCTGCTGGATCTCATGGTGGGTCATCCCTTTGAGCCGCCAGTCAAAGCTGATGTATGAGTATGGTGGAGGCCTTGATGACTCCCTACGTCACAGCCCCGTTCAATTGACAGAAGAAGATATTGTCTCAATGTCAACTCTTCTGGTGAACGGGAAGTATGAAGATTGTAGTGTCGTCGGATTAAACACCTTCTGCAAACTTAACCCGGTTCCAGAAGTAAGGATCTCATTATTTGTCCCTTTAGTATTTTTCCAGCCGTATTGCTCTAATACCTGCCTGACTTTTACCTTGTTTTTACCTGTTTGCAGGCCAATTATGACTTCTGGAAAGTTAAGTACGACCACGAGGCGGCCAAGAAAGCGAAAGCCTCCGCCATAAATGCCAAGAAAATGACCCGGAAATCCAGAAAGAAGAAAAAGAGCACGGCCAAAGATCTGATGAAGCTTGATGATACATCTGACTCGGAGGTAGCCCTTGATTCTCTTGGCCAATTTTTTAACAATGTTATTGACACTGATCATTATCAGGATGACACTGGGGCCAGTCAGGCCGGGGAAGTAGAGGTAACTATCATTTCCTCCGACTCAAAGCCCTTACCAAGACAAAAAGTTCGACGAGTGATCCGTAAAGTAAGGTTTTCTAACCCTTTAGCTCATTTGGATCCCAACTTTCGTTTGAAAAAACAGCAACATGAAAGCCTCCGTCAAGCTGGGATTGAAGATGAACCGGCTATCGCTCTTCAACAAACCCCTCATAAACGTCTGAATGAGGTTTACTTATTTTTGTCTTTAACTCTGTTTAATGGATTCTTCTCCTTGTATTTCTTTTAACTCTATTTTATCCTTTCAGGAGGTGTCTCGCTCTTCTGGTGACTCATCGCAGACGCAATTCCCGGCTTTCAAGAATGCTCCCGGGTAATCAGAAATCCTTCTTTTCTTTCGGGTTGTTCAATTGCACCTTTATACTAACAACCCTGCAACATTTTTTCTTAGTGGCCAAGCTAAATCCAAGAAAGCAAAGGGAGCTAAGCCGGCGGAAGACCCGCCAGTGCTGGCATTTGACCCGGCTAGGCCATCTTCTTCATTAACTGATGCTCCAGAAGATCCACCTGTTGATACCGAAGCAAATCCTCCTGAGCCGTCATTTGACGAGACCATTGTGAATCCTTCCACAACCAGACCGTCAAGCTCAGCCAACCCGCCGTCTTCGTCTGCACCAGATGTTCAGATTACTGGGAGCCGCTTCGTTGAACCGGGGAACCCAACCGTGCTGGCTCGGTGTACAGCAAAACAAGAGGCTTTGGAGAGGCAAAACGTTCGCTTTGACGTTGCCAACTATGACCATCTCAATGCCAATGACATTTTATCCGGCTATCTCAACCATGTACACTCCAGCCGCAACTCTGAGATTGAAATGGTCAAACAGCTTCAGTTGAAATACGAGGTATGTTTTTCCGGCTTATCTGTATTCCTTCAGCCCCCAAGTCTTTAGATTATGAGGGAACCGGAATGACATATAGACTTTAAAACATAGGCCGAGACCTTTACCTTTGAAATTTTTCTTGACTTTAATAGAACACAACTTCACCTGTAGTCCCCAAGGGCCGGTTTATTTTGATCATAAATGAACTGATACTTTAAATTATTTGGTACCGTATTCAAAGGACTTACTATTCCGGTTTAACCTTTAAGAAACTTGCTTAACTGCATCCATTAGCCCCCAAGTGCCAAGTGCTGTTACTTTGTAAGGTACTTGGGACTTAAATATGTATGTAGAGTCATAGAAATTTGATTTGGCATACATTAGCCCCCAAGTGTCAAGTAGGGATGGAAATTTTGCCCATGGGTATGGGCAAGACTTGAAGAGATTTTCTATCCACGGGTAATGGGTACCCATACCCACAAAATATATGGGTAGGGCATGGGTAAGAAATTGTGCCCATGGGTAACCCAATGGATACCCAAAAAAATCAATAAATGAAAATAACTCCTATAACATGTGGGGTTAACATCCAACTCATATGGTCCAACCCTAAATCTCGTATTCCTTAAACAAGTCATAGCTCGTAGGCTCATAATCACCTGCTCGCCACTCCTCATACGTCCTATGTGACTCCTCAAAAAGATGAAACATCGACTCTTCGCTACCAGACTCCTGTCGAACACTCGATCCAGCAATCCCCAATTCCCACCACCGCCTTCCACTACGCCGGCCTTCCACCAACCGCTGCTCATACTCCCTTGATGCCTCCAAGAGGCCACCAACTGGAGGAGGCCACATACGTGCTATATTACTCTACCATAATCACTTGAATTTTGAGCTCATTTCTCTACCTCTTAAGAATTTGAATGCTATATACTGTACCCAATGGATACCCATTGGGTATAGGATACCCGATGGATATGGGCATGGGTGTCAGTTTATATCCATGGGTATTGAAGTGGGTGGGTATAAAAAGTTTGTATGGGTATGGGTTTGGGTAGAAGGAGGTTGTACCCGCCCATACCCTACCCATTGCCATCCCTAGTGTCAAGTGGTTTTTTGTAAAGTACTTGAGACTTGAATCGTGATTTTTGAATTTGGAAACCAAATCTTGACTCATCTGAATGTTTTTGCAGAATGCCTTATCTGAATTGAACTCTCAATTGACTGACGCGAAGACCCGACTAGCGAGTCAGGAGACAGAAATCAAATCTGCTAACTCCAAACTGAAAATAAGTCTCTCTGCAACGGAGAATTTAAAGACCAGCTTTGCTACCAAGGAGAGAACTTGGGAAGAGGAAAAAACACTTCTGACCCAACATGTTGAGACGGCCGAAACAGTATGAAAGAGATTTCAACAGAGTTGAACGGGTTAAAGGGCCGGGTGTCTCAAATGGTAGCTGCTATCTTTGGTAAGTTGTCTGACTAACTTCTGTGTGTTGTTTGCCAATCCGGAGTCTAATCCGCCAACTGACTTTACGTGTAAATTTATGCAGGTCCGCGAAGCAAAAATCTGAGCCAAGACCCGTTGATTAAACTGAAGGAAGTATACACTTTGGTTGAACAACTGTATATTGGCGCACAGTGGGCTCTGGCCGCCATCTCTCCTGCTAATCAAGGACCAAACCGGCTCAGCGACATCCTGAAGAAACTGTCCATCCTTCCTGCTAGGTTTCAAGAAGTAAAACGCTCCTGCGCGCGAGCCGGAGCTTTGACTGCCCTGAGCCGCTCCAAGGCTTGGGTGCCAGACCTAGACCCGGTGGACGTGGTAAGAGGCTATCCCACCGTGAAGTAAGACGAGTCTCTTTTTGATCAGGATGACTTCATGGCTTGCGTGCGCGGAGTCCAGCCTCAAGCAACTACCCTTGGATATGATACCAATGTTGATAAATACTAGCCGGGTTTTGATAGTGAGAGTAAGAAGATGACCACTCCCTCATACAAGGTAACAGATTTGATCCCACCGGTGAGAGAAGATACATTTGCCCCGGAAGTTGACCCGGTCGGCCTGATCGACGATGAAGCCGAATTTGTCGCCGTGAACGGTTTTGATTGGTCAAAACCCAACTTCCAGCCAACAGAAGGTGGTGAACCGGCGAGGAAGGAACAATGATCATCTTCACAGGCTTATAAAGCCTTGTAATGACTTAGTTGTGAAGATACTGTATGCTTTGCTTATGCTGTCGCGCATAAAACACCTTTTATGGGAGTCTGTTTCCTGATGCCAATGTATGCATCATATTTAATGTTTTGTTTCTGCAATGTTTGAACTCTGTTCCTATAAATACAAGGAAAAGACTGGCTTGGCGGCTTAGAACCAAATGGGTTAAAACACCCAATTTATAGCCAATATGTTTACCACATTAAGAAACAGAGACAGATATAAATAAAGGACAAGGGCTAACTCTTTAGTTAATGCGTATAAGTAATAACCATACCTTGTCCCTTTTGAGCCTCAGACACCGGTTTAAATAACCCGGGTGATGAATTTGATAATTCAATCTTTATGAGAAGCCAATGCTTTTTTGAATACTCAATGATTACTATACCTTGATAGGTTGCATCTTTTGATCCGTAAGCCGCCGGTGTGAATGACCCGGGCAGCTGTATTGTCAAATAGTCGAGCCCGCGAAGAAGACCAAGCTAATTGTTTGTAATATTGAAACAACAAAAACTAAAAAACAAGTAACATATAATAAGCATGATTTAACCATGTATTCAAAAGGTTGGGGGTTTCTGATTCGAATACAATCAGTAAACCGGACCAAAGGGGTTAAGCTAAGGTTCGAATACGACCATATAGCCCCAGTGGCTTTGGCGTTGTGCCGATCAAGAGGGTACCGACAACTATGTTCTCTATGGTTCGAATACGACCTATGTTTGAACAGGAAGCCCCCAAATGACCTTGAGAGGTTTTTAACGACCCTAATTCGAATACGATCCAAGTCAGACCCAAAAGGGGTTAAGCTATGATTCGAATACGATTAGGAAGCCCCCAAGTGAGTTTGGCCTTGAGCCGATCAAGAGGGTTACGACAGCTATGTTCTCTTTGGTTCGAATACGATCTATGTTTGAACAGGAAGCCCCCAAGTGAGTTTGGCCTTGAGCCGATCAAGAGGGTTACGACAGTCATGTTCTCTTTGGTTCGAATACAACCTATGTTTGAACAGGAAGCCCCCAAGTGACCATCAGATTGCAGCTAGATTCGGATACGATCATAAGCTGGACCAAAAAGGTTAAACTTGATTCAAATATGATCAGCTCCTTAATAGTCATTTGAAAAATAAGAACTAACCAAGATGCACAATTTTTTAAAATAAAAGAGACTGATGGTCTTTCTTTATTGCTTAACATGGTATATACAATGCTAAAGTATGTACATGATGAGAGCCGGTAGCTCAGGTGTAATATGGCCGAAGTTGAGCAATGTTTCACGGCCGGCGGGTCTCTTCCTCCGACTTACATGAGTCTGTGTGCTCTCGAACGTCAATGAGGTAATATGACCCGTTGTTTAAGTTCTTATTGACCACAAAGGGCCCTTCCCAAGGTGGGGATAACTTGTGTGCATCTGATAGATCCTAGATGAGCCGGAGCACCAAGTCGCCTTCCTGAAAAGTTCGGGACTTAACCCGGCGGCTGTAATATCGGCGCAGGTCCTGTTGATAAATTGCTGACCGTGACACTGCTAAGTCTCTTTCTTCATCCAACAAGTAAAGTGCATCCTGTCTTGTTTGCTCATTATTAGCTTCAACATAAGCCGCCACACGGGGCAAGTCATGACGGATGTCACTAGGCAACACTGCTTCTGCTCCATAAACCATGAAGAAAGGTGTGTAACCTGTCGACCTGTTAGGTGTGGTGTTGATACTCCATAACACCGAGGGTAATTCCTCTACCCAACAACCCGGCGTCCGCTGTAAGGGAACCATAAGCTGGGGTCTTATACCTTTCAAAATTTCCTGATTGGCCCTCTTAGCTTGACCATTGGATTGAGGATGAGCTACAGAAGAAACATCAAGCCGGATGTGTTCACGTTGACAAAACTCCTCCATAGCTCCTTGGGATAGATTAGTTCCATTGTCAGTGATAATGCTGTGTGGAAAACCAAAACGGAAGATCACCTATTTCATGAACTGAACTGACGTGGCCGCCTCACACTTACTCACTGGCTCCGCCTCAACCCACTTAGTGAATTTATCAACTGCCACCAAGAGATGTGTCTTTTTATCCTTGGACCTTTTGAAAGGCCCCACCATGTCAAGCCCCCAGACCGCAAACGGCCAAGTGATTGGGATCATCCGGAGCTCCTGAGCCGGCACATGCGCCCGTCGTGCAAACTTTTGACATCCATCACATCTACTGACCAAATCTTCTACATCATTATGAGCCGTCAACCAGTAAAAGCCGTGACGAAAAGCCTTGGCCACCAGAGATTTTGAGCCAGCGTGATGACCACAATCACCTTCACGGATCTCACGAAGTAATTCTTGACCTTCTTCAGGGGAAACGCAATGCTGATACGCTCTAGAGACACTGCGATGGTATAATTCTCCATCTAAAATCGACATTGACTTAGACCGCTAGGTTATCTGTCGAGCCAGAGTCTCATATGCTGGCAACTCCCCCCGGGTCATGTAAGCCGAAAACGATACTGTCCAATCTGGGATGATAGGAAGAGCCACCACCAACTGCGCCTCCGGGTCAGGAACAGCTAAATCTTCTTCTGTGGGCAACTTGACAGAGGGGTTATGCAAAACATCCAAAAAGGTGTTAGGTGGCACCAGCTTACGCTGAGACCCCAATCGGCTTAAGGCATCAGCCGCCTCGTTCTTTCGACGGCCAATGTGCTCCACCTGATAACCTTTAAAATGTCCTGCAACGGCATCAACCTCCCGGCGATAAGCCGCCATGAGAGGGTCCTTGGAATCCCACCTGCCAGATACCTGTTGAGCCACTAGATCTGAGTCGCCAAGACATCTGACCCGGCTCGAACTCATCTCTTTCGCCACTCGAAGACCATGGAGCAAGGCTTCATACTCTGCTGCATTGTTGGTGCAAGGAAACATCAACCGTAACACATAACAAAATTTGTCACCTCGTGGGGAAGTTAACACAACTCCAACCCCCGAGCCTTCCAACTGTCTGGACCCGTCAAAATGAATAGTCCAATACGTGGTGTCTGGTTTCTCTTCTGGCATCTGCATCTCTGTCCAGTCATTGATGAAGTCAACCAGTGCTTGAGATTTGATCGCAGTACGCGGCACATACTTCAACCCATGAGACCCAAGCTCAATTGCCCACTTGGCAACTCGTCCAGTGGCTTCTCTGTTTTGAATGATGTCTCCCAAAGGAGCAGAGCTGACCACAGTGATCGGGTGACCCTGGAAATAATGTTTAAGCTTCCGGCTTGCCATGAATACCCCGTATACGAGTTTCTGCCAATGCGCATATCGTTGCTTGGATTCAATCAACACCTCACTGACATAGTAAACCGGTCGTTGAACCGGATGTTCCTTGCCAGCCTCCTTGCGCTCCACCACAATAGCCAAACTAACAGCCCGTGAGTTGGCGGCCACATATAATAACAATGGCTCTTTTTCAACTAGAGCAGCAAGAACCGGCGGCTCAGCAAGCTGTGCCTTCAGATCCTCAAAAGCAGTATTTGCAGCATCACTCCAAATAAAATCATGTGTTTTCTTCATCATCTGATACAAAGTCATTGCCTTCTCTCCTAACCGGCTTATGAACCGGCTTAAGGCCGCAACACGACCTGCCAGCCACTGAACGTCATTGACGCACGTTGGTTTGGCTAAAGACGTAATTGCTTTGATTTTCTCCGGGTTAGCTTCAATACCTCGGTTGGACACCAAAAAACCCAAGAGCTTGCCAGCTGGGACTCCAAAAACACACTTGGCCGGGTTAAGCATCATTTTGTAGATCCGGAGATTATCGAAAGTCTCTTTCAGATCTGTGACCAAGGTTTCCTCCTTCCTAGATTTTACCACTATATCATCCACGTAAGCATGAACATTGCGTCCAATTTGATCATGAAGACAATTCTGCACACATCGCTAGTAAGTCGCCTGGGCACTCTTAAGCCCAAAGGGCATAGACACATAGCAAAAAGCTCCAAAAGGAGTAATAAAGGCTGTCTTCTCCTGATCCTTGACCGCCATCTTAATCTGATGATAACCGGAATAAGCATCCAAGAAACTCAAACATGCACAACCTGCCATAGCATCAATGATTTGATCAATACGAGGGAGAGCAAAAGGATCAGCCGTACAAGCTTTGTTCAGATCGGTGTAATCTACACACATACGCCAGGAGCCATTCTTTTTTAGTACGAGCACCGGGTTAGCTAACCACTCTGGGTGAAAGACCTCTACGACGAACCCGGCCGCCAAGAGCCGGGCCACCTCTTCTCCAATGGCCTTGTGCCTTTCCTCATTGAACCGTCGGAGAAACTTTCTAACAGGTTTAAACTTTGGATCAATATTAAGAGTGTGCTTAGCGAGTTCCCTCGGGACACCCGGCATGTCTGAAGGTTTCCATGCAAAGATGACCCGATTCTCACGGATGAACTCGATGAGCGCGCTTTCCTATTTCGGATCCAAGTTTGCGCTGATGATGAACTGTTTGGATGAGTCGCCAGGCACAAAGTCAACCATCTTAGTGTCATTAGCTGATTTGAACTTCAGCACCGGCTCATGCTCTGTTGTTGGTTTCTTTAATGATGTCATGTCTGCCGGGTCAACATGATCCTTGTAAAATTTTAACTCCTTTGTTGCACAAACAGATTTAGCATAGGCAACATCACCTTCTTCACACTCCAAGGCTATCTTCCGGCTCCCATGTTCTGTAATGGTGCCCTTATGCCCCGGCATCTTGAGCTGTAAATACACGTAACACGGCCGAGCCATGAACTTGGCATAAGCCAGCCGCCCAAACAGAGCATGATATGGGCTCTTGATCTTAACCACCTCAAAGGTTAATTTTTCCGCTCTGGAGTCATACTCATCCCCAAAGGCTACTTCCAGCTCAATCTTACCAACTGGGTATGCCGACTTACTAGGTACCACACCGTGAAAGACAGCGTCAGATTGTTTAAGATTTTTATCAGTCAATCACATCCGGAGGAACGTCTCATAATAGAGGATGTTGAAGCTACTGCGTCCATCCATAAGTACCTTAGTAAACTTGTATCCACCAACCTGAGGTGCCACTACCAAGGCCAAGTGACCCGGATTATCAACCCGTGGCGGGTGATCCTCTCTGCTCCACACAATAGGCTATTCGGACCAACGTAGATAACATGGAATCACCGGCTCAACGGCATTGACGACCCTCTTGTGAAGTTTCTGGTCCCTCTTACATAAACTGGTGGTAAATACATGGTATTGCCCACTACTCAGCTGCTTCGGGTTGCTCTGATAACCAGATTGCTGCTGTTGATTACCTTGGCCGGGTTGTTGATTATATCCTCCTTGGTGACCAGGATAACCGTGACCATGAAAACCTCCTCCGCCTGAACCGGCGCCCGGGCCATGAAAACCGCCTCCTCCTGAACCGCCACCTGGGCCGTGACCTCCATCAAACGTGTTTGAATTTTTAAACGCCTTCATGATCGTACAATCTTTCCACAGGTGGGTGGCTGGCTTCTCCCAGGTGCCGTGCTTTGGAAAAGGTTCATTTAACAACTGCTCAAGGGTGGGACCTGACCCGCCCGACCGAGGGGGCTCTCTGCCCTTGCGCAGTTGATTACCACCCTGTGCATTAGTGTTAGCAACAAACTCATCAGCCTTATGTTTATTACCTCCCTGATTCGCCGGGTTATGCTGGTGACCCTTGCCGTTGCCGTTCTTCTTTCCCTTCATTGCCTTTTCTTCATCAGACACCGGGTTCTCGGTAGTATCAGAATCAGCATACTTGACGAGAGCCGCCATCAACGTTCCCATGTCATTACAGTCACGCTTGAGCCGCCCCAACTTCTGCTTCAGAGGTTCAAAACGACAATTTTTCTACAACATTAAAACTACTGAGCCAGCATCCATCTTATTAGATGAATGTATTAACTCCTTGACCCGGTGCACCCAGTGGGTTGTGGATTCACCATCCTCTTGCTAGCAATTGGTCAGGTCCACAATCGCCATAGGCTGTTTACACGTGTCCTTAAAGTTCTGGATGAACCGGGCTTTCAATTCCGCCCATGAGCCGATAGAATTGGGTGGCAATCCCTTTAACCAAGTACGAGCTGTTCCATCTAACATCATGGTGAAATACTTGGCCATTGCAGCATCATTGACCTCCAACAATTCCATAGACATCTCATAACTCTCAATCCAAGCCCCCGGTTGTAGGTCAGCCGTGTAATTAGGCACTTTACGAGGCCCCTTGAAGTCCTTTGGCAAACGCTCATTGCGTATGGCCGGCACCAATCAAGGCACGCCTCCGGTTCTTGTGGCCACTCCTGCCTCAACCGAGGTTGCTGGATAAGACGGAAAGGTTTGATGAGCCGCCTGATCTTCTACCATTTGAGTTGCTCGTCCCGCCTCTTGACGAATCCTCTCCTGATCCACCAAGTTAAGGGCTCTAGCCCGCACCGGCTCATGCCTGTATGGCCGGTTGTGGCGTTGAGCATTGCTTGACATATCCGCGGACTCCATATACCTACTGTAACTCGGGCTCTGGCTTGGGCGAGGAGTTGAGTGGATCCTGTCTCGACTGTAGGAGTACGCATCCTGCTGCGCCAGAGCCGTTTGAAGAAGTTCTCTGACCCTCCCTGTTTCAATTACTGCTGGTGAGTTGCCTTCCATTGGGAGAGACGCCAAATGAGCCGACACTGCGATGAGGTTTTCCAAAGGGTTGGAGAAGTGACCTGGCGGTGTTGGCACATAATGAGGTGGAGCGGTAATTATACGAGGTGGCTCTGTGGCACGTGGCTGAACCGGTGCACCGGGTGTCGTGATCCGGTTTGCCTCCGGCGGGTTGCTCCCCCCGGCCCCGGGTGTATGGAACAGGTTCCTCGGATCAAGCGTCAGAGGCAGACGTGATTGAGTTTTCTGATGCCTCCTCCTCATGACTTCGTTTGATGCGTTAAGGTCCACCGAGAGCCGGAAAGTCTCCGCTTGAAGTTGTTGAGCACAAGCATCCAAAGCCGCTTGTTCTGCCGCCATCCGGGTTTCCTCTGCGGCTAGATTTTCCTTAGCTTGCACCATCTCCTCATGCATGCATGCCACCTCTGCGTCGTGCTGGGCTTTATCCGCCGGTTCTACCATGGTGGTTAACAAAGCTGTCAGTTTATCCATGATATCCATTAGAATCTGAGCCGGGGGCGCGGGGGGTCTCCTGACCCGGCTGCAGCCGACCCGATAGCCGCTGCTGCCGCTGTGGTAGAATTCTGCCCGGGCTGTGTCCCTGCCATGAAGACTCTGGCCCAATTCGGCGGCTCAAGGGGGTCCGGAATACTGCTGCCATCGGAACAGCCCCCGAGCATGCCGTCTTGTAGTTGGTACAAAGAGTCCGTCTCGCCCGTTGATGATGCAGTGTCAGAACAGACGGTCGTCTCACCGCCCTCCACCAATCCTTCAGAGTATTCACCGCCATGGATGCAGCCTACGAAGGCATGCTTCACGACAGATTGAACACGGGCGGTCCTTGCATGCTGAGCCATTTCGAAGAGGTTGGTGTGGACGTCCGGCTCAGGGCCCGACTCGCCGATCCGGCCGATGAAAACGTGAATACCGCCGAAGGGGACCCGGTACCCGTACTCGATTGAGCCGGCCTCAGGGCCCCAGCCTTTGTCGTCGATGTAGAGCTTGTCGCGACGACTCTTGGTCATCCGGCCCACAGCGTATCCCTTGAGCCCTTTGAAGCTGCCGTTCAAGAACTCAAATCCACCGTGCGCTGGCCCCACGGTGGGCGCCAACTGTCGTGGAATTGTCACTGCAGATGTCCTAGAGCAAGGACTTAGTCGTAGGGCCATCGCACTAGGAAGCTTAAAGGGGTTAATCGGGACAAAGGACACGAGAGAGTTTTTATACTAGTTCGGCCCCTTACGATGAAGGTAAAAGCCTACGTCTAGTTGGGTTTGGTATTGCTAGGGTTTCAATCTCCAAGAGGCTCAACTCGCCGCCTTGGTTATTTATTTGTTGTCTCTTGCCCTAAGCCGCCACCGGGTCGTCCCCTTATATACATGGGTTGACACCTGGTGGTCTACAGAGTCCCGGCCGGCTCATAATCGTGTCCGGCTCGGTGACTTTCTTTATAAGTCTTTCCTTACATATGGCGGTTCATAATATCAGGCCTTAAACTGCCTTCAGGCCCTTGGGCCTTCTATAATACTTAATAAACTACAATCTTGGATGTTTAACTGGGCTTCTTGCGTAACTCGTCATTGGGGCTAACCCGGCCCCTCCTGGGCGGGTCTCAGCAGATAGTAATATCCCCAACAATCAAGGAAATGACTTAGAAGAATTCTAAGTCCCTGAAATCAGCAACATCACGAGGGCTTGCATGCTTGTGCTAGTCACCACAAAGATCACAGAAATACATGGCATACACCCCTGTAAAGATGGCATGGCATAGCCCAAAACACATGTAGGGCTCAAGTTCATAGGAGGCACACATTAAACATGGCAAAAATGTCAAATGTCCATAATCTGTTAAGAAGCAGAAACTAACATTACATAGCACTCTTGCAATGGCATTTAGGGCATCAAGATGAACTCAAATCAACATGGTGCAATGGAATGAAATGAAGAGCACATCCAGACATGCGCTGGCCCCACAATTTGATATGCTACACGCCCAAATGGAGCTACGGATGATGAGGTGTGACATGATGAAGATGCCTAGAAAATATGAACATAAAAGACTTAGTGACGAAAAAGTTCAACCCTCTCAGATCCAGATCCAGCAGGGCACGCGAACTGAGGTGGGCTCGAGCTCTCGCCGGAGCTCTTAGCCGGACGGTGCTCGGGACTTGCCAGGGAGGAGGAGGATGGCCGGAGCCAAGGGGGCGCCAGAGTTGCAGAGGACGAGGCGGTGAGGTGCCCAGCGTCGGGCGGTGGCGGCGGCCAGCGTGGCGGCGGCCGGTGTGGCGGAGAGGAGGCACGGCAGCCATCGAGTGGCGTGGCGGAGGCGACAGGCGGCACGGGGAGGTGCCGGCGGAGTCGGGTGGCGACGGATCCCGCAGGGATCGGGCGGCGGCGGTTGGGCCTCGAGGGCCCGCCTCGGGCCTGGCGGGCCGAGGGCGAAGTGGGCGCAGGCACTCCATGTGGCGACAGGCGATTGGTCCGGGCGGGGTGCGGACGCGTCCGGCTCCGGGTGGACGTGTCCGGTGCGCGGAGGAAGGGGGAGACTAGGGTTTGATCTGGGATTTTTTGGGGGGAGGCACCTATTTATACATAGAAGGAGCTAGGAGGCTCCAAATGGAGTGCGGTTTTCGTCCACGTGATCGTGATCGAACGACAAAGATGATGGATGGGGTTTAGGTGGGTTTTGGGCCACTTTGGAGATGTGTTGGGCTGCAACACACATGAGGCCTTTACGGTTCCTTGGTTAACCGTTGGAGTATCAAACGAAGGCCAAATGGCACGAAACTTGACAGGCGTTCTACCGGTAGTGAACCAAGGCCTCTTGGCAAGTCTCGGTCCAATCCGAGAACATTTAACACCCGCACACGAAAAGAGGCAAAAGGGGACGCCGGAGGACGTAGGAGTGCCGGAATGCAAAACGGACAACTGGGAAAATGCTCGGATGCATGAGACGAACACGTATGCAAATGTGATGCATATGATGACATGATATGAGATTCATGACAAAGGCAAAAGCAAAACAAAGACGAAACCCAACCACGAGGGAATATCATAACTTAGTGCCGAAAATGCCAAGAGTTGGAATACAAATATGGCAAGTTACATATGTGGCGTTACAACACTCCACCACTATGAAAGGATCTCGTCCCGAGATCTAGGACTGGAAATACTCTGGATATTCAGAACAGAGGTGGTCCTCGCGTTCCTAGGTGGCTTCACGGTCGGAATGATGTGACCACTTCACTTTCAGGAATTTGATAGACTTGTTGCGAGTCTTGCGCTCAGTTTCTTCAAGAATAGCAACGGGATGCTCATGATAAGACAGGTCTTCTTGGAGATCAATATCTTCAAAGTTGATGGTGCGGTCAGGAGTCTTGAAACACTTGCGGATCTGAGACACGTGAAACACGTCGTGCACATTTGCAAATTTGGATAGAAGCTCAAGTTGATAGGCGAGATCGCCTCTTTTGCCAATGATCATGAAAGGACCCACGTATCTAGGGGCAATCTTCCCTTTGATACCGAAGCGACGAGTACCTTTCATTGGAGAGACTCGGAGGTAGACATGGTCTCCGATCTCAAAAGCCAAGTCACGATGCTTGCTATCATAGTAACTCTTCTGGCGCGATTGCGCGGCTTTGAGATTTTCACGAATGACTTTGCACATTTCTTCAGCCTCTGTCATCAAGTCATTGCCAAGAAGTTGGCGTTCACCAGTCTCTGACCAGTTAAGAGGAGTACGACACTTCCTGCCATAGAGAATCTCGAATGGGGCCTTGCCCGAACTTGCTTGGAAGCTATTGTTGTAGGAGAAATCGGCATATGGAAGACAATCTTCCCACTTCATACCGAAAGAAAAGACACATGCCTGGAGCATATCTTCAAGAATTTGATTGACTCGCTCAACTTGGCCACTAGTTTGAGGATGAAAGGCTGTGCGGAAGCGAATGTTGGTGCCCATAGCCTTCTGAAAGGAGTCCCAGAACTTAGAGGTAAATATGCTTCCACGATCTGAAGATATCAACTACGGAATGCCGTGCAAAGAGACAATCCTAGAGGTATATAGCTCTGCCAACTGAGCTGCTGTGATAGATTCTTTGATAGGCAGAAAATGAGCCACTTTAGTGAGCTTGTCGATGACAACGAAGATAGCATCATTGCCACGCTTGGACTTGGGAAATCCAATCACGAAGTCCATCTCAATATGGTCAAACTTCCATTCTGGAATGGCAAGAGGTTGGAGGAGACCAGCTGGTCGTTGGTGTTCTGCCTTCACTCTTCTGCAGACATCACATTCATTCACGAACTGAGCAATCTCGCGCTTCATTCGAGTCCACCAATACGACTGCTTGAGGTCATGGTACATCTTTGTACTTCCAGGGTGAATAGACAGGAGTGAATTGTGAGCCTCGTTCATAATGACTTTACGAAGGTCACCCTTAGGAACAACAATGAGATCCTCAAAGAATAGATCTTTGTCATCAAGACGATAGCACTTGTACTTGGGTTGACTCTTGGCAATCCCAATCTTCACCTTCTTCACCATGGCATCAAGAAGTTGAGCCTCACAAATCTGATCTTCCAAAGTAGGAGAGACTTGGAGGTTGGCAAGGAATCCTTGAGGAACAATTTGGAGATTAAGTTTGCGGAAAGCTTCACAAAGCTCTGGTTGGTAGGGCTTGAGAATCAAACTGTTGCAGTAAGCCTTCCAGCTCAAAGCGTCAGCAATGACATTGGCCTTGCCTGGAGTATATTCAATACTCGGATTATACTCTTGAATCATTTCGACCCAACGAGTCTGCCTGAGGTTGAGGTTGGGCTGAGTGAAGATGTACTTGAGACTCTTATGATCAGTGAAGATGTCCACTTTCCTTCCCAACAAGAGATGTCTCCATGTTAAGAGAGCATGGACAACTGCCGCCAACTTGAGGTCATGAGTGGGGTAGTTCTTTTCGTTGGGCTTCAACTGACGAGAGGTATAGGCCACAACTTTCTTCTCTTGCATTAACACAGCACTGAGACCTTGCAGGGAAGCATCACAGAAAACCTTGAATGGTTTGGATTCATCAGGAGGAGTCAGAACTGGAGCTGTGACTAACTTCTCTTTGAGGGTGTTGAAAGCGATGTCACATTCAGGCGTCCAGACATACTTCACATGCTTCTGTAGGAGGTTGGAAAGAGGCTTCACGATTTTAGAGAAATTCTCAATGAACCTTCGACAATAGCTTGCGAGCCCAAGGAAGTTGCTGAGTTGCTTCACATTCTGAGGTGGTTCCCAATTCACAATTGCAGACACCTTCTCAGGATTAACAGCTATGCCCTTGGCGGATATGATATGCCCAAGGTAGAGAACCTCATCGCGCCAAAACTCGCACTTTGAAACCTTCGCATAGAACTGATGTTCTCTGAGTTTGTCCAGCACCAATCTCAAGTGCTTGGCATGATCCTCCTTGTTCTTGGAAAAGACCAAAATGTCATCGAAATAGACTAAGACGAAGTCATTTGTGTAGGGGTTGAAGATGAAGTTCATCATGCGAGAGAATGTTGGAGGAGCATTGACGAGGCCGAAAGACATGACAGTGTATTCATATGAACCATAGTTTATTCTGAATGTTGTCTTGGGGATGTCTTGTTCACGAATGCAAATCTGATGATAGCCCATACGGAGGTTAAGCTTGGAGAATACTTGAGCACCTTTGAGTTGCTCGAAAAGCTCGTTGATGTTGGGAAGTGGGTACTTGTTCTTTATGGTCTTCTTGTTCAATGGATGGTAGTCAACACAAAGTCGGTCCGTTCCATCCTTCTTCTTGATAAAAAGAACACCACAACCCCATGGAGAAGAACTTGGTCGGATGAGACCCATACGCTCTTGAACATCGAGTTGTTTCTTCAGCTCCTTCAACTCTTCAGGTCCAAGCTTGTAAGGACGTTTGCAAACAGGTTCCGTGCCAGGCTCAAGATCGATAACGAATTCAACTGGCCAGTGAGGAGGCATTCCTGGAAGCTCTTCTGGAAAGACGTCTTGATATTCACAAACGACTGGAATCTGAGAGATGGCATCCAACTCTCCCTTCTTGTTGAGAGAAAACAGTCAAATGGTATCATCACGAGCGGCAAAGACAATCACATCCTCAGACGAGTGTGTCAATTGAATCTGCCTGGCAGCACAATCAAGCTGAGCCTTGTGCTTAGAAAGCCAGTCCATTTCAAGAATTAGATCAATATCCGAGTTGCCAAGAACAATTGGAGAAGCCAGAAATTTGTAGTCACCCATCTTGATAGAAACATCCGGAACCATCATGCTAGAACTCAAACGCTTAGCCGGAGAAACCACTTGCAATTCTTTAGGTAATTCCTTAGTGTCAAAGTTGTGCTCCGATGCAAAAGGGAATGACATGAAAGAATGCGATGCACCAGAGTCAAAAAGAACTTTTGCAGGAATATCGTTAACAGGAAGGTTACCCATGATCACTTCTGACGAGTCCTCTGCCTGAGTTGCGTTCATCATGTTAACCTTTGCAAACTTGGGATTATGCTTGTCCACTGCATTGCTAGCAGATCCCATAGGAGGAGGAGGAAGACACCTCTGGTTGAAGCATTTGTTTGCATAGTGACCCTTCTGCTGACACTTGTTGCACGTGACCTCTGAGAGCGGCCGGTGATACGGAGCACTTGACCTTGAAGCATGAGACGAAGTCTTGTTCTGAAAGCCGGGGTTGGGGGGGGGGGAAGATCCATTGCCACCTTTGCTCTTCTGCTGATAAGGCTGACGGAACGGAGGAGGAGGAGGCAACCAATACTTTTGCTGCTTAGCTGCCACTTGAGTTGAGGAAGAAGAAGGAGTTGCATCCCTGACTCTCTTCTTGGAAGCATCACACTTGAGCTGAGCAGTCTCTTACTTTAGTGCCATATTGTAGAACTCATCATACTTTTTCGGCTCAAAAAGAACAAGAGCTAGTTGCAGATCTTCTCTGAGGCCACCTCTGAACTGATAAATCATGCTCTTCTCGTCAGGGACGTCTGGCTTGGCGAAACGAGCGAGGTTCTGGAACATGATGTTGTATTGGTAAACAAACAAGCTGCCTTGCTTCAGATTGCGGAACTCCTCATGCTTGCTCTCAACAACACTCTGAGGAATGTGGTGAGCTCTGAAGTCTTGGCGGAAATCATCCCAGGTAATCACACGACCTCCTCTGGAATCTTTGTATTATTGATACCACTCTGCAGCTTGGTCTTTGAGTTGGAACGAAGCAAACTTGACAAAGTCCTCAGGCCTAACATTGCTGCACTTGAAATGTTTGCAGATATCCATGAGCCAATCATCAGCGTTTGTGGCCTCGACACGGTTACTGAAGGTCTTTGGCTGGTTTGCGAGGAACTGGTTGAGTGTAGCAAACTGAGTTTGATTGTTGCCATTGCCTTGATTTCCTTGGTTGCGCTCTTGCAAGAGTTGCATAATCAGCTGCGTGTTGGCGTTGGTAGCGGCCATCACATCTTGCCATGCCTCCGGAGGTGGAGATGGTGGTGGTGGTTCTTGATTCTGGCGCGTTGGAGGACCCATCCTGAAGAGGGTGACATCCGTTAGCATCTTGAAAGACATATATTCAAGCTGAATCAAATGGATTGAAATTCCAACATATAGCCTTAACATTCGAACAAAAATGAACGAATGAATTCCAAATTAAATGATCTCACTTCCATAAATTGAGAAGCCACTTAGATAGAGGTAGATGAATAAATCAACAAGGTACGGGCATGAACAAATACTTGGTAAGGATTACCCAATCACAAACCAAATATCTGCGGAAGAAATACTAGAGCTACATGAATTCCCACCTATGAAACTCCCGAAATTTTCCGGTTATGCAATCAGGTGTTGGGGATACAGGGGAAGCATAATATCTCACCCAAAACTAGCAAATCCTACATCCAGCTGTATCCATCCTTCAACACATAACCAAGAAACCTTCAGAAATCGTTTACCTCAACCTTCGAAAAGCATCCATTATACGAGTTATGGCAATACTCCCGAACTCCTGCCCCAGTACTGGGTGGTGTCGAGGTTATCTCACCAACAACTGCATAAAAGAGATTTTCGATGTCGGCGAAACTCAGGTATTCCAGAATTGCAACGATCAAATTGTGACGACAACACCTCGGAGCTCAACTCCCCGGGACACTTCCACAACCCCTAAATGTCAGGAGGTACTAAGAACAATGTTCTCATCACAAAACCATCGGAACGATTCCAAGATACTCGCGTGATCCTAAAAATAATTTGTGAAATTTGAGAAGAGAAGAGTCAAAACTCTACATCAGGATGCCTCACCAGAGCGACGAAGGGACTGAGGAATAAAAAGAATCCTACTCTCCAATATATATAATCTCCTATAAGACTCAAAACATTTTTCTAGACTCAACAACGCCAGCGATTCAATCAAGCACGGGACTCCTAAGTCGGGGAAGGCTCTGATTACCAACTTGTAACACCCACGATGCGGCTATATCTCCCACGTGTCGGAGCACGACTTAGAGGCATAACCGCATTGTAGGCAATGTTGCAAGAGGGGTAATCTTTACACATCCCATGTACTGAATAAGAAAGAGGTACATAGTTGGCTTACAATCGCCACTTCACACAATACATAAATATAACATTACAATCATCCAGATACAATCAAGGTCCGACTACGGGACCAAAATAAAGACAACCCCAAATGCATAAGATCCCCGATCGCCCCAACTGGGCTCCACTACTGATTGTCTGGAAAGGAAACGTAGTATCGACCTGAGTCCTCATCGAACTCCCACTTGAGTTCAGTCGCATCTCCTAGAATGGTATCATCGGCACCTGCATCTAGTTTTGGTAGTAATCTGTGAGTCACGGGGACTCAGCAATCTCACACCCTCGCGATCAAGACTATTTAAGCTTATGGGTAGGTAAAAGGTATGAGGTGGAGCTGCAGCAAGCACTAGCATATATGGTGGCTAACTTACGCAAATGAGAGCGAGAAGAGAAGCAACGCACGGTCGAGAAGCTAATAATGATCAATGAACTGGAGCTAGTTCTGTGTCACCCTAGGTTATGACTGTTACATGATGAACTGCATCCGGCATAATTCTCCATCACTGATCCATTGCCTACGAGCTTTCCATATATTGTTCTTCGCTTATTTACTTTCCTGTTGCTATTGCTATCATCACTACAAAATACCAAAAACATTACTTTTACTATGGTTACCTTTTGTTACCGTTATCACTACTATCATATTACTTTGCTACTAAACACTTTGCTGCAGATATTAAGTTTCCAGGTGTGGTTGAATTGACAACTCAGCTGCTAATACTTGAGAGTATTCTTTGGCTCCCCTTGTGTCGAATCAATAAATTTGGGTTGAATACTTTACCCTCGAAAACTGTTGCGATCCCCTATACTTGTGGGTTATCAGGACTATTTTCTGGCACCATTGCCGGGGAGCATAGCTCTATTCTTTGAGTCACTTGGGATATATATCTGATTATCATTATGGAGAACTTGAGAGATCCAAAAACCAAGATCTATCCCTCAACTACGAGGGGAGGTAAGGAACTGTCATCTAGCTCTGCACTTGATTCACCTTCTGTATTGAGTAAGCTTGCGACACCTACACCTGCTTCTACGATTCGTTCTGATATGTCGCATGTTATTGATGATGCCACTTCCGATATGCATGATACTTATGATGAAACTACCTCTATGTCTGATACTACTGTGCCACTTAGTGATTTTCTTGATGAACAACTTGCTAGGGCTAGAGAGATTGAAAATATTGAATTTGATTATACTGATGAAAGTGATGATGAAGAATCACTTGTAATTCCTAAGGGTTATGTTTTTGATCAAGAAGCTTCTTTCGCTATTTTAGCTTGCAAAAATAGAAATGAACTCAAAAGGTTATTAGCTAAATGGAGTAAGCAATCTCTAAATTCTAGAATGAAACCTGACCCTGCTTTTGCTACTTCACCTATCTTTGTTACTGATAAGGATTATGAATTCTCTGTTCATCCTGATATAATTACTTTGGTTGAATCTGATCCTTTTCATGGTTATGAATCTGAAACTGTTGTGGCACATCTTACTAAGTTGAATGATATAGCCACCCTATTCACTAAAGATGAGAGAACTCGTTACTTTTACATCCTTAAAATATTTCCGTTCTCATTAAAGGGTGATGCTAAGATATGGTTTAATTCTCTTGATCCTGGTTGTGTGCGTAGTCCCCAGGATATGATTTATTACTTCTCTACTAAATATTTCCCTGCTCGTAAGAAACAAGCTGCTTTAAGGGATATATATAATTTTGTGCAAATTGAAGAAGAGAGTCTCCCACAAGCTTGGGGGAGGCTTCTCCAATTACTTAATGCTTTGCCTGATCATCCTCTTTAGAAAAATGAAATACTTGATATCTTTTATAATGGACTAACCGATGCCTCCAGATATTACCTAGATAGTTGTGCTGGTTCTGTTTTCAGGGAAAGAACACCGGATGAAGCTGAAATTCTATTGAATAATATGTTGACAAATTAAAATAATTGGACACCTCCGGAACCAATTCCCGAGCCTATTCCTAAACCAACTCTGAAGAAGAGGGGTATTCTATTTCTCAGTCCTGAAGATATGCAAGAGGCAAAGAAATCTATGAAAGAAAAGGGTATTAAAGCTAAAGATGTTAAGAATTTACCTCCTATTGAAGAAATACATGGTCTTAATTTACCGCCTATTGAAGAAACATATAATCCAAATCCTTCTCCTATTCAAGAAACTCATGGTCTTGATAACCTGACACAGGTAGTAAAGGTAAATTCTCTCTATAGATATGATAAAGCTGAAATCCCATTTACTAAATTTGCTAGCCCATGCTTAGATGAGTTTGATAAATTTATGGCTAAGCAAGAAGACTTTAATGCTTATTTTGGTAGACACTTGAAATACAATTAAAATATGCTTGAACACTTGGGTGATTATATGGCTAATGTCAAAGGTGAACTTAAACTTATTAGTAAACATGCTTCTATGGTTACCACTCAAGTAGAACAAGTACTTAAAGCTCAAAATGATTTTCTCAATGAATTGAATAGTAAGAATAATGATAATGTTGTTAGAGTGGCTACTAGAACTGGTAGAATGACTCAGGAACCTTTGTATCCTAAAGGCCACCCTAAGAGAATTGACGAAGATGCTCAGAGAAATAATATAGATGTACCTAGTTCTTCTAAAAAGAAGAAAAAGAAAAATGATAGGACTTTGCATGCTTCTAGTGATCCTATTGTTGAAACACCTGAGAATCCAAATGATATTTTCTATTTCTCATGCTGAAACACAATCTGGTAATGAACCTGAAACTAGTAGTAATGTTACTGATAATGTTCATGATAATGCTCAACCTAGTAATGATAATGATGTAGAGACTGAACCTGCTGTTGATCTTGATAACCCACAATCAAAGAATCAATGTTATGATAACAAAGACTTCGTTGCTAGGAAACATGGTAAAGAAAGAGAGCCTTGGGTTCAGAAACCCATGCCTTTTCCTCCCAAGCCATCCAAGAAAAAGGATGATGAGGATTTTGAGCGCTTTGCTGAAATGATTAGACCTATCTTTTTGCATATGTGATTAACTGATATGCTCAAAACCAATCCTTATGCTAAGTACATGAAAGATATCATTACAAATAAAAGAAAGATACCGGAAGCTGAAATTTCCACCATGCTTGCTAATTATACTTTTAAGGGTGGAATACCAAAGAAACTTGGAGATTCCGGTGTACCAACTAGACCATGCTCCATTAAAAGAAATTATGGTAAAACTGCTTTATGTGATCTTGGAGCCGGTGTTAGTGTTATGCCTCTCTCTTTATATCGTAGACTTGATTTGAATAAGTTGACACCTACTGAAATATCTTTGCAAATGGCTGATAAATCAACTGCTATACCTGTCGATATTTGTGAGGATGTGCATGTTGTAGTTGCAAACGTTACTATTTTAATGGACTTTGTTATTCTTGACATTCCCGAGGACGATAGTATGTCTATTATTCTTGGAAGACCCTTTTTGAATACTGTAGGGGATGTTATTGATTGCACTAAAGGCAATGCCACTTTTCATGTTAATGGTAATGAGCATATGGTACACTTTCCGAGGAAACAACCTCAAGTTCATAGTATCAACTCTATTGGAAAAATTTCGTCGATTATATTTGGAGGTTTTGAATTTCCTCTTCCTATTGTCAAGAAGAAATATGATATTTTTATTATTGGGGATGTGCATATCCCCAATGAGGTAACATAGTGTTATTCGAAATTTCTACGGTTTCATGTTATTCGGAATGAGTTCTTTAACAAGACTTGATCAACCTTGTTAGTGGATTCCTTTTGATGATCATGAGATGGATGAAACTAGAAGGCACAACCTTCTGTACCCCACTTTTACTTTCTGTTATTTATATTAAATAAAATAAAATAAATATTTTTCTCTTTCTGTTATCTTATTATCCGTGCAATATAAAAATACCTCGAAAATAAAAGTTCTCCAAATGCCCTAAAATTTAAATATGATTTTTTCTAGAATATTTGAGAATATTTGGCACTGAGAACATAGCAGGGGGGGTCAACCACCTGCCCACAAGGGTGGAGGGCGCACCCTACCCCCCTAGGCACGCCCCCTGCCTCGTGGGCCCATGGTGGCCCTCCTCCACTTATTCTTTCACCCATACACTTCCTCTTCCTCCCACAAACATGATTAACCAGCTCAAACCCGAGTCCAAGCTCGTTTTGCTGCCATTTTTGATCTCCTTGCTCAAAGCACCTCTCACAAAACTGCTTGGGGAGATTGTTCCTTGGTATGTGACTCCTCCATTGGTCCAATTAGTTTTTGTTCTAGTGCTTTATTCATTGCAAATTTTTGCTTCTTAGGTGACCCTGTTCTTGAGCTTGCATGTCAAATTTATATGGTCAAAAGTAGTTTTGATGCATGATATATTATTGAGTTTGGTTTACTTTTATTTTGAAGTTACTAAAAAATTCAGAATTTTTCAGAGGAAGAAATATGCTTAGGAAAATGTTCCAAGGTGGTTCTTCAAGGAAGCAAGGACCCAGGCTTGCAATGCGTGATGCTGATGACGAGCCACCAAGAGACGCTCCAGTGCGTCCTTGTGAATGGCCCTCTGAGAACTTTATGGATCGAGCAGGAATTAAGGAAGAATTCAACGCATATTTGTGTAACGCTGATCTTGTGAGCTTCGAGGAAGAGAAGTGCAGCCAGTATCACAACCTCACCAGTACCTTTGTTGAGAGGTTTGAATTTTCAACTTCACGTAATTCTCCAACTATCCTGTTTGATCTTTATGATAATTCTTACATTATGGACTTAGAGGATTTGACCACTGCATGCAAACTTCCACAATGGGGTAGTATAAGGGATCCTCGCAAATCTGAATTTAGAGATTTTCTTGCTAGCATAACTGTGGGAGAATCTAGAGATATTACACAAGCTACCATAGGGAGCATTCACTTTCCTGTTATACATTATTTTGCTCTCTTCATAGGTAGATGCATCAATGGTAAAGATGAGGCATGTCACATGTGTGTCCCCGACCTCAGTATTCTAAGGGGGATGTGCTGCAAGGCGATTAAGTTGGGTAACGCCAGGGTTTTCCCAGTCACGACGTTGTAAAACGACGGCCAGTGAATTGTAATACGACTCACTATAGGGCGAATTCTTTGGAGGAATTTATGCAACCTGCATAGCTAATTTTCTTGGTGTAGCCATACGCGAAGATGATATTGAATTACCACCTGCTTACCTAGAATTTAATGCTATGGTTCACCACCAGTTTGTTGAGAGGAATGAATCACCTCTCCAGTATCGACTAATCTTTGACAGATGCCGTGTTGTCCATATTACTCTCCCTGCTCCTGCCTTCTCTGATTATCAGGCAAGAGGAAGATATACCATTACCAGAGAGGAGGCAGATGAGTACGAGAGGACAGCGGAAGCCGCTCGTCGCCATGCTGCAGCTTAGCAGGCGATAGCCGCTGCATCTCAGTACGACCCCTACTATTATTATGGATATCCACCAGGCCAGCCGTGGCCATAGACCAACTTAGGCCAAAGGCCTAAGCTTGGGGGAGTACGTATTTCTCACTGACATTACATTTATGTTCACACACTCATTGCTAGATGTCGGTGCTCATACTTTTTCATTGTATCATCCATGCTAGTTTATTTCCTTTTTTATTCTTTCTTCTTGTGTGTTTGATAAACCTTAAGAAAAACCCAAAAAAATTGAATATAGCTTTTAATCAGTTTAATTTCCATGCTTGTAGTAGTAATTAAAAATAGAACCCAAAAAGATTCCCTGTTCTTCTTTTGCTTGTTGGGAGCTTTCCCGTGTAAATAGTTTTATTTCTTTTCTTTTCTTTGGGGGTCGCTAGGAGAAGACTATAATTAAATTGTTGAAGTGGCTCTTATATGCATTATTGTTTATCTGACAAAAGAGCCCATATTGCCTTGTCTTCTCCTGTTTATTGAATGCTTGCAGATTCCAGCTTAGTCCAATGCACGTGCACTATTATTATTATTCACACTATTCGGCCGTGCAAGTGAAAGGCAATTATGACGATATATGATGGACTGACTGAGATGAGAAAAGCTGGTATAAACTTGACCTATTTTGTTTTTGTAAATATGATTAGTTCATCATTCCTGATTCAGCCTATTATGAATAAACATGTTTGCAATGACAACTAGAGATCATAGTTTCTTGTGCCATGCTTGATTAGCTATGAGTTATAATGGTTTACCTTGCGTGCCAACATGCTATTGAGATAGTTATGATGTGGTATGGTAGGGTGGTATCCTCCTCTGAATGATTTAAGTGACTTGACTTGGCACATGTTCACGCATGTAGTTGAAACAAAATCAACATAGCCTTCACGATATTTATGTTCATGGTGGATTATATCCTACTCATGCTTGCATTCGGTGTTGATTAATTTTAATGCATGTTCATGATTGTTGTCGCTCTCTAGCTGGTCGCTTCCCAGTCTTTTGCTAGCCTTCACTTGTACTAAGCGGGAATACTGCTTGTGCATCCAATCCCTTAAACCCCAAAGTTATTCCACATGAGTCCACTATACCTACCTATATACGGTATCTACCTGCCGTTCCAAGTAAATTTGTATGTGCCAAACTCTAAACCTTCAAATAAATATCTTGTTTTGTATGCTCGAATTGCTCATGTATCAACTAGGGCTGTCTGTATCTTCCATGTTAGGCGGGTTATTCTCAAGAGGAGTGGACTCCGCTCCTCACTCACGAGATAAATGGCTGGTCACCGGATGCCCAGTCCCATGCTTTATGCAAACTAAATCAAAATAATTGCAAACAAAACTCCCCCTGGGACTCTTGTTAGTTGGAGGCACTCGTTGTTTTGAGCAAGCCATGGATTGATGCTTCTTGGTGGAAGGGGGAGTATAAACTTTACCATTCTGTTTGGGAACCGCCTATAATGTGTGTAGCATGGAAGATATCGCCATCTCTTGGTTGTTATGTTGACAATGAAAGTATACCGCTCAAAATATTATTCACCACTATTTCAAAACCGAGCTCTGGCACCTCTACAAATCCCCGCTTCCCTCTGCGAAGGGCCTATCTATTTACTTTTATGCTGAGTCATCATCTTCTTATTAAAAAGCACCTGTTGGAGAGCACCACTGTCATTTGCATTCATTACTGTTAATTTACATTGAGTATGACTTGACTGGATCTCTTTTACCATGAATTACAATGTCTAGTCAGTCCTTGGTCTTTAAAGGTGTTGTGCATTTATGTTTTGCGGTCTCAGAAAGGGCTAACGAGATACCACCTTGTTATATCATATTATGATTGTTTTGAGAAAGTGTTGTCATCCGAGATTTATTATTATTGCTCGCTAGTTGATTATGCTATTGATATGAGTAAACTTGAGACCTGGGCGTTATTGCGAATGTGGTTAGTCATAATCTTTGATGAAAACTTGAATGCTGGCTTTACATATTTACAACAACAAGAGAAAACAGAGTTTGTAAAAGTTTTTCTTTATCACTTTCAGTTTGTCAACTGAATTGCTTGAGGACAAGCAAAGGTTTAAGCTTGGGGGAGTTGATACGTCTCCAACGTATCTACTTTTACAAACACTTTCTGCCCTTGTTTTGGACACTAACATGCATGATTTGAATGGAACTAACCCGGACTGACGTTGTTTTTAGCAGAATTACCATGGTGTTATTTATGTGCAGAAACAAACATTCTCAGAATGACCTGAAACTTCACGGAGCAACTTTTCAGAAAACATGAAAAGTACCTGCAAAAGATGAAGGCCAGGGGGCCCACCACCTCTCCACGAGGGTGGGGCGCGCCCCCTACCTCGTGGGCCCCTGTTGCCTCTCCGACTCCAACTCCAACTCCATATATTGTGTTTCGGGGAGAGAAAAATCAGAGAGAAGAAATCATCGCATTTTACGATATGGAGCCGCCGCCAAGCCCTAAAACCTCTCGGGAGGGCTGATCTGGAGTCCGTTCGGGGCTCCGGAGAGGGGAATCCGTCGCCATCGTCATCATCAACCATCCTCCACCACCAATTTCATGATGCTCACCGCCGTGCGTGAGTAATTCCATCGTAGGCTTGCTAGACGGTGATGGGTTGGATGGGATCTATCATGTAATCGAGTTAGTTTTGTTAGGGTTTGATCCCTAGTGTCCACTATGTTCTGAGATTGATGTTGCTATGACTTTGTTATGCTTAATGCGTCTCACTAGGGCCCGAGTGCCATGATTTCACATCTGAACCTATTATATTTTCATCAATATATGAGTGTTCTTGATCCTATCTTGCAAGTCTATAGTCACCTATTATGTGTTATGATCCGTTAACCCCGAAGTGACAATAATCAGGATACTTACCGGTGATGACCGTAGTTTGAGGAGTTCATGTATTCACTATGTGTTAATTCTTTGTTCTGGTTCTCTATTAAAAGGAGGCCTTAATATCCCTTAGTTTCCATAAGGACCCCGCCCCCTATAACCACTAGCTGCTCGGCTGCTCCGCGAGAAACTGACACTTGTCATTGAGAGCATCCAATCCTCCGAGGACTTTGAGCAAAAATCATCAAGTGAGGAAAAACCCAAAACCCAAATGATGCGGAGCATCCCAAGGCCATCCCCATGGACCCAACTACATCTCCTACGACACCTCTTGGACCCATGACACGAGCACGTGCACGAGCTCTTGAAACCGAGGTGACATCTCTCCTCTCATGTTTCCACTTTGATACACATGAGACATGGCTACTACCTCATACGGATACTTTGTGCATGCTCAGGTACCATGGAGAAGCTAAGGAGCAAGGAGAAGAAGAAGAGGAAGATGGACGTGAAGACGGAGAAGAAGAAGTGATGAAGAGGAAGCTACACGCTCCGGATGACCGGCCTGGACCGAACATCCGACGACCTCCAGGCTCCGGACGTCCGGCCCTCTCCGGACGACCGACGCCCCCGCACCCGAGCCAAATCTACGGATTTCCGGATCCCCTCGGACGACCGATGACGCTCGGACGTCCGACCCCGACCGGACATCCGACCGAAGCACACCCTGATACGTCTCCAACGTATCTACTTTTCCAAACACTTTTGCCCTTGTTTTGGACTCTAACTTGCATGATTTGAATGGAACTAACCCGGACTGATGCTGTTTTCAGCAGAATTACCATGGTGTTATTTATGTGCGGAAACAAACATTCTCGGAATGACCTGAAACTTCACGGAGCAACTTCTCAGAAAATATGAAAAATACCTGCAAAAGATGAAGGCCAGGGGGCCCACCACCTCTCCATGAGGGTGGGGGCGCGCCTGCCCCCCTAGGGCACGCCCCCTACCTCGTGGGCCCCCTATTGCCTCTCCGACTCCAACTCCAACTCCATATATTGTGTTTCTGGGAGAAACAAATCAGAGAGAAGAAATCATCGCATTTTATGATGCGGAGCCGCCGCCAAGCCCTAAAACCTCTCGGGAGGGCTGATCTGGAGTCCGTTCGGGGCCCCGGAGAGGGGAATCCGTTGCCATCGTCATCATCAACCATCCTCCGTCACCAATTTCATGATGCTCACCGCCGTGCGTGAGTAATTCCATCGTAGGCTTGCTGGAAGGTGATGGGTTGGATGGGATCCATCATGTAATCGAGTTAGTTTTGTTAGGGTTTGATCCCTAGTGTCCACTATGTTCTGAGATTGATGTTGCTATGACTTTGTTATGCTTAATGCTTCTCACTAGGGCCCGAGTGCCATGATTTCAGATCTGAACCTATTATATTTTCATCAATATATGAGTGTTATTGATCCCATCTTGCAAGTCTATAGTCACCTATTATGTGTTATGATCCATTAACCCCGAAGTGACAACAATCGGGATACTTACCGGTGATGACCATAGTTTGAGGAGTTCATGTATTCACTATGTGTTAATGCGTTGTTCCGGTTCTCTATTAAAAGGAGGCCTTAATATCCCTTAGTTTTCGTAAGGACCCCGCTGCCACGGGAGGGTAGGACAAAAGATGTCATGCAAGTTCTTTTCCATAAGCACGTATGACTATATTTGAAATACATGCCTACATTATATCAATGAATTGGAGCTAGTTCTGTGTCACCCTAGGTGTAACACCCACGATGCGGCTATATCTCCCACGTGTCGGAGCACGACTTAGAGGCATAACCGCATTGTAGGCAATGTTGCAAGAGGGGTAATCTTTACACATCCCATGTACTAAATAAGAAAGAGGTACATAGTTGGCTTATAATCGCCACTTCACACAATACATAAATATAACATTACAATCATCCAGATACAATCAAGGTCCGACTACGGGACCAAACTAAAGACAACCCCAAATGCATAAGATCCCCGATCGCCCCAACTGGGCTCCACTACTGATCGTCCGGAAAGGAAACTTAGTATCGACCTGAGTCCTCATCGAACTCCCACTTGAGTTCAGTCGCATCTCCTGGAATGGTATCATCGGCACCTGCATTTGGTTTTGGAAGTAATCTGTGAGTCACGGGGACTCAGCAATCTCACACCCTCGCGATCAAGACTATTTAAGCTTATGGGTAGGTAAAAGGTATGAGGTGGAGCTGTAGCAAGCACTAGCATATATGGTGGCTAACTTACGCAAATGAGAGCGAGAAGAGAAGGCAAGGCACGTTCGAGAATCTATGATCAAGAAGTGATCCTAGACTACTTACATTCAAGCATAACCCGAGACCGTGCTCTCTTCCCGGACTCCGCCGAAAGGAGACCATCACGGCTACACACGTTGTTGTTTCATTTTAATTAAGTTAAGTTTCAGGTTTTCTACAACCAGACATTAACAAATTCCCATCTGCCCATAACCGCGGGCACGGCTTTCGAAAGTTCAAATCCTTGCAGGGGTGTCCTAACTTAGCCCATCACAAGCTCTCACGGTCAATGAAGGATATTCCTTCTCCCAGGACGACCCGATCAGACTCAGAATCCCGGTTACAAGACATCTCGACAATGGTAAAACTAAACCAGCAAAGCCACCCGATGTGCCAACAAATCCCGATACGTGCGCACGTATCTTGTTCTCAGGGCAACACCGGATGAGACTAGCTACGAGTAAAACCAACCCTCAAGTTTCCCCGAGGTGGCCCCGCAGGCAGCTCAGTTTGGACCAACACTCAGAGGAGCACTGGCCCGGGGGGGTTTAACATAAGATGACCCTTGAGTCCGTGGAACCCAAGGGAAAAAAGGCTAGGTGGCAAATGGTAAGACCAAGGTTGGGCCTTGCTGGAGGAGTTTTATTCAAGGCGAACTGTCAAGGGGTTCCCATTATAACCCAACCGTGTAAGGAACGCAAAATCAAGGAACATAACACCGGTATGACGGAAACTAGGGCGGCAAGAGTGGAACAAAACACTAGGCATAAGGCCGAGCCTTCCACCCTTTACCAAGTATATAGATGCATTAAAGTAAACAAGATATAATAGTGATATACCAACAATAAACATGTTCCAACAAGGAACAAACTCCAATCTTCACATGCAACTAGCAACGCTATAAGAGGGGCTGGGCAAAGCGGTAACATAGCCAAACAACGGTTTGCTAGGACAAGGTGGGTTAGAGGTTTGACATGGAAATATGGGAGGCATGATAAAGCATGTGGTAGGTATCGAGGCATAGGCATAGCAATAGAGCGAGCAACTAGCAAGCAAAGATAGAAGTGATTTCGAGGGTATGGTCATCTTGCCTGCAAAGTTCTCCGAGTTGACGTGCGCTTGGTCCTTGTAAGCGTACTCAACGGGTTCCTCGATCACGTACTCGTCTCCCGACTCTACCCAAAGCAAGAACACAAGCAAAGGGAACCACAATCAACCACGGTGCAATGCGCAAGCAACATGATGCAAAACATGGCATGATATGCGGGAAGTAATATGCAATGCATATGTGTGCTTCAGAAAGGAAAGATTGAACCAAGCCTCAACTTGGCAAACCAAGAGCGCCGCTGGAAAGAGGAGTTGATTTCGGTCGAAATCGATATAAAGATCACCGGAATCGGATGCACGGTTTGCAAATGGCAAGCTAAACAATAATGCCACTATTCTGCGATTAACAGCACGATGCCATCTAGAATGCATCAAGAAAATAAGCTACTGCACTCTAACATAGCAACAAAGCCCATGTCAGTGATCCACTCAAGATGCTTGACAAAAGATGAACACTGAGCTATGGCTAATTCACACAATAGCAGGTTCAAACAAGCATGGCAAAAGTGCAAAAGATATCAGGTTCACAGACTTAGTGAAAATAGCAACATGTCAGGATTTAATATGAGGAAGCAATGTTTAGAGCAAGATAACAACATGCTACAGGAACATATCATGGCAAATCAAGGCATGGCATGAAACTACTCAAAGCATATAACAAAAGTCCCTTACTGACCATAAGCCAAAAGGGATCAGAAAATACAATGGCACCCATGTAAACATAGCAAGTTTCGTTAACAGATTCAGAATTAGAAGAAAAAAACTGGACATGGCAAAAACAGAGTTACGTAGGCATGTTTGCGAGCTCGATGCACTCACCACAAGGCATTTCATGACAAACTAAGCATACACACAGCAAGAAGACATGATCAATAAGCTAACCATGGCAAGAACCAACTCATAGCATGCAAGGATAAACTACAACAACCTTGGCAAAATTGATTAACACGTAAACAATCTGCCAGGAACATTTTATAGCAAAATTAGAGCAAGATTGAGTCATTCTAGGGTACTCCATAATTGCAAACAAAGACATGGATGGATAGAACATAAAAAAAATCTCAAAATCATCCTTACTGGACATTCTCAAAAGAGGCATGGATCACTCTGTAGCAACATGAATACATGGCATAAAAATAACATCAGGGAAATGACTTAGAAGAATTCTAAGTCCCTGAAATCAGCAACATCACGAGAGCTCCTTTGCATGCTTGTGCTAGTCACCACAAAGATCACAAAAATACATGGCATACACCCCTGTAAAGATGGCATGGCATAGCCCAAAACACATGTAGGGCTCAAGTTCATAGGAGGCACACATTTAACATGGCAAAAATGACAAATGTCCATAATCTGTTAAGAAGCAGAAACTAACATTACATAGCACTCTTGCAACAGCATTTAGGGCATCACGATGAACTCAAATGAACATGGTGCAATGGAATGAAATGAAGAGCACATCCAGACGAAAAATTTGATATGCTACATGCCCAAAACGAAGCTACGGATGATGAGGTATGACATGATGAAGATGCCTAGAAAATATGAACAGAAAAGACTTAGTGACGAAAAAGGTCAATCCTCTCAGATCCAGATCCAGCAGGGCACGTGAACCAAGGTGGGCTTGAGCTCTCGCCAGAGCTCTTCGCCGGACGGTGGCCAAGACTTGCCGGAGAGGAGGATGGCCGGAGCCGAGGGGGCGCCGGAGTTGGAGAGGACGAGGCGGCGAGGTGGCCGGAATCGGGCAGTGGCGGCGGCCGGCGTGGCGGCGAGGAGGCGCGGCGGCCGTCGAGCTGCGCGGCGGAGGCGACGGGCGGCGCGGGGAGGTGCCGGTGGAGTCGTGTGGCGGCGAATCCCACGGGGATCGGGCGGCGGCTTGGGCCTCGGGGGCCCGCCTCGGGCCTGGCGGGCCGGCGGCGAAGTGGGCGCAGGCGCTCCACGTGGCGACAGGCGATTAGTCCGGGCGGGGTGCGGACGCGTCCGGCGCCGAGCGGACGTGTCCGGCGCGCGGAGGAAGGGGGAGACTAGGGTTTGATCCGGGATTTTTTGGGGGGAGGCACCTATTTATACATAGAAGGAGCTATGAGGCTCCAAATGGAGTGCGGTTTTCGGCCACGCGATCGTGATTGAACGACCGAGATGATGGAGGGGGTTTAGGTGGGTTTTGGGCCACTTTGGAGAGGTGTTGGGCTGCAACACACACGAGGCCTTCATGCTTCCTCGGTTAATCGTTGGAGTATCAAACGAAGTCCAAATGGCACGAAACTTGATAGACGGTCTACCGGTAGTGAACCAAGGCCGCTTGGCAAGTCTCGGTACAATCCGAGAATGTTTAACACCCGCACACGAAAAGAGGCAAAAGGGGACGCCGGAGGACGTAGGAGTGCCGGGATGCAAAACGGACAACTGAGAAAATGCTCGGATGCATGAGACGAACACGTATGCAAATGCGATGCACATGATGACATGATATGAGATGCATGACAAAGGCAAAAGCAAAACGAAGACGAAACCCAACCACGAGGGAATATCATAACTTAGTGGCAAGAGTTGGAATACAAATATGGCAAGTTACATATGGGGCGTTACACTAGGTTACGACTGTTACATGATGAACCGCATCCGACATAATTCTCCATCACTTACTCCATCACTTATCCATTGCCTACGAGCTTTCCATATATTGTTCTTCGCTTATTTAATTTCCCGTTGCTATTGCTATCATCACTACAAAATAACAAAAACATTACTTTTACTACTGTTACCTTTTGCTACCGTTATCACTACTATCATATTACTTTGCTACTAAACACTTTGCTGCAGATATTAAGTTTCCAGGTGTGGTTGAATTGATAACTCAGCTGCTAATACTTGAGAGTATTCTTTGGCTCCCCTTGTGCCGAATCAATAAATTTGGGTTGAAAACTTTAGCCTCGAAAATTGTTGCGATCCCCTATACTTGTGGGTTATCACACCCGAGCCGAAATTACGGACGTCCGACGGGCACCGGACGTCCGGACCCTCGCGAGCCTCCGGACGACCGGTGACCCCCGGACGTCCAACGCCTGTGTGTTGATTTGTGTTGGACTGCAGCCATGTACCCCTTCGCCCCCTATTTTGCACTAAGACTATAAATACTCCACCTATTCCTTCTAGCTAGGGTTAGCAAAGGATTAGCTCATGTTTGTGTGAGAGCTTTGCTCATCCACTTGGTTACCTTCTCCTCGGAGATTCGAGCCTCCTACGTAGAAGATCCCCCAAGCGGATTCAACACCCCTATTTATGGAAGAACATCAAGACCTCCTCATGGAGAAGACCGATTACCGTGTATCGTCCCTAGTTGACCGTGGACCGTGTATCGTTCTATGTATCCGAGGATCTAGCACTTTTGTGACTTGTTCTTGTTAGTTTGAGTGTTCCTCTTGTGTTTCCCCTTTGTGTTCTTCTTGTTCTTCACGGGATTCCGCTCCTTTCGTGAAAGATCGGGCGATTAGGGTTCTACCCTACATCATCTTTGTATCATGAGCCACGTTGATCACGATTTCGGAGCCTCCCCGTTGTGTTGCTAGCCTAGTTTTGTTGTTTTTCGTCCTAATTCAAAAATTCCCCACAAAAATAGCCCCAAATTTTTTTTGTGATTTGTTGGTGTGTTGAGATTTTGTTGGTTTGGATCCGTGGATTTGCTTTGTTTTGAGTGGATCTAGCTTTTTCCCCCTTTCCCCACCCTTTCCATCCACAAAATCGTCCGGATTTCCCCTTTTTCGCCAACTCCACCAAGAACCCTAGCTGTTCATCCCGTGCCCGAAAATCGCCCAGGCACCGGACGTCCAACCCAGCCCAGACGTCCGACGACGACTGGCCGACCGGCCCATCCTGGACGTCTGACCGACCCTGACGAAACTGAATTTTTTTTCCAGTATAGTCACCACCACTGCCCCACATTTCCGCAAACGCACTCCTACCACTATACACCATCTCCACTTCCGCATACCACCACCGTTTGCTTACCCGCTTCACACTCTGACATGTGTTGCCACTTCAAGGTTTGAGAATTTGAGTTGCGGTACCGTATCCTTTTGTGTTTCGGCTATCTAGGTACGGTTCGACATCGACATCACCGCCGCTAATCTTCACCACGGACGCATCCTACATCGTCATCAACAACGACCACCTCGACTACATCTTGGTATTCGTGCCGCCCATTTGATCATCGTCATCCGGTCTTGCTTACGGACGCGGAACCAAGAACGGTAACCTCATCTTGGTATTGGACACATCATTCTTGCCATTACATTGATAGCCATCATAGCCTTACTCCTTTGCGTTGCTTACCCATCGAGACTAGCCATTGAGTATTGCCGGCAACGAGACTTGTGCACATTAGTGATCATACTTCCCATAGCATACATACATCATTGTTGCATATATTGGTATCATCTCTTGTGTCACAAAGTTGCCATCGCATACACAATTGCTATCTTGGTTCGTCAAGCATCACATAAGAAAAGAGCTCCAACATCAAAGAGCCAAACAAGCTTTTAAGCAAAGAGGAAAGATAAGCAATGAACTTTTAAGCAAGAACCATAGCATCATACAACATTAAGATTGTCATACTCGATCATCTTGGATCATATCATAGAAACACCTTGCATAAGCCATACTTGGGATAGAAGTCGTTGCATTTTTTCTAAGTAGGTTGTGCACAAGTTCTTGTATCCGCCTATTGTGCAATCGTGCTAGCGTCTCTCTAGTGTTGTGCAATAAGAGCATTTGTGTGGATTCCACATTTTGGCTCATCCTTGGTTTCCCAACCCCACCTATCTTTTTGTGTGTGTGTTTCCATGTACATTATATTCTTGGTCTACTTGTTACATTGCATCTTGCGAATCTTTTCCAACATTATTGAAGCTCACTTACAATTGCATCAAATTTTGTGCCACCATCCTAACCAAGCTCCACCATAAGCTTTTACTTCTGTAGGTGTGAGAAACCGACAAGAATTGATACCAATTGTGCTATTTCCTTGTACTACATTGGAGTGATCCTCGATCCACTTTCAACTTCGGTCAAGGTACATTTGGTATTCGTTCTTCTCTTTCTACCACTCAAATTTGTCTTGGAATGATGGATAGGCCAAGTACTTCTACCAAACCACTCTTCATGGAGCAAGACGACGACATGAACTCCTTCGTCACCAAGAGTCACCTCTTTGGTGCACAACGTGCTTTGCATCAAGAGCAACAAGCTATGAGTGAACGCATCGACAACCTTGCCACCGACTTGCGACTTTTCGAGCAACGTACAAGGGACTACTTCGACCACAAGCTCGACGATCACAAGCAAGAGAATGACGCAAGAATGGGCGAGATTCATGCTTTGTTGCTCAACCGCTCTTCTTCCACTTCAAGAAGGAGCCGTTCAAACCGACACTCCGACTTCACACTCTCCAGCTCAAGTACACCGACACCGAACACTCTTCGCCGAGCCGCGCTCAACGATCGTCAAGCAAGCCTCAATCCCCTAAGCGACACCGACTCTCAAGAGCGCCGACGACGTCAAACTCAAGAGGCCTTTGCGCTAGCACGAGAACGACAACGACAACGCCAACATGAAGAGGAAGAGCGAGCACGTCTACACCAAGTTGCACAAGACGCCGAGGCACAACGCCAAGAAGAACAACTCCGTGAAGCTCAAGCACTTGCGGCGCAACAAGCCCTCCAAGATTCAAGTAGAGCCGTAGCCAACCGAGGCCGACAAGCTCGAGAACAAGAAGAAGCATTTCGCGAAGAAATTCAAGAACGGAGATTTCAAGCTCGCGTGCATCGTCAAGTTCCTCAAGCTCCTCTTCGAGCTCGACCAGCTCCTCCACAAGCACATCAAGAACAACAAGTTCATCAACATCATGAAGACAATGGAGATCCTCCATGACAAGAGCAACATGAGGCTGACAACCCTCCGCGCCAAGAGCACCACGAGTTGAACAATCATCAACAACATGGGCGTCATCATCCCCGACCCCAACACAATGAAGAGCAACGCTATGGCAAGCTCAAGTTCACCATGCCCAAGTTCAACGGAAGCAACAATCCTGAAGAGTACCTTTCATGGGCACTGAAAGTTGACAAGATCTTCTGTTTGCACAATTATGAAGAAGAGAAGAAGATCGCAATGGCATCCCTTGAGTTCCAAGACTATGTCCTCATTTGGTGGGAACAAGTTATCGAGCGCCGAGAGGCAAGAGGTGAACCACCCATCACTACTTGGGCGCAAATGAAGGATGTCATGAGAGCATGCTTTGTGCCTACCTACTACAACTGCGACCTCTTCAAGAAACTCCAACTACTCAAGCAAGGAACCAAGAGCGTTGAAGAGTACTACAAGGAGATGGAGATTGCCATGATACGAGCCAATGTCACGGAAGATGATGAGCAAACAATGGCATGTTTCTTGAATGGACTCAACCATCCTATCAAGAAGATCGCCGACTTCCAACCATACTCGAACCTCATCGAGCTAGTGCACCAAGCTACCAAAGAAGAACGCCAAGTGCAAGATGATTTCAAGTATGCCAAGTTCTCATCCAAGTCATACGGCTTCTCCAACAACCAAGCTTCAACGACTCCAACACCGACTACAAAGCCTTCTACTAGCACCATCGACAAGTCGAGTTCCAAGAAAGCTTCGTCAACTCCAAGTCATCCTCCTACTACGAGCAACTTCAAGCCGAGAGCTTCATCATCATCAACTCCAACCGATGAGACCGTCAAGACGAGTTCCTTCAAGTGTTTCACTTGCGGAGGCCGAGGCCACAAGTCCTACGAGTGCACCAACAAGCGGACCATGATCCTCAACGACGACGGCACTTACGACTCAATGAGTGAAGAAGAAATGGACGCTAATGAGCAAGTTGCCATGCACCGGCAAGTGAATGATGAAGAGGAACAAGTCTTTTGCAATGAAGACTCAAGTCCCGCACTTGTTGTCTCCAAAGTCTTGACTCTCCAACATCACCAAGAAGAAGACCAAAGATGCCAGATATTCCACACCAAGGCCGGCATCAATGGATGATCCGTCAAGTTCATCATCGATGGAGGAAGTTGTCATAATCTCGCAAGCGAAGAACTTTGCTCCAAGCTCCAATTGCCCAAGCCGAAGCATCCACATCCATACAAAGTGCAATGGCTTAGCGACTCCGGCACCATCCAAGTCGAGCACCCAGTACAAGTCTCCTTCAAAATTGGCACCTACGAAGACACCATGGAGTGCGACGTCGTTCCAATGACCGTTTGCCATCTTCTCCTTGGACGCCCATGGCAATTCGATAGAGGAGTCATCCGCAACGGCCGAACAAACCACTACATCTTCAAGATGAAGGGCAAGGAGTATATCCTCCGTCCAATGTCGCCAAGTCAAGTGATCGCCGACAAGCAAGCCACCCATCATGGAGATCATAGTGAGAGAGCGAGCCACCAAAAAGAGAGTGAGCGCCACAAGCCCAAATCAAACACCTCCACGATGAGCAAAAAGAAGAACTTAGTCCTATTTGCCACCAAAAGTGAGATAAGAGGAGTGTGTGAGAACCCATCGAGTGTCCTGCACTACGTCCTCGTGTGCAAGGACAATGCACCACAAACTAACACTTCTCACACTCTTCCTCTAGTGTTGTCTTCTCTTTTGCAAGAATTTCACGACGTTTTCCCCGACGAGCTACCTCCGGGACTACCGCCACTATGAGGCATTGAGCACTGCATCGACCTCATCCCCGGAGCACCGCTTTCGAACAAAGCTCCCTACCGCGTCAACCCCGAAGAAACCAAAGAAATACAAAGGCAAGTAAAGCATCTCATAGACCACGGACATGTGCGTGAAAGTTTGAGCCCTTGTGCCGTCCCGGTCATTCTTGTGCCAAAACGAGACTGCAACACCCACAATGCGGCTATATCTCCCACATGTCGGGGCACGACTTAGAGGCATAGCCGCATGGTAGGCTTGTCGCAAGAGGGGTAATCTTCACACATCCCATGTACTGAATAAGAAAGGGATATAGAGTTGTCTTACAATCGCCACTTCACACAAATACAAGTTAAACATACATCATCCGGAATACAATCAAGGTCCGACTACGGAACCAAAATAAAAGGAAGACAACCCCAAATGCTAGATCCCCGATCGTCCCAACTGGGCTCCACTACTAATCAACTGGAAAAGACACAAAACAACGACCAAGATCTTCATCGATCTCCCACTTGAGCTCGGTTGCGTCACCTGCACTGGTATCGTCGGCACCTGCAACTGTTTGGAAGTATCTGTGAGCCACGAGTACTCAGCAATCTCACACCCGCGAGATCAAGACTATTTAAGCTTATGGGTAGGAAAGGGTAGTGAGGTGGAGCTGCAGCAAGCACTAAGCATATATGGTGGCTAACATACGCAAATAAGAGTGAGAAGAGAAGCAATGCAACAGTCGTAAACTAGAAGTGATCAAGAAGTGATCCTGAAGCTACTTACATACAACCATAACACAAGAACCGCGTTCACTTCCCGGACTCCACCGGAAAGAGCCCATCACGGCTACACACGCAGTTGATGGATTTTAATTAAGTTAAGTGTCAAGTTCTCAATAGCCGGATATTAACAAATTCCCATCTTCCCATAACCGCGGGCACGGCATTCGGAAGTTCAAACCCTGCAGGGGTGTCCCAACTTAGCCCATCACAAGCTCTCACGGTCAATGATGGATATTTCTTCTCCCACGAAGACCCGATCAGACTCGGAATCCCGGTTACAATACATTTCGACGATGGTAAAAAAAAGACCAGTGATACGTCTCCAACGTATCAATAATTTTTGATTGCTCCATGCTATATTATCTACTGTTTTGGACATTATTGGGCTTTATTATACACTTTTATATTATTTTTAGGACTAACTTAATAACCGGAGGCCCAGCCCAGAATTGCTGTTTTTTTGCCTATTTTAGGGTTTCGAAGAAACGAAATATCAAACGGAATAAAACCTTCGGGAACGTGATTTTTGGAACGAACAAGATCCAGGAGACTTGGACCCTACGTTAAGCAACCAACAGGGAGGCCACGAGGTAGGGGGCGCTCCTACCCCCCCCCCCAGGCGCGCCCTCCACCCTCGTGGGCCCACTGTTGTTGCACCAACGTACTCCTTCCTCCTATATATACCTACATACCCCCAAATGATCAGATATGGAGCCAAAACCCTAATTCCACCGCCATAACTTTCTGTATCCACGAGATCCCATCTTGGGGCATGTTCCGGAGCTCCGCCGGAGGGGGCATCGATCACGGAGGGCTTCTACATCAACACCATAGCCCTTTCGATGAAGTGTGAGTAGTTTACCTCAGACCTTCGGGTCCATAGTTATTAGCTAGATGGCTTCTTCTCTCTTTTTGGATCTCAATACAAAGTTCTCCCCCTCTCTTGTGAAGATCTATTCAATGTAATCTTCTTTTGCGGTGTGTTTGTTGAGACCGATGAATTGTGGGTTTATGATCAAGTTTATCTATGAACAATATTTGAATCTTCTCTGAATTCTTTTATGTATGATTGGTTATCTTTGCAAGTCTCTTCGAATTATCAGTTTGGTTTGGCCTACTAGATTGATCTTTCTTGCAATGAGATAAGTGCTTAGCTTTGGGTTCAATCTTGCGGTGTCCTTTCCCAGTGACAGTAGGGGCAGCAAGGCACGTATTGTATTGTTGCCATCGAGGATAACAAGATGGTTTTTTATCATATTTCATGAATTTATCCCTCTACATCATGTCATCTTGCTTAAGGCATTACTCTGTTCTTATGAACTTAATACTCTAGATACATGTTGGATAGCGGTCGATGTGTGGAGTAATAGTAGTAGATGCAGGCAGGAGTCGGTCTACTTGTCTTGGACGTGATGCCTATATACATGATCATACCTAGATATTCTCATAACTATGCTCAATTCTGTCAATTGCTCAACAGTAATTTGTTTACCTGCCGTGAATACTTATGCTCTCGAGAGAAGCCACTAGTGAAACCTATGGCCACCGGGTCTATCTTCATCATATTAATCTTCCAACACTTAGTTATCTCCTTTGATTTTTTACTTTGCTTTTATTTTACTTTGCATCTTTATCATAAAAATACCAAAAATATTATCTTATCATATCTATCAGATCTCACTCTCGTAAGTGACCGTGAAGGGATTGACAACCCCTTATCACGTTGGTTGCGGGGATTTATTTGTTTTGTGCAGGTGCGAGGGACTCGCGTGTAGCCTCCTACTGGATTGATACCTTGGTTCTCAAAAACTGAGGGAAATACTTACGCTACTTTGCTGCATCACCCTTTCCTCTTCAAGGGAAAACCAACGCAGTGCTCAAGAGGTAAAAAGAAGGATTTCTGGCGCCATTGCCACAGAGGTCTACGCAAAAGTCAACATACCAAGTACCCATCACAAACCCTTATCTCTTGCATTACATTATTTTCCATTTGCCTCTCGTTTTCCTCTCCCCCACTTCACCCTTGCCGTTTTATTCACCATCTCTCTCTCTATCCTCCCTCTCTTTCTCTATTTGCCTCTTTTTACCCGTTCCTCATTTGCTTGTGTGTTGGATTGCTTGCTTGTCACGATGGCTCAAGATAACACTAAATTGTGTGACTTTACCAATACCAACAACAATGATTTTATTAGCACTCCGATTGCTCCTCTTACCGACGCTGAATCTTGTGAAATTAATGCTGCCTTGCTGAATCTTGTCATGAAAGATCCATTTTCCGGCCTTCCTAGTGAAGATGCCGCTACCCATCTAAATAGCTTCGTTGATTTGTGTGATATGCAAAAGAAGAAACATGTTGATAATGATATTGTTAAATTGAAGCTATTTCCTTTTTCACTTAGAGATCGTGCTAAAGCTTGGTTTTCGTCTTTGCCTAAAAATAGTATTGATTCATGGAACAAGTGCAAAGATGCTTTTATCTCTAAGTATTTTCCTCCCGCTAAGATCATCTCTCTTAGAAATGATATTATGAATTTTAAGAACTTGATCATGAACATGTTGCACAAGCTTGGGAGAGGATGAAATTAATGATACGTAATTGCCCTACACATGGTTTGAATTTGTGGATGATTATACAAAAAATTTATGTCGGATTGAATTTTGCTTCTAGAAATCTTTTAGATTCGTCCACGGGAGGCACTTTTATGGAAATCACTTTAGGAGAAGCTACTAAACCCCTAGATAATATTATGGTTAATTATTCTCAATGGCACACTGAAAGATCTACTAATAAGAAAGTGCATGCGATAGAAGAAATTAATGTTTTGAGTGGAAAGATGGATGAACTTATGAAATTATTTGCTAATAGAAGTGTTTCTTCTGATCCTAATGATATGCCTTTGTCTACTTTGATTGAGAATAATAATGAATCTATGGACGTGAATTTTGTTGGTAGGAACAATTTTGGTAACAACGCTGATAACCCACGAGTATAGGGGATCGCAACAGTTTTCAATAAGTAAGAGTGTCGAACCCAATGAGGAGCTAAAGGTAGAACAAATATTCCCTCAAGTTCTATCAACCACCGATACAACTCTACGCACGCTTGACGTTCGCTTTACCTAGAACAAGTATGAAACTAGAAGTACTTTGTAGGTGTTGTTGGATAGGTTTGCAAGATAATAAAGAGTACGTAAATAAAAAGTAGGGGCTGTTTAGATAAAGAAACAATAAAGTAAATAAAGCGAGTGTGGAAAAGTGGTGGTAGGAGTTGCGAAATTGCCCCTAAGCAGTTGACTACTTTACTAGACCGATAGCAGGTATTATGTGGGAGAGGCCACTGCTAGCATGTCATCCCTGACTTGGAATTCTATGCACTTATGATTGGAACTATTAGCAAGCATCCACAACTACTAACGTTCATTAAGGTAAAACCCAACCATAGCATTAAGATAGATTGGTCCCCCTTCAATCCCGTATGCATCAATTTCTATGCTAGGTTGAAGCTTCTGTCACTCTTGCCCTCCAATACATAGTCCTATCAACATACAAGTAACCCTAGGGTGTGATCCACGCGCGCAATCATATGATGGGCACCAAAGGACAGCAACGTAACCACAAGCAAATTAAACCAATCATAGCAATTCATCAACCACCGATAGGACAATGAAAATCTACTCAGACACCATAGGATGGCAACACATCATTGGATAATAATATAAAGCATAAAGCACCATGTTCAAGTAGAGGGTACAGCGGGTTGCGGGAGAGTGGACCGCTGTAGATAGAGGGGGGAAGGTGATGGAGATGTTGGTGAAGATGGCCGAGGTGTTGGTGTAGATCACGGTGATGATGATGGCCCCCGGTGGCAATCCGGTGCCACCGGAAGCGAGGGGGAGAGAGCCCCCTCCTTATTCTTCTTCCTTGACCTCCTCCCTAGATGGTAGAAGGGTTTCCCCTCTGGTCCATGGCCTCCACGGCAAGGGAGGGGCGAGAGCCCCTCCGAGATTGGATCTGTCTCTCTGTCTCTCTCTATTTCTGCGTTCTCCCCTGGCTCTGTTTCACCGTTTCGTGTATATATGGAGATCCGTAACTCCGATTGGCCTGAAACCTTCGCCGTGATTTTTTTTCCGAAAATTAGCTTTCTTGCGGCAAAAGAAGAGCGTCAACCGCCTTACGGGTGACTCACGAGGGTAGGGGCGTGCCCATGGGGGCCAGGTGCGCCCCCCTGCCTTGTGACCACCTCGGGAACCGTCTCGCGTGGATTTTTTCTTCTAGAATTTTCCAAATATTCCAAAAAGTATCTCCGTCCATTTTTATACCGTTTGGACTCCATTTGATATGGATATTCTGCGAAACCAAAAACATGCAACAGACAGGAACTGGCACTGGGCACTGGATCAATATGTTAGTCCTGAAAATAGTATAAAAAGTTGCCAAAAGTATATGAAAGTTGTAGAATATTGGCATGGAACAATCAAAAATTATAGATACGACGGAGACGTATCAACGCGTATAGAGGAAGCTTTAATCCTAGGCCTTATCCTAGCAATTCCTCTAATAATTATGGTAATTCCTACAACAATTCTTATGGAAATTATAATAAGATGCCCTCTGATTTTGAATCCAATATTAAAAAATTTATTACTTCGCAAAAGAATTTCAATGCTTTGATTGAAGAAAAATTTCTTAAGATTGATGAGTTGGCTAGGAACGTTGATAGAATTTCTCTTGATGTTGATTCTTTGAAACTTAGATCTATTCCTCCTAAGCATGATATCAATGAGTCTCTCAAAGCCATGAGAATTTCCATTGATGAGTGCAAAGAAAGAACCGCTAGGATGCGTGCTAAGAAAGATTCCTTTATAAGAGTGTGTTCTTCTAGTTTCCATGATAATAAAGATGAAGATCTAAAAGTTATTGATGTGTCCCCTATTAAATCTTTTTTTTCAATATGAATCTTGATAATGATGGGACTGGATATGATCCACCTTTACCTAGACGACGTTCCAAAAATTCGGAGTTTTTAGATCTTGATGCTAAATTTGATAAAAGTGGATTGAAAATATCAAAACTCTAGATGTTAATGAACCTACTATTTTGTATTTCAAGGAATTTAATTATGATAGCTTCTCTTTGATAGATTGTATTTTCTTGTTGCAATCTGTGCTAAATTCTCCTCATGCTGACAGTCAAAATAAAGCTTTTACCAAACATATCGTTGATGCTTTGATGCAATCTTATGAAGAAAAACTTGAGTTGGAAGTTTCTATCCCTAGAAAACTTTATGATGAGTTGGAACCAACTATTAAAATTAAAATTAAAGATCATGAATGCTATGCTTTGTGTGATTTGGGTGCTAGTGTTTCCACAATTCCAAAGACTTTATGTGATTTGCTAGGTTTCCGTGATTTTGATGATTGCTCTCTAAACTTGCACCTTGCGGATTCCACTATTAAGAAACCTATGGGAAGAAATAATGATGTTATTAGTGTTTCAAATAGGAATTGTGTGCCCGTAGATTTTATCGTTCTTGGTATAGATTGCAATCCTTCATGTCCTATTATTCTCGGTAGACCTTTCCTTAGAACGATTGGTGCAATTATTGATATGAAGGAAGGAAATATTAGATTCCAATTTCCGTTAAGGAAAGGCATGGAACACTTTCCTAGAAAGAAAATTAAATTACCTTATGAATCTGTTATGAGAGCCACTTATGGATTGCCTACCAAAGATGGCAACACCTAGATCTATCCTTGTTTTTTATGCCTAGCTAGGGGCGGTAAACGATAGCGCTTGTTGGGAGGCAACCCAATTTTATTTTTATTCCTTGTTTTTGCTCCTGTTTAGTAATAAATAATTTATCTAGCCTCTGTTTTGGTTGTGTTTTTTGTGTTTAATTAGTGTTAGTTCCAAGTAGAACCGTTGGGAAGGCTTGGGGAAAGTCTTGTTAATCTTGCTGTAAAAAACAGAAACTTTAGCGCTCACGAAAACTTCTGCCTTTTTTATTTGGAAAGTGCTATTTAGTTAATTATTTTTTAAGATGATTAATAGATAAATTCCTCACGTCCAGAAATTTATTTTAGAATTTTTGGGGTTCCATATCTTGCGCTAACTACAGATTACTACAGACTATTCTGTTTTTGACAGATTCTGTTTTCCGTCTGTTGTTTGCTTATTTTGATGAATCTATGGCTAGTAAAATATTTTATAAACCATAGAGAAGTTGGAATACAGTAGGTTTAAAACAAATATAAATAAAGAATGAGTTCATTACATTACCTTGAAGTGGTCTTTTGTTTTCTTTCGCTAACGGAGCTCACGAGATTTTCTACTTTAAGTTTTGTGTTGTGAAGTTTTCAAGTTTTGGGTAAAGATTTGATGGATTATGGAACAAGGAGTGGCAAGAGACTAAGCTTGGGGATTCCCATGGCACCCCCAATATAATCTAAGGACACCAAAAAGCCAAATCTTGGGGATGCCCCAGAAGGCATCCCCTCTTTCGTCTACTTCTATCGGTAACTTTACTTGGAGCTATATTTTTATTCACCACATGATGTGTGTTTTGCTTGGAGCGTCTTGTATGATTTGAGTCTTTGATTTTTAGTTTACCACAATCATCTTTGCTGTACACACCTTTTTGAGAGAGACACACATGATTCAGAAATTATTAGAATACTCTATGTCCTTCACTTATATCTTTTGAGTTATATAGTTTTGCTCTAGTACTTCACTTATATCTTTTAGAGCACGGTGGTGGATTTGTTTTATAGAAACTATTGATCTCTCATGCTTCACTTAGATTATTTTGAGTGTCTTAAATAGCATGGTAATTTTCTTAAATACTCCTAATATGCTAGGTATACAAGATTAATAATAAAATTCTCTTATGAGTGTGTTGAATACTATGAGAAATTTGATGCTTGATAATTGTTTTGAGATATAAATATGGTGGTATTAGAGTCATGCTAGTTGAGTAGTTGTGAATTTGAGAGATACTTGTGTTAAAGTTTGTGATTCCCGTAGCATGCATGTATGGTGAACCGTTATGTGATGAAGTCGGAGCATGATTTATTTATTGATTGTCTTCCTTATGAGTGGCGGTCGGGGACGAGCCATGGTATTTTCCTACCAATCTATCCCCCTAGGAGCATGCGCGTAATACTTTGCTTTGATAACATGTAGATTTTTGCAATAAGTATATGAGTTCTTTATGACTAATGTTGAGTCCATGGATCATACGCACTATCACCCTTCCACCATTGCTAGCCTCTCTAATACCGCACAATTTTTGCCGGTATCATACACCCACCATACACCTTCCTCAAAACAGCCACCATACCTACCTATCATGGCATTTCCATAGCCATTTCGAGATATATTGCCATGCAACTTACCACCATTCCGATTATTATGACACGCTCCATCATTACCATATTGCTTTGCATGATCATGTAGTTGACATTGTATTTGTGGCAAAGCCACCGTTCATAATTCTTTCATACATGTCACTCTTGATTCATTGCATATCTCGGTACACCACCGGAGGCATTCACATAGAGTCATATTTTGTTCTAAGTATTGAGTTGTAATTGTTGAGTTGTAAGTAAATAAAAGTGTGATGATCATCATTATTAGAGCATTGTCCCAAGTGACGAAAGGATGATGGAGATTATGATTCCCCCACAAGTCGGGATGAGACTCCGGACGAAATTAAAAAAAGAGGCCATAAAAAAGGAGAAAAGGCCCAAATAAAAAAATGAGAGAAAAAGATAGAAGGGACAATGCTACTATCCTTATACCACACTTGTGCTTCAAAGTAGCACCACGATCTTCATAATAGAGAGTCTCCTATGTTATCACTTTCAAATAGTAGTGGGAATTTTTCATTATAGAACTTGGCTTGTATATTCCAATGATGGGCTTCCTCAAATTGCCCTAGGTCTTCGTGAGCAAGCGAGTTGGATGCACACCCACTTAGTTCCTTTTGTTGAGCTTTCATATACTTGTAGCTCTAGTGCATCTATTGCATGGCAATCCCTACTCACTCACATTGATATCTATTGATGGGCATCTCCATAGCCCGTTGATACGCCTAGTTGATGTGAGACTATCTTCTCCCTTTTGTCTCCTCCACAACCACCATTCTATTCCACCTAAAGTGCTATGTCCATGGCTCACACTCATGTATTGCGTGAAGATTGAAAAAGTTTGAGAATGTCAAAAGTATGAAACAATTGCTTGGCTTTTCATCGGGGTTGTGCATGATTTAAATACTTTGTGTGGTGAAGATAGAGCATAGCCCGACTATATGATTTTGTAGGGATAACTTTCTTTGGCCATGTTATTTTGAAGAGATATAATTGCTTAGTTAGTATGCTTGAAGTATTATATTTTTAATGTCAATATTAAACTTTTGTCTTGAATCTTTCGGATCTGAATATTCATACCACAATTAAGAAGAATTACATTGAAATTATGCCTAGTAGCATTCCACGTCAAAAAATTTGTTTTTATCATTTACCTACTCGAGGACGAGTAGGAATTAAGCTTGGGGATGCTTGATACGTCTCCAACGTATCTATAATTTTGATTGCTCCATGCTATATTATCTACTGTTTTGGACATTATTGGGCTTTATTATACACTTTTATATTATTTTTGGGACTAACTTACTAACCGGAGGGCCAACCCAGAATTGTTGTTTTTTGCCTATTTTAGGGTTTTGAAGAAAAGGAATATCAAACGGAATAAAACGGAATAAAACCTTCGGGAACGTGATTTTTGGAACGAACAAGATCCAGGAGACTTGGACCCTACGTCAAGCAACCAATAGGGAGGCCACGAGGTAGGGGGCGCGCCTACCCCTCCCCCCAGGCGCGCCCTCCACCCTCGTGGGGCCCCTGTTGCTCCACCGACGTACTCCTTCCTCCTATATATACCTACGTACCCCCAAACGATCTGATATGGAGCCAAAACCCTAATTCCACCGCTGTAACTTTCTGTATCCACGAGATCCCATCTTGGGGCCTGTTCCGGAGCTCCGCCGGAGGGGGCATCGATCGCGGAGGGCTTCTACATCAATACCATATCCCTTAAGATGAAGTGTGAGTAGTTTACCTCAGACCTTCGGGTCCATAGTTATTAGCTAGATGGCTTCTTCTCTCTTTTTGGATCTCAATACAAAGTTCTCCCCCTCTCTTATGGAGATCTATTCGATGTAATCTTCTTTTGCGGTGTGTTTGTTGAGACCGATGAATTGTGGGTTTATGATCAAGTTTATCTATGAACAATATTTGAATCTTCTCTGAATTCTTTTATGTATGATTGGTTATCTTTGCAAGTCTCTTCGAATTATCAGTTTGGTTTGGCCTACTAGATTGATCTTTCTTGCAATGAGAGAAGTGCTTAGCTTTGGGTTCAATCTTGTGGTGTCCTTTCCCAGTGACAGTAGGGGCAGCAAGGCACGTATTGTATTGTTGCCATCGAGGATAACAAGATGTGGTTTTTATCATATTGCATGAATTTATCCCTCTACATCATGTCATATTGCTTAAGGCGTTACTCTGTTCTTATGAACTTAATACTCTAGATGCATGCTGGATAGTGGTCGATGTGTGGAGTAATAGTAGTAGATGCAGGCAGGAGTCGGTCTACTTGTCTTGGACGTGATGCCTATATACATGATCATACCTAGATATTCTCATAACTATGCTCAATTCTGTCAATTGCTCAACAGTAATTTGTTTACCTGCCGTGAATACTTATGCTCTCGAGAGAAGCCACTAGTAAAACCTATGGCCCCCGGGTCTATCTTGATCATATTAATCTTCCAACACTTAGTTATTTCCTTTGCTTTTTACTTTGCTTTTGTTTTACTTTGCATATTTATCATAAAAATACCAAAAATATTATCTTATCATATCTATCAGATCTCACTCTCGTAAGTGACCGTGAAGGGATTGACAACCCCTTATCACGTTGGTTGCAAGGATTTATTTGTTTTGTGCAGGTGCGAGGGACTCACGCGTAGCCTCCTACTGGATTGATACCTTGGTTCTCAAAAACCGAGGGAAATACTTATGCTACTTTGCTGCATCACCCTTTCCTCTTCACGGGAAAACCAACGCAGTGCTCAAGAGGTAGCAACCAGCAAAGCCGCCCGATGTGCCGACAATCCCGATAGGAGCTGCACATATCTCGTTCTCAGGGAAACACTGGATGAGACATCCTACGAGTAAAACCAAACCTCAACTTTCCCCGAGGTGGCCCCGTAGTCTACTCGGTTCAGACCAACACTTAGAGAAGCACTGGCCCGGGGGGGTCAAATAAAGATGACCCTCCGGTTGGCTGACCCAAGGGAAGGGTAACAGGTTGTTAGGCAAATGTAAAACCAAGGTTGGGCCTTGCTGGAGGAGATTTATTCAAAGCGAACTGTCAAGGGGTTCCCATAACACCCAACCGCGTAAGGAACGCAAAATCAAGGAACATAACACCGGTATGACGGAAACTAGGGCGGCAAGAGTGGAACAAAACACTAGGCATAAGGCCGAGCCTTCCACACTTTATTAAGTATATAGATGCATTAATTAACATAATTGATATTTGTGATATCCCAACATATCCATGTTCCAACATGGAACAAACTTCATCTTCATCTGCAACTAGCAACGCTATATGAGGGGCTGAGCAAAAGCGGTAACATAGCCAAACAACGGTTTGCTAGGAAAGGTGGGTTATAGGCTTGACATGGCAATATGGGAGGCATGATATAGCAAGTGGTAGGTATCGCGGCATAGCAATAGAGCGAGCAACTAGCAAGCAAATATAGAAGTGATTTTGAGGGTATGGTCATCTTGCCTGAGATCCCGCGAGGAAGACGAACGAGCCCATGAAGAAGACAAATAGACGTAGTCGAATGAATCCTCACAAACGTGGTGTTATTGAAAATAACCCAAACAAGCAACACCGGAAAGAAGCAAACAACATAGTAAACAACCATCACATAAACATGGCATGATGCAGAACCAAGTATGATGCAGGTCCGTTTTAATGAGGCATGGCATGGCAAAATGCACAAACAATCCTAAATTAAGTGGAGCTCAATATGCAACTCCGTTGCATATTAACGAAACACCACGTCAAATATTTAGTTCTCTCTCGGTTATGCACCCAACAATATTAAAAGTTATTAACATGGCAAGAGGTGAAACATAATAAAACTACCTATCTAGGCAAATTTAAATGAGGCCGGAACAACAAGCAACAAGTCCAAAAAAATCCTCATGAGCATATATTCGATTTGGTACTGTTCTGCCCTAAACCATATTTTAGAGTTGTTAAACTTGCAAAGCAATGTCACCATGATAAACTATGCATTTTTCTACCCCATTTACACATAAAGTTTATTAAAAACCGAGCTACGGTTATTAAGTTACGACTTAAAGAATTTTAACATGGCATAGGAGCAAATTAATGCAAACAGCAGTTTAAACATTTTAAACATGCATGAAAGTTGGAAATTGTTAAACTACACAAAATTCTAAGAAGTTTACATATTAAGTTTGTTTAATTCCGATACACGGATGTGGAGTAATTAAATGCATGAACTAGAAGGGTTTTTCTGCAAAACTGTTGTCTCTGGAATAAAGTCTAAATTCGCTGGAACAGGAAAAAAATGTCACGGGCCGAATCAACAAGCTGGCCCAACAGATGGACAAAAAAACAAGAGGAGGGCGTTGGGGTGTGCTCACACTGGGCCTGGCCCGGTCAGTGGAACAGGCCGGCGGATCTGGTGGCCCACGGCGATGGCAAAGCAGAGGAGGGCGCTGGGCCTTGCAGGTCTGGGCCGCGGGGAGGCTGCAGTGGGCCGACCCATGAAGGCAAGGCGAAGGCGCGGCCCATGATACGTCTCCAACGTATCTATAATTTTTTATTGTTCCATGCTATTATATTATCAACCTTGGATGTTTTATATGCATTTATATGCTATTTTATATGATTTTTGGGACTAACCTATTAACCCAGAGCTCGGTGCCAGTTTCTATTTTTTCCTTGTTTTAGAGTATCGCAGAAAAGGAAAATCAAACGGAGTCCAATTGACCTGAAACTTCACGGAAATTATTTTTGGAAGGAAAGCAACCCGGGAGACATGGAGTCCACGTAAGGGAAGCTTCAAGGAGGCCACGAGGTAGGAGGGCGCACCCACCCACCCTGGGCGTGCCCTCCACCCTCGTGGGCCCCTCGTGTCTCCCCTAACGTACTTCTTCCGCCTATATATCTCCATATACCCTAAAAAATCCGGGAGCACAATAGATCGGGAGTTCCGCCGCCAGAAGCCTCCGTAGCCACCGAAAACCAATCTAGACCCGTTCTGGCACCCTACCGGAGGGGGGAATCCCTCTCCGGTGGCCATCTTCAACATCCCGGTGCTCTCCATGACGAGGAGGGAGTAGTTCTCACTCGGGGCTGAGGGTATGTACCAGTAGCTATGTATTTGATCTCTCTCTCTCTCGTGTTCTTGAGGTGATACGATCTTGATGTATCGCGAGCTTTGCTATTATAGTTAGATCCTATGATGTTTTCTCCTCCTCTACTCTCTTGTAATGGATTGAGTTTCCCCTTTGAAGTTATCTTATCGGATTGAGTCTTTAAAGATTTGAGAACACTTGATGTATGTCTTGCCGTGCGCATCTGTGGTGACAATGCGATACCACGTGATTCACTTGATGTATGTTTTGGTGATCAACTTGCGGGTTCCGCCCATGAACCTATGCATAGGGGTTGGCACACGTTTTCATCGTGATTCTCCGGTAGAAACTTTGGGGCACTCTTTGAGGTCCTATGTGTTGGTTGAATAGATGAATCTAAGATTGTGTGATGCATATCGTATAATCATGCCCACCGATACTTGAGGTGACATTGGAGTATCTAGGTGACATTTGGGTTTTAGTTGATTTGTGTCTTAAGGTGTTATTCTAGTATGAAATCTAGGGCTGTTTGTGACACTTATAGGAATAGCCCAACGGATCGATTGGAAAGAATAACTTTGAGGTGGTTTCATACCCTACCATAATCTCTTCGTTCATTCTCCGCTATTAGTGACTTTGGAGTGACTCTTTGTTGCATGTTGAGGGATAGTTATGTGATCCAATTATGTTATTATTGTTGAGAGGACTTGCACTAGTGAAAGTATGAACCCTAGGCCTTGTTTCAACGCATTGCAATGCCGTTTACGCTCACTTTTATCATTAGTTACCTTGCTGTTTTTATAATTTCATATTACAAAAACATTTATCTACTATCCATATACCACTTGTTTCACCATCTCTTCGCCGAACTAGGGCACCTATACAATTTACCATTGTATTGGGTGCGTTGGGGACACAAGAGACTCTTTGTTATTTGGTTGCAGGGTTGCTTGAGAGAGACCATCTTCATCCTACGCCTCCTACGGATTGATAAACCTTAGGTCATCCACTTGAGGGAAATTTGCTACTGTCCTACAAACCTCTGCACTTGGAGGCCCAACAACGTCTACAAGAAGAAGGTTGTGTAGTAGACATCAAGCTCTTTTTTGGCGTCGTTGCCAGGGAGGTGAGTGCTTGAAGGTATATCTTTAGATCTTGCAATCGAGTCTTTTAGTTTCTTGTTTTATCACTAGTTTAGTTTATAAAAGAAAATTACAAAAAATGGAATTAAGTTTGCCTCATACGCTTCATCTTTTAATATCTTTCGTGAGTATGATGGAAAGGAAAATTGTGCCAAAGTGTTAGAAGAAGAATGCATTAAAATGTTTGGCACTAAATATTTGAATGATGAGCATGATTGCAATGTTGTTAGTGTTGGGGATCGTAGGAGAAATTTAAAATTTTCTACGCATCACCAAGATCAATCTATGGAGTAATCTAGCAACGAGGGGAAGGAGAGTGCATCTACATACCCTTGTAGATCGCTAAGCGGAAGCGTTCAAGTGAACGGGGTTGATGGAGCCGTACTCGTCGTGATCCAAATCACCGATGATCCTAGCGCCGAACGGACGGCACCTCCGCGTTCAACACACGTACGGAACGGAGACGTCTCCCACGCCTTGATCCAGCAAGGAGGAGGGAGAGGTTGAGGAAGAGAGTCCAACAGCAGCACGGCGGCGTGGTGGTGATGGAGTGGCAGTTCTCCGGCAGGGCTTCGCCAAGCTCACGCGGAGGAGGAGAGGTATTGGAGGGGAGGGGCTGCGCCAGGTTCAAGGGTGTGGCCGCCCTCCCACCCCTCCACTATTTATAGGTGGGGAGAGAGGGGGGCGGCCCCCCTAGATCCCATCTAGGGTTGGGGGCGGCGGCCAAGGGGGGGAGGAGTGCCTCCCAAGTCAAGTGGAGGCCCTCCCCCTTAGGGTTTCCCCTCTCCCATGCGCATGGGCCTTGGGGGGGCTGGTTCCCTTGGCCCATTAAGGTTAGGGTGCCCCCCTACAGCCCATGCTGCTATATTGCACATGGTGGAACATTTTTTGGACCTCCGGACCCCTCCGGAATCCTCCAGAACCTTCCGGAAGCTTCCCGGTACAATACCGGAAAAAACCGAACTTTTCCCGGAACCCGAACAACAACTTTCCATATATAAATCTTTACCTCCGGACCATTCCGGAACTCCTCGTGACGTCCGGGATCTCATCCGGGACTCCGAACAACATTCGGTAATCACATACAAGTATTCCTAATAACCCTAGCGTCATCGAACCTTAAGTGTGTAGACCCTACGGGTTCGGGAACCATGCAGACATGACCGAGACAACTCTCCAGCCAATAACCCACAGCGGGATCTGGATACCCATGTTGGCTCCCACATGTTCCACGATGATCTCATCGGATAAACCATGAAGTCGAGGATTCAATCAATCCCGTATTCAATTCCCTTTGTCCAGCGGTATTGTACTTGCCCGAGATTCGATCATCGGTATCCCGATACCTTCTTCAATCTCGTTACCGGCAAGCCTCTTTACTCGTTCTGTAACACATCATCCCGTGATCAACTCCTTGATCACATTGTGCACATTATGATGATGTCCTACCGAGTGGGCCCAGAGATACCTCTCCGTTTACATGGAGTGACAAAATCCCAGTCTCGATTCGTGCCAACCCAACAGACACTTTCGGAGATACCTGTAGTGTACCTTTATAGCCACCCAGTTACGTTGTGAATTTTGGCACACCCAAAGCACTCCTACGGTATCCGGGAGTTGCACAATCTGATGGTCTAAGGAAATTATACTTGACATTAGAAAAGCTTTAGCAAACGAACTACACGATCTTGTGCTAGGCTTAGGATTGGGTCTTGTCCATCACATCATTCTCCTAATGATGTGATCCCGTTATCAATGACATGCAATGTCCATGGTCAGGAAACCGTAACCATCTATTGATCAACGAGCTAGTCAACTAGAGGCTTACTAGGGACATAGTGTTGTCTATGTATTCACACATGTATCTGAGTTTCCTATCAATACAATTCTAGCATGGATAATAAATGATTATCATGAACAATGAAATATAATATAATAATAACTAATTTATTATTGCCTCTAGGTCATATTTCCAACAGTCTCCCACTTGCACTAGAGTCAATAATCTAGTTCACATCGCCATGTGATTAACACTCACAGGTCACATCGCCATGTGACCAACATCCAAAGAGTTTACTAGAGTCACTATTCTAGTTCACATCACTATGTGATTAATACTCAATGAGTTCTGGGTTTGATCATGTTATGCTTGTGAGAGAGGTTGTAGTCAACGGGTCTTGCCATATTCAGATCCCTATGTATTTCGCAAAACTTTATGTCATATCGTAGATGCTGCTACCACGTTCCACTTGGAGCTATTCCAAATTATTGCTCCATTATACGTATCCGGTATCTCTACTCAGAGCTATCCGGATAGGTGGTAAGCTTGCATCGACGTAACTCTTTACGTCGAACTCTTTATCACCTCCATAACCAAGAAACATTTCCTTATTCCTCTAAGGACAATTTTGACCGCTATCTGGTGATCCAGTCCTAGATCACCTTTGTACCCTCTTGCCAGTCATGTGGCAAGGCACACATCAGGTGCGGTACTCAGCATGGCATACCGTATAGAGCCTATGACAAGAGCATAGGGGACGACCTTCGTCCTTCCTCTTTCTTCTGCCGTGGTCAAGCTTTGAGTCTTACTCAACTTCACACCTTACAACTCAGGTAAGAACCCCTTCTTTGACTGATCTATTTTGAACTCCTTCAAAAACATGTCAAGGTGTGCGTTCTTTGAAAGTATCATCAGGCGTCTTGATCTATCTCTATAGATCTTGATTCCCAATATGTAAGCAGCTTTATCCAGGTCTTCCTTTGAAAAACACTCTTCAAACAACCGTTTATGCTTTCCAGAAATTCTACATTATTTCGGATCTACAATATGTCATCCACATATACTTATCAGAAATGTTGTAGTGCTCCCACTCACTTTCTTGTAAATACAAGTTTCTAGCAAACATTGTATAAAACCTAAAAGCTTTGATCACTCCATCAAAACATATATTCCGATTCCGAGATGCTTGCTCTAGTCCATAGAAGGATTGCTGGAGCCAGCATACCTTTTAAAATCCTTAGGATCGAAAAAACCTTTTATTGTATCACATACAACTTTTCTTACAAAAACTGGTAAGAAAACTTGTTTTGACATCCATCTGTAAGATTTCATAATCGAAAAATACAGCTAATGCTAACATGATTCAGACGGACTTAAGCATCACTACGGGTGAGAAATTCTCATCGTAGTCAACTCCTTGAACTTGTGAAAAGACTCTTTCCCACAAGTCAAGCTTCATAGACGGTAACATTACCGCCCACGTCTGTCTTCTTCTTAAAGATCCATTTATCTCAATGGCTTGCCGATCAACGGGCAAGTCCACCAAAGTCCATACTTTGTTCTGATATATGGATCCTATCTCGGATTTCATGGCTTCTAACCATTTGTCGGAATACGGGCCCACCATCGCTTCTCCATAGCTCCTAGGTTCATTGTTGTCCAACAACATGATATCTGAGACAGGATTACCGTACTACTCGGGAGTAGTACATATCCTTGTCGACCTACGAGGTTCGATAGCAACTTGATCTGAAGCTTCATGATCACTATCATTAACTTCCTATTCAACAGACACAGGTGCCACAGAAAACATCCTTCTGTGTTGCATCACTCTCTGGTTGAAGTAAAGGTTCGACAACCTCATCAAGTTCTATCTTCCTCCCACTCAATTCTTTCGAGAGAAACTCCTTCTCGAGAAAGGACCCGTTCTAAGCGACAAACAATTTGCCCTCGGATCTGAGATAGAAGGTATACCCAACTGTCACCTTTGGGTATCCTATGAAGATGTGTTTGTCCGCTTTTGGGTTCGAGCTTCTCCTGCTAAATCCTTAAGCATCGCAGCCCCAAACATTAAGAAATGACAACTTTGGTTTCTTGCCAAACCAATGTTCATACGACGTCGTCTCAACGGACTTAGATGGTGTCCTATCTAAAGTGAATGCAGCTGTCTCTAATGCATAACCTCAAGATAATAGCGGTAGATCGGTAAGAGACATCATAGATCGCACCATATCTCATAAGGTTCGATTATGACGTCCGGACACACCATTACCCTGTGGTGTTCCAGGTGGCTTCAACTGTGAAATAATTCCACAATGTCTTAAGTGTTTACCAAACTCATAACTCAGAAATTCTCATTGATCAGGTCATAGGAATTTGATCTTCTTGTCATGATGATTCTTAACTTCACTCTGAAATCGCTTGAACTTTTCAAACATTTCAGACTTGTGCTTCATTAAGTAAATATACCTATATCTACTCAAATCGTCAGTGAAGATGAGAAAGTAGCGATATCCACCGCACGCTTCAATTCTCATTGGATCACACGCATCAGCATGTATGATTTCCAACAAGTCACTTGCCCGTTTCATTGGACCTGAAAATGGGGTCTTAGTCATCCTGCCCATGAGGCATGGCTCGCATGTGTCAAGTGATTCAAAATCAAGTGACTCCAAACATCCATCGACATGGAGTTTCTTCATGCATCTTACGCCAATATGACCTAAGCGGCAGTGCCACGAGAAAGTGGTACTATCATTATTAACTCTACATCTTTTTGGCATGAACATGTGTATTACCACGACCGAGATTCAATGAACCATTCACATAGGGTGCATGACCATGAAAGGTATTATTCATGTAAATAGAATAACCATTATTCTCTAACTTAAATGAATAACCGTATTGCAATGAACATGATCTAATCATATTCATGCTCAACGTAGACACCTGATAACATTTATCTAGGTTCAATACTAATCCCGAAGGCAGATGGAGCGTGCGATGGTGATCTCATCAACTTTGGAAACACTTCCAACACACATCGTCACCTCGCCCTTAGCCAGTCTCCGTTTAGTCCGTAGCTTTTGCTTCAAGTCACCAATAATAGTAACTGAACCGGTATCCAATACCCAGGTGCTACCAGGAGTACTAGTGAGGTACACATTAATAACACGTATATACTTTGTTGAAGTTGCCAGCCTTCTTATCTACCATGCATTTGGGGTAATTCCGCTACCAGTGACCGTTCCCTTTACAATAGAAGCACTTAGTCTCGGGTTTAGGTTCAACCTTGGGTTCCTTCACTGGAGAGGCAACTGGTTTGCCATCCATGATGTTTCCCTTCTAGCCCTTGCCCTTCTTGAAACCAGTGGTCTTGTTAAACCATCAACACTTGATGCTCCCTCTTGATTTCTACCTTTTGCGGTCTTAAGCACTGCGAACAGCTCCAGGATCAACTCCATCCCTTGCATGTCATAGTTCATCACGAAGATCTAGTAGCTTAGTGATAGTGGCTACAGAACTCTATCAATCTCTATCTTATCTGGAAGTTGAACTCCCACTTGATTTAAGTGATTGTAGCACCCAGACATTCTGAGCACATGCTCACTAGCTAAGCTATTCTCCTCCATCTTGTTGGCTAAAGAACTTGTCAGAGGTCTCACACCTCTCAACACGGGCATGAGCCCGAAATCCCAATTTCAGCTCTTGGAACATCTCATATGTTCTATGGCTTTTAAAACGTCATTGGAATCCTGATTCTAAGCCGTAAAGTATGGTGCACTAAACTATCAAGTAGTCATCAGGACGTGTCTGTCAGGTGTTCACAACATCCACAGACGACGTTGTAGGGGTTTGCACATCGAGCGGTGTATCAAAGACGTAAGCCTTCTGTGTAGCAGTGAGGACACTCCTCAGACTACGGACCTAGTCCGCATCATTGCTTACAATATCTTTCAACTTAATCTTTCTCTAGGAACGTATTGAACCAGGGAGCTACAACGTGAGCTATTTATCTACAACATATTTGCAAAGACAATTTAGACTATGTTCATGATAATTGAGTTCATCTAATCAAATTATTTAATGAACTCCCACTCAGATAGACATCCCTCTAGTCAGCTAAGTGAATCATGATCCGAGTCAACTAGGCCGTGTCCGATCATCACGTGAGACGGACTAGTCAACATCGGTGAACATCTTCATGTTGATCGTATCTTCTATACGACTCATGCTCGACCTTTCGGTCTTCCGTGTTCTGAGGCCATGTCTGTACATGCTAGGCTCGTCAAGTCAACCTAAGTGTATTGCGTGTGTAAATCTGGCTTACACCCGTTGTATTTGAACATTAGAATCTATCACACCCGATCATCACGTGGTGCTTCGAAACAACGAACCTTCGCAACGGTGCACAGTTAGGGGGAACACTTTTCTTGAAATTTTAGTGAGGGATCATCTTATTTAAGCTACCGTCGTTCTAAGCAAATAAGATGTAAAACATGATAAACATCACATGCAATCAAATAGTGACATGATATGGCCAATATCATTTTGCTCCTTTTGATCTCCATCTTTGGGGCTCCATGATCATCGTTGTCACCGGCATGACACCATGATCTCCATCATCATGATCTCCATCATCGTGTCTTCTTGAAGTTGTCTCCTCATCTATTACTTCTACTACTATGGCTAACGCTTTAGCAATAAAGTAAAGTAATTACATGACGTTTATGTTGACACGCAGGTCATAAATAAATTAAGACAACTCCTATGGCTCCTGCCGGTTGTCATACTCATCGACATGCAAGTCGTGATTCCTATTACAAGAACATGATCAATCTCATACATCACATATATCATTCATCACATCCTTTTGGCCATATCACATCACAAGGCATATGCTGCAAAAACAAGTTAGACGTCCTCTAATTGTTGTTGCAAGTTTTTACATGGCTGCTATAGGTTTCTAGCAAGAATGTTTCTTACCTACGTGAAAACCACAATGTGATATGCCAATTTCTATTTACCCTTCATAAGGACCCTTTTCATCGAATCCGATCCGACTAAAGTGGGAGAGACAGACACCCGCTAGCCACCTTATGCAACTAGTGCATGTCAGTCGGTGGAACCAGTCTCACGTAAGAGTACGTGTAAGGTCGGTCCGGGCCGCTTCATCCCACGATGCCGCCGAATCAAGATAAGACTAGTAACGGCAAGTAAATTGACAAAATCGACGCCCACAACAACTTGTGTTCTACTCGTGCATAGAAACTACGCATAGACCTAGCTCATGATGCCACTGTTGGGGATCGTAGGAGAAATTTAAAATTTTCTACGCATCACCAAGATCAATCTATGGAGTAATCTAGCAACGAGGGGAAGGAGAGTGCATCTACATACCCTTGTAGATCGCTAAGCGGAAGCGTTCAAGTGAACGGGGTTGATGGAGTCGTACTCATCGTGATCCAAATCACCGATGATCCTAGCGCCGAACGGACGGCGCCTCCGCGTTCAACACACGTACGGAACGGAGACGTCTCCCACGCCTTGATCCAGCAAGGAGGAGGGAGAGGTTGAGGAAGAGAGTCCAACAGCAGCACGATGGCGTGGTGGTGATGGAGTGGCAATTCCCCGGCAGGGCTTCGCCAAGCTCACGCGGAGGAGGAGAGGTATTGGAGGGGAGGGGCTGCGCCAGGTTCAAGGGTGTGGCCGCCCTCCCACCCCTCCACTATTTATAGGTGGGGAGAGAGGGGGGCGGCCCCCCTAGATCCCATCTAGGGTTGGGGGCGGCGGCCAAGGGGGGAGGAGTGCCTCCCAAGTCAAGTGGAGGCCCTCCCCCTTAGGGTTTCCCCTCTCCCATGCGCATGGGCCTTGGGAGGGCTGGTGCCCTTGGCCCATTAAGGTTAGGGCGTCCCCCTACAGCCCATGCTGCTATATTGGACATGGTGGAACATTTTCCGGACCTCCGGAACCCTCCGGAATCCTCCGGAAGCTTCCCGGTACAATACCGGAAAAAACCAAACTTTTCCCGGAACCCGAACAACAACTTTCCATATATAAATATTTACCTCCGGACCATTCCGGAACTCCTCGTGACATCCGGGATCTCATCCGGGACTCCGAACAACATTCGGTAATCACATACAAGTCTTCCTAATAACCCTAGCGTCATCGAACCTTAAGTGTGTAGACCCTACGGGTTCCGGAACCATGCAGACATGACCGAGACAACTCTCCGGCCAATAACCAACAGCGGGATCTGGATACCCATGTTGGCTCCCACATGTTCCACGATGATCTCATCAGATGAACCATGATGTCGAGGATTCAATCAATCCCGTATTCAATTCCCTTTGTCCAGCGGTATTGTACTTGCCCGAGATTCGATCGTCGGTATCCCGATACCTTGTTCAATCTCGTTACCGGCAAGTCTCTTTACTCGTTCCGTAACACATCATCCCGTGATCAACTCCTTGGTCACATTGTGCACATTATGATGATGTCCTACCGAGTGGGCCCAGAGATACCTCTCCGTTTACACGGAGTGACAAATCCCAGTCTCGATTCGTGCCAACCCAACAGACACTTTAGGAGATACCTGTAGTGTACCTTTGTAGCCACCCAGTTACGTTGTGATGTTTGGCACACCCAAAGCACTCCTACGGTATCCGGGAGTTGCACAATCTCATGGTCTAAGGAAATGATACTTGACATTAGAAAAGCTTTAGCAAACGAACTACACGATCTTGTGCTAGGATTAGGATTGGGTCTTTTCCATCACATCATTCTCCTAATGATGTGATCCCGTTATCAACGACATCCAATGTCCATGGTCAGGAAACCGTAACCATCTATTGATCAACGAGCTAGTCAACTAGAGGCTTACTAGGGACATAGTGTTGTCTATGTATCCACACATGTATCTGAGTTTCCTATCAATACAATTCTAGCATGGATAATAAACGATTATCATGAACAATGAAATATAATATAATAATAACTAATTTATTATTGCCTCTAGGGCATATTTCCAACAGTTAGTATGAATTCCTTGACTATCTATGATGCTAATGATATGCAAAGCCACAAGCTTGGGGAAGCTATGTTTGATGAAGATGATTTTTTTTGTCCCCCAAGTTTTGATGAGAAAATTTATTATGATGATAGCATGCCTCCTATTTATGATGATTATATTGATGAAAGTGGATTTGGAGAGGTCATGACTTTATTTATTAATGATTCCACTATTTCGGAAGAGGTTCCAATTGATTATGAGAACAAAGTTGCTATCTGTGATGATTATTGTGATGACTTGTATGCTATTAAGAATAATGATAACCATGAAACTTGTCATCATGATTTTAGTTTTCAATTGGATTATGCCTCACATGATAATTATTTTGTTGAGTTTGCTCCCACTATTATTCATGAGAAGAATTTTGCTTGTATGGAGAGTAGTAAATTTTCTATGCTTGTAGATCATGAAAAGAATGCTTTAGGTGATGGTTATATTGTTTAATTAATTCATGATACTACTGAAAATTATTATGAGGGAGGAACATATGCTTGTAGGAATTGCAATAATATCAAGTTTCCTCGCTATGTGCTGAAAGTTATGAAGTTATGCTTGTTTTACCTTCCTATGCAAGTTGATTCTTGTTCCCACAAGTTGTTTGCTCACAAAATCCCTATGCATAGGAAGTGGGTTAGACTTAAATGTGCTAGTCATATTCTTTATGATGCTCTCTTTATGTTACAATTCTTATCTTTTATGTGAGCATCATTGAAATCATCATGCCTAGCTAGGGGCGTTAAACGATAGCGCTTGTTGGGAGGCAACCCAATTTTATTTTTATTCCTTGCTTTTTTCCTGTTTAGTAATAAATATTTATCTATCCTCTGTTATGATTGAGTTTTTATGTTTTAGTTAGTGTTTGTGCCAAGTAGAACCGTTGCGAAGACTTGGGGAAAGTCTTGTTGATCATGCTGTAAAAAACCAGAAACTTTAGCACTCACGAGAATTGCTACCATTTTTATTTGAAGAGTGATATTTAGTTAATTCTTTCTGTAGATGATAAATAGATAAATTACTCAGATCCAACCCTTTATTTTAGAATTTTATGAGTTCCAGAACTATAAGTTTGATCCATATTACTACAGACTGTTCTGTTTTTGACAGATTCTGTTTTCGGTGTGTTGTTTGCTTATTTTAATGAATCTATGGCTAGTAAAAGAGTTTACAAACCATAGGGAAGTTATAATAAAGTAAGTTTAACACCAATATAAATAAATAATGAGTTAATTACAGTACCTTGAAGTGGTGTTTTTTTTTCTTTCGCTAACGGAGCTTACGAGTTTTCTGTTAAGTTTTGTGTTCTGAAGTTTTCAAGTTTTGGGTAAAGATTCGATGGACTATGGAATAAGGAGTGGAAAGAGCCTAAGCTTGGGGATTCCCAAGGCACCCCGAGGTAATATTCAAGTACAACCAATAGCCTAAGATTGGGGATGCCCCGGAAGGCATCCCCTCTTTCGTCTTCGTTCATCGGTAACTTTACTTGGAGCTATATTTTTATTTACCACATGATATGTGTTTTGCTTGGAGCGTCATTTTATTTTATTTAGTTTTGCTTGCTATTTGAATAAAATACCAAGATCTGAAATTATTAAATGTTAGAGAGTCTTCACATAGCTAAATAATTATTTAACTACTCATTGATCTTCACTTATATCTTTCAGAGTAGTTTGTTGTTGCTCTAGTGCTTCACTTATATCTTTTTAGAGCACGGTGGTGGTTTTATTTTATAGAAATTAATGAACTCTCATGATTCACTTATATAATTTTGAGAGACTTTAGAACAGCATGGTAGTTTGCTTTTGTTATGAAACTAGTCCTAATATGATGGGCATCCAAGAGGGATATAATAAAAACTCATATAAAGTGCATTGAATACTATGAGAAGTTTGATACTTGATAATTGTTTTGAGATATGGAGATGGTGATATTAGAGTCATGCTAGTTAAGTAGTTGTGAATTTGAGAGATACTTGTGTTGAAGTTTGTGATTCCCGTAGCATGCATGTATGGTGAACCGTTATGTGATGAAGTCGGAGCATGATTTATTTATTGATTGTCTTCCTTATGAGTGGCCGTCGGGGACGAGCGATGGTCTTTTCCTACCAATCTATCCCCCTAGGAGCATGCGCGTAATACTTTGTTTCGATAACTAATAGATTTTTGCAATAAGTATGTGAGTTCTTTATGACTAATGTTGAGTCCATGGATTATACGCACTCTCACCCTTCCACCATTGCTAGCCTCTCTGATACCGCGCACCTTTCGCCGGTATCATAAACCCACCATATACCTTCCACAAAACAGCCACCATACCTACCTATTATGGCATTTCCATAGCCATTCCAAGATATATTGCCATGCAACTTTCCACCATTCCGTTATTATGACACGTTTCATCATTGTCATATTTCTATGCATGATCATGTAGTTGACATCGTATTTGTGGCAAAGCCACCGTTCATAATTCTTTCATACATGTCACTCATGAATCATTGCACATCCCGGTACACCGCTGGAGGCATTCATATGGAGTCATATTTTGTTCTAAGTATCAAGTTGTAATTCCTGAGTTGTAAGTAAATAAAAGTGTGATGATCATCATTATTAGAGCATTGTCCCAGTGAGGAAAGGATGATGGAGACTATGATTCCCCCATAAGTCGGGATGAGACTCCAAACGAAAATAAATAAATAAATAAAAGAGGCCAAAGAAGCCTAAATAAAAAGGAAAAAAAGAGGCCATAAAAAAAGAGAAGGCCCAAATAAAAAATTAATAAAAAAAGAGAGAATGGGGCAATGCTACTATCCTTTTACCACACTTGTGCTTCAAAGTAGCACCATGATCTTCATGATAGAGAGTCTCCTATGTTGCCACTTTCATATACTAGTGGGAATCTTTCATTATAGAACTTGGCTTGTATATTCCAATGATGGGCTTCCTCAAAATGCCCTAGGTCTTCGTGAGCAAGCGAGTTGGATGCACACCCACTTAGTTCCTTTTGTTGAGCTTTCATACACTTATAGCTCTAGTGCATCCTTTGCACGGCAATCCCTACTCACTCACATTGATATCTATTAATGGGCATCTCCATAGCCCGTTGATATGCCTAGTTGATGTGAGACTATCTTCTCCTTTTTGTCTTCTCCACAACCAGCATTCTATTCCACCTATAGTGCTATATCCATGGCTCACGCTCATGTATTGCGTGAAGATTGAAAAAGTTTGAGAACATCAAAAGTATGAACCAATTTCTTGGCTTGTCATCGAGGTTGTGCATGATTTAAATATTTTGTGTGGTGAAGATGGAGCATAGCCAGACTATATGATTTTGTAGGGATAGCTTTCTTTGGCCATGTTATTTTGAGAAGACATAATTGCTTGGTTAGTATGCTTGAAGTATTATTATTTTTATGTCAATATTAAACTTTTGTCTTGAATCTTATGGATCTGAATATTCTTGCCACAATAAAGAGAACTACATGGATAAATATGTTAGGTAGCATTCCACATCAAAAATTCTGTTTTATCATTTACCTACTCGAGGACGAGCAGGAATTAAGCTTGGGGATGCTGATACGTCTCCAATGTATCTATAATTTTTTATTGTTCCATGCTATTATATTATCAACCTTGGATGTTTTATATGCATTTATATGCTATTTTATATGATTTTTGGGACTAACCTATTAACCCAGAGCCTAGTGCCAGTTTCTGTTTTTTCCTTGTTTTAGAGTATCGCGGAAAAGGAAAATCAAACGGAGTCCAATTGACCTGAAACTTCACGGAACTTATTTTTGGAAGGAAAGCAACCCGGGAGACTTAGAGTCCACGTAAGGGAAGCTTCGAGGAGGCAACGAGGTAGGGGGCGCGCCCACCCCCCTAGGCGCGCCCTCCACCATCATGGGCCCCTCGTGGCTCCCCTGACGTACTTCTTCTGCCTATATATCTCCATATACCCTAAAAACATCGGGGAGCACAATAGATCGGGAGTTCCGCCGCCAGAAGCCTCCGTAGCCACCGAAAACCAATCTAGACTCGTTTCGGCACCCTGCCAGAGGGGGGAATCCCTCTCCGGTGGCCATCTTCATCATCCTGGTGCTCTCCATGACGAGGAGGGAGTAGTTCTCCCTCGGGGCTGAGGGTATGTACCAGTAGCTATGTATTTGATCTCTCTCTCTCTCGTGTTCTTGAGGTGATACGATCTTGATGTATCGCGAGCTTTGCTATTATAGTTGGATCCTATGAAGTTTTCTCCCCCTCTAATCTCTTGTAATGGATTGAGTTTCCCCTTTGAAGTTATCTTATCGGATTGAGTCTTTAAAGATTTGAGAACACTTGATGTATGTCTTGCCGTACGTATCTGTGGTGACAATGGGATACCACGTGATTCACTTGATGTATGTTTTGGTGATCAACTTGCGGGTTCCGCCCATGAACCTATGCATAGGGGTTGGCACACGTTTTCGTCGTGATTCTTCGGTAGAAACTTTGGGGCACTCTTTGAGGTCCTATGTGTTGGTTGAATAGATGAATCCGAGATCGTGTGATGCATATCGTATAATCATGCCCACGGATACTTGAGGTGACATTGGAGTATCTAGGTGACATTAGGGTTTGGTTGATTTGTGTCTTAAGGTGTTATTCTAGTACGAACTCTAGGGCTATTTGTGACACTTATAGGAATAGCCCAATGGATTGATTGGAAAGAATAACTTTGAGGTGGTTTCATACCCTACCATAATCTCTTCGTTTGTTCTCCGCTATTAGTGACTTTGGAGTGACTCTTTGTTGCATGTTGAGGGATAGATATGTGATCCAATTATGTTATTATTGTTGAGAGGACTTGCACTAGTGAAAGTATGAACCCTAGGCCTTGTTTCAACGCATTGCAATGCCGTTTACGCTCACTTTTATCATTAGTTACCTTGCTGTTTTTATAATTTCATATTACAAAAACATTTATCTACTATCCATATACCACTTGTTTCACCATCTCTTCGCCGAACTAGGGCACCTATACAATTTACCATTGTATTGGGTGCGTTGGGGACACAAGAGACTCTTTGTTATTTGGTTGCAGGGTTGCTTGAGAGAGACCATCTTCATCCTACGCCTCCTACGGATTGATAAACCTTAGGTCATCCACTTGAGGGAAATTTGCTACTGTCCTACAAACCTCTGCACTTGGAGGCCCAACAACGTCTACAAGAAGAAGGTTGTGTAGTAGACATCAGCCCACGAGCGCGAAGAGGAAGCCCTCGTCCTCTGCTTGCTCGAGGATGAGGCAGGAGGTCAACCCGCCAGCAACCAGCGACGGGACGGTGCTCCGGTGGCAGGGCTGACCCGTAGATGGTGGGGAAGGGTAGATCCGGCGATGGGGGTCCCGGATCCGGCCGGGGAAGGGGGTCGGTGATGCGACAATGACGGTGTCTGCAAGCACGGCGGCAGCATTCATGGAGGTGGAGGCTTTCTGCGAGAGAGAAAGCTAGTGAGGCAGGGGAGAAGACGGGCGGCGAGGTCGGGGCTCACCATGGCAGCGGTGGTCGCCGGCGGGAGGCCAGGCGGCGGAGACGCGAGGGAGGGGAGATCGGAGCTCTCCCGATCCGGATCAGAGGCGGCGGAGCGCGCGCTGGTCGGGCACGAGCGGCGGTGGGGTTCGGCCCAAGTTTGGCCCACGGTGGGTCGGTTGCGGGCTTCGGCGGGCCCGGTGCGGTGGAGGCGTGGGGAGGCGATGTGGCTGGCTGCGGTTGGCCGAGCCGGCGGCTCAGGCGGCGGCACGACCTATGGGACGGTGCCAAGTGGCGGGAGGTGGCTGGGGTGGCGCTGAAAACAAGGCGGCGGCGGCTAGAGGATAAGGGAGAGGCTAGGGGCGCCCAAAATGGCAAGGGAAGGGGTTTAAATAGGCAGGGGGTCTAGGTTAGGGTTAGGAGGGGGTTTGGAGGGGTTTTTGGACCATTCGATCGCCATCGGATGGCTCCGGAGTGGAGAGGGATTAGGTGAAAGATTAGTGGGCTGTGTAGATGGGTTGGGCTGAGAGGAAAGGAAAGAAGGCAGCCCGGCAACCATTTCCGGAGACCGAAAACGTCCGACGTTTTGACCGGCTACTATTGCCGCTATATTCATTCGTTGGGGTATCAAACGGACTCCGAATGCGATGAAACCTGGCAGGCGTCCTACTGACAACATAACAACACCGCATGCCAACTTTCAACCCATTCTGAGAACATTTTCCAGCCACTTATAAAACACTATTTCGGACATGCCGCGGGCGCGTGCAAGTGTGTCTGGGCTCAGAACGGACAACGGAAGGAACTGGGAGACCGGGACAGATGCAAGTTTTGAAAACATGATGATGCAATATACATGATGACATGATAAGATGCAACACACAAGCAAATGACATGGCAACATCGGCGAATAACTGGAAGACACCTGTCGCGTCGGTCTCGGGGCGTTACAGAGACGGTAGCTTTCGCATGTGCTCCGATTGTAGACCGATCAACACTATGATCGTTCGCTATAGGTATCCCATTCCACGCCTTGATGATATGCTTTATGAACTTAGTGGTGCCACTATCTTTTCAAAAATTGATCTTAAGAGTGGTCACTATCAAATCCACATACAAGAGGGTGATGAATGGAAAACCGCTTTCAAAACCAAGTTTGGCTTGTATGAGTGGTTAGTCATGCCTATGGGCCTCTCGGAAGCACCGGGTACTGTTATGCGTCTTATGAATCATGTGTTTCGCCCTTACATTGGTATATTTGTTGTGGTCTACTTTGATGATATCCTTGTTTATAGCAAATCTCTTAGAGATCATGTCACCCATGTTCGAACCGTTTTGCAAACTCTTCGAAAAGAGCAACTCTATGCTAATATGGAGAAATGCCTTTTTGGCGTTGACAAGCTTGTTTTCTTGGGTTTTGTTGTTTCTTCTAAGGGTGTTCATGTTGATGAGTCCAAGATCAATGCTATCAAGACTTGGCCACAACCAACCAACTTGCATCAAGTGCCTAGTTTTCTTGGCCTTGCAGGTTTCTATCGTCGCTTTGTGAAGGATTTTAGCACCATTGCTTCGCCTTTACATGCTTTGAGCAATAAGAATGTGCCTTTTGTTTAGGGACCATCCCAAGATACCGCATTCAATGAGCTTAAGAATTTGCTTACTCATGCTCCCGTGCTTGCTTTACCCAACTTCGACAAGCCTTTTGAGATTCATTGCGATGCTAGTGGTAATGGCATGGGAGGTGTGTTAACGCAAGAGAAGCGCCCCATAGCTTACTTTAGTGAGAAACTTTCCGGAGCGCAACTCAATTACCCCATCTATGACAAAGAGCTATATGCTTTAGTCCGTGTTTTGCATGAATGGGAACATTACCTTCGTCCCCATGAGTTTATCATTCATACCGATCATGAGACTCTCAAGTATCTTAAGGGTCAAACCAAGTTGAACAAGCGTCATGCTAAATGGAGTGAATTTATTGAGTCTTTTCCTTATGTCATCAAGTACATCAAAGGTAAGGAAAACATTGTAGCGGATGCTCTTTCCCGCATATGCATGCTTGTTACCCAACTTGAGTTAGATGTCATTGGCTTCGAGCACATAAAATACTTGTATGAGCATGATGCAACTTTTGCTACTCCTTACGCCAAGTGTTTGTCGCACACCTCTTGGGAACGCTATTACATCAAAGATGGATATCTTATGAGAGCTAACAAACTTTGCATCCCCGAGTCTTCTCTTCATTTGTTGCTTTTGCAGGAATCTCATGGAGGAGGCTTAATGGGACATTTCGGACGCGACAAGATGTTCGCTACGCTCTCGAAGAACTACTTTTGGCCAAAGATGTTTCGTGGCGTCAATCGCTTCACCAACCGTTGCTCTACATGTCGCAAAGCTAAGTCCAAAGCTCAATCTCATGGCCTTTATATGCCTCTACCAATTCCATACCAACCATGGGAAGACATTAGCATGGACTTTGTACTTGGTTTGCCTAGGACTCGAAATGGGAAAGATTCAATATTTGTCGTTGTGGACCGTTTCTCAAAAATGGCACATTTTATTCCTTGCAACAAGATAGACGATGCTTCACATGTTGCTAATCTCTTTTGTAGGGAATTATTGCGTCTACATGGAGTGCCAAAGACTATCATCTCGGACCGCGACGTCAAGTCCCTTAGCTACTTTTGGAAGACCCTATACGCCAAGCTAGGAATCAAGCTACTCTTCTCTACGGCATATCATCCACAAACCGACGGCCAAACGGAAGTTACAAACCGCACACTCTCCGCTCTACTTTGGGTACTCATCAAGAAGAACATCAAGGAGTGGGAGGAGTGCCTACCTGTCGCCGAGTTCGCCTACAACCGAGCAAGACATTCAACAACCGGCAAGTCCCCCTTCGAGGTCGTCTATGGCTTCAATCCTTTGTCACCATTGGACATTCTCCCTCTACCACTCCAAGAGCACATCAATTTGGACGCAAGTGCACGTGCAACACATCTCAAGAAGGTGCATGAAGATACAAGAAAAACCATCGAGCGCCAAGTTCAACGCCTTGCGACCAAGCTCAACTTCAACAAGCAACCTATGGTCTTCAACATTGGTGATCTCGTGTGGCTACACCTTCGCAAGGATTGCTTTCCACAAGAACGCAAGTCCAAGATTCGACCACGAGCGGATGGACCTTTCAAGGTGCTCGCACGATACAACGACAACGCTTACAAGATCGACCTCCCACGTGACAAGTACAACGTGAGAGACATCTTCAATGTCAAGATCTCTCTCCCTTCCATGGTGATGAAGAATTTGATCCGAGGACGGATCTTCCCCAAGGGAAGGGAGATGATGCGGAGCATCCCAAGGCCATCCCCATGGACCCAACTACATCTCCTACGACACCTCTTGGACCCATGACACGAGCACGTGCAAGAGCTCTTGAAACCGAGGTGACATCTCTCCTCTCACATTTCCACTTTGATACACATGAGACATGGCTACTACCTCATACGGATACTTTGTGCATGCTCAGGTACCATGGAGAAGCTAAGGAGCAAGGAGAAGAAGAAGAGGAAGATGGACGTGAAGACGGAGAAGAAGAAGTGATGAAGAGGAAGCTACAGGCTCCGGACGACCGGCCTGGACCGTACGTCCGACGACCTCCAGGGTCCAGACGTCCGGCGCTCTCCGGACGACCGAGGCCCCCTCACCCGAGCCAAATCTACGGATTTCCGGATCCCCTCGGACGACCGACGACGCCCGGACGTCCGACCCCGACCGGACGTCCGACCCCGACCGAAGCACACCCGAGCCAAAATTACGGACGTCCGACAGGCACCAGACGTCCGGACCCTCGCGAGCCTCCGGACGACCGGTGACCCCCGGACGTCCGACGCCTGTGTGCTGATTCGTGTTGGGCCGCAGCCCATGTACCCCTTCGCCCCCTCTTTTGCACTAAGAATATAAATACTCCACCTATTCCTTCTAGCTAGGGTTAGCAAAGGATTAGCTCATGTTTGTGTGAGAGCTTTGCTCATCCACTTGGTTACCTTCTCCTCGGAGATTCGAGCCTCCTACGGAGAAGATCCCCCAAGCGGATTCAAGACCCCTCTTTAGGGAAGAAAATCAAGACCTCCTCACGGAGAAGACCGGTTACCGTGTATTATCCCTAGTTGATTGTGGACCGTGTATCGTTCTATGTATCCGAGGATCTAGCACTTTTGTGACTTGTTCTTGTTAGTTTGAGTGTTCCTATTGTGTTTCCCCTTTGTGTTCTTTGTGTTCTCCGTGGGATTCCGCTCCTTTCGTGAAAGATCGGGCGATTAGGGTTCTACCCTACATGACCAAACCAAACACCTACAAACCCAAAGTGATTGAGCATCACTGAAGAGATTATTCCTGTGTGGAACCAATGCTTGTTACCTTTGAAGACTGTGCATCTTCCAGATGGTTAGGCGTCATGGTCTAGAGCATCCAAGAGGAAATTGTGGATCGCCGAGTGACCGAGTTTGTGAAGGTTTGGAGGTCACCTGAAGACTTACCACGAGTGATTGGGCGAGGTCTGTGTGACCTTAGCTCAAGGATAATACGGTGAGGACTGTGTGTCCTCAGGTTTAAATACCTAGCCGCTCCAACCAGACGTACAACTGTCACAGAAGTTGGAACTGGTCTACCAAATCACTGTCTTCACCAAGCTAATTGGTTCTATTTCCTCAACCCTTTCATTTCCTCATTATTGTGTTGTGTACTTGATCGCTACTGTTTGAAGACTTTGACTGAAGACTTTCTCGATTTCATTAGTTCAATTTCTTCAGTCAGTTTGTCTTCAGCCTGCTTATCATGTGTTTACGCTTTCTGTACTCTGTGCTTGTTTTCATTTCATCATGATGACTGTGCTTCTCCTCTGTTATGCTTGCATCTGAGTACTCATTCCGATGCTTGTCATTTGTGACTTAGGGATTTCCTCACCCTGAAATTCCTTAGTGATGAATTTGTAAAAATCGCTTATTCATCCCCCCCCTCTAGTCTATATAACGCACTTTCAGCTTCTGTAGTGGTGCCACCGAATTTCCGGTGAGTACAGGACATTCGGTACCTGCAGTAGGACCAGACATCCTGTAGAGACCAGATATCCGGTGAGTTAGTGTAAATAGCACTGCTACATAGAGATCATATTTGTGTATTTTGTGAACATGATTACTAGGACACTTATGTAGATGTGTAAGTGATTGTGATGATGTGACTGGAGGATATTTGCAAGAGAATAGATGAGCTTGAGAAAATCTTTCACGTACCCCATTGATCCTCTCTTAATAGTGCAGGATGCCTATACTCAAGAGCAAACCGAAAAGCCAACCTATTTATCTTTGTTCCTTCATTCTTGAGAAATACCAAAATATGTGGGTCCATGATCCACACACATATTATTCCATGGGGACTAAAACATGTGATGTACTTGACAAACATAATTAGTCCCCTATATGTGTATTTCCATCAACATGAAAACATGATTAAGGGCATGATTGCACTTTCACCGACGCAACCATGGACACAATGCTACAAGAGCTAGGCGATACTGTTGTGAACGACTTCCACGGCGGGACGCAACATGACGAGCTGAGATGCAGGATGATGCAAAGCGGTGGTGGCATTGCTGTTATTTGGTGGAATCTCTCGCTAGAGCCCGCTGAGGGAGTCCTAGATTAGGGGGTCCTCGGAAAGCCAGACTATATACTTTGGTCGGACTGTTGGACTATGAAGATACAAGATTGAAGGCTTCGTCCCGTGTCCGGGTGGGACTCTCCTTTGCGTGGAAGGCAAGCTTGGTGATTCGGATATGTAGGTCTCCTTCTCTGTAACCGACTCTGTGTAACCCTAGCCCCCTCCGGTGTCTATATAAATCGGAGGGTTTAGTCCGTAGGACGGGAACAATCATAATCATAGGCTAGCTTCTAGGGTTTAGCCTCTACGATCTCGTGGTAGATCAACTCTTGTAATACTCATATCATCAAGATCAATCAAGCAGGAAGTAGGGTATTACCTCCATCGAGAGGGCCCGAACCTGGGTAAACATTGTGTCCCCTGCCTTCTGTTACCATCCGCCTTAGACGCACAGTTCGGGACCCCCTACCCGAGATCCGCCGGTTTTGACACCGACATTGGTGCTTTCATTGAGAGTTCCACTGTGCTGTCATGTAAAGGATTGATGGCTCCTTCGATCATCGGCAACGATGCGATCCAGGGTGAGGTTTTTCTCCCCGGACAGATCTTCATATTCGGCGACTTCGTACTGTGGGCCAACTCGCTTGCCCATCTAGAGCAGATCGATAACTACGCCCCTGGCCGTCAGGTCAGATTTGGAAGCTTGAACTACACTGCCGACATCCGCGGAGACTTGATCTTCGACGGATTTGAGCTCATGTCAGGCGCGCCGCACAGCCACGACGAGCATGACTTAGCTCTGCCGTCAGAAGGTGTTCAGGAGATCGCACCTGCGGTTACTCTGGCCCTCAATCCGGAGCAGATCGTGCCATCCGAGGACGGGTGGATGGACACCGCTACGGAGGCCACACACTCAGCAGCGATAGAGCCAAATACTAACTTCACCTCCTATAAGACCTGTGTTACCGGACCCTTGGATTCATCCCCGGCCACAGGCTCCGAACCGCCTGTGTCCGTGCCTATCCAATCTGATTGGGCACCGATCATGGAGTTTACCTCCGCGGATATTTTTCAGCACTTGCCCTTGGGCGATGTGCTAGATTCATGGAGGTATCTCTCCTTGTCAGGAGACCCTCGGCCGACCTATGTCCGGCTCGAGTGGGAAGCGGACGACGAAGGAATTTGTTCCCCACCCACCACCCACTTAATAGCCACTATCGATGACTTAACCAACATGCTTGATTTCGACTCCGAAGACATCGACGGTATGGACGATGATGTAGGAGAGAAACAGGAACCACCGCCCACAGGGCGCTGGACAGCCACTTCATCACATGATGTATACATGGTGGATACACCCAAAGAAAACAACGATGAGGAACGAGAGGATGCAGCGAAGGATAGTCCCCTCGAGAAGCAACCAAAGCGATGACGTAGGCGCCGCTCCAAATCCCGCCTCAGCAAAAACAACGATAATAGCGCAAGAAAGAATAATACACCAGTCGACTCCAAAGGAAACGACGACCACATGGACCCAGCGATGGAGCAGGATGAGCCAGCGGATGGCGAACATAGTACAGAGCCGCTGTCCGATCACGGCGACATCGTGGGTAAAGCTCATCAACCTGTCTCCGGAGAGGAGAACAGTCCGGACGACGATGCACACATCATCCCGGAAAGACACTTGGAACAAGAGAACCTCCATAGAAGGCTTATCGCCACCGTGAGGAGCCTGAAGAAGCAAAAGCAAAGGCTTAAGGCCGCGCAAAATACACTCAACAGCAGATGGAACAAAGTGCTTGACACTGCAGAAAAGTACGGCGGCAGTCGCCACACAAAGAGCTATCCAAAGCGCAAGTTACTGCCTGAATTCGACGACGAGGCTTTAGAGCCCATTTAGCCGAAAAATAAAACGGCCTATCAATCGGATCGACCACCCCGTGGCCGCGACAGGGCGGCTAACGACGTCGCACACAAGTCAGCGCACGATTTATGTGAAGACCTTCACAAAAAACCGGTATGGCCAGGTCCATCTACGGATCTAGGAAGCGCGCTCCGGCACAGAATCATGGCCGCCCAAACGACTATACTGACCGAATAACAGCTCGGAATCAAAACCAAATGCTACGACCGTCCGAAGAATGCCATGACACATCCAAATACTGGGGTGCCACGCACCCCTTATGCTTCACCTATGAGGTGCTGGACCATGAATTTCCAGAGGGATTCAAACCCATGAACATAGAGGCATACGACGGAACGAAAAACCCTGGGGTCTAGATTGAGGACTTTATCCTTCACATCCATATGGCTCGCAGAGATGATCTCCACGCCATCAAATACCTTCCCCTCAAGTTGAAAGGACCAGCTCGGCACTGGCTGAAAAGCCTCCCCGAAAACTCAATTGGAAGCTGGGAAGAGCTTGAGGATGCTTTTAGGGCCAATTTTCAAGGGACCTATGTCCGACCTCCGGACGCAGACGATTTAAGTCACATAATTCAACAGCCCGGAGAGTCAGCCCGAAAGCTTTGGAACAAATTTCTCACGAAGAAGAATCAAATCGTCGACTGCCCGGATGCCGAAGCCTTAGCGGCTTTCAAGCACAGTGTTCGGGACGAATGGCTCGCCAGACACCTCGGCCAAGAAAAACCGAGGACAATGACAGCCCTAACAAGCCTTATGACCTGCTTTTGCGCGGGCAAAGACAGTTGGCTGGCCCGTAGCGGCACCAGCAACCCAGGCACATCCGAAGTCAGGGATGGCAACGGGAAACCGCGACGCAACAAAAGCAAGTGTTGAAACAATGAAGAGAGCTCAGACAACACGGCGGTAAACGCCGGATTCAGGGGCTCTTGACCCGGCCAATGGAAAAAAGCCATTTAAAGGCAGCAGAGATGGACCATCCAGCCTAAACAAGATTCTAGACAGATTATGTCAGATTCATGGCACCTCTGACAAACCTGCAAATCACACCAACAAAGAATGTTCGGTCTTCAAGCAGGCCGGCAAGCTAAACGCCGAACACAAGGAGAGGGAGACACCAAGCGAAGACGAGGATGAGCCTCGCCAGCCAAACACTGGGGGACAGAAAAAAAATTCCCACCAGAGGTCAAAACAGTGAACATGATTTACGCAACTCACATACCGAAGAGGAGTCGCCAGCGCGCACCCCGAGACGTATACGCTATGGAGCCCGTCACCCCCAAGTTCAACCCTTGGTCGGCCTGCCCGATCACTTTTGATCGCAGGGATCACCTGATTAGTATCCGGCATGAAGGATCGGCTGCCTTGGTGCTAGACCCAATAATTGACGGATACCATCTCACCCGAGTCCTCATGGACGGCGGCAGTAGTCTTAATCTGATATACCAGGACACCGTCCGCAAGATGGGGATAGACCCAACAAGAATCAGCCAAAGCAATACTACCTTTAAAGGAGTAATACCAGGCCCAGAGGCCTGCTGCACGGGCTCTCTAGTACTAGAGGTTGTATTCAGTTCTCCCGACAACTTCCGAAGCAAAGAATTAACCTTCAACATCGCTCCATTCCGAAGCGGCCATCACGCACTACTCGAAAGAACGGACTTCACTCATTTTAATGCAGTACCGCATTACGCTTATCTTAAGCTTAAGATGCCCGGTCCACGTGGCATCATCATAGTTAGCGGAAACACAGAGCGTTCCTCACGTACGGAGGAATACGTGGCGGCTCTAGCAGCCAATCACTGAACGGCCTTTCCAACCATAAGAAATGATCGGTCGTCAAGACCGCGGACACGGTTAGACGAGTCAGGTGCACCACTAGCTGTAACAGCTCAAATAAAACTGAGATTGGGTCGATGGATATACCCCCATAGGTGGTGCTAGGGGCTTCCCGCATGTAAAAAGGGCTACAATTCGGCTTGACCCTATTTAGATTGCATTTTTAATGGTTCATTAAGAATAACCGATTTTTCGCACGAAGACTTTCACCTGCGTTTTTCTCTTTTACAGATGATCATCATGCTACACCCTTCCAGAATACGGCACAACGGAGACACAGGCGCAGACATGCAGCAGGGCCCCGCTCAAAGGCTTATTTTTAGATTAAGACCATGTGTAAACCTTTTTTACTGTCTCTTGTTGCTTCACTCCCTCCGGATATTCAACACAACCGAAAGGGATGCTGGCGTTATTGGCATTTCGTCACGTCAGACTAATGCAAGTACCTGGAAAATCAGGGCTCATTATCGAGGGCGTTACTCAGCCCAGTATATGTTGTAAAGTCCGAATACCTTAGGGAGTGTTCGGCGTCACGAGTTTGGCCTTATATGCATCAGCTCCGAATCATGTCTTTGGTCAATAGTTGGGTTTGCCCGGCTCTCGTGTGTTGATACCTTATGTTCCGCTCTAGCGGCTAAGGTGGCACCGGGAGAACTACTGTGATTGTGCCCTGGTTCATCTGGATGAGCACCTCAGTAGAGAAAGCCGAAAACTGACTGTCATGATAAAGCGCGAGACTAGTCAACCACTCAATGACTCAGCGGAATCTTCGCGATTCCTCCGCATTAACGAAGGACCGGTTTCTCAGTCATGTATGTACGTGCACCATACTCGGATGAGCGCGGAAGTACCAGGGGCTATATAGTAGCCCCACCGTCAAACTCCTATGGCTAAGTGAAAGTGTTAAAGCTATATAGTCTGATTGCCTTATTCGCCGCGCTATCACCTCCTTAATGGACCAAGACGTTGGGTTAAGTGTGAATACGCGCTTTTCCGAACACCCCTTCATTATGTGTGTGGGGGCTGAAGCCGACGACTGCAAACTTTCAGGTTATATACATACATAAACAGCCGCACAGGAGGCACCATAATACCTTCAGGCAAAAGTATAAACACAGCCTTTATAATCCAAATAGCATTGTTTTTACAATTGGGATACACGTCACTCAAACATGATACTCTTCGAGCACTAAGCCTCTATTAAACGAGCGCCTTCTAGGACTTCTTGAAAATAGTGCTCAGCCGAGACCTGGCCTACGGCCGGATCCCGGGTTGCAATAGCGGTGGCCTCCATCTCTGCCCAGTATGTCTTAACACAGGCAAGAGCCATCCGCGCACCCTCTATGCACACTGACCTCTTTGCAGCATCGATATGCGGCACAGCACCAAGGAATCATTGCACTAAACCAAAATAACTATTCGGCCTTGGTCCCTTCGGCCAAAGATGATCCACGACAGACCTCATGGCAAGTCCGGACAACCTATGGAGCTCGGCCCACTCGGCCATTTGTTCATTTAACAGCAGCAGACGTGTTGGAGCACTAAACTGTGACAAGAACAATCTTTCCACTTCATGATCTTTTTGATCTTTGAAAAACTCAGTCGCATCAGCAGCACTCATTGCCAAGTCCAAGTACGTGTCTGCAGCACTCCATAATTGATCCAGAGGGGCATACTTCGGATCTCCGAACTTCTTCTGCAACAAAAAGGGCTTCCCAGCCGTGATATCTCCGGCTTGACGGAGCTCCTCCTTCGTTGCTCTGATTTGAGAGCGGGTTTCCTTGGCTGCTTCCACGGCTTTCTTCAGGTCAGCCGCTTTCGCTTGGCTTTCCTTTTCAAGAAGCTCATATCGCCTGGTGGCATCTTTCAGCTCAACAGCCATCTTGGCTATTTTATCTTCGCTCTGGCGATGAGCAGCTTGTTCGGCTCTTAAGTCTTCGACCGCCTTTAGGGCGGCCGCATCACTTCTCCTGGCTTGTTCCTTGGCTCAGGCAAGTTCCGCCCGAAGGGTCTCCACGACGACAGCTCCATCTGCAGTCACAACATATTATAGATACTAGCATCATGCTCCTCTTAATATTTGTTGACCACCCGAAAATGCATACCCTGTGCCTCGTCAAGCCGCTTGTTCACAAGCGCAATGTCGGCATCTGCCGCGTCAAGTTGCCGCCTCAGTCCGGCAAACTCAGCAGTCCGGCCAGCCACCGGACCCTCAACCGCCTGCACATGAAAGCAGCGCGATCATTACCTGGTACTATGATCCTCTTTTTGCCACCTCTGGACAGAAACCAGAGTCTTAGGGGCTACTATCTGTATAGAGCACACCTAGCATGTGCAGTACCATCAAAAAAATTATATATTACTTTGCGTACCTCAAAGCCTCTTAGCAGGCTCGTAAAAGCCTCATGCAACCCACTTTTAGCAAATGAAATCCTCTCAACCACCGTACCCATTAAAGTACGATGCGCCTTTGAGATAGCCGCTTGCTCCAAAGGACCCATCAGTGTGTCCGGTTGTGCACCGGACAATCCCAGACTCTTTCTGTTGCTCTCCTTAGGAGCCGAATACTCCGGACTTCGGGTGGCCGAAGGGTTACCTTTTGGCCTTGGCGGATCAGGAGAAATCCTCCGTGATGACACCTCAGGGTCGTCCGCCGCAGGAGGCGGGGAGAAAGGGGGAGGCATTTCGCTCTCCATCATCTCCGGAAGAAGATCCCCCGAAGACAAACTCTGTCGAGAAGGGCTACGAGCCGGACTGCAAGATATATGTCTCAGCTATTGTCCTCGGAGATAAAGCAGAATATATTTACCAAAAGTACTCTTGTTCACTTACAGCTCGGTGGAGGGCTGGCCAACTTGCGGGCACTGTGCAGTAAGGACGCCCTCCGGGGCAGGGCCCCCTGGCGAAGGTTTCTTCCCTCGTTTGGAAACCTTCGTTTCCAAGTCTTCAGAGGCGGTCCTTTTCCTTCCTTGGGGAGAGGGGATTCTAGATTCTTCTCCTCGATTATCCTCCTTCGCGGAGACACTAATTCCCCCGGTTTGGATGAGTAATGTGTGAAGCCTGCTTTCGGCTTCTTTATTCCTCCCTTTATCTTCCCCTGATGGCACTTGATAAGGTGCATGCTCAAGCATCCTGGCTAGTATAAGATCCGGTGAGCCTTCGGGAAGGGGGGCTGAACACCTGGTCATCTTCGCCTTTCTTATCCAGTCCTAGCCGAGAGCGATTTTTTCAGAATGATGTTGTGACAAATAAAAAGATAGCATGTTCAGCCGCAGAATTACTTACGTGGGTATCTAGACGGTTGCAGTTGAGACCCACATCCTTGGTGGTGTTCGGACACTTTATTCGTGATCCGAAGAACAATCCATACATCTCTTCGAGTGTCACGCCGAAGAATTGCTGAATAGTTTGCGGTCCTTCCGGGTTGAACTCCCACATACGAAGAGATCGACGTTGGTATGGTAGGACTCGACGAACTAGCATAACTTGCATTACCTTGACAAGACTGACATCCCTCTTGAGGAGATCTCAAATGCGATTTTGCAATGTCAACACGTCATTAACTGGCCCCCAGTCCAGCCCCTTGTTGACCCATGACGCCAGTTGCAGCGGGGGGCCCGGACGGAAGGCGGGGCAGCTGCCCACTTCGTACTTCGGGGAGCTGTGGTGTAAAACCACTCCCGCTACCATAAGTTGGACACCTCCGGGAAGGAACCCTTTGTCCATAGAGCGTCGGCGCCTTTGCCTATTATGGCACCTCCGCATTCTGCGTGTTGCCCATCAATTGTCTTCGGCTTCACATTGAAGGTCTTGAGCCGTAAGCCGAAGTGTGGGGTGATGCGGAGGAAGGCCTCACACACGACGATAAACGACGAGATGTGAAGGATGGAATCTGGAGCTAGATCGTGGAAATCGAGCCCGTAATAGAACATAAGCCCTCTAACAAAGGGATCGGGACTAAAGCCTAGCCCTAGGAGGAAGTGGGAAACAAATACAACACTCTCGTTGGGTTCGGGAGTGGGGATGACCTGCCCTTGAGCAGGCAGCCTGTGCGAGATTTCGGCGGTCAGATACCTGGCTTCCCTTAGCTTCTTGATGTCCTCCTCTGTGACAGAGGAGGCCATCCACCAGCCTTGAAGGTTGGATCCGTACATGGTTGAAGGTCCAAAGCGCTTAGCCGGAGCCTTGGGTGTTGGAACTCGAGGTGGGGGAGGGGAAGGATCGAGCGCGAGAAGAAAAGGACAGTCCTTGTGTAACACCCACGATGCGGCTATATCTCCCACATGTCGGAGCACGGCTTAGAGGCATAACCGCATTGTAGGCATATCGCAAGAGGGGTAATCTTTACACATCCCATGTACTGAATATGAAAGGGATAAAGAGTTGGCTTACAATCGCCACTTCACACAATACATTAAATATAGCATTACAACATCCAGAATACAATCACAGTCCGACTACGGAACCAAAATAAAACAAGACCACCCCTAATGCTAGATCCCCGATAGCCCCGACTGGGCTCCACTACTGATCAACTGGAAACGAAACAACACAACGAACATGATCTTCATCGAGCTCCTCCTTGAGCTCGGTTGCGTCACCTGGACGGTATCATTGGCACCTGCAACTGGTTTTGGAAGTAATCTGTGAGTCATGGGGACTCAGCAACCTCACACCCTCGCGATCAAGACTATTTAAGCTTATGTGTAGGAAAAGGTAGTGAGGTGGAGCTGCAGCAAGCACTAAGCATATATGGTGGCTAACTTACGCAAATGAGAGCGAGAAGAGAAGCAAAGCACGGTCGTAAAATAGAAGTGATCCTGAAACTACTTACGTTCAAGCATAACACAAGAACCGTGTTCACTTCCCGACTTCGCCGAGAAGAGACCATCACGGCTACACACGCGGTTGATGCATTTTAATAAAGTTAAATGTCAAGTTCTCTACAACCGGACATTAACAAATTCCCATCTGCCCATAACTGCGGGCATGGCTTTCGAAAGTTCAAAACCCTGCAGGGGTGTCCCAACTTAGCCCATCACAAGCTCTCACGGTCAACGAAGGATATTCCTTCTCCCAGGAAGACCCGATCAGACTCAGAATCCCGGTTACAAGACATTTCAACAATGGTAAAACAAGACCAGCAAAGCCGCTCGGATGTGCCGACAAATCCCGATAGGAGCTGCACATATCTCGTTCTCAGGGCACACCGTATGAGCCAGACGTCGGGTTGGCATAGACCCTGGTTGCCCAGGGGCGCCGGACATCGCTCAGGTTGGACCAACACTTAGAGAAGCACTGGCACGGGGGGTTAAAATAAAGATGACCCTTGAGTCTGCAGAACCCAAGGGAAAAAGGCTAGGTGGCAAATGGTAAAACCAGGGTTGGGCCTTGCTGGAGGAGTTTTATTCAAAGCGAACTGTCAAGGGGTCCCCATAACACCCAATCGTGTAAGGAATGCAAAATCAAGGAACATAACACCGGTATGATGGAAACTAGGGCGGCAAGAGTGGAACAAAACACCAGGCATAAGGCCGAGCCTTCCACCCTTTACCAAGTATATATATGCATTAATTAAATAAGACATATTGTGATATCCCAACAATAACCATGTTCCAACATGGAACAAACTCCATCTTCACCTGCAACTAGCAACGCTATAAGAGGGGCTGAGCAAGAGCGGTAACATAGCCAAACAACGATTTGCTAGGAAGGTGGGTTAGAGGCTTGACATGGCAATATGGGAGGCATGACATAGCAAGTGGTAGGTATTGCAGCATAGCAAAAGAGCGAGCTCTAGCAAGCAAAGATAGAAGTGATTTCGAGGGTATGGTCATCTTGCCTGAGATCCTGCAAGGAAGAAGAACGGGTCCATGAAGAAGACAAATGGACGTAGTCGAACGGATCCTCACAACTCCGGAACGAAACCGAAGCTAACGCGAGAAGCAACCCGGAAAGAAGCAAACAACATAATAAACAACCAACACATAATCATGGCATGATGCACAACCAAGTATGATGCATGTCCGATTTAAATGATACATGGCATGGCATGGCAAAGTGCACAAACAAACTACAAGTTAAGTGGAGCTCAATATGCAATGGGTTGCATATTGATGAAACACCACATCAATTATTTAGTTCTCTCTTGTTTAGGTACTCAACAATATTAAATGTTGTTAAACATGGCAAGAGGAGAAGCATAAAGAAATTATCTATTTAGGCAAGTTTAAATGAGGCTGAAACGCCAAACAAAAATTCCGGTAAAACCCCGTATGCATTTAGCAATTTAAAGCAAAACAACAATTTAAACATTCTTGATGTTGTTATCATGATGCGGATGACATCTGCAAGTTCTATGCAGTATTTATGAAAGTGTTGACAATAGCATATTAAGAAGCATTTGTCATCATGGCAGAAATGAAAGGGGTGCCACGGCGACGATAACGAAACGGTGCCACGGCGACGATAACGAAACGGTGCCACGGCGACGATAACGAAACGGTGCCACAGCAACGTTCCGGTTCCGACAACTCATTGAGACGTCGGTGCAAAAGAAAGTGACGGGAGCGTGTCATGCGATGAACAGTGGGGTGCTCGCGGTAACTGGGTTCCCACGGGTTAGTGGCATGGAAACGAGTGACAAAACGGACACGGTGCAGACAAAGGGTGCATCTCATACAACACAAGCATTCGTTCTTAGACGCCCATCTCGGCGGTTATACCTTTGTAGTGTGCATTATCGGAGCGGTTCGAGTTCGACAAGGGAAGTAGAGGAAGTACTGGTACTTTCGGTCCTCGGCGACGGAAGAGGTACAGACGTTCTCAAGGCACTTGTCGGTCCGGACTTGGTGTAGTTGTACATGGCAAACGTAGTGGTACTCGGAGTCTTGTCAAACCCAAGCGACGGTAGTCGTACACGACACGTTGTGGAAGTAGTTGTACTCACGGACTTCGGTGGCGGTAGTCGTTCAGGGTCTTGGCGGTTTGTCGTGTAGCCATACATGTTCGACGTGGTACACGGTTCGAATTCATGCATGTCCCGTAGATGTTCAGGGTCACCGTGAGGAACTTGTCGAATCCAGGGTCTCAGTCATCGGTAGTGGTACATGTTTCGAAGGTGAACTTGACGAACTCGACTCCCTTCGGGGTTGTCGTGGTACTTGGGGTCTTCGGACCTGCCGGTCTCGTTCTTGCGACAATAGTTGAACTTGAAATTATTGGTTCATGCGTCTTCGGCATCGGTAGTCGTTCTAGGCGCCGGGTGTTGAGGTACTTGGCGTTCTTCAGACTTGCTGGTCTCGTCAAAACGAAGGGGTACTTGGTACAGTCCGCGTAGTCATGCACTTGTCATCGAAGGACTTGATGGTCTTGAAAAAACGAAGGGGTACTCGACAAAACCCTATTCTTCGGAGGTCGACGGTAGTGCTTCCTGTATCAACATGGTGTGGTTGTACTTGACGGGTCCGGTCTTGGCGTGCGAACGAAGGATCACAGAAGCATGGGGGTGCAAGTGGTGCCGAGGTGGAATTTTGCAGCGACCATGGAGAGCCTCGGGGCTGCATCTCGGCAGTCCAACGACAAGAAGCGGTCACGGTATTGGCGACGGCGTATAGCAAAGAATGGAGAGGTGCTCAGGGAAACCGGAGAAGAGCAAGGTCCGAGGCCAGGCGGCTGTCAAGGAGGAGTTGGGCGGAGTAGAACCAAGGAAGCAGCGGAGCTCTGAGGCTCGGTCCATGGTGGCAGCTGTGGACGATGGTGGATCAAGGGGAGGCGGCTCAAGGACTCGCTAGATCATATGCAAGGAGGATGAGAGCGGTCGGCCGGCGGGGGGGATTGGTGGTGCAGGGACGAAGCAGCAGGGCGGCACCGGTGCTGGAATCCTCCATGGACGCGACGTGGTCTAGTTCATCTGATCGCTGCTTGTCGATGCGTGGAGGAGCAAGGGCGAGGCAAAGGGGCTCCTCCGGGGTGTGAGGTGGAGGAAAGGAGGAGTAGTGATCGATGGAGATGGGGGAGGTGCACGGGGCACTGTTCCTCTCTTGCGGCGGCGCTAGGAGGAAGGAGCGAGAGGAAGAGGGCAGAGGGGGTCGGGCGCTAGCGGCACTGGAGGGAAGGAGATGGGATCGTGGGAGTGGGGATCGGGCTAGCGGTTCCCTGGCGGCGCGAGGGAATGAGGAGGACGGGCGCAGGGGATCGAGCGGGAGGCCTAGGGTTTGCAGTGGGGCTGCGGGACTCCTTGGGCCAGGGAGGCCGGCCCATCAGAGAGGGTAACGGCCAGAGGCCTGGTCATCCGATTAAAGGAAAGAAAAGAAAAAAAGGGTTTTCCTCTCCCTTACAGAGAAGAAAAGAGAGGCCAAAGGATTTATTTGGGGGGTCTAATAAATTCAAAATAAGCTGAAAGTTGGCAAGTGATCTCTTTGTATAAAGCAAGGCTCCACAAGAAGGATTGGGCCAAAAGGAGAATAGAGCAAGGATGTGAGTATTCGGAAACGAAGGGAACTATAAAATGCAAGTGGGTTGGTGATTAGTTCCAAATAAATGGAATATTTTTTTATAGCTCCCTAATAATATTGGGAGGATATATGTTATAAAGAGAAAATCACCATGTGCATCCCTCGATTTAAATGGATCAAAGATCCATACAATTTATTTATAAAAGTTATAAGATTAATGAAATGATGGCATGATGACAAGATGCAATGGAAAATATGCAAAGAGGAATGCCACAAGCAAAACAAATCACATGACGAAACTCGGAAACCATGGAAGGCATCTGAAGCTCCGGTCTTGGGGCGTCACACCTTGGCCCCTTTATAAAGAGGGTGAATATCAAGCGTCCTCCGTGTGGCCGTTTGGAACTTGCCTAAAATCGAGGAGTCGTACTAATAAGCACGATTGGGTTACCCACACCCGTATTGATGAGAATCTCGTGATAAGGGGAACACGATCTCTGCTTCGACAAGACGTGCCAGTAAAACCGCCTCGCAACACGTGCAGTGGCAGGCTGGGAAAAATGGTTCATAATGACAAGACCACAGCAGGATGTCACGTTATGAAAGGTTGTCAGCAGATTAGATTTGTGGAATGTTATACTCTCTACAGTGGTATGTGGAATTTGTTTTACGGAACTGGACCCAATCCTTGTGTTCAAAATCTTCTATGGAGTATTCGGAGAAGGAACCCGCCTTGCAATGCCAAAGACAATCTGCGCACCGGACTCATGGTCATTGAAGCCTGGTTCAGGGGCTACTGAGGGAGTCCTGGATTAGGGGGTCCTCGGACAGCCGGACTATATACTTTGGTCAGACTGTTGGACTATGAAGATACAAGATTGAAGGCTTCTTCCCGTGTCCGGGTGGGACTTTCCTTTGCATGGAAGGCAAGCTTGGCGATTCGGATATGTAGATCTCCTTCTCTGTAACCGACTCTGTGTAACCCTAGCCCCCTCCGGTGTCTATATAAACCGGAGGGTTTAGTCCGTAGGACGGGAACAATCATAATCATAGGCTAGCTTCTAGGGTTTAGCCTCTACGATCTCGTGGTAGATCAACTCTTGTAATACTCATATCATCAAGATCAATCAAGCAGGAAGTAGGGTATTACCTCCATCGAGAGGGCCCGAACCTGGGTAAACATTGTGTCCCCCGCCTCCTGTTACCATCCACCTTAGACGCAGAGTTCGGGACCCCCTACCCGAGATCCGTTGGTTTTGACACCGACACCCGCCGCCCTCGGGGTCAGCCTTTTGTTGAAAGTAATCGAGAGACAGATCAAGAGAGACATTCAACTGTATTCTTTATTAATTATTGACAGGCTATTTATACAATGGGAACAGTCGCCTAACAGGGATGCGATGGTTTGTAAAGGCATCGTTCCAAGAACCGTCACCATACGTGATGGTTAGGGAGCGGGGATTATCCCCTATAATCGCAAGGGTTATATTTCAACACTCCCCCTAATCATCGCTTGATTGCATTATAGTTCATCATCTAATAAAGTCTCCTCCAAAAATCATGTGGGAAAAATATGAGGAGTAATGTTTAATATGTTGCCAAAACTCCTTCAAACCCAGTGGGAAAATAATGAGAAAATAATGCAACATATAATATTTATTGCCTCTGTTAACTCACTATGAAGTATATACATAGAATTTGGAGGACAATAAATATGTCGTATATACTTTCCCAAAAACCCGAGTGGGGAAAACAGGAAGTATGACATATGATCTTGTGTTGTAATTACCTCATTAAAAACCTTTATGAGAACCTATAAAGTAAACTCATAAAGGGAAAAGGAGTATAATATGATGCTTTGAACATGAACAATTCAGGAAGATACTCCCCAGGATTCTTGCAAATTTTGAAGCCATTGCATACCAATTTCATGGACATATTTCTGGAATGTAGAAGTTGGTAGAGACTTGGTGAACAAATCAGTGACATGATTTGACTTGCAAGATATGCAATATATCAATATTGCTTATTATGTAACCTATTTACATCGGAACAACACAAGCAACATTACCTTTGAGATAATGGTTGGTGGATGTAGCCGCGAGGTCTGTTTTGAAGACTCTCATGATATGGCTACCACACCTAGTAGGAACAGAAAACTTGTCTACGATCTGACATAGTGGGATCTGATCGGTGTATCCAATGATATTGGTATCGAAAGATTTCTCTAAAAATGAAAGATTAGGACAAGATGTTTGATGCATTGGAGATATCGAAAAATATTCTTGAGTTTCACCAATTGTGTTTGGTGGATCCAATGCATACACAGTTATATGGAACCTTAGGTCCCAACATCTTATTTCCATCTCCTCATGGTCTAGATGAATCTTTCTACGTTTAGAGAACAAATAGCCATGGAAACTATGGATAGATAAGACTAGTCTGCAATCAATTTCTCCAATATTCTAGATATAGACAACATATATTGTGTCTCAAATTCTTTAACTCAGTAATGCATGAGTGAAGGTGCTCGAGGTTTACCCAAATCCTTCATCTCAAATTCCATCATTTAGACGATCACACGATTCGTCATTGCAGGAGTAATCCTTGTATATGACGATCATGCATGGATAATCATCATTGTAGGAGTAATCCTTGCATGTAGGGAAGTCACTATGTCGGTTGTACCAAATGTACCGACAATAATAAGCCATATGGTGACTTACTGATTTTACACAATATATGTTGTGTTTTGCATTTCGATTCAGAAGTGAGTCTCCATTGGGAACCATCTATGTTTGAACCTAGTGATCACACGGATATGTAATCACTACATATATCAACTGTAGAGACAGATGATTTTGTACTACCAATGATATAAGTTATTAGAAAGAGATTCCACCTCTGGAGAATAGTTGGGTATCTGCATGAACACTTGTGCTACAATACTTGCTCTATGTTTCACCACCTCATTGTTCACAATTCAGTTTCCAGAAGAAAACTAGTGTAGGTATTGCTTATGAATACCTTCCCATTATTGAGCAAGATTATTTCTACCTAGATTGTGTCATTTGCTTGAGTTCAGTCCGAGTGTTGTTCACACTTTGCCATGGCCATGGTCTTTGGATCTGAATCACTTGAAAGGTTTTTTTTCAATCTAGTTGAGAAATGTATGTCGACAATTGTAGACTTCCGGTTATATGTTTCTCCAGAATATATATATATGTGTGTATATATATATCAATATATAGTTGATGGAAATACCATTACCCATGGTGACATCTCATGATTTCCCAATGCGATTGAGTCGGGTATTTCGATGTCCTGATCATTGTGTGCACTATGACCTGGGTTGGTGGAGGTTTTCCATCCACTGGGTGTATACTACCCATTAGGTGTATGTCAATGTAAAGTTGACTTGCATTTACTTATTCAGAGGCCTTGATATCCTTACTTGCAAGAAGATGAATCCTGATGTACTATTGTCGTACTTCTCCCCATGTTGCTTTTAACGAGGAGTTGAGTGGTTTTAGTTGGTACCTCCACTCTTTCCGACATATTTTTGCAGGATTGTAGGATTGCATGATACCTTTATAGTCAGCAAATGCAGATTGCGGGTTATTTGCAATGTGTTGCAAACCTTCTGAACGCATGGTTCAGATCTTTGAGTACGTGGATTTGTGGCAGAAATGTGTTGAACATTTCACTAATTTCCTGGCATTCTTTATGGTACTTTAAATCTCCCCCTAATGCCTGGAAATGTTCCTCATTGAATCAACATACTGGCCTTCAATAACTCCCCATGTGAGGGGCTTCAGTTATTGACGGTAATACAATTATTCCTCACATAGATCCCAACTATATGTTGAGGGGCCAATGATGTATGTTGGGTGGTGATATCAGTATGCAACCTTATTACCGCAGATGGGAAATACTTGGTAGATTTCCACGTATAAAATATAGAGGGGAATAATATTATGCGGTTTGGTCGTGAGCGTGTAAGACTGCATGACTCCAACGTAAAGTTGGTAAGTTGCAATTTCAAAGTAAAGATCATGCAATGAGCTCAATTCTTTGTTGGGATTCTACCAAACCATTTTGAGTCTAGTGTAAGTGCATCTAGTTCCACCCCTAGTTGGTTTTGGAGTATTGACGAAAAACCTGGTTGAGGGACTAATGTGTTTGTAAGAATTGCAGGACAACACAGGTAGAAGTCCCTCATTGATTCGGTTTTCCTACCGGAGATGACCCCTAAAAATGTATGAAGACATTGAAGACAAAGGTGGTATGTGAAGACATTCACATTGAAGACTATGACAAGAGAAGACATCGCGTGAAGACTATGGAGCGCGAAGACTTAGTTGTTTCGTCGTTTCCTTTTCTTCTTTGTTGAGTCATAGGAACCACCTGAAAGTGCAATCATGCCCTTAATCATATTTTGATGTTGATGACAACATGCATATTGAGACTAATCATGTTTATCGAGTATTTCTCAGGATTATGTCCCAAGGGCTATGTGTGTGTGTGGATCATGACTACGGACATAAAAACATATATCACCCAAGAGCAGAGACACAAGACAAAGATAAAAAGCTTCAGCTCCTTGTTTTCGGTTTTGCTCTTGAGTGTAGGGATCCCGCACTATTAATAGGGGATCGATGGATTTCGCGAAAGAACTTGCTCAAAACCACAAAATTCCCTCTCATACCATCTCATAAATTCTTCCTCTAACTTGTGCAAAAATGGTAGTAGGTTTCCAAGCTAAAAGGTCCAACTTTCACCGGACGTCCGAAGTCTACGGACGTCCGGCCTCTCTCAACCAACCAGACATCTGACTCTCTCCAGTCGTCCGGTGAGTCTTCACAGAACTGAAATTGCGGAAGACCGGTCACACCGGATGTCCGGTCACCGGACGTCTGCTCATCTCCGGATATCCGGTGCACTCCAACGGAACTACAATTAACGGATGTCCGACAACACCGGACGTCCGGGCTCCGGACGACCGGCGCCTTCCGGATGTCTGCTACCTATGCTGTTTTCATGGTCAGATTTATACTCCAGCGAGCGGACGACCGGCTGCCCGGCCGAACGTCCGGTCCGATCTATGTCACCGGTCGTCCGGTACCCACCGGACGTCCGGCAGCTCCTGTGCCTTAAGTGGCCAAACGGCTAGCTCTTCACTACCACTATATATAGCCTTTCTTCCCTCTCGGGATAGGGTTGACCACTCACTTTGAACAAACCCTAGAACACATTACACACTCTCTCTCACTCCTCCACACCAAATCTTAGATCCCCAAGGGATTTGAGAGCATTTGAGAGAAGTTGTCCGACCAAGTGATAGATCCACTCTTTCCCCTTCTTTGCACCAAAGAATTTGTGACTTGAGCAAGTCTTGAGGTTTTCCCATCATTCTTGTTACTCTTGGAGGTTGGAGACTCCTAGGCGGTAGGAGTCTTTCAGAGAGGAATCAACCTTTGTGATTACCCCCGAAAAAGTTTGTGAGGGTTTGGAGACCACCCCAAGGTCTACCACTAGTGGTTGAGAAACGCCTTCGTGGTGTTGTCTCAAAGAGAGAATAGGGTGAGCCTTCGTGGCGTTGGTGTGCCTTCGCGGTAACACCCACCTCTCTAAACGGTGACGTAGCTTCCCTCCAAGGAAGTGAACATCGGGTTACATCCTCGTCTCTCGGAGTTGCGGTTATCCCTAATCTTAACTCTCTGCTTGTGGTTACTTGTCTCATCTGCACTTACCTAAATCATATTGTGTTAGCCTACTCATCTACTTGTATTACTTGATTATCTTGTTTAGCTCTTAGCATCACACTTGCAATTGTTAGGCTCACTTTCATATTCCGCACTATTGCCTAAAATTGCCAAGTAACAATTAAAATTTGTATTTGTACCTATTCACCCCCCCCCCTCTAGGTCCATCTCAATCCTTTCAATTGGTATCAGAGCCTCGTGCTCTATTCTTGTGGCTTAACCACCCTAGAGCGAGATGAACCCCGATGGGACTCCCCTTGTTGTAGATCCGAAGGATAAAGGCGAGGCTTCTTATAAAGTCAAGACCTTTACTTCTGAGGATCTAGAACGGGCCCTTGCTAAGCAAAAGGAGGAGCATGATGCTTCTGTAGAGGCCTTGGTCCAAATGAGGATAGCCACATTGTCCACGGTGCTTGCACCACTTTCGGGTGGTGCGGCTTCGAGACCAACTGTGCCTACTCCGTCACTTGGTCAACAACCTCCTAGCAATGAACACTCTAGTGTTCCTTGGCTTTATGCAAGACCCCAAGTTGAGAAACCAAAATATAACTCTCAAGGCAAACCTCATTTACTTGACTCCACTTCCGATTTTGCTTTGTGGAGAGTTGCTATGCAGGATCATCTTCGATTTGGAAACGATGAGATGCTAGAGATCTTGGAGTATGGTTACCATGTGGTTGATCCAAAGAATCCTACACCAAGAGAAATTTATGACAAGAATCTCAATGACACGGCAATCATGTGTATAAGGAGAGGTATGGTTGAAAAGCAAAGGAGACCTTTCATACACATCACAAGTGCCAAGGAATTATGGGAAAGTATTATAAGATCCAAGACCGGTACCTCCACCCTTCGGAGTGCTCAATATGAAATTGCCAAGGGGCAATTGCAAAACTTTTGTATGGAGAAAGGTGAAACTCCAAATCAACTCCTTGAGCGTCTCATGACTCTCACCGCTGATATTGAGTCATGTGAGTGTGACAAGACACAAGATGGATTTAACATGACTAAGCGATTCCTTGTGGACAAGTTGCTCCATGCTCTTGCTCCGTATCACCATCAGATGGTATGGGACATAAGACAACACCATGCCTTCAAGGAAATGACTACAGATGACATCATATCCACTTTCCAACTATTTGAAGTGTCAAAGGCAAATGCTACAAAACATCTTGCCATGCATGGTACCCCATCGTCGAAGATCAATCTTGCATTGAAGGCCAAGCATGTATGTGAAGATGAGCAAAGTGAAGAAGAAGAAGATGATGATGATGATGATGATGATGATGAAGAAGATGGTGATGAGGTTGAATCCGATGAGGGCCCTTCATATGAAGACATGGCTCTCTTTGTAAAGAAGTTTAGCGCGGGAAAATTCAAGGGAAGGTTTCAAAAGAAGAAAGTAAGAAAATGCTACAACTGTGAAGAAACCAACCACTTCTCCAACGAGTGCCCTTATGAGAAGAGAGAAGATAAACCAAGGTTTCCCAAGACCTTTCCCAAGAAGAAGTTGCCAAATCCTTTGAACTCCAAGCTCAAGAAGAATCCGATCTGGATGATGTTAGTGGTGTTGCCGGAGTTGCTCAAGATTCTCAAAACACATTGAGGCTAGTCAACAAGAGTGGTGAAGTTGTCACCTACAACTACATGAAGGATTACAAGGGCAACGCTCACAAGTGTCTCATGGCGAAGGCCGTGGTAGAAGATGGAGAGGACCAACACTCTCCTGACAAGGTCAAGGTAACCCCACGATCAAACCCTCCTCTTTTCACTCCTCCTACTCCTAGTGATGAGTATATTGATGCGGAGGATAGGTATGAGGATGATGATATAAATGATCCTATGCTTGCTAAACTAAATAAGTTCATGTGCTCTCTTAAAGGAAAGAAGCTCACTATGTTTCGTATGCTTATGGAGATGGTGAGTAAGCACACCATTTCCATTAAGGAACTCGAAACCCTCATCACCGAGAAAAAGGAAAAATATGAAATCCTTGAGCAGAAAGTCCAATATGAGGAAGCACGCAATGATGACCTATGCTTAAAAATTGGTGCAAACATTGATGTTCATACTAGAGATCTTGCCTCCTTGAAAAAGGCTATCGACTCTTGCGAAGAGTTGATGAATGATAAAAGTAAGCTTGTAAAGTCTAATGCTTCTCTCTCTAAGGATTGTGAGCTCCTATCCATGTCCCTCAAGACCAAGGAAGAAGAGCTCACCCTTCTTACAAAGAGTTTTGAGACACTCAAGCTTACCTATCTTGAAACTCTAGCCAAGGCTTACTCTTCTCCTATTATCAATGTTGATGCTTGTACTACTAACTCTAGTAGTGATCTAGCATCTATTCTTGAGGAGAATAGCTTTCTCAAAGCTCAAATCAAGAAAGGGCTCATGACATGTGCTCAAGGGAAAAAGAACCTTAATGAGGTGTTGAGCCAACACAGTGAAGTGTTTGCCAAAGAAGGACTCGGGTTTGACCCAAGCACAAGCAAGAAGAAGACATCCTCTCAAAAGTGCACCATCCCTCTAGAAGAAACTTTTGTACGAGAAGGGCACAAGGAGAAAGGTAAGGTTGTTTGTGGGAAGGCCACAAGGGGCATGCCCACTGTCATCAAGCCAAAAGAGTTCATGCCTCCATCCTATGTCCTTCGTAAGACTAAGGATGGGGAAGTTTGTGCAATGTTTGTTGGTCCTCGAAATGCATTTCGGTTTTATTCTATTTGGGTCCCTAAGACCCTTGTGACTAACTTGAGAGGTCCCATTGCAAAATGGGTGCCTCTAACCAAGTAATAATTGTGTGTAGGTTGCCTTCTCCGGTGGAGTAAAATGGGTGATTGATAGTGGATGTACCAATCATATGACCGGAGATAGCAAGTTGCTCTACGATTTCATGGAAGCTATTCAACCATTTATGAGCATTATGTTTGGTGGAGGATCAAAAGGACAGGTACTCGGTTTGGGTAAGGTGGCTATCACGAATGACATGTCTCTTGCAAATGTCATGCTTGTCCAATCCCTTAAATACCATTTGCTTTCTGTTCGCCAATTGGCCTCTGTTGGTTATGATACACTATTTGGACTAACGGATGTGAAAGTCTTTAAGAGAGATACTCTCGAAGTGGCCTTTGTTGGAGAGTTGGATGGCAACCTTTACACGGTTGATTTCTCGAAAGAGAGCACATTCCATGCAACTTGTCTAATGGCCAAGGCCGACAAGGGGTGGCTATGGCATCACCGGCTAGCCCATGTCGGCATGAGAAATCTTCAAGATCTCTTAAAGGGAAATCACATCCTTGGACTAACAAATGTCTCTTTTGAGAAAGATCATGTGTGTAGTGCATGCATAGCCGGGAAGCAACATCAATCAAAGCACCCACCCAAGAATATTGTGTCTACTTCAAGGCCTTTGGAGCTCCTTCATGTGGATCTGTTTGGGCCTCCTTCATGGGATAGTCTTGGTGGGAAAAAGTATGGACTTGTCATTATGGATGATTACTCAAGATACACATGGGTGTTTTTCCTCAAGTCCAAAGACGAGACGAAGATCACCTTCATTGATTTTGCCAACCAAGCACAACGCAAGTTTGACAAAGAAATCATTGCAATAAGAAGTGATGATGGTTCCGAGTTCAAGAATTACACCTTGGAAGGATTTCTTAGTGATGAAGGGATTGAGCATCAATATTCAGCTCCATACACTCCCCAACAAAATGGTGTTGCAGAAAGGAAGAACCGCACCCTTGTGGAGATGGCAAGGTCCATGTTGGATGAATACAAGTCGCCACATAGTTTTTGGGCCGAGGCCATCAACACTGCATGTCATGCTTCAAACCGGCTCTTCCTCCGCACGATATTGGAAAAGACTCCATATGAGCTCCTGACCGGGAACAAGCCAAATGTCAAGTACTTTCGTGTATTTGGGTGTAAATGCTTCATCCTCAACAAAAGAGAGCGGTTAGGAAAATTTCAATCTAAAACCATTGAGGGCATATTTGTTGGTTATGGATCAAACTCTCACGCCTATAGAGTCTACAACAAATCCAATGGATGTGTTGTAGAAACTTGTGACGTGGTGTTTGATGAATTTAATGGCTCCCATGGGGAGCAAGTTGATCTAAGTGATGTAGGTGAAGAAGATTCTTCTCAAGATATCTTGACGATGGGTGTTGGTGCACTTCTTCCAATGGAACAAGACCCTCATGATGATGAAGAAGAAGATGAAGGCCTCACACACCATCAAACTACTTCCACACCCATACCACCACAAGCACCTATTACTAAATCAATGCCCTTAGTCCAAGTACAAGATGATGATCAAGTTCCTCTTCATGATAATCATCAAGAACAAGATCATCCTCAAGGGAAAGAACAAGAAAGTGCAATCATTGATAATGAACCTCAACAAATGCAAGAAGAAGAAGAAGATTTTCCATCATACATTAATGATCCATATGTTGAGGACGTGGATGATGGACATGAAGTTGAACCTCGCGAAACCTTAACCTCCATCATGCCTCGAGTGGCTGGTCGTGTTGATGTTGATAAAATCCTCACCGGCATATCGGAAGGTAGAGTCACTCGTAAACAATTGACAAAATTTTTTGCTCACTTCTCTTTTGTGTCTAGTGTTGAGCCTCTCAAGGTACAAGATGCGTTGATAGACAACGATTGGCTTATTGCTATGCAAGAAGAGTTGAATAGTTTTGAGCGCAATCAAGTGTGGTCATTAGTCAAGAGGCCAACTACAGAACACAACGTCATTGGAACAAAGTGGATTTTCAAGAACAAGCAAGATGAGAATGGCGTAATCATCCGCAACAAGGCTAGTTCTTCCTCAGTTTTCAAATTCAACAATTTCAAGAAGGAATTTTCTTGTCTCAAGCCAAATACCTCAAGGATATCCTAGCAAAATTTGGCATGTCTGATGCTAGCCCATGTAAGACCCCCATGCCAACCAAAACTGTACTCACTGAAGACTCAAACGGTATCCCCTTCGACCCATCTAAATACCGCTCTATGATTGGTTCATTGCTTTATCTTTTTGCATCTAGACCAGACATCATGTTTAGTGTATGCATGTGTGCTAGATTTCAAGCTTCCCCTAGGGAAAGCCATCATAAGGCGGTTAAGCACATTCTTAGATACCTTGTTCACACCCCAAAGTTGGGTCTATGGTACCCCAAGGATGCTAAGTTTGATCTCATTGGGTACACGGATGCGGATTGGGCTGGAGACAAAGTGGATCGTAAATCCACCTCCGGTGCATGTCAATTTCTTGGACGCTCCTTGGTAAGTTGGTCCTCGAAGAAGCAAAATTGTGTTGCCCTCTCCACTGCCGAAGCTCAATATATTGCAACCGCCAGTTGTGCAACTCAGTTACTATGGATGAGGCAAACTTTGAAGGATTACGGTATCACCTATAGACATGTGCCTCTTCTATGTGATAATGAAAGTGCCATTAATATTGCTGAGAACCCCAAAGATCATACCCGCACCAAGCACATTGACATTAGGTACCACTTCCTGAGAGATCATGTGGAGAAGGGTGATATTGACATTGCTCATGTTGGCACAGATATGCAACTTGCAGATACTTTCACCAAGCCATTGGATGAGGCAAGATTTTGCCAACTTAGGCGTGAACTTGGTATCTTGGAGCTTGACAACATTATGTGAAAACTAGTACTCATGCATGCATTGTCATAATGTCCTGTCTCTATGTAGGCATATATTTAGGGGGAGACACTCAACTCATGCGTTCTCTCACCCTATGAAATGCATAAAAAGAACAAACACTCTCAAAGCTACCATGTTACTCTAACTATGGTGCTTTCAATGATGGCGTAGTGATTATGGACCCAAAGTTCAAATCTTTGCAGTGTCATGTCACGTATACTCATACATGGTGGCATCAGCCACCGCCTTGTCATTAGAACAACATGTGAGCAGTATGTGTGTTTATTATTGTTGGTTTAGGAAACTCATTGCTTCATCTAGGGTGTCCTTGCATCCTACTACATATTTCACTCATCATCTCTCCATCATTGTCACTAGCACCAACTATGGAACCCTAGTCTTCCTCGAAAAGATATTTTAAAAAAAATTCCACCGGACGTCCGTCAAATCCTTTCTGGTGCTCTTGCACCGGTCGTCCGATCTGTGCCGGTCATCCGTAAAAATTTCTCTGGTGCCCTATTGTCGGTCGTCCGCTGTAACCGGACTTCCGTTAATTACTGCTCTGTCTAAATGCGTCGGATGTCTGTTTTTTTGCCGGTCGTCCGCTACTTCTCGTGTCAGGTTGCCCTCTTAGGTCCCGGACGTCCGGTTCACACCGGATGTCCGGTACGGTTCTCGCCCGCCTATATATACTAGGGCGTGTGGTCCGGTCAGCTCTAAACCTAACTCCTCTCGTCGTCGTCGCCGCCGCACTCTCTCCTTGCTGCGTTCATGGGCTGGGGCCCTCGCCGCCGGGACCCCGTTCGTCCCTTCCGTCCTTCGTCGCGCCTCCGACCGCCCTTCTCTCGACCCGGACGGTTTCGGGGGAAACCTCTTCTCCGTCGCATCTTCTCCTCGACCTCCCGAGGTAGCAACTGCTATTTTTTTTTTATTTCCCCCATTGCTCTAACCTTCTTGATATATGGCGTTTGTTAAGATTTGGAGTCTCCTCCTTCCCTAGGTAGCAATGCCACGGACAAAGCGCTCTGCTCGCAAGTAGGTCACTGCTGGAGGCTCTCGTCCGTCTCGTCGTGGTGGGTCCGATGATTCACAGGAGCGCGCTCGTCCTCGGAAGCGTGCCGCTCACCCTCGCAGCTCCACTGGAGCCTCTTCGACGGAAGAATCCGACTACGAGGATGAATTGGAAGAAATTTAGGAACCCACTTATGTTGTTTTTCGCACCACTGCACCCAAGCCTGGAACTCGTCGGCCCACATTCAAGCCTCCTCCTCCTCCGGTTCAACCTCCAGGTGTTGCCCGTCGCATCTCTCTTGAACCTCCACTCCCTCACGGCCGCATCATTAAACGGTTCAATGAGGTTCCCCTCGCTTCTTACCTTAAGCTTCGTCGTGATGTAAATCAATTCACTGTTCCCAGCGATTCACAGGATGCTCGTTTTCGCACAAATGTCCAAGCCGACATTTTCACCACTATAGTCATTCCTAAAGGGTTATCTATCCATATGTGCATCGACTTAGAGCATATCCGCACTCATCCAGAGAAATATCTGGGAGCCATTGAGCTCATTGAGTCCTCCAGTCTTCTTGCACCATTTAAATTCCAGCATGATTTTAACTATGCTGCAATTCATCAATTCTATGTCACTTGTTACTTTGGTCCCGATAAAACTGTCACTTGGATGACCTCCGACACCATGCTCACGGCATCCTATGCTCAATTTGTTGCTGCTCTTGGTTTTCCTGACACAGGGTTCAAAATCCATAAGGATGACCCTAACCATAAGCCCAAGAGCATAGAGGTCTGTGCGGATCTTCTCAAGCCCATAAGTGAAATGTCTAATCAGGAGAAACATAAGGGCCTGAACCAAGTTTCAATTTGGCACTCACCCTTCTACATCATTTTCAGTGTGTTATTCGCACCATATATCCCAAGATGGGTGACAAGGGGTCATGTAACAGCTACTGCATTGATCTCATGCATCGCCTCTATGAGTCTCCCACAGGGAAGATAAATATCCCTCACTTCCTGTGGCATGAGATCCGTCTGGCTTGTTTTCAACACAAGCGAGCCTTTCCTCATGCCCCCTTCCTTCAGGCATTTATCGAGAGTGTTGCTCCGTTTCTCATTGCCCGCACTCACTTGCACGAACGGTGGGTCATTCCATCTCACATGGCGGAGGATTGGGTTCCCAAGGACTCTTCTGCTCCTGCTCGTCGTACCCCGGCTAGTGTTCCTTCTTCCGCTACTCGGTCTACTTCTTCCAGCTCCACACCTTTTGGTCGCATCTCTCGCTTTCTTGGGAAAGCTCACTCTGCCATGATGAAGATGTTTACCTTTCATTGCTCTCAAAATCACGACGTTGTCACACGCTTGGTTACCTCCAAGAATGCTTTGAAGGCTCGTCTGAGAGACTCCGGAGTTTACGATGTGAGTGACGATGAACGTCTTCCTGATGATCCACCTTCTGACTTCGGCTTTCCTTCGGGTCCTGAGTGGGCTGACTTCCTTGACGAGGCTGGTGGTAGTGGTGCTCATGATGATGATGATGATGATGCTCTTTGATGCCGTTATGACACCTCCTTTTGGGTATTTGCTGCCAAGGGGGAGTAGGCACTTATTTATGTGATATGATGCTATGATATTATCTTATTATCTTGTTATCGAACTCATGCTATGTGATTAACCTGTTATAGAACTTATGATATGTTTGGACCGACTTATGTTATATGCTATGAGTGATGAATCCTTGAGAAGCCTATTCTAAATCTAATGTTATCTTGATTATCTTGTGTATGAGTTTCGGTTGTGTTGGTATCATAGTGAGGGGGAGCTCTCTTCCTGTTTACCTATGAGTTATTGCACATATTGAGGGGGAGCTCCACAACAAACCCTTCGATATTCAATGTTTTTAAATTCTTTCGATATTCAAAGCTTTATTCTAAAAAGTGTTGGGGATCGTAGTAGAAATTTAAAATTTTCTACGCATCACCAAGATCAATCTATGGATTAATATAGCAACGAGGGGAAGGAGAGTGCATCTACATACCCTTGTAGATCGCTAAGCGGAAGCGTTCAAGTGAACGGGGTTGATGGAGTCGTACTCGTTGTGATCCAAATCACCGATGATCCTAGCGCCGAACGGACGGCACCTCCGCGTTCAACACACGTATGGAACGGAGACGTCTCCCACGCCTTGATCCAGCAAGGAGGAGGGAGAGGTTGAGGAAGAAGTCCAACAGCACGACGGCGTGGTGGTGGAGGAGTTTGTGATTCTCCGGCAGGGCTTCGCCAAGCACCATGGAGGAGGAGGAGAAGGTAGGAGGAGGGAGGGCGGCGCCAGGTTCAAGGGTGTGGCCGCCCTCCCACCCCTCCACTATTTATAGGTGGGGGGAGAAGGGGGGCGGCCCCCTTAGATCCAACCTAGGGTTGGGGGCGGCGGCCAAGGGGGGGAGGAGTGCCTCCCAAGTCAAGTGGAGGCCCTCCCCCTTAGGGTTTCCCCTCTCCCATGCGCATGGGCCTTGGGGGGCTGGTGCCCTTGGCCCATTAAGGTTGGGGCGCCCCCCTACAGCCCATGCTGCTGTATTGGACGTGGTGGAACATTTTCCGGACCTCCGGACCCCTCCGGAATCCTTCGGAACCTTCCAGAAGCTTCCCGGTACAATACCGGAAAAAACCAAACTTTTCCCAGAACCCAAACAACAACTTTCCATATATAAATCTTTACCTCCGAACCATTCCGGAACTCCTCGTGATGTCCGGGATATCATCCGGGACTCCGAACAACATTCGGTAATCACATACAAGTCTTGCTAATAACCCTAGCGTCATCGAACCTTAAGTGTGTAGACCCTACGGGTTCGGGAACCATGCAGACATGACCGAGACAACTCTCCGGCCAATAACCAACAGCGGGATCTGGATACCCATGTTGGCTCCCACATGTTCCATGATGATCTCATCGGATGAACCACGATGTCGAGGATTTCAATCAATCCCGTATTCAATTCCTTTTGTCCAGCGGTATTGTACTTGTCCGAGATTCGATCGTTGGTATCCTGATACCTTGTTCAATCTCATTACCGGCAAGTCTCTTTACTCGTTCCATAACACATCATCCCGTGATCAACTCCTTGGTCACATTGGGCACATTATGATGATGTCCTACCGAGTGGGCCCAGAGATACCTCTCCGTTACACGGAGTGACAAATCCCAGTCTCGATTCGTGCCAAGCCAACAGACACTTTCGGAGATACCTGTAGTGAACCTTTATAGCCACCCAGTTACCTTGTGACGTTTGGCACACCCAAAGCACTCCTATGGTATCCGGGAGTTGCACAATCTCATGGTCTAAGGAAATGATACTTGACATTAGAAAAGCTTTAGCAAACGAACTACACGATCTTTGTGCTAGGCTTAGGATTGGGTCTTGTGCATCACATCATTCTCCTAATGATGTGATCCCGTTATCAATGACATCCAATGTCCATGGTCAGGAAACCGTAACCATCTATTGATCAACGAGCTAGTCAACTAGAGGCTTACTAGGGACATGGTGTTGTCTATTTATCCACACATGTATCTGAGTTTCCTATCAATACAATTCTAGCATGGATAATAAACGATTATCACGAACAATGAAATATGATATAATAATAACTAATTTATTATTGCCTCTAGGGCATATTTCCAATAGTCTCCCACTTGCACTAGAGTCAATAATCTAGTTCACATCGCCATGTGATTAACACTCACAGGTCACATCGCCATGTGACCAACATCCAAGAGTCTACTAGACTCAATGATCTAGTTCACATCACTCTGTGATAAACACTCAAAGAGTTCTGGGTTTGATCATGTTATGCTTGTGAGAGGTTGTAGTCAACGGGTCTTGCCATATTCAGATCCCTATGTATTTCGCAAAACTTTATGTCATATCGTAGATGCTGCTACCACGTTCCACTTGGAGCTATTCCAAATTTTTGCTCCATTATATGTATCCGGTATCTCTACTCAGAGCTATCCGGATAGGTGTTAATCTTGCATCGACGTAACTCTTTACGTCGAACTCTTTATCATCTCCATAACTGAGAAACATTTCCTTATTCCTCTAAGGACAATTTTGACCTCTATCTGGTGATCCATTCCTAGATCACCTTTGTACCCTCTTGCCAGACATGTGGCAAGGCACACATCAGGTGCGGTACTCAGCATGGCATAAGTATAGAGCCTATGACAAGAGCATAGGGGACGACCTTCGTCCTTCCTCTTTCTTCTGTCGTGGTCAAGCTTTGAGTCTTACTCAACTTCACACCTTACAACTTAGGTAAGAACCCCTTCTTTGACTGATCTATTTTGAACTCCTTCAAAAACATGTCAAAGTGTGTGTTCTTTGAAAGTATCATCAGGCGTTTTGATCTATATCTATAGATCTTGATGCTCAATATGCAAGCATCTTTATTCAGGTCTTCCTTTGAAAAACCCTCTTCAAACAACCGTTTATGCTTTCCCGAAATTCTACATTATTACGGATCAACAATATGTCATCCACATATACTTATTTCCCGAAAGCTTTGATCACTCTATCAAAGCATGTACTCTGACTCCGAGATGCTTGCTCTGGTCCATAAAAGGATTGCTGGAGCTAGCATACCTTTTAGCATCCTTAGGATCGTCAAAACCTTTTATTGTATCACATACAACTTTTCTTACGAAAACTGGTAAGAAAACTTGTTTTGACATCCATCTATAAGATTTCATAATCGAAAAATACAGCTAATGCTAACATGATTCCGACGGACTTAAGCATCGCTACGGGTGAGAAATTCTCATCATAGTCAACTCCTTGAACTTGTGAAAATACTCTTTCCCACAAGTCGAGCTTCATAGACGGTAACATTACCGCCCACGTCTGTTTTCTTCTTAAAGATCCATTTATCTCAATGGTTTGCCGATCAACGGGCAAGTCCACCAAAGTCCACACTTTGTTCTGATACATGGATCCTATCTCAGATTTCATGGCTTCTAACCATTTGTCGGAATACGGGCCCACCATCGCTTCTCCGTAGTTCGTAGGTTCATTGTTGTCCAACAACATGACATCTAAGACAGGATCACCGTACCACTCAGGAGTAGCACATATCCTTGTCGACCTACGAGGTTCGATAGCAACTTGATCCGAAGCTTCATGATCACTATCATTAACTTCCTCTTCAACAGACGTAAGCGCCACAGAAAACATCTTTCTGTGTTGCATCACTCTCTGGTTGAAGTAAAGGTTCGACAACCTCATCAAGTTCTATCTTCCACCCACTCAATTCTTTCGAGAGAAACTCCTTCTCGAGAAAGGACCCATTCTTAGCGACAAACAATTTGCCCTCGGATCTGAGATAGAAGGTATACCCAACTCTCACCCATGGGTATCCTATGAAGATGTGTTTGTCCGCTTTGGGTTCGAGCTTCTTCCGGCTGAAGCCATAAGCATCGTAGCCCCAAACATTAAGAAACGACAACTTTGGTTTCTTGCCAAACCAATGTTCATATGACGTCGTCTCAGCGGACTTAGATGGTGTCCTATCTAAAGTGAATGCAGCTGTCTCTAACGCATAACCTCAAAATGAAAAACGGTAGATCGGTAAGAGACATCATAGATCGCACCATATCTCATAAGGTTCGATTACGACGTCTGGACACACCATTAAAACTGTGGAGTTCCAGGTGGCTTCAACTGTGAAACAATTCCACAATGTCTTAAGTGATTTTCCAAACTCATAACTCAGAAAATCCCCTTTTGATCAGATCGTAGGAACATGATCTTATTGTTATGATGATTCTTAACTTCACTCTGAAATCGCTTGAACTTTTCAAACGTTTCAGACTTGTGCTTCATTAAGTAGATATACCTATATCTACCCAAATCGTCAGTGAAGATGAGAAAACAGCAATATCCACCGCACGCTTCAATTCTCATTGGATCACACGCATCAGCATGCATGATTTCCAACAAGTCACTTGCCCGTTTCATTGTACCTGAAAACGGGGTCTTAGTCATCCTGCCCATGAGGCATGGCTCGCATGTGTCAAGTGATTCAAAATCAAGTGACTCCAAACATCCATCGACACGGAGTTTCTTCATGCATCTTACGCCAATATGACCTAAGCGGTAGTGCCATGATAAAGTGGTACTATCATTATTAACTCTACATCTTTTGGCGTGAACATGTGTATTACCACGACCGAGATTCAATGAACCATTCACATAGGGTGCATGACCATGAAAGGTATCATTCATGTAAATAGAATAACCATTATTCTCTAACTTAAATGAATGACCGTATTGCAATGAACATGATCTAATCATATTCATGCTCAACGTAGACACCTGATAACATTTATCTAGGTTCAATACTAATCCCGAAGGCACATGGAGCGTGCGATGGTGATCTCATCAACTTTGGAAACACTTCCAACACACATCGTCACCTTGCCCTCAGCCAGTCTCTGTGTAGTCTGTAGCTTTTGCTTCAAGTTACCAATAATAGCAACTGAACCGGTATCCAATACCCAGGTGCTACCAGGAGTACTAGTGAGGTACACATTAATAACACGTATATACTTTGTTGAAGCTGCCAGCCTTCTTATCTAGCATGCATTTGGGGTAATTCTGCTACCAGTGACCGTTCCCCTTACAATAGAAGCACTTAGTCTCGGGTTTGGGTTCAACCTTGGGTTCCTTCACTGGAGCGGCAATTGGTTTGCCATCCATGAAGTTTTCCTTCTAGCCCTTGCCCTTCTTGAAACCAGTGGTCTTGTTAAACCATCAACACTTGATGCTCCTTCTTGATTTCTACCTTTTGCGGTCTTAAGCACCGCGAACATCTCCGAGATCAACTCCATCCCTTGCATGTCATAGTTCATCATGAAGATCTAGTAGCTTCGTGATAGTGGCTAGAGAACTCTATCAATCACTATATTATCTGGAAGTTTAACTCCGACTTGATTTAAGTGATTGTAGCACCCAGACATTCTGAGCACATGCTTACTAGCTAAGCTATTCTCCTCCATCTTGTTGGCAAAAGAACTTGTCAGAGGTCTCATACCTCTCAACACGGGCATGAGCCTGAAATCCCAATTTCAGCTCTTGGAACATCTCATATGTTCCATGGCGTTCAAAACGTCATTGGAATCCCGATTCTAAGCCGTAAAGTATGGTGCACTAAACTATCAAGTAGTCATCAGAATGTGTCTGTCAAGTGTTCACAACATCCACAGACGACGTTGTAGGGGTTTGCACATCGAGCGGTGCATCAAAGACGTAAGCCTTCTGTGTAGCAGTGAGGACACTCCTCGGACTACGGACCTAGTCCGCATTATTGCTTACAATATCTTTCAACGTAATCTTTCTCTAGGAACGTATTGAAACAGGGAGCTACAACGTGAGCTATTTATCTACAACATATTTGCGAATACAATTTAGACTATGTTCATGATAATTGGGTTCATCTAATAAAATCATTTAATGAACTCCCACTCAGATAGACATCCCTCTAGTCATCTAAGTGAAACATGATCCGAATCGACTAGGCCATGTCCGATCATCACGTGAGACGGACTAGTCATCAAGGGTGAACATCTCATGTTGATCGTATCTTCTATACGACTCATGTTCGACCTTTCGGTCTTCCATGTTCCGAGGCCATGCCTATACATGCTAGGCTCATCAAGTCAACCTAAGTGTATTGCGTGTGTAAATCTGGCTTACACCCGTTGTATTCGAATGTTAGAATCTATCACACCCGATCATCACGTGGAGCTTCGAAACAACGAACCTTCGCAACGGTGCACAGTTAGGGGGAACACTTTCTTGAAATTTTAGTGAGGGATCATCTTATTTATGCTACCGTCATTCTAAGAAAATAAGATGTAAAACATGATAAAGATCACATGCAATCAAATAGTGACATGATATGGCCAATATCATTTTGCTCCTTTTGATCTCCATATTCGGGGCTCCATGATCATCGTTGTCACTGGCATGACACCATGATCTCCATCATCATGATCTCCATCATCGTGTCTTCTTGAAGTTGTCTCGTCATCTATTACTTCTACTACTATGGCTAACGGTTTAGCAATAAAGTAAAGTAATTACATGATGTTTAAGTTGACACGCAGGTCATAAATAAATTAAGACAACTCCTATGGCTCCTGCCGGTTGTCATACTCATCGACATGCAAGTCGTGATTCCTATTACAAGAACATGATCAATCTCATACATCACATATATCATTCATCACATCCTTTTGGCCATATCACATCACAAGGCATATGCTGCAAAAACAAGTTAGACGTCCTCTAATTGTTGTTGCAAGCTTTTACGTGGCTGCTATAGGTTTCTAGCAAGAACGTTTCTTACCTACGCGAAAACCACAACGTGATATGCCAATTTCTATTTACCCTTCATAAGGACCCTTTTCATCGAATCCGATCCGACTAAAGTGGGAGAGACAGACACCCGCTAGCCACCTTATGCAACTAGTGCATGTCAGTCGGTGGAACCAGTCTCATGTAAGAGTACGTGTAAGGTCGGTCCAGGCCGCTTCATCTCACGATGCCACCGAATCAAGATGAGACTAGTAACGGCAAGTAAATTGACAAAATCGACACCCACAACAACTTGTGTTCTACTCGTGCATAGAAACTACGCATAGACCTAGCTCATGATGCCACTGTTGGGGATCGTAGCAGAAATTTAAAATTTTCTACACATCACCAAGATCAATCTATGGATTAATATAGCAACGAGGGGAAGGAGAGTGCATCTACATACCCTTGTAGATCGCTAAGCGGAAGCGTTCAAGTGAACGGGGTTGATGGAGTCGTACTCGTCGTGATCCAAATCACCGATGATCCTAGCGCCGAACGGACGGCACCTCCGCGTTCAACACACGTACGGAACGGAGACGTCTCCCACGCCTTGATCCAGCAAGGAGGAGGGAGAGGTTGAGGAAGAAGTCCAACAGCACGACGGCGTGGTGGTGGAGGAGTTTGTGATTCTCCGGCAGGGCTTCGCCAAGCACCATGGAGGAGAAGGAGAAGGTAGGAGGAGGGAGGGCTGCGCCAGGTTCAAGGGTGTGGCCGCCCTCCCACCCCTCCACTATTTATAGGTGGGGGATAAGGGGGCCGGCCCCCTTAGATCCCATCTAGGGTTGGGGGCGGCGGCCAAGGGGGGAGGAGTGCCTCCCAAGTCAAGTGGAGGCCCTCCCCCTTAGGGTTTCCCCTCTCCCATGCGCATGGGCCTTGGGGGGGCTGGTGCCCTTGGCCCATTAAGGTTAGGGCGCCCCCCTACAGCCCATGCTGCTGTATTGGACATGGTGGAACATTTTCCGGACCTCCGGACCCCTTCGGAATCCTTCGGAACCTTCCGCAAGCTTCCCGGTACAATACCGGAAAAAACCGAACTTTTCCCGGAACCCGAACAACAACTTTCCATATATATATATATCTTTACCTCCGGACCATTCCGGAACTCCTCGTGACGTCCGGGATCTCATCCGGGACTCCAAACAACATTCGTAATCACATACAAGTCTTCCTAATAACCCTAGCGGCATCGAACCTTAAGTGTGTAGACCCTACGGGTTCGGGAACCATGCAGACATGACCGAGACAACTCTCCGGCCAATAACCAACAGCGGGATCTGGATACCCATGTTGGCTCCCACATGTTCCCTGATGATCTCATCGGATGAACCACGATGTCGAGGATTTCAATCAATCCCGTATTCAATTCCCTTTGTCCAGCGGTATTGTACTTGTCCGAGATTTGATCGTTGGTATCCCGATACCTTGTTCAATCTCATTACCGGCAAGTCTCTTTACTCGTTCCATAACACATCATCCCGTGATCAACTCCTTGGTCACATTGTGCACATTATGATGATGTCCTACCGAGTGGGCCCAGAGATACCTCTCCGTTACACGGAGTGACAAATCCCAGTCTCGATTCGTGCCAACCCAACAGACACTTTCGGAGATACCTGTAGTGAACCTTTATAACCACCCAGTTACCTTGTGACGTTTGGCACACCCAAAGCACTCCTATGGTATCCGGGAGTTGCACAATCTCATGGTCTAAGGAAATGATACTTGACATTAGAAAAGCTTTAGCAAACGAACTACACGATCTTTGTGCTAGGCTTAGGATTGGGTCTTGTCCATCACATCATTCTCCTAATGATGTGATCCCGTTATCAACGACATCCAATGTCCATGGTCAGGAAACCGTAACCATCTATTGATCAACGAGCTAGTCAACTAGAGGCTTACTAGGGACATGGTGTTGTCTATTTATCCACACATGTATCTGAGTTTCCTATCAATACAATTCTAGCATGGATAATAAACGATTATCACGAACAATGAAATATGATATAATAATAACTAATTTATTATTGCCTCTAGGGCATATTTCCAACAAAAAGTGCATGTATGTTGTCATCAACTACCAAAAAGGGGGAGATGGAAAGTGCAATCATGCCCTTAATCGTATTTTGATGTTGATGACAACATGCATATTGAGACTAATCATGTTTATCGAGTATTTCTCAGGATTATGTCCCAAGGGCTATGTGTGTGTGTGGATCATGACTACGGACATAAAAACATATATCACCCAAGAGAAGAGACACAAGACAAAGATAAAAAGCTTCAGCTCCTTGTTTTCGGTTTTGCTCTTGAGTGTAGGGATCCCGCACTATTAAGAGGAGATCGATGGATTTCGCGAAAGAACTTGCTCAAAACCACAAAATTCCCTCTCATACCATCTCATAAATTCTTCCTCTAACTTGTGCAAAAATGGTAGTAGGTTCCAAGCTAAAAGGTCCAACTTTCACCGGACGTCCGAAGTCTACGGACGTCCGGCCTCTCTCAACCAACCAGACATCCGACTCTCTCCAGTCGTCCGGTGAGTCTTCACAGAACTGAAATTGCGTAAGACCGGTCACACCGGATGTCCGGTCACCTGACGTCCGCTCATCTCCGGATATCCGGTGCACTCCAACGGAACTACAATTAACGGATGTCCGACAACATCGGACGTCCGGGCTCCGGACGACCGGCGCCTTCCGGATGTCCGCTACTTGTGTTGTTTTCACGGTCAGATTTATACTCCAGCGAGCGGACGACCGGCTGCCCGGCCGGACGTCCGGTCCAATCTGTGTCACCGGTCGTCCGGTACCCACCGGGCGTCCGGCAGCTCCTGTGCCTTAAGTGGCCAAACGGCTAGCTCTTCACTACCACTATATATAGCCTTTCTTCCCTCTCAGGATAGGGTTGACCACTCACTTTGAACAAACCCTAGAACACATTACACACTCTCTCTCACTCCTCCACACCAAATCTTAGATCCCCAAGGGATTTGAGAGCATTTGAGAGAAGTTGTCCAACCAAGTGATAGATCCACTCTTTCCCCTTCTTTGCACCAAAGGAATTTGTGACTTGAGCAAGTCTTGAGCTTTTCCCATCGTTCCTGTTACTCTTGGAGGTTGGAGACTCCTAGGCGGTAGGAGTCTTTCGAAGAGGAATCAACCTTTGTGATTACCCCCGGAAAAGTGTGTGAGGGTTTGGAGACCACCCCAAGGTCTACCACTAGTGGTTGAGAAACGCCTTCATGGTGTTGTCTCGAAGAGAGAATAGGGTGAGCCTTCGTGGCGTTGGTGTGCCTTCGTGGTAACACCCACCTCTCTAAATGGTGACATAGCTTCCCTCCAAGGAAGTGAACATCGGGTTACATCCTCGTCTCTCGGAGTTGCGGTTATCCCTAATCTTAACTCTCTGCTTGTGGTTACTTGTCTCATCTGCACTTACCTAAATCATATTGTGTTAGCCTACTCATCTACTTGTATTACTTGATTATCTTGTTTAGCTCTTAGCATCACACTTGCAATTGTTAGGCTCACTTTCATATTCTGCACTATTGCCTAAAATTGCCAAGTAACAATTAAAATTTGTATTTGTACCTATTCACCCCCCCTCTAGGTCCATCTCGATCCTTTCACCACCGTACTATTAAGTGGGGTCCAAGTGAACCAGTCAGAATGACTGAAGTGATGCTTAACCAAAATCCTATGTCTTCGACCAAAGATAATGAGAGCAAATCTTATACAAAGTTGGATAAGTCAGCCTTGCTTGTAGCCCAAGTAAATTTGCCGTGTGTGTTTGAAATCTGACCGTTGGAACACGTGTCAGTTCCTTAGTAACCCAGGGTCATTTCGGACAAATCAGGTCGGGTTGCCTAGTGGCTATAAATAGCCCACCCCCTACACCATAAATTGGTTGGCTGCTCAGAGTTAGTGCACGGCTTTTATCATTTGAGAGCACCCACCTCGAAGCCTTTGAGAGAGAAATCCTTGCGAGGACAAAGCCCTAAACTCCCAGAGCCAAAGAGTGTTAGGCATCACTGAAGTCTTCCTGTCTGTGTGATCTGAAGACTTATTACACTTGAGGACTGTGAATCCTCCAGCCGGTTAGGCGTCGCGTTCTGAGCATCCAAGAGTCATTGTGGATCGTCGGTGAATGAAGTCGGTGAAGGTTTGGAAGTCTACCTTGAAGACTTGCCAGAGTGATTGGGCGAGGACTGGGTGTCCTTAGCTCAAGGGGAATAAGGTGAAGATGTGGTCTTCTGAGTTAAATCTCAGCCTCCCTAACCAGACGTACAGTTGTCACAGCAACTAGAACTGGTCCAACAAATCATTGTCTTCAACGAGCTACTGGTTCTATCCTTCCCATCTCTTTATTTGTAGTTGGTCCTTGTGAAGTCATTGCCTGTCTGCATTATCTTTTGTCTTCACTGAGTGACTGCTTGTTCTGATTGGCTTCATACTATCTTCCATCATGATCCATACTGCCTGGCTGCTATTAGTCATTGTGCTTTCACTTCATTGAATACTTGACTATGGCTTGCCTAGTGTAGTCTACCTTCCGCTGCATGGTAATAGGTTTATTTCTATCGTTTGTCTTCGAAACTTCCATGTTTTGAAGACTTTCATAAAAATCGCCTATTCACCCCCCTCTAGTCGATCACTAGCACTTTCAATTGGTATCAGAGCAAGGTACTCCCTTGTTCTATGTGATTCGGTTTAATCGCCTGGAGTTTTAGCTATGTCGACTGCAGGGATAATCAAAGTCTCCGCTGTGTGCCCCGTCTTCGATGGAACTGAATATCCCTACTGGAAGAATAAGATGCGCATGCATCTTGAAGCCATTGATATCGACCTCTGGTATGTCGTCAAGAATGGCGCCCCTGAGGCTGGTGAAGGTGTCACCGCTGCTGATGTCAAGAATTTTGTTCAACTGGATTCCACTGCCAAGAATATCATCTGTGGTCATCTGACCAAAGGGCAGTATGGCCGTGTGAGTACTCTGGAAACATCCAAGCTAGTCTGGGACTAGCTCTCCAAGGTCAATGAAGGCGTCTTAACCCAGAGAGATCAAAGGATCAGTGTCCTTCGCAATCTCTTCAACCGATTCAAGAGAAATGACAATGAGAATGTTCAGCTCACGTTTGATCGACTCACTGACATCACAAATGAGCTTCAAGCTCTCGGTGCTACTGAGATCACCAAGCATGAAATCGTCAAGACACTCCTGAGATCACTTGACAGCTCGTTTGACACCCTAGCCCTAATGATTCAAGAATGCCCTGACTTCAAGAGACTCGATCCGTCTGACATACTTGAAAGGCTCAACACACATGAGTTTTAGTTGTCTGAGAAAAGAGACATCTACGGTCCGAACTATGGCCGAACTCGTGCCTTGAAGGAAAAAGTTGTTTCCCCATCTGAAGAAGAATCTGACTGCAGTTCTGATGATCCTGAAGACATTGGAAAGGAGCTTGCTATGCTTGTGAAGAAGTTCCAGAAATTCACCAAGAAGAAAGGCTTCAGAAAGTCCTCACGATCCAGCTCAAGGAATGATGAAGCTTCTGCTCATGACTACAAGAAGAGAACATGCCACAAGTGCAAGAAACCTAGTCACTACATCTCTGAGTGTCCGCAGTGGGACAATGAGAACAAGAAGAAGAAGAGCAATGAATATGATTCTGACAACAACAACAACAACAACAACAACAAGAAGAAGAAATACTCAAAGTCTTCTTCCAAGTCTTCCTCAAAGTCTTCATCACACAAGAAGAGCTCATCTGGCAAGGCTCGTGCATTTGTTGGCAAGGAAATGGATTCAGAGGAGGATTCTGCTTCTGAGGAGGCGGAGGTGGAGTCTGAGGAGGAGTCCGATTCTGGCGTTGCAAGTCTGGCTACAGCCTACGTTGCCAAGTCCATCTTCAACACTAAAGACAATGACTTCATCACTGACGCCGATGCTGATGACAAGGACAACTCCGCTCCCACCTACTGCTTCATGGCACGCGGTGCCAAGGTAAACTCACGCACTACTCACTATCAAACTTCCAGTGAAGATGACTCTGATTGTGGTTCCAAACCCAGCTACAAAACACTTGCTAAAATTGCAATTGAACAACAGAAAGCTATGGAACATATTCAGAAACTATTAGACAAAAGCGATGACCTGTTAGACGCTGAAATGGCTCGATCTCAGTCCTTAATTGAATACATAAAAATATTCATGTTAAGTATGAGGAACTTGAAAGTCGTCATGAAACGCTCTCAACAACTCATGAAAAGCTTTCCTATGATTATCTTCAAAGGAAGCAAGATCTTGAGAAATTGAGAGCGGCTCATGAAGATCTTCAAAAGGAAAACAAGTCACTTCGCGCCAAACAGATCAGTCCCGCTCAGGAAGGATTTGAACCACCATGTCTTAAATGCATTGAGCGTGACAACGCTACTTCTGTTGCTGGATGTTCTACTGCTGCTACTGTTGCAATATCTTCAACTGTTGATGTGGTAACTAGCCCCTCTGCTGAGGATGCCACTGCTATTGCTGATGAAAATGCTAGGTTGAAGACATTGCTTGAAACAGGGATGTACAGAAGTCTCAAAGGGCGTCAGACACTATGTGATGTCCTCAAAAGGCAGATCCTGAACCAAAACCCTAGGAAAGAGGGTGTTGGGTTCGAAAGGAAAATGAATGCTGATGGCTCTTACTGGAAACCTGAGCAGTACCCCAAAACCACATGGGTTGCTACAAAGGAACCTTCAGTGGATCCATCCACCCTACCTGGCTTCACTTGTGCCAATCCCATTGTCATTGATGAATCCTTTGATGCAAACTATAAACTGTTTAAGAATTAGAATGGTGAAGTGTTTGCCAGGTATATTGGTACTAACTGCAGGAATGGGCCACCTATGAAGAAAGTCTGGGTGCCGAAAAAGTGTCTGGAGAATCTTCCTGCGAATGTCGTCATGACACCACAAGTGAAGAATACAAACCCTAGACCACAGGCTTCATATGGTCCAAAGGCTTCATACAGACAGAGGACTCACCTGAGTTGCACTAACGCAAATGTTTTGTAGGGAAACCATACTCAGGCCTATGAATATGAGCGCGTTTCATCAAACCACCATGTTCATAAGACCCAGAACTACTATGCTTATTCTTATGAGTACTATTGTCCACCTGCAAGACTATTTGCTAGGGCTCCAAAGCCAAAGTTCTCAGATGTTGCACTTAGACTCATTGCTTCGAAGCCATCCTTGAAGATGTGGGTGGCTAAGAAAGCTTAACTCTCTTTTGCAGGGAAAGGTCTCCAGCCGAAAATTAAATGCGTCTGAAGCTATTGCTGGGGACCTTAAACATCTTGTAGGGCGCAAGATCAAATGCCCAAATGGTCTTATTATGTATTTTGTTCTTGAGTCGCTTGCTACTTGCCCTATCAGTCCTAACCTCGATCTAAGCTTTAATAATCCTCTTGCTCATCAAATGTTTATGCTTCACAATTCTCTTCGTGAAGCCTATCCCCCTAACTGCACTGTAGGGTATGACACCAGCTGCTTCAAAATGGATTATTGATAGTGGATGTACTAATCACATGACTGGCAAGCGAAGTCTTCTCATGGACTCAACCTTACGTCCATCTGACAAAAGTCACATCACATTTGTTGATACTGGTAAAAGCAAGGTATTGGGTTTAGGTAGAGTTGCAATCTCAAAGGATCAGCACATGGATAAAGTGATGCTTGTTGAATCCCTTGGTTTCAACTTAATGTCCGTCTCAATGCTTTGCGATTTGAACATGATTGTGATATTTGGAAAATATCGTTGCCTAGTTCTGATGGAATCTGACAAGTCTCTAGTCTTTGAAGGGTATCAGAAAGATGATTTGTACATGGTAGATTTCTCAGCAGGACCACAGCTTGTCGTATGTCTTCTTGCAAAAGCTTCAGAATGCTGGCTCTGGCATCGGAGGCTAGGGCATGCTGGCATGAGGAACTTGCACACTCTTGCAAAGAAGAAGCACGTCATAGGCATCGAGGGCGTCAAGTTCAAGAAGGATCACTTATGCGGTGCCTGAAAATCTGGAAAGATGACAAGGGCCAAGAATCCCTCGAAGACAATCATGACAACGACTCAACCCTTCGAACTGCTACACATGGACCTCTTCGGCCCTACTCACTACTCAACCCTTACTACTACTGCTTGTCTCTATGGCTTCGCCATTGTTGATGATTATTCAAGATATACATGGGTGCATATAATCCTCTACAAGACTGAAGTGCAGGATGTCTTCAGACACTTTGCCAATCGAGCCATGAACAACTATGGCGTCAAGATCAAGCACATCCTAAGTGACAATGGCACTGAATTCAAGAACACCGGCCTCGACACCTATCTTGATACATTGGGCATCACTCATGAGTTCTCAGCTCCGTACACGCCGCAGCAGAATGGCATCGTGGAACGCAAGAACAGAACACTCATTGAGATGGCTCGGACGATGCTCGATGAATACAAGACTCCAAGGAAGTTCTGGCCTGAAGCTATTGATACTGCATGCCATGTCATCAACCGTGTTTATCTTCACAAGCTTCTGAAGAAAACATCATATGAACTCCTCACTGGTAAGAAGCCAAACATCAGTTACTTTACAGTATTTGGTGCCAGGTGCTGGATCAAGGATCCACATCACACTTCAAAATTTGCACCGAAAGCACATGAAGGTTTTATGCTTGGTTACGGAAAGGATTCGCGCTCCTATAGAGTCTTCAACATCTTTCACTATAAAGTGGTTGAAACTGTGGATGTGCGGTTCGATGAGACTAACGGCTCGCAAAGAGAGCACCTGCCAAATGTGCTAGATGAAATTCCACCCAGTGAATCCATCAAGCTTATGGGAACTAGAGAAATCATACCATTTGAAGTACAGCCTGAAGAGGAACTTATTGTCTCTGCACCTGATCAACCTGAAGACAATGCTCAGCCTGAAGACAATCCTTCAAACGATGACAATGATCAGCAAGAGCAAAATCTTTGTCTAGTTCATCCTCGTGTTGCAAATGAAGTACAGATAGAGAAGATAATCGATAGCATCAATGCACCTGGTCCACTCACTCGTTCAAGGGCAACACAACTAGCAAATTTCTGTGGGCACTTTGCATTCATCTCAATATCTGAACCCAAGAAAGTTGATGAAGCCTTCATGGAACCTGAATGGATTCAAGCTATGCAGGAAGAGCTTCAACAGTTTGAGCTGAATAATGTATGGGAACTGGTCAAGCGTCCTGATCCTCGTAAACATAATATCATAGGCACTAAATGGATATATCGCAACAAGCAAGATGAGCATGGTCAAGTTGTCAGAAACAAGGCTCGTCTCGTTGCTCAGGGATACACTCAAGTTGAAGGAATTGACTTCGATGAAACATTTGCTCCTATGGCTAGTCTTGAAGCTATACGCATACTGCTAGCCTATGAAAATCATCATAACATCCTTCTGTATCAAATGGATGTAAAGAGTGCTTTTCTTAATGGCAAGATTGAAGAAGAAGTGTATGTTGCACAACCGCCTGGCTTTGAAGATCCAAAACATCCTGACATGGTTTATAAGCTCAACAAGGCACTGTATGGCCTCAAACAAGCCCATCATGATTGGTATGACACACTCAAAGACTTCTTGAAGAGCAAAGGCTTCAAACCTGGTTCCCTGGATCCCACTCTCTTCACAAAGACATATGATGGTGAACTGTTTGTGTGCCAAATATATGTGGATGACATTATCTTCGGCTGCACCAATCATAAATACAGTGATGAGTTTGGATACATGATGCAAGAGCAATATCAGATGTCCATGATGGGTGAGCTGAAGTTCTTCCTTGGTCTTCAAATACGGCAGCAACGCAACGGCATCTTCATATCTCAAGAGAAATACCTCAAAGATTGCCTGAAGAAGTTTGGAATGCAAGACTGCAAGGGTTATACAATGATAATGCCTACCAAGAGTCATCTGGATTCTGACGCCAATGGTAAAGAGTTCGATCAGAAGGTATACCGCTCCATGATTGGTTCTTTGCTTTATTTATGTGCATCTAGGCCAGATATCATGCTTAGTGTTTGCATGTGTGCCCGATTCCAAGCGGCACCAAAGGAATCACATCACTTAGCTGTGAAGCGAATTCTTCGATATTTGGCTTACACCCCAACACTAGGATTATGGTATCCAAAGGGCTCAGAGTTTGATCTAGTTGGATTATCGGACGCTGATTATGCTGGTGACAAGGTGGATCGCAAGTCTACGTCAGGCACATGTCACTTTCTGGGACGATCACTTGTGTGTTGGTCTTCAAAGAAGCAGAACTGTGTATCTCTCTCCACTGCTGAATCTAAATACATTGCTCCTGGATCTTGCTGCGCTCAGCTTCTATGGATGAAGCAAACACTCATAGACTATGGCATTCATCTGAAGCAAGTGCCACTCTACTGCGACAATGAAAGCGCCATCAAGATCGCCAACAACCCAGTTCAGCACTCGAAGACAAAGCACATTCAGATCCGTCATCACTTTCTCAGAGATCATGTCATGAAGGAAGATATTGATATCATTCATGTCAGCACTGAAGAGCAACTGGCAGATATCTTCACAAAGCCCTTGGATGAGAAAAGGTTTTGCAAGTTGTGGTGTGAGCTAAATATCTTGGAATCCTCAAATGTCATGTGATCATGCACATATCCTAACACTTATGCATGTTGATGACTTAGATGTGCAAACACACGAAGTAACGTATATCTTCAACTAATGAAGACTTACACTCTAAGTGTGAATACATTAACGCGGAATTTGACTTCGGAGCGCCATGATAATTGTGGGCCGTGTCTGGGTCTAATACTTCCTATACGGTGGGTAACGCCACCACCAAACTTCTGTTTGGAATACTTTCTGTTGGCGTTACATTTGCAAAGTCTTCGCATTTTGTTTGTCTTCAATGTTAACATGGCTTCATGTTTATCTTCACTATATTGATTTGGTTTCTGTCCTCTACAGCATTCACTTATAGCTATTTCTTCTAGTTGAATCTTTTGAACTAAGTGAATGTGATCGGACCCTAACCTTTCTATGCTCCCGTCTCAAATATATCTATCCAAATCATATGCATTCTATTGAAACTGTCAAATGTCTTCTCTGTGTCCTTGTCAGCAGAAGATACAGAGGCAAACATTAATCTGTTTTCAATGCTCAATCCTTTTTACCTGAAACCCGGAGAAGCGGGAACGACCACCCGACAATCCAGGTGTACGTGGGAACATGGAACAACCTCCGATGTGTTGCATGATCGCCACGTGTCCTTCAGATGTGAACCGCCAGGGGCACCTGCATAATAACGTTGTGCCGTCCTTGTCCCTATAAATACACGCCTCACCCTAGTCATTATCTCTTCTTCCACTTATCTCTCTTGCACAAACCCTAGCGCCACCGCTAGCCCTCGACGACGCCGGCGACGAAGCGCTTAGCTGTCGCGACCTCACCGACGCCGTCCTCACGCCGGCCGCAGACATCGTCTTCTCCGCCGTCGCCATAGGTGTCCTCCGTCGCCAAGTTAGGGCACGGAAGATCGAACTACTCGGCCTCTTCTCCCACTCCGTCTAGCAGTTCCTCGTGTGGTAAATAAAAACTCTTTTTACAGTCCTTTTGATCCAATAGATTCATCCTTTTCAACCTCAAGTGGTTTCTGTTGCTACAAAGTTGGATCTATCATGTTCTGCATCTCATAGCATGCCTAGTATGTTCACTTATGCTTCACAAAGTAGTTAGATTCCTCACTTGTACTTATTCGTGGATTCGTACAAATCTGGAACCAACTCTCTACATATGAGTGAATGTCTTCGCACTATGAGGTCAATGTCTTCTAAACTGATTTATCTTCAAAATCTTCTAAGAATGCATATGACCTCTTCCCCTTCCCTCGCATCTCTAATGCTGTCACAGGTACATGTCTGTGGGAGAATCCCTTGGTTCTCATAGTCTGCATTCATTTGCAGAGTTCTTACAGCATCACATAAATTCTCCTAAAGCCAGTTCCTGTCTGACCAGTAGACGGAAGACTTTGACAGCGTTGAAGCCTTTCAGTCTAAACTTCATGGCTAAAGAGAAATTAGCAAGGAAGGGTGGCAAACAGCGTCGTGGGGGTACATAAATGGACCTACCCGACGATCTCTATGAACTATACAAAACTGACCCCGAAGAAAGCTATGGTCAGTGCAAGACAAGAATCCAATGGATTCGAAGATACTGGGCCGAGCAATGGTTCAAGTACAGATTCGTCACCAAGGGGTATGCTGAAAAGAATGCTCTCTCGTGGCCTTGGGGAGATATTCTCTATAAAAATCTTCAACCCAAGACCAGAACTGAAGCCATTGCTCAAGGATTTTACCCTTGCATGGTCCGAGGGCCACAACCTACTGATGCCGACCCATCATCATTGCTATGGTGTCGAGATGACAATCTGTTCAAGTGCAACTATTAGGCTGCAAAGAACTCGGCCAAGGAAAACAAGAAGTCTGTGGGATTAGACTTCAACCCAAGCCCCTCTGCGCCACGTGCTGACAGCACACGCAAAGCTGAACCCAATCTTGTTGGGCCCTTCTACAACTTATAAGGTCTCATCACTCACATTCAGGTTCAAGGGGCAGCCGTGGACCACTCTGCAGATGACGCTGATTCTGACGAAGCGCCTGCACCACCGAAGCCTGTGAAGCAAAAGAAACCAAAGGCTTCAAAGCCCTCCTCTGCACCAAAGGTCTCACGGGTGAAGCCTCTGGCCATTGCACCTCCTGAAGCCAGTGTGCAGTCTGAAGATCTCTCTCGCATCTCCAAGTCTGACAAGTTGAAAAAGCCCATGCAACCAACTGGTCAAGCATTGACTCCTGCTCCTATTTTGAGAAACGAGAATGACGCCATTGATCTGTCTAGCGACGACGATCTTGGCGATGATGCTCTTGAGCAACTGATAAAGAGCAAGCAAGAGGCGGAAATATTCAATAGTCTTCCCCTCTTTGATGTGGAGATTCTGTACAAGTTTATTGATGAGTGGTTTGACAGCCCAGACCTCAGTTTTGATGATCTTCAGCTCCCGATTGGCCTCAGCGTCTCCTTCCATGGAGCCATTGCTCCTGAGCTGGCTCTTGCCCAAAAGATTGTTGAGCTGAAGCACAAGATTGACTATGAAAAGGCTCAGTTCAAGAAGCACATGGCCAAGCTCAATGTTGAAGACATTCAAAACTTCAAGGTCATGATGCATGAGCTCAAGGAGGCATTCCATAAGAAACGATAAGAAGCAAAAGGTTCTCGTGAGCGCATGAAGAATCTTGCTGCCAAATGTGTTCAAGGCTACAATGAAGCTGAAAAGCGCAAGGCTTTGGGGCGACCAGGCATCGACCCCAGAATGGCTGCCAAGAAGAAGAAGAAGCCAGTTGTGGCCGAACCAGAAGCATCAAGCACTACAACAAGAACCCCCCTTTAGCAACGCATCGATGTGTTGTTGTATGTCCATATATTCGTTGCTAAGGTCTACACCAACGGATTAGAATGTGTTGTCGTTGGTGGCGTTGCAAGGGTCTACAACAACGTATATGCATGCATTGGTAAACGGCATGTAGATGTGTTGTAAGATAGCAATGCATAGATCTAGAGCCTAACAACACAACACATGCGTTGTTGGCTACCATGCACAAAAAGATTTTCAAATGGAACTTTTTTTAGGGATAATTTCAAATTGAACTTTGTTAGGTAGTATGAACAATTAATGGCATTTTCTATATTCCATCCAGAATTATTAGGTCAACACCAATAGTGAATAGGAGCCACAATATAATAAACAAAAAGATTCATATATTAAATCGATTGTGTTGAAATACAAAGATCCTGATCCAAAGATTACAAAATGTAAAACTATCTAGTAGTAGCCCAATTTTAGACCTTGCAATCTACAACAAGGTTTGAAACATTGGTCCTGGAAATGACGTTCTAATTATCTAGTGGTAGCCTCTTTCTCGACCTTGCAATCAACATCTTAGCTGTGAATCGTCAACTTAGCTTGCAATCCACAACAACAACAAAATGAGGTGAGTAAATTACAATAAAAAATTAGGTTAATAGAGGAGGCAAAATATAAACGAGGGGCACCATAGTAGCTCTATGCGCAGATTATATATCCAGTTTCTGTAACCTACAGATTTAACAAAAAAATTGTAATTTAGAAGACCAGAAACCTGTACAATATACGTATGCTAACATTAAGTTTGCTCGATCGGATTTTTTTAAACTTTCATAAGACAATAACAAACTTAGTGAATTGGACAAACAAAATTAAGTTCTAGACTTACAAAACACAATGTAGACTGGTTGCGAGTCGTCAATACATCATTATTCATACACTGGTCACAAGCCCAAATTGTTCATCTCATTTTCTAATTTATTGTATACTGAATATGAACTCTGAGTTAATCTGAAATAATGAGAAAGTGATGTTAGTATGCTGAAAATATATTTAAGAAATAAACAAAAATTGTCAAGGGACATGGTTCAATATTTCACGTAAATGATTACTATCCTAATTTGCAAACTGCTTTTTTCAGTAACAATTAGTGTTGTTTGAACCAAAAAATTAGTGCAAAGTAGAATACTCTACAATCAGTTTCAAGTACATTGATAAATGAGACGGGAATTGCAGAAAAAAGATCCAGGAAGTTAATCATTTTGATTTGCCTAGTACCCGTACATGCAGAACTTTACCTCCTTTGCCAAACAGTTAACAGTACTAAATCAGTAGCTGCAAGTACACCATATATCAGTATAACTTCTAACTATTGCATCTTGCATGATATTCAGCACAGAGCAGCCGAGCCACTGTCGCAGATCAAGGAGCTGCACCTAACACTGCTACTGCCCATCAAGGAGCTATTGTCCCTGACTTGCACGTTGACACCTAAACCAAATTCTAACCCAAAAAACCTATCATGGTGGACGGCTGGAAGTGTAACCAGATGGATGGTATTGGTGTAATTGTCTACTGATGATGCAGACACCAAATAGGTGAGAACTAGGACGACACAGGAAACATACAGAACCTAGAGGACAAGATAAAATGTGTATGTGGGGCTCATTCCTTTAGTACAAAGTGTGTCAGTGAAATTAGTGAACATCCATAACACTAATAAGGTGATGTTAATAGTGTTGACCTATTGATATGTGATGGAATTCTCTTTGATGACATGGTCCTAGCTAGCATAAATCTGAGATAATATTGGTACCTAATTGAACGGTTCTGTGATGATCAACTTCACTTGAAAATACTGATTGATTACTCACCTACATAGCAGCAAGAAATAAAAATCTAATGCATAACAAGAAACAGTTTGTTAGAAAAAGAGGATGCAAATATTCTTCATAAATTAGCAAAGATATCCATGGTCGCATATATGTAAACCAGTCAGCTTAGAAGCAACAACCTGCACATGGCGAACTGATAGAAACAAATTAAAGAGGCATGCCCTAAAACTGAAACTCCTAGAATGTAGAAGCGGATGTTTGGGCCTTCTGTGCTCCACAACACCATAGAGGAAAATCCTATTGCATATACTGAAATAATAAATAGACTAAGAACTAGAGGATCCAATAGAGAAACGTGGATGCGTTCGCCAGGCCACTGGTGGATCAGATCGATGAAGATGGCGGCTGAGAAAATGTTGGACTGAGAAAAGAGGAGTATTACAGTAGGTATGGTGATGATGTTTTGGTGGCGGAGGAGGAGGGAGACCTCGAAGGCTGCACTTGAACTGGCACACCATCTTCACGGCGACGTTGCGGATGGCGTACCAGACACGAATCTGGCCCGGATCTCAAACTTTGATAGGTCAGTGTTCAAGATGTCCTCGCCGTCGCCCCAGATCATGGCCACCGGTGGCACCACCAGGTACCATGGAAATCAGATCCAAAATTTCCTGCGAGAAAGATTTGGGTGAGGGGCTTCTGCTGGCATTTCTTGTTCCTTTCGCGACCCTGCATCTCAGTACCTTGCTCCAGGATAAGCAGGACGGGAAACTTGGCCCATGTTTAATTGGAAAACCAACCAAGACGGTGGTGTGCTGAGGATGGAGAGGAGATGATTATGGAGACAGAGAGGAAGGTGAGGAGCAGGTGGGTACGGAGAGGAGGTTAGCTCCTTTTTAGTGGAGGAAGGGGAGGAGTTTAGCTATTCGTGGGGAGGTGGCAGAGGTTGAGGCCACGGCCCAACAACACATGTTGTCTCTCTGTTGCTAACGATGCGTTGGTGTATGTATGTTCTTGTTGTAGTGAAGGCAGGAAGAACCTCGCATTGTCTTCCCGGTCAGTATGACAGGCTCGAAGCCTAAGGTCCCCATAGTGGCTTCGGAGTTCAAGAAAACGAGAGCAGCTGAAGTCGAAGCCAGAAAGCGCAAGACCAAAGCCACCACTGATGATGCTCCACCAACAAAGAAAAGAAAAACAAAGAAGAGAGACCGGGCTGCTTCCACAGAGCCCCTTGTTATCGAGCCAATTTCTGTTGCTCGTCCTTCCTCTGCACATCAAGAATGTCATTTGGTAGTTCATGAGCCTGCTTCCACAGAGGCTCCTGAAGCTGAAGAGAATCCAGATGTTGACCCCACCGCAGCTAAAGACATTGGTCATCAAGACAATGTTGAAGATGATGAAGTCCTTCCTCAGATCAAGCTCAATTTGGTATCATCGCCTGTTCTCACGAACAGTGAACTCATCAGCATTGGTCATCCATTGACGCCAATTGCTCAGGATGACTCATGGGATGATCACCCCCAAGAATCCCCTCGTGATGAAGAATCACCAGTTACTCCCCCAACCAAGGACACCACTCCGGTGATTGACAATGAAGACTTTGAGGCCCAACCAACTCCATCTCCACAGGCGTCGCCAGCGTTTCGCAGGCTTCGCAAAGGACCAAGGCCACAGGTCACATTGTCAAGTGTTCTAGAAGGAGAAGAGCGCCAATACGTTTCACGTGAAGTCTTTCTTGAAGCCTCTCCTACTGCGAACATCCCTGAATCTGAAGCCAAAATGGCTGAAGATATTTCGGCTGCATCGGCCGATGATCAAGAAGAAGAACCAAGAGATGAAGGAAGAGCTGCTACACCCCCGTCCAACCCTGAAGTTGTTCTCGAGGAGAATGTGTCTGACCCTCCAGCTCCTGAAGTGGAGGTTACCAATACTGAGGCTGCCACCAACACTGAAGCCCATGACGTTGTCATGACTGAAGCTAATGTGGCGCCTGAAGCTAATGTGGTGCCAGATGTCGCTGCACCTGAAGCTTATGCTGCACCTGATGCAAATCTGCAGCTTGAAACCAATGCCTCTGCTCCTATACCACCTCCCAAGCCACACACCATCGAGCAAGCATATGATCGTGGTCAGCTTGTTACAGTCCGCTAGCCAATTATGGTTCCTCCGCCTGCTCCCGGACCTCAATTTGCCTATCATGTGGAGCACAGGCCTCGGGTCTAGAAGCCAAAGCCAAGGCTACCACGGTTCCCAGGTACTGCAATGTCACCAGGATCGTTTAATCTGAATGGATTCAAGGCACACAACACATTCTTTGACAGTGACAAGAATCCCTATACAAGGCCAAAGATCTCCTCAGATCGATTCTGGAGTTATCAGTAGCGAAGCTACTATTCTTGCATCTTGTACAATCAGGGGCGCATCTTCCCACATATGCGTCTTGATTGTGAAGCCATTGCTGGACTGCCATGCCTTGAAGAAGCCCTTGACTGCTTCCGTCATGCGGGTATGCTCAACTTTGTGACTGCCAAGGAACACTGGAATGAAGAACTTCTGCTTCAATTCTATGCTACCCTCCACATTCGTGGGTACAACAGGGATCCGAAGACTTGGATCCTTGAGTGGATGACGGGCGATGTCCATCATGAAGCTAAAGCCCAAGACATCATTGAGCTTACAGCCCTGCCCACTCCTGGCGAATATTATGAACTAGGTTGTCAACAACACTAGAATGCTTTGGAGAGCATTTTCCAGAAGCCTGGGCCTAACATGAGCCAAATGCTGAGCGTGATGAAGCCTCTGCCACGCGACGCTGAATAACCAACGGAATTCTTTGTCGAAGACCTAGAGTATCTTCCCCGTACCATTTACCATATCATCAGGAAAACTCTATGGCCTATCAAAGGATATTCATCTGTAGCGAAGCTTGAAGGAGCAATGAAGACTTTGGTTTTCTATATCTTCAATGGCATCAGCTTCAATGCTCAAGACTTCTTCATCAGGCAGTTGGCTGCATCTGGCTCCGACATCTTTGGTCTGAAGTTCTATGCTCCATGGGTAATGCGCATTATCAAGCTTCACTCTGCCTTCAACTATCAGCCGTCTGCGCGCAATCATCTCGTATTCTTGCCAGAGGTTGATCTGTCTGTTGAAGCCATTTACCCAGAGCCTGCAAAGGATCCAATTTATCTTCACAATGTTGATCGTCAAAGCTTCACCTAGCCCATTGAAGGAGTTCAGGCTGTCTCTTGTGTTTATCCCTTGGCTGGCAACACACGTGCCCCTCGTGCCCAAACTGAAGCCACTGGAAGCATGTAACGCCCTCGATGCGGCTATATCTCCCACGTGTCGAAGCACGACTTAGAGGCATAACCGCATTGAAAGCAATGTCGCAAGTGAGGTAATCTTCACACAACCTACGTAATACATAAGGGAAAGAGATACATAGTTGGCTTACAATCGCCACTTCACACAATTACATGAATAAAGCATTACAACATCCAAATACAATCAAGGTCCGACTACGGAACCAAAATAAAAGAAGAACCCCAAATGCGACAAGGTCCCCCGATCGACCCCAACTGGGCTCCACTACTGATCAACTAGAACGAAAACAACTTAAAGGACAAGATCTTCAGCGAGATCCTCCTTGAGCTTGGTTGCGTCACCTGCTCGGTAGCGTCGGCACCTGCAAACTGGTTTTGGAAGTATCTGTGAGTCACGGGGACTCAGCAATCTCACACCCTCGCGATCAAGACTATTTAAGCTTATGGGTAAGGTAAAGGTATGAGGTGGAGCTGCAGCAAGCGACTAGCGTATATGGTGGCTAACATACGCAAAAGAGAGCGAGAAGAGAAGGCAAAGCACGCTCGATAAAAGTATGATCAAGAAGTGATCCTAGAACCACCTACATCAAGCATAACTCCAACACTGTGTTCACTTCCCGGACTCCGCCGGAAAGAGACCATCACGGTTACACACGCGGTTGATGCATTTTAATTAAGGTCAACTTCAGGTTTTCTACAACCGGACGTTAACAAATTCCCATCTGCCCATAACCATGGGCACGGCTTTCGAAAGTTCAAATCCCTGCAGGGGTGTCCCAACTTAGCCCATCATAAGCTCTCACGGTCAACGAAGGATATTCCTTCTAGCGGGAAGACCCGATCAGACTCAGAATCCCGGTTACAAGACATTTCAACAATGGTAAAACAACACCAGCAAAGCCGCCCGATGCGCCGACAAATCCCGATAGGAGCTGCACATATCTCGTTCTCAGGGCACACCGGATAGGTCAAGCTACGAGTAAAACCAACCCTCGAGTTGCCCCGAGGTGGCCCCGCAGGCTGCCCGTTTCGGACCAACACTCAGAGGAGCACTGGCCCGGCGGGGTTAAAATAAAGATGACCCTTGAGTCTATAGAACCCTAGGGAAAAAGAGGCTAGGTGGCGAATGGTAAAACCAATGTTGGGTCTTGCTAGTTTTATTCAAGGCGAACTGTCAAGGGGTTCCCATTATTACCCAACCGCGTAAGGAACGCAAAATCCGGGAACATAACACCGATATGACGGAAACTAGGGCGGCAAGAGTGGAACAAAACACCAGGCATAAGGCCGAGCCTTCCACCCTTCACCAAGTATATAGATGCATTAATTAAATAAGATATATTATGATATCCCAACAAGTAAACATGTTCCAAACAAGGAACAACATCTCCATGTTCCAACAAGGAACAAACTTAAATCTTCACCTGGAACTAACAACGCTATAAGAGGGGCTGAGCAAAGCGGTAACATAGCCAAACAACGGTTTGCTAGGACAAGGTGGGTTAGAGGCCTGGTTCAACAATATGGGAGGCATGATAAGCAAGTGGTAGGTATCGTAGCATAGGCATAGCAAAAGAGCGAGAAACTAGCAAGCAAAGATAGAAGTGATTTCGAGGGTATGGTCATCTTGCGTGAGATCCCGTAAGGAAGAAGAACGAGTCCATGAGGAAGACAAACGGGCGTAGTCGAACGGGTCCTCACAAACGCGACATTATCGGAACCAACCCGAAGAAGCAACACCGGAAAGAAGCACACAACATAGTAAACAACCACGACATGAACATGGCATGATGCACAATCAAGTATGATGCATGTCCGGTTTAATGAAGCATGGCATGGCAAGGTGCACAAGCAACCCTACAAATTAAGTGGAGCTCAATATGCAACGAAGTTGCATATTGAAGAAAACACCACATGACTTATTTAGTTCTCTCTCGTTTAGGTACCCAACAAGATTAAATGTTGTTAGCATGGCAAGAGGTGAAGCACAACAAAACTACCTATCTAGGCAAGTTTAAATGAGGCCGGAAACAACGAACAACAAGTCCGGAAACTCCTCATATGCATCTAGTAATTTAAAGCAAACAACAATTTTAAACATCTTAAAGTTGTTAACATGATGCGGATGACATGTTCAAGTTTATGCAATTTTTATTAAAAGTTGACAAGAGCATTAAGAAGCATTTGTCATCGTGGCGGAAATGAAAGGGGTGCCACGACAATGACAACGGAAATGGTGCCATGGCAACATTCCGGTTCCGATAGCTCACGGAGATACTGGTGCAAAAGGAAAAGTGACGGGAGCATGCAAAAGATGGTGGGGTGATCCCGACTACCGGGTTCCCATGGGTTAGTGGCATGGTAAACGAGTGACAATTCGGACACGGTGCAGACAAAGGGTGCACCCCATACGACACAAGCATTCATTCTCGGACGTTCGTTCTCGGCGGTTATACCTTCAAAGCGTGCAAACGGGACGGTTCGAGTTCGCCGAGGGAAGTAGAGGAAGTAGTTGTTCCGCGACTGTAGTCGTTCACGTTCATAGTGGAAGTAGCGGTTCACGCAACGGTAGTCGAACTTGACGTTCGCGTTACACGGGTCTTCGGCGACGGTCGTCATATATGGTTTGGAGTGGTACTTGCACCTTCGGACTTGACGAATCCAAGGGCTTCGGGGTTCACCGTTGAACTTGACGAAACCCACGACGACGGAGAGGTACGTGTAGGTGGTAGTCGTTCGGGCGGAGAGCGTCGTCGAACTTGGCGTTCTTCGAACTTGCTGGTCTCGTCGAAACGAAGGGGTACTTGGTACAATCCGCGTAGTCATGCACTTGTCGTCGAGGGACTTGATGGTCTTGACAAAACGAAGGGGTACTCGGCAAAACCCTGTTCTTCGGAGGTCGACGGTAGTGGTGAAGCACGGAGCAGCATCTCAAGTCACGGGTGCAGCAACTGTCACAGGCGGAGGTCAGGGCCGGAGCTTCTGGAGGGACCATGGACACAGAGGAGTCCAGGCCATGGCAGGCGAGGAGAAGCAGGGCCATGGGCGTGTCGGGCCGAGGAGCTCCTGGCCGCAGTGGCGCGGCGCCGGAGCAAGGACCAGCGACGAGGCAAGGCAACGAGGAGGAGCCTGCGAGGGACCCTGGCAAGGAGGCAGTGGAGGACGGTGCTAGCGACGCTGGCCTTGGCGAGGAGCTCAGGGGTGGCGCTCGCCCGGGCGGTGGCGGCGGGGCCAGCTTCGAGGAGGAGGTTGCGATACAGAGGGAGAAAGGAGGCGGGACTCAGCACGCCAGCGGGACGGCAGCGGCTGCATGGAGCGGGCAGCGGCCAAGGCGCTCGGGAAGGCGCGGGGAGGAGAGGGGAGGAGGTTGCTGAGGGCGGTCGGTGCTCGAGGAGCTCCTCTCCTCGGGCGCTCGGCGACATGGGGTTCTCGCTCCTGTTTCTCCCTCTCTGGGTGACGGTGCAACGGAGAGGACGAGAGGGGTGCGATGGGATTGGAAGAGAGATGGGGATCGGGTGCGGGGCGTGTGTGGCGGCGGAGGGAGGACGAGCGAACGAGGGGAGGTGCGCGTGGGGATCGGGCTAGGTGGCGCTAGGGTTAGAGCTGGGCCTTGGGAGGCCGGCCCAGTAGAGAAGGGGGATGCGCCTAGGCCTTGGGAGGTGGGCAGAGGGAAAAGGCCAGGAGGCCTGCTGGCTGGATGGCTGCTGGGCGTCTTCTCTCTCTCTCCCTCATAAAACTAATTTGACAGAAAACAAAAGAGAGAAAGGAAAAAAAGAAGAGGGGTTTAGGGAACGAATTTGAACATGACGGTAATTTTATTGGACTCACAAAAATAAGCTTGGTCCGTGAAAATTAGAAAAGGCCAGTTTGAACGATAAGAATTCAAACTCATTTGAATTTAATTCAAATGGGTTTGAACTAGGACGAGGTTTTTGGAGTATCCAAAAATGTTGAGAATTTTGGTAGAGCTCCGGAAAAAGGTAAAAGAATTATCGACAAAGTTTGAGAGTCGAAAATCGGAAGAAGAAAAGGTCAAGGATTTAACATGCAAGTGGGTTGCGGATAATTCCAAATTAATGGAATACTTTATACTAGCTCCCTAAATATTGGGAGTGTATGTTATAAAGAGAATCACCACGTGAATTCCCTCGATTTAAATGGATCAAAGATCCATGCCATTTGTTTAGTTGAGTTAAGAAAAATAAATGGCATGATGGCATGATGACATGATGCAATGATGAATGCAAAGAACCAAACAAATCACACAACGAAACCTGGAAACCCTGGAAGGCATCTGAAGCTCCGGTCTTGGGGCGACACAACACTCCACCACTACGAGAGGATCTCGTCCCGAGATCTGGAATGGCACCGGAGGGAAACAGAAGAGGAAGAGAACAGGTAAAACTAAGTTGCTTCTTTGACAAATGAGTGAGACCAAAGAACCTTGAAAAGGTTTGAGCAAAATGAAAGAAAGAAAGCAACGAAGAAGAACAAAGTTGAAAGCACTCCGTTAAGAAAGAGGAATAAGAAAGAACCGATTCGGGTAGCACTTCGGTTGAAAAGAGATGAAGACTTGATAAAATGAGAGAGCTTGAGCAAAAAGGGACACAACAATCCGGTTAAATGGATAAACCAAGAAAAGAACACGATCCTGACAAAACAAAAAGATGGGTTGAAGAGAGCAACATCACAATGTCTCCGGAAGAAAAGAATAGAAGATAGATAATTGAAATAAAAGAATGGAGAAGAAAATGCCATCTTATGCCACAAAAGAGCTTGAGAAGGAATCCTTAGGAGACGGGTCGAGCGGAGTTGTTGGAACACCAACAACGAAAAGAATACACTTGATATGGTCTTATGGAATACATCTCAAATTATGAGGTGACAACCTGCCACTCACGGAAAAGATTTGATTGGATTTATAAGAACAAGGAGACGAGAAACTTATTTCACCGGGAGGATAAATGAAGAACTTGGGTCATTATAAGCACCATAGATAGCAACAATCCTTCGGGAAGGCTGTAGGAGAAATATAACCCAAGATAACTCCAATGAAGAGATTGATGGATTTAAGATACCTCATTCTTGACAACATGTGAATCATGAAACATGAACTCAAGTTATGAAGAATGACATAGCACCACCTCAAATGATACGGTAGAAGGAATTGCACTCCGGATTGCAAGAAGAAGAAAGCTTGAGCTCCTGTGAAAAGAATCTCAATGGAAACTTTGAGAAGGAATTAAATCCTTGATGAACCATCATGTAGCACCTTCATGAAGAACTCCGTTAAACAAAATAATGATCAAACGGGAGGAAAGAAAGGTTGAAAACACAAGGTGAAACCTTGTAATGACTAGATGGATCTTCACGATGATATAATTGAGAGAACTTGGAACTCCAGGAAAGAAAGATGAATAATTGAGATCAGGAATTTTATGAGCCTCCGGAATAGGGAATTGAGTTCACTCGATGAAATAAGAATAAGAATTACATCATGCTTATCCTTCACCATTTTAAATTGATGACTAGCAGCGGATTTGGCATACCACTTATTCTCGTAGAAAAGATTAAGAGAGATATAACATAAACTTGAGAATGTCTTCCACGAACCACCAGTAGAATTAGGAAACAACGAATGAATTGATATGATAAGAAGAAGAAGAAAATCTTGAACGAACCACCGTAAGCATTGAAAATGAACAAAGAGAAGATAAAGAAACACCGGGAAGAATTATAAAATGAACGAAGATGCTTGAGAGGATTAAGATACATGAGAACGAAGAGATCACGAGCCAATTAAAGATCACTTGAACGAAGCACCGGTAAAATTGGAGAATGATAGCTGAAAGCTGAGAATGAATAATCCCGAAATGATGGCCTTCGGAGAATCAAACTGAAAAGACTCCTGAATTACTCCGGATGGGTGAGAAAGAATTCTGACAATCGAAAACAGTTATGAGAGGATGGCAACAATCTCGAATGACGAATCTTGAAGAGAATGGAGCAAGGTTGAAAGAAGAATCTTCTTCGGTCTTCCAAACTGAGAATGACGACGAGAAATACCATCATGACTTATTTAGGCACTCCGGAAGAATCAAAACAAAGAGGTTGAGCCAACGACGAAAAGAATTTGAAAGATCTTGGAGAAACCCTCTGACTGATGAAAATTCATTCTTACATCACACTTCGAAAAGAAATTTGGATAGCTCCGGGAAAATAAGAAGAGTCAGGTAAGATCCTGGAAAAAGACCCGTGGGTTAGGGCCCACTCAAAAGAAACACCGTTGAAATTATTACTCGAAAAGAGAGATTGCACCGGTTGAATTAAAATGCTTGAATGAGATAACAGCCTCGAGATAGGTTGAACGGATCTTGAATGACAAGACGAGCCTTCTGAGGTATCTTCAGGGCACCGGAACAATTGAATAACGAGAAGTGGATGATTATGAGGTGCAACGGCATGAGAAAACATTTGAAATGAGGAAAAGGGGATATGGTCCACAAAGCTTGACTTGGTTCCACCGGAGAAGAAAAGAATGAATAATGGTGAACTAGAAGCTCCGTTAAAATCTTCATGAGAAACACCGGGTAAGAACATAGACGGAAAAGGATGGAGAGACTTCACAAGAATAAAAGGATACTTGATTAAGATATCGGATACCAAGAAAAAAAAGGGGGGGGGGGGGGGGAAAAAACAAAGGCAACTTGGAGACGGATGAAACAAACAACGTTGATGAAAAACTAAGATTGGATTTTGCGGATGTTGAAATGATCGGATCCACTTGAAGAGAAGCACACCGGTTGACAAGAAATTGAAATGACAAACTCGATGATCGAGAAGGATTAGTATTCACATCGAAGTATGAGAACACCATTTGGGGGAAGGTATGGAATCAACATTTGACATTGAAGCAACTCAAATACCACAGCTCAAAACAAAACAAAGGATTGGCTTGCAGAATAAGCCAGAACAAACATATGATAGAGATTTCATCCGAAGTTTTCGTGGTGGGGCCTACACGGGCTCTATCGTACAGCACCATCATGTACAAGGCAGTGCAAATGACATACGAAGTGTCCGCAAGTCGGCATAGCCAAGGACTCTTTAAGACACAACGAGACCACTGTAAAACCAACCGTGGATAGGCGGACCACTAGACGTCGAACCCCAATTTCATATCATATATCCGTCGGAAAGATATCCTAAGAGCTACTTGAATTCCCACTTATAAACTCCCGAAACTTTCCTGTTATGCAATCAGGTGTTGGGGATACAGAGGAAGCATAATATCTCACCCAAAACTAGCAATTCCTACATCCAGCTGTATCCATCCTTCAACACATAACCGAGAAACCTTCGGAAATCATCTACCTCAACCTTCGAAAAGCATCTATTATACGAGTTATGGCAATACTCCCGAACTCCCACCCCAGTACTGGGTGGCATCGAGGTTATCTCACCAACAACTGCATAAAAGAGATTTTCGATGTCGGCGAAACTAAACTTAGGTATTCCAGAACTGCAATGATAAAATTGTGATGACAACACCTCGGAGCTCAACCCCCCGGGACACTGCCACAACCCCTAAATGACAGGAGGCACCAAGAACAATGTTCTCGTCACAAAACCACCGGAACGATTCCAAGATACCCGCGTGATCCTAAAAAAATTAGTGGAATTTGAGAAGAGAAGAGTCAAAACTCTACGTCAGGATGCCTCACCAGAGCGATGAAGGGACTGGGGAGTAAAAAGAATTCCTAACTCTTCGATATATATATATATATAATTCCTAAATGAATCAAAACTTTTTTCTAGACTCAAATACGCCAGCGATTCGATCAAGCAGGGGGCTCCTAAGGTCGGGGAAGGCTCTGATTACCAACTTGTAACGCCCTCGATGCGGCTATATCTCCCACGTGTTGAAGCACGACTTAGAGTCATAACCGCATTGAAAGCAATGTCGCAAGTGAGGTAATCTTCACACAACCCATGTAATACATAAGGGAAAGAGATACATGGTTGGCTTACAATCGCCACTTCACACAATTACATGAATAAAGCATTACAACATCCAAATACAATCAAGGTCCGACTACGGAACCAAAATAAAAGAAGAACCCCAAATGCGACAAGGTCCCCCGATCGACCCCAACTGGGCTCCACTACTGATCAACTAGAACGAAAACAACTTAAAGGACAAGATCTTCATCGAGCTCCTCCTTGAGCTTGGTTGCGTCACCTGCTCGGTAACGTCGGCACCTACAAACTGGTTTTGGAAGTATCTGTGAGTCACGGGGACTCAGCAATCTCACACCCTCGCAATCAAGACTATTTAAGCTTATGGGTAAGGTAAAGGTATGAGGTGGAGCTGCAGCAAGCGACTAGCGTATATGGTGGCTAACATACGCAAAAGAGAGCGAGAAGAGAAGGCAAAGCACGGTCGATAAAAGTATGATGAAGAAGTGATCCTAGAACCACCTACGTCAAGCATAACTCCAACACCGTGTTCACTTCCCGGACTCCGCCGGAAAGAGACCATCATGGTTACACACGCGGTTGATGCATTTTAATTAAGGTCAACTTCAGGTTTTCTACAACCGGACGTTAACAAATTCCCATCTGCCCATAACCGCGGGCACGGATTTCAAAAGTTCAAATCCCTGCAGGGGTGTCCCAACTTAGCCCATCACAAGCTCTCACGGTCAACGAAGGATATTCCTTCTAGCGGGAAGACCCGATCAGACTCGGAATCCCGGTTACAAGACATTTCGACAATGGTAAAACAAGACCAGCAAAGCCGCCCGATGCACCGACAAATCCCGATAGGAGCTGCACATAGCTCGTTCTCAGGGCACATCGGATAGGTCAAGCTACGAGTAAAACCAACCCTCGAGTTGCCCCGAGGTGGCCCCGCAAGCTGCCCGTTTCGGACCAACACTCAGAGGAGCACTGGCCGGGGGGGTTAAAATAAAGATGACCCTTGAGTCTGCAGAACCCAAGGGAAAAAGAGGCTAGGTGGCGAATGGTAAAACCAATGTTGGGCCTTGCTGGAGGAGTTTTATTCAAGGCGAACTGTTAAGGGGTTCTCATTATTACCCAACCGCGTAAGGAACACAAAATCCGGGAACATAACACCGATATGATGGAAACTAGGGCGGCAAGAGTGGAACAAAACACCAGGCATAAGGGCGAGCCTTCCACCCTTTACCAAGTATATAGATCCATTAATTAATAAGATATATTATGATATCCCAACAAGTAAACATGTTCCAAACAAGGAACAACATCTCCATGTTCCAACAAGGAACAAACTTCAATCTTCACCTGCAACTAACAACGCTATAAGAGGGGCTGAGCAAAGTGGTAACATAGCCAAACAACGGTTTGCTAGGACAAGGTGGGTTAGAGGCCTGGTTCAACAATATGGGAGGCATGATAAGCAAGTGGTAGGTATCGCAGCATAGGCATAGCAAAAGAGCGAGAAACTAGCAAGCAAAGATAGAAGTGATTTCGAGGGTATGGTCATCTTGCCTGAGATCCCGCAAGGAAGAAGAACGAGTCCATGAGGAAGACAAACGGGCGTAGTCGAACGGGTCCTCACAAACGCGACATTATCGGAACCAACCCGAAGAAGTAACACCGGAAAGAAGCACACAACATAGTAAACAACCACGACATGAACATGGCATGATGCACAATCAACTATGATGCATGTTCGGTTTAATGAAGCATGGCATGGCAAGGTGCACAAGCAACCCTACAAATTAAGTGGAGCTCAATATGCAACGGAGTTGCATATTGAAGAAAACACCACATGACTTATTTAGTTCTCTCTCGTTTAGGTACCCAACAAGATTAAATGTTGTTAGCATGGCAAGAGGTGAAGCACAACAAAACTACCTATCTAGGCAAGTTTAAATGAGGCCGGAAACAACGAACAACAAGTCCGGAAACTCCTCATATGCATCTAGTAATTTAAAGCAAACAACAATTTTAAACATCTTAAAGTTGTTAACATGATGCGGATGACATGTTCAAGTTTATGCAATTTTTATTAAAAGTTGATAAGATCATTAAGAAGCATTTGTCATCGTGGCGGAAACGAAAGGGGTGCCACGACAATGACAACGGAAATGGTGCCATGGCAACATTCCGGTTCCGATAGCTCACGGAGATACTGGTGCAAAAGGAAAAGTGACGGGAGCATGCAAAAGAAGGTGGGGTGATCCCGACTACCGGGTTCCCATGGGTTAGTGGCATGGAAAACGAGTGACAATTCGGACACGGTGCAGACAAAGGGTGCACCCCATACGACACAAGCATTCATTCTCGGACGTTCGTTCTCGGCAGTTATACCTTCAAAGCGTGCAAACGGGACGGTTCGAGTTCGTCGAGGGAAGTAGAGGAAGTAATTGTTCCGCGACTGTAGTCCTTCATGTTCATAGTGGAAGTAGCGGTTCACGCGACGGTAGTCGAACTTGACGTTCGCGTTACACGGGTCTTCGGCGACGGTCGTCATATATGGTTCGGAGTGGTACTTGCACCTTCGGACTTGATGAATCCGAGGGCTTCGGGGTTCACCGTTGAACTTGACGAAACCCATGACGACGGAGAGGTACACGTCGGCGGTAGTCGTTCGGGTGGAGAGCGTCGTCGAACTTGGCGTTCTTCGGACTTGCTGGTCTCGTCGAAACGAAGGGGTACTTGGTACAATCCGCGTAGTCGTGCACTTGTCGTCGAGGGACTTGATGGTCTTGACAAAACGAAGGGGTACTCGTCAAAACCCTATTCTTCGGAGGTCGACGGTAGTGGTGAAGCACGGAGCAGCATCTCAAGTCACAAGAGCAGCAAATGTCACAGGCGGAGGTCAGGGCCGGAGCTTCTGGAGGGACCATGGACACAGAGGAGTCCAGGCCATGGCAGCCGAGGAGAAGCAGGGCCAGGGGCGTGTCGGGCCGAGGAGCTCCTGGCCGCAGTGGCGCGGCGTCGGAGCAGGGACCAGCGACGAGGCAAGGCAACGAGGAGGAGCCTGTGAGGGACCCTGGCGAGGAGGCAGTGGAGGACGGTGCTAGCGACGCTGGCCTTGGCGAGGAGCTCAGGGGCGGCGCTCGCCCGGGTGGTGGCGGCGGGGCCAGCTTCGAGGAGGAGGGCGCGATGTAGAGGGAGAAAGGAGGCGGGACTCGGCACGCCGGCGGGACGGCAGCGGCTGCATGGAGCGGGCGGCGGCCAAGGCGCTCGGGAAGGCGCGGGGAGGAGAGGGAAGGAGGTTGCTGAGGGCGGTCGGTGCTCGAGGAGCTCCTCTCCTCGGGCGCTCAGCGACATGGGGTTCTCGCTCCTCTTTCTCCCTCTCTGGGTGACGGTGCAAGGGAGAGGACGAGAGGAGTGCGATGGGATTGGAAGAGAGATGGGGATCGGATGTGGGGCGTGTGTGGCGGCGGAGGGAGGACGAGCGAACGAGGGGAGGTGCGCGTGGGGATCGGGCTAGGTGGCGCTAGGGTTAGAGATGGGCCTTGGGAGGCCGGCCCAGTAGAGAAGGGGGATGCGCCTAGGCCTTGGGAGGTGGGGAGAGGAAAAAGGCCAGGAGGCCTACTGGCTGGATGGCTGCTGGGCGTCTTCTCTCTCTCTCTCTCATAAAACTAATTTGACAGAAAACAAAAGAGAGAAAGGAAAAAAGAAGAGGGGTTTAGGGAACGAATTTGAACATGACGGTAATTTTATTGGACTCACAAAAATAAGCTTGGTCTGTGAAAATTAGAAAAGGCCAGTTTGAACGATAAGAATTCAAACTCATTTGAATTTAATTCAAATGGGTTTGAACTAGGACGAGGTTTTTGGAGTATCCAAAAATGTTGAGAATTTTGGTAGAGCTCCGGAAAAAGGTAAAAGAATTATCGACAAAGTTTGAGAGTCGAAAAGCGGAAGAAGAAAAGGTCAAGGATTTAACATGCAAGTGGGTTGCGGATAATTCCAAATTAATGGAATAGTTTATACTAGCTCCCTAAATATTGGGAGTGTATGTTATAAAGAGAAGCACCACGTGAATTCCCTCGATTTAAATGGATCAAAGATCCATGCCATTTGTTTGGTTGAGTTAAGAAAAATAAATGGCATGATGGCATGATGACATGATGCAATGCACATGATGCAATGATGAATGCAAAGAACCAAACAAATCACACAACGAAACCTGGAAACCCTGGAAGGCATCTGAAGCTCCGGTCTTGGGGCGTCACAAAGCACCATTGCCCAAAGGCCTCGGAAGCGATCTCGTGTTCTCAATGACCGAGAGCTTCTCGTCGCTCTACATCAGAAACAGGATAAGCATCATGACTGGCTTAAGCGTCAGATGCAAAGCCTCTTGGTGGACGTCAATCGCATTCGCAATCTTGCCACCAAGAATGCCTTTGTTACACATGAAACCTGTCGGAGGTCCTGGAAGAGTTTGACATTGCTCACTGCTGAAGCGGATCTTCAAGACGATGGCTTCACAGAAAGATTCAAGTTTGACTCCACTCCTCCAAGGAATGCTCACTTGCGTTGGACTCCCTCACTTGAAGACTCTGACTATTCTTCCTCAACTGCAACGGTGAATGCCAGAGTCATAGATGATCAAGATGATGCCACTTCACCACCTCCACCTTCAGCGCGTGTCGACACTGCACCAAGTTCTTCTGCACCACCGAACCTCAACAACGACCCTGCTGCTTCACCTCCTCCTCATGGGAACGAGTAGAAGCTCTATGTCTTCAAACCTTTTTGGTCATTACTGACAAAAGGGGGAGAAGCATATGAGTTGATAGTCTTCAAGCGGGTCCATATGGGTGGTTGCTTTACTTTTGCTACATTTGCCAAGTGCTTACAACTCTCGTTTTTGATACATTTGGTTCATTTTGAGTTGTAACACTTAAACTTGATGGTCGTCTGCTACCTTTTCGACACTATGTGATGCGACGATAAATTCCGCACGAAGTCATTTTGCAGACGTCCATTCTTCATTATGCATGTCATTATCTTCGATATATCCTTTCATGCATGATGAATTGTCTTCTTAAGTAGAAGAGGAGCTCCGCAAGTACAACCTGCCATGTGCATTTGCATTCAAAAGCAAAATACATGCACATCTTCAAGGGGAGCCTTTCTGCTACTTACGAAGACAATACCTAAATCCTTTACAATTTCACATACTTTTATCCCCATTGAAAACTTCAACCAGATTGTCATCAATCACCAAAAAGGGGGAGATTGTGAGTGCATCTAGTGCCACCCCTAGTTGGTTTTGGAGTATTGACGACAAACCTGGTTGAGGGACTAATGTGTTTGTAAGAATTGCAGGACAACACAGGTAGAGTTCCCTCATTGATTCGGTTTTCCTACCGGAGATGACCCCTAAAAATGTATGAAGACATTGAAGACAAAGGTGGTATGTGAAGACATTCACATTGAAGACTATGACAAGAGAAGACATCGCATGAAGACTATGGAGCGTGAAGACTTAGTTGTTTCGTCGTTTCCTTTTCTTCTTTGTTGAGTCATAGGAACCACCGTACTGTTAAGTGTGGTCCAAGTGAACCAGTCAGAATGACTGAAGTGATGCTTAACCAAAATCCTATGTCTTCGAGCGAAGATAATGAGAGCAAATCTTATCTAGAGTTGGATAAGTCAGCCTTGCTTGTAGCCCAAGTAAAGTTGTCGTGTGTGTTTGAAATCTGACCGTTGGAACACGTGTCAGTTCCTTAGTGACCCAGGGTCATTTCGGACAAATCAGGTCGGGTTGCCTAGTGGCTATAAATAGCCCACCCCCTACATCATAAATTGGTTGGCTGCTCAGAGTTAGTGCACGACTTTTGTCGTTTGAGAGCAACCCACTTCGAAGCCTTTGAGAGAGAAATCCTTGCGAGGACAAAGCCCTAAACACCCAGAGACAAAGAGTGTTAGGCATCACTGAAGTCTTCCTGTCTGTGTGATCTGAAGACTTATTACACTTGAGGACTGTGAATCCTCCAGCCGGTTAGGCGTCGCGTTCTGAGCATCCAAGAGTCATTGTGGATCGCCGGTGAACGAAGTCTGTGAAGGTTTGGAAGTCTACCTTGAAGACTTGCCAGAGTGATTGGGCGAGGACTGGGTGTCCTTAGCTCAAGGGGAATAAGGTGAAGACGCGGTCTTCTGAGTTAAATCTCAGCCTCCCTAACCAGACGTACAGTTGTCACAGCAACTGGAACTGGTCCAACAAATCATTGCCTTCAACGAGCTACTGGTTCTATCCTTCCCATCTCTTTATTTGCAGTTGGTCCTTGTGAAGTCATTGCCTGTCTGCATTATCTTTTGTCTTCACTGAGTGACTGCTTGTTCTGATTGGCTTCATACTATCTTCCATCCTGATCCATACTGCCTAGCTGCTATTAGTCTTTGTGCTTTCACTTCATTGAATACTTGACTATGGCTTGCCTAGTGTAGTCTACCTTCCGCTGCATGGTAATAGGTTTATTTCTATCGTTTGTCTTCGAAACTTCCATGTTTTGAAGACTTTCATAAAAATCGCCTATTCACCCCCCTCTAGTCGATCACTAGCACTTTCATCTAGACATTAGGACAAATTGCTAAACTTCAATCCGAGGGCCATAGAGAAGGCACCCAAGGAGAATTCTGCAATGTTATCCATTCGATTTGCTTGAAATTGATATCAGGATAATGAGCCAATGGTTTCGTGTGAATAAAGCACACACATAAGACCATCATGTAGATATGTCTTTTAGAACCATGGAATACCTTAATAGTCTACTCAATGGTTGGGAAGAGACACTTACCTCGACTTGATGCATTCAAGGAGTCTGAGTGGTTCAGCATACACTTTAAGGTGTGCGAGCCTTAAAATTTGCCTCCCTATATCACATGTAATGCACACAAAATCCAAATATTGTTAGAATTTAGCATCATAATAATCATAAACCATTGGAATTGCTGATAGTTTCGGTTTCAACCCAGTGTCAATGATGACCAAAGCGGGAATGCCAAGTTTGTCATGCAAAATACACTCTAGAAAACTATCTCGTACGCAACATGTGCTACTGGTTTTGTAGTGTGTGTGTGTAGTGCAATGCCGATGATACATAGAGAATGTGCTTGTCATATCCGTTGCATATGGTAAAGAGAAGATATTCCTCTTTGTTGTCATCATAAGTTTCACTATGGAAACTATTTTGACGGATACCTCTATAGTTTAGTAGGGTACGAGTTAAACCGGAAAGCCATAAAGCATCCTGATGTTACTCGAGTGCCCACAGGGACAGTAAATATGACTCAAGTTGAGCCAACAAATACCTCATCGCGTCTATTGATTTTAAAATATCTCTTTTCTCTCAACGAGAGTGGAAACATTTCACTTCCTTGAGTATAGAGTTCATGGTGCATATGTCCACATGGCACAAATCATCTTTCATCAGATTGACCCCCGTAAAAGCCTATATATAGACATGAACATTCTCAAGAAAATCACTGTCAGATATATAGAATACGGACAAATGAATTTGTACCAAAGTACTGATACAATATATTGTGATATACAATATATGATGACAACAATACTTATATTGTTATTACCACAACATAAATGGACACCAGTCAGGAGATAGAGCGAATATTCATAGTCCCCAAACATGTCGGTTGAGGCATATTCAACCTTCACGTTCTCCGTGCCCATAGGGTCCCATCACCGCTGGTGATGTCGGGTTAAAGGGGGAAGAAAGATTCAAACATTTTCCCTTGAGTTTCATTGTGTCACATGAGTTGTTGATACAGAATAACTAGATGCAGAGATCTAAATCAATATAATGCCTTATGATGTATAAGACAATATTTTTCTGTCAGCAGTGTGATTCCGACCAGAGATGAATATCGTGGTCTTGGATTGCACACATCATCCCACAAGAGGTAGGGTAGTGATGGCCATTGAGGGCGAATGCCTCGTAAATTAAAGACCATCATGGTAATGTTGCAATGAATTTTGTAAAATTAATGGATATTTCAAGAAGTTAGCTTGAAACTATTAGTGTGAACTTCCAATTGTTAAGCATGACATGTTGTAGATAATCTCCAAAAGAAATTTTGGAGTGCCCTATGTCATAACTTAATTAAAAATGTATGGGAGAGCACATTGTAAAGCAATCATAATGTCGAAACGACAAAATGTAGGCTTTTATTGATAGTCATCAATAATCTGCGTAGGCAATAGATCCACATGACTACTTTGTGATCCCAAACATTAATTTGAAGAAATCACCTTGAATTTTGCATCTGTATTTGCAAGAAATTAAAAATCTCAATTATAAATAGACGTATTAATCTCGACATATGACGAACATGAAAAAAATATACATCCTAGAAAGATTCCGGAATACATCGTACTCATCAGAAAAATAGTACTATAAGCTACTGAATATGCTTTGCAAGATATTAAAATCTCAATTGCAAATAGACATAATTAATCTCGACACGTGACGAACGTGAAAATATATTACATCAATTTAGGATCGGAATACATCGGTACTCACACAGAACAGTACTGAAATATAACATGTCTAAAACAGGAATAAAATCACTCCTAGAACTACTGGTAGGTCACATATCTGCTAATATGCTAAATCAATGGAGCAAATAAGCAAAGATAGTAATAGCTGCTGGTTGCCTGAGTTTGCAGTGCATGCAGATAGGCCACGCAAGGCAGCACTGGTCAGCCCGAGTAGATAAGGGAGAGTGACGAGAGGAAAGAAAATTTCCCCAGCTAATTCGATCCTAAATCCACATCGAGACAGGCGGAGGCCCCCACGACCGGCCGGCTGCATCACCGGCAGCGAGATGATCTCCCGCCGCGCTCGCCCTCGTCGGAAGAATCTCCAACAAGGAGGGTGTAGGGGGCGACGCCGTTGGAGGCGCCATTCGTGAACCCGAGCGCTGCCGGGCTCCATGTGCTAGCGCGGCCGGAGCGGCTGCTCGACGGTGGGTACGCCAGCGGGACGCCGAGCGCCAAGAGGAGGCGGCGACCGGCGAGCTTGTTAGAAGGGAGAGAGGAATTTGGTGGAATAGTTTTATATATTGCTTGAGCCTCGTGGGCATATATATATGAGTACATGATCTATTTGGAGTACAAGGCAAGCCAGAATATTTCCTAGTCTAACCTATGTTTCCTAATACAATCACGTTACTCAACATCCCCCCGCAGTCACAACGGTAGCGACGCAGACGGTGAGACTGGAGAAGAATCCGAAGGCAAGCCGACGGACGCCCCCCCACAGTCGTAACGGTCGACGCATCGCGGAGTCGTGGCTGGAGTGGAAACCAACGAGGTTGCTCAAGCAGGCGGTAGCCCTTTGTGCCATTTGTCGAGGTAGCCGAGAGCCAAGGGTGGTGTAGCCGTGGTCGAGGTAGCCGCGCGAAGAATGTCGCGGTCGATGTCGAGTCGGGGAGCCGGTGTCGAGGATGTCGCCATGGAGCCGCGGGCGCAACAGAGCGCCGAGTTAGCATGGGCGCAGTGGTGTCGAAGTAGTGGTGTGCCGGGAAGAAGACGTTGTTGACGACGCGTCGCGGCGGGTTTGCCAAGCCCGGGGACACATCGTAGACGAAGGCACACACCGGCGTTGCCAGCACCGGGCATGCGTAGATGGACAAAGACGAAGTTGACGAAGCGCCACACCAGGCTTGCCAGGCCTGGGGAAACGTCGTGGACGAAGGCACGCATCGGTGTTGCCAGCACCAGGCATGCATAGACGAGGACCTGCACAAGTTGTACGCCATGTCGGAGGAGTCGAAGAGGCTAGCAGAGAAGGACTCGACGACGGTTGCGGCGTCAATCAGCACGGAGCCGATGTCGCCTGCTGTTGTCGGAGTAGACGAAGTGGTCGGGGTAGATGACGGCGACGCTGGCGACGGGCCGGTGCTGGACGAAGACGAAGGAGGTGGACGGGCGGCGGCGGCTACGTGGGTAGCGGCGGCGGCCAAAAAAGAGCGGCGGCGGCCTGACGGCGGCGGCGGCTAGGTGAGGAGCGCGGCGGCGGTGCTCGAAGTAGGCATTCCCGCGCCAAGGGAGGTGGCGCGACGCATACCATAGGAAGTCAACGCGCGTGGACGACGAAGTGGACCGTGGGTCGCCGCGCTACGGCCCGAAGGGGCGACACAGCGGCGGCGGGCAGGCCGGGGTGACGGCGGGAAGACCTCGGGGCGGCGGCAGGGACCGCGGGCCGCGGCGCAACAGCCCGAAGGGGCGGCGGGCGGAGGAGCACGGGTCGGTGCAACCGCGGGGACGACCTCTAGACGGCGGCATGGACTGCGTGCCACGCTCGCTACGGCCCGACGGGGCGACGCAGTGGCGGCGCGAGGGTCGGTGCCGCCACGGGAACGACCTAGAGCAGACGGCCTCTGGGCGGCGGTGGACCGCGGGCTGCGGTACTACGGCCCGAAGGGGTGACGTAGCGGTGACGCGGGTCGGTGCAGCTGGGAGAAGAACCACGGGGCAGCGGCGCTGCGGCCCGATGGGGCGACGCAACGGCAGCCCATTACTCGATCGGTAGAGGGGCGCGCTAAACTCGGGACGGTCTTCACGGGGCCTGCGGAGGCGCGTGCAACCGACGGGCCAGGTCGGTCGCACGGTGTAGATGAGGCGGATCGCGGCGGCGGCGGGTGATCAATCCGATCGCGCGCGAGGTCGGGGATGCTACTCGGTGGAGGCGCGATGGCGGCGGAGTCCAAGATGAAGCCGGCGGCGGCGGGCGGCAGGGCGGCTATGATTGGCCGCCACATGGTGCGAGGCCGCCGGGTCGGGGTGATGTAGGTGTCCCGGTCGGAGCAGGGCGGTGACGGCCGGTGTAGATTGACAGGTGGGCCGTCGCACGAAGGGCGGCGGTGTAGAGCCGCCGCATGACGCGAGGCCGCCGGGTCGGGGCGACCGGCGGACCGACGCAAGGACGCCGCGCAAGGACGCTGGGTCGTGGCGACCGACGGGCAGACGCGCGGACGACGTGCGAGGCCGTCGGGTCGGTGAAGAAGCCGGCCGATCGCGCCGGTGTTGGAGTAAAGACGCACGGGATCGACGGCGGCGATGAGCGACGCAAACCGGATCAATAAACCGGAAAACCAAAAAAAGACGTCGATCAAAGCGACCGACGGGAGAAAGAAAACTCGGATCAAAGGATCGAAGAAAAAATAGGGCAGACGGCCAATACGGCCGGCGGACGAACCCTAGGTACGGGCGGCGCGGCCCCCGGCGGCAGTCATAAAGGCCGACCGCCCCAAGGGCGGCGCGCAGGTGCGGAAGCGGCGGCGGCTAGAGTTTAGAATTGACTTGCGATAGATTTCATGTTAGAAGGGAGAGAGGGATTTGATGAAATAGTTTTATATATTGCTTAAGCCTCGTAGGTATATATATATAGAATTACGTGATCTACATAAAGTACAAGGCAAGCCAGAATATTTCCTAATCTAACCAATGTTTCCTAATACAATCACCTTACTCAACAGAGCTCCCGCGCGCAGCAAAGATGGAGGAATGGCAGGGGAAACCATGGCCGTGGCGTCAAGGTCCGCGCAGTGCTGTGCGTCAGGGCGACGCCGATTGTCGCCGTTGCTCGGACTTGAGCGCAGGGCCATCTCCACCGCGTGATGCGGCTGCGCTACGGAGAGCCGGGCCGAGCTCCGCTCGGAGGAGCGGCGTGTCGTGGCTGTTGTCTCCGCTGCGCCCGGAGGACTGATGCGTCTGCGCGCGTCCTCGGCGAGGTTGTTGCCGTTGCAGTGATGGCGAGACGGCGACCGCTAGTTCCAGTTCAAGAAATTAGAAAAAGACATGGTACCTTCTTCTTCCCTTTGCATGACTTCCTTGGTCAAGGATCTTCTCCGGTTGATGCTTCAGACATCTATTCATCTCACCATGTTCACATACTATGTGCAGAAAAAGCAGTTAATCTCTAGATCACGGGAAGAACAAAAATTAAACGGAATCATTGTTCCCTGATTGATTTCCCTATGCTCGTTCAGGCAGTCAATAGGCAGTCGCTGTGTGCTGACGCCGTTTAAGGCGTTCGTGCTTGACGTTGGCTGCGGCCGCCGCCGCCGACTGGAAGAGTCCCGCTGATGGTGTCCGCGCCGCCGGAAGGAGCGAGGCCGCATCACCCCGCGCTGGAGGACGCCCCATGCGCCGCCGGACGAGGCCTGCGGCGTCGCGCGCCCGTCGGTGGCCACCGCGCTGCAGGGCTACATCACAATCGAGAGGCGTCTTCTCTGATTTCGTGGCCTTCTCGCTTTCGGTAGAGCCGAGTGCATGATTAACGAGTTGAAAGTAATCCAGAAACAGATCGAGAGACATTCAACTGTAGTATTGTTTATTGATGATTGACAAGCTATTTATACAAGGGTTTATCTAGGTCTAAGTCGACTAAAACTTCCCGAAGTCTAAGTCACTGACGTCATCATTTTTTTTCTTTTTGAGAGTGTCATCCATGTTTGTACGCAGCCTATTGTTTGTGCGTTCTCCCGGCCATTACTTCTTCCTGTGTTTTGGGTTGGGCCCGCCCCTCTCTTTATGTACCCTTTTCTTCTTTTGTACTTCCTTTGTTTTGAATTACTTGTTGTAAGTATAGATGTATTTAGATATATTTTAGTTTTAGATATATTCATTTTTGCGACGAGTAATTTGAAATGGACGGAATATTTTCTATTATTAGACTGGACTTGTCTCACCGCAGATTTTTGTTGGGCCGGTTTGCCTTTTCTTTTTCTTCTATGTTGAATCTTCATTTTTCTGTTGGGCCGGTTTGCCTTTTCTTTTTCTTCTATGTTGAATCTTCATTTTTCTTGTTTTGCTGACAAACCACCGAGAGGACCAAAAATATATTCACTCACTTTGTATAAAGAAGTTCCGAAGAAAAAGGTAAACAACAGAGAATAAGATGCGAAAAAACTGGAGGAAAAGGACATACAAGTTGAATCATTTTGTATCATTTCAAAAACATTTATGTAACTGAGAAATTAAAAGGCAACAGAAAAAAAGTAAAAAGTAAGAAAACCAGTATGTACAAATAGATGACATTTCTTTTAAGGGATAAGTACATTTTCCGTCCCTCAATTTTTTTAAAAGTATAGAAATGATCTCTCAACTCCAAAATCAGCAAACTGTAGTCCCTTAATTTTTAAAACCGGATAAGTTTAGTTCCTCATACCACTTTGACTGATTTTTTTTGCTGATGTGGCCTGGTTTTTGTTTGGAACAGTAGGACCAGCCTGTTAGTGGTCGAAACTTGAACAGAGTGTGGTCTAAAAAGTAAAATACGTGCAAAAAACATATCATCCGTCGACTGACTCGAACGGGGCACCTCGTGCTAAGTGCAAGCACGGGCTAGCCACCCAGCGAGTAAGCATTTTTGTGATACGGACAAACACACTGTATTTCATATTCATCAAACTGCACCTGATATGATAATGGATAGAAATAGAATTCAGCTTTATTATTTCATATATCCTTATAGTGAGAGATACTTTCTTATTTTTTTTTCTTATACTCGAACATGGAATGCTGGTGCAGACGAGTCAACATGCTTAATATCTGCAAAACTACAAAAGATTTTATACTTGTCTGTGTAATACTACATAGTATCCTTGGTGTGGTGGTTACCTACTGATCTAGCTTGTTTCCGGTATTAAATTAAAAATCTGTGCAAATGCATTTTATTTTAATCTATTATTTTTTCTCCCTAAGGTTGACATGTGGGACCCTGCAGATTTGTACACACTGATGTGATCGCCCAGCCTGTACAATGCATCTAGTTTTAGTCAAAACCACTCCCTGTCCAAAAAAAAACAGTCAAAGCGGTATGAGGAATTAAACTTATCCGGTTTGAATAATTGAGGGACTAATTTTTGTTGGTTTTACAGTTGAGAGACCATTTCTATATTCTTGAAAGAGTTGAGAGACGAAAAATATACTTCTCCCTTCTTTTAAAAGTTGCACGCTAACAATGAGAAATGCAACTGCGTCATTGTCGATGTGTGCACCCAGGTGGTGGTACCTTTTAAAATAAAAACAACTAAATTGCATATATACTTTAGACATGCAAATGTGCGTGGCTAATAGACATATATTAAGTTGCACAAGAATGGTAGACATTCAGACAAGATGCATACAACCGACTGACAATATTTTTTAAAAAAAGTTGCACACATATGGTAGGCATGTAATTGAGTGTAGTCGTCGAACATGCAACTACGTGCGACTGAGTGTATAACTAGTGGCACATTTTTTTGAAAATAAAAAAAAGTGTTAAGTTGCACATGGGCAAAGTTGTCTCTTTTATTAAAAAACATAACAGCACTATTTAGAAAAATAATACAAATCCAAGACACAAAATATATACATAAATAAAACAAAAAGTAGAAAAGTAATAATGAAAAGTCAATAATAAAACCACATACGAGGCCGCCCAAGCACCCAGCCACACGCCCCTAGTTGCGCCCGGTTAGTGTCGCTTGCACTTGCATGCGAGTACAACATGGACGATGTTCAATTGGTTGTTGTCGGGCTTGCAACTGGCCCAACCTCTCTACCGGCGCCCCTTCCAACAGAACAAAAAAATTTAGTTGCAGTCGAGTTACAAGACATACAGTTGCAGTCGGGTGCGACACTTGCAGTTGCATTCCTAGTGTCGGACATGCAATTGGCCCGCCCCCTCTCCCGTCGCCCCCTCCGACAAAACAAAGGTTCGGTTGCAACCATGTTGGGGGACATGCAATTGCGGTCGGGTGCAACGCATGCAGTTGCGAGGCTGTTGTCGGGCTTGCAACTGGCCCACCCCCTCTGACAAAACAAAAAAGTCTAGTTGCGGCCGGGTTACAAGACATTCAGTTGCGGTCGGGTGTGACACTTGCAGTTGTATGCCTAGTGTCGGACATGCAACTGGCCCGCCCCCTCTTGCGCCGCCCCCTCCAAAAAAAGGTCCATTTGAAACCATGTTGGGGGACATGCAGTTGCGGTCGGGTGCTGCGCTTGCAGTTGCAGGGCTGTTGTCGGGCTTGCAACTGGCCCGCCCCCTCCGACAGAAAAAAAGTCCAGTTGCGGCCGAGTTACAAGACATGCAGTTGCGGTCGGGTGCGACACATGAAGTTGCATTCCTAGTGTCAGACATGCAACTAGCTCGCCCCCTCTCGCACCGCCCCTGTGACGCCCCCGATTTGACCGTACACTAATCATGCACGCAAATGTGTACGATCAAGATCAGGACTCACGGGAAGATATCACAACACAACTCTACAAATAAAATGAGTCATTCAAGCATCATATTACAAGCCAGGGGCCTCGAGGGCTCGAATACAAGAGCTCGATCATAGACGAGTCAGCGGAAGCAACAATATCTGAGTACAGACATAAGTTAAACAAGGTTGCCTTAAGAAGGCTAGCACAAACGGGGATACAGATCGAAAGAGGCGCAGGCCTCCTGCCTGGGATCCTCCTAACTACTCCTGGTCGTCGTCAGCGGGCATCACGTAGTAGTAGGCACCTCCGGTGTAGTAGGAGTCGTCGTCGACGGTGGCGTCTGGCTCCTGGGCTCCAACATCTGGTTGCGACAACCAGGTAGAAGGGATAGAGGGAAAGAAGGAGAAAGCAACCGTGAGTACTCATCCAAAGTACTCGCAAGCAAGAAGCTACACTACATATGCATGGGTAAAAGTGTAAAGGGCCATATCGGTGGACTGAACTGCAGAAAGCCAGAATAAGAGGGGGATAGCTAGTCTTATCGAAGACTACGCTTCTGGTCACCTTCGTCTTACAACAGGTAGAAGAGGGTAGGTTGAAGTCCTCCAAGTAACATCACATAGCAATAATCCTACCCGGCGATCCCCTCCTTGTATCCCTGAGAGAGAGCGACCACCGGTTGTATCTGGCACTTGGAAGGGTGTGTTTTATTAAGTAACCGGTTCTAGTTGTCATAAGGTCAAGGTAGAACTCCAAATCGTCCTGTTACCGAAGATCACGGCTATTCGAATAGATTAACTTCCCTGCAGGGGTGCACCACATACCCCAACACGCTCGATCCCATTTGGCCGGACACACTTTCCTGGGTCATGCCCGGCCTCGGAAGATCAACACGTCGCAGCCCCACCTAGACCAACAGAGAGGTCAGCACGCCGGTCTAAACCTAAGCGCCCAGGGGTCTGGGCCCATCGCCCTTAGCACACCTGCACGTTGCGTGGGCGGCCGGAAGCAGACCTAGCCTAGTGGCGTTCCAGTCCAATCCAGCGCGCGCCGCTCCGTCGCTGACGTCAAGAAGGCTTCGGCTGATACCACGACGCCGGGATACCCATAACTACTCCCGCGTAGATGGTTAGTGCGTATAGACCAAATGGCCAGACTCAGATCAAATACCCAGATCTCGTTAAGCGTGTTAAGTATCCGCGAACGCCGACCAGGGCCAGGCCCACCTCTCTCCTAGGTGGTCGGAACCTGCCCTGCCGCTCCGCCTCAAAACTCCACTCGCGGGTGCTCCTCAAGCCGACCCGTCTTTAGTCACCACATGTATCATGTATAAAGTATATAGTATATACCCGTGATCAACTCCCGAGTGATCACGGCCCGATAGTATAGCATGGCAGACGGACAAGGATGTAGGGCCACTGATGATAAACTAGCATCCTATACTAAGCATTAGGATTGCAGGTAAAGGTAACAACAGTAGTAGCAAGGACAGGCTATGCATCAGGATAGGATTAACGGGAAACAATAACATGCTACACTACTCTAATGCAAGCAGTATAGAGAAGAGTAGGCGATATCTGGTGATCAAAGGGGGGGGCTTGCCTGGTTGCTCTCGCAAGAGAGAGGGGTCGTCAACACCGTAGTCGTACGGGGTAGCAGCGGCGTCGGTCTCGGTGTCTAGAGAGAGAAGAGGGGGAAGAAACAATAAATATAATGCAAGCATATGCATAGTGATGCATGACATGACAAGTTACGGCGTTAGAGGTGCCCTAACGCGGTAGTAGGTGATACCGGTGAAGGGGGATAACATCCGGGAAAATATCCCCGGTGTTTCGCGTTTTCGGACCGGTGAACCGGAGGGGGAAAGTTGCGAGTTTGATAGGTTAGGGATGCGTGGCGGACGAACGGGCTGCGTATCCGAATTCGTCTCGTCGTTCTGAGCAACTTTCATGTACAAAGTTTTTCCATCCGAGCTACGGTTTATTTTATATAAATTTTAAAAGATTTAAATCATTTTTAGGATTTATTTATTTAATTTAATCAACATTATCCAGAATAGTGTCTGCTGACGTAAGCATGACATCAGGGTGATGTCAGCAGTCAACTGTGCAGTTGACTGGGTCAACTATGTGTGGGTCCCGCATGTCATTGACTGATTAGGCTAATCAGGGGTTAATTAAGTTAACTAGTAATTAGGTTAATCTAATCCTGATTAATTAATTTATTTTAATTAATTCTTTAATTAATTAATTAATTAATTAATTATTATTTAATTATTTTTATTTATTTTTTTACATATTATTTTTAATTCTTTTTTTTAACAAAACGTTCTGGGGCTGGGGGCCCTCCTGTCAAAGGCCCATGGCCATAGTGGGTTCGGGCGATGGGTTACGGGCGCATTTTGAACGCCCGATAGGGCGTAGCGGGGCAAGGCCACCGCGGTGCAGCAGGGCGAGGCCAAAGGCGCATGCCGGCGGGAGGGCGGCTGCGGGCGCGGGCCCGGACTAGGGCGGATCCGAGCGCGGGCGGTGGCTGGCGATGCCGCACGGCGAGCAGCGGCTAACGGCGGACATGGGAGCCACCGGAGCCGTGTTGGGGCGGTGGTGCGCCAGCGGCGACGGGTTGGCCAGAGGAGGTTCGTGTCGATGACAACGACAAGCGGGGCGAGGCCCGGATCTCGGATGGGCGCGGGCGTGGTGCTGCGGCAGAGAGGCGACGCACGGGCGTGCGTGCGGCCATGTGAGCGCGTGCACGGGCTCGGGACGGCGGTCACGGCGACGTCCAACACGGCGAGAGGGTAGAGGGAAGAGGCCGGAGCCTCACCGCGATTCGTAGGGACGGGGCAGCAGGGGTCGAGGAGGATGACGGAGACGACGCGTTCGGGAGGAGGCAGACCGGCGAGGAGGAGGAGGCACGCCAGCGAGGAGGTCCGGCGAGGTCCTCGGGCGACTGCGCGGGCTCCGGGCGGCGTCCGTGGAGCTCCGGGCGGCGGTGAATCGAGGATGAGGCGGCGGCGAACGGCGGATCGGGCGCGGCGTCGGAGCTCCCGGATCGGGAGAGGGGGGAGGCGAGGAGGACGGCGGTGGGGAGGGGCGTTGGCGGTGTTCGACGGGGGCGTGCGGCAGAGGGGTGGGATGGGGGCGCTCGTCGATGGGGGGAGGGGACGCTCGTCCCTGATCCAGATCGGGACGAGGAGAGGAGAGATGTGGGAAGTGGGAGGAGTGGGTTAGGGTTCGGTGTCCCCTGGGGGGGTTAGTAGGTGTGGTGGGGTGGGCCGGTCCGGCCGGGCCGGCCTGTAGCTAGCTGGGCCGAATGGCCCAGGGGGAGGTTTTGTTTCCTTTTTTTATTTATTTGTTTTCTGTTTATTAGTTTTCTATTTATTTTCTAGATATTTTTGTTTTATAAAATATACAAGTAGTACCTAAATTAGTGTTACAAAATACCCCAATGCCACAAAAAGTCTGGTGACAAAATAAAATAGTTTAGTAATTTATTAATTGTAAAAGGCATTTAATTAATTGTTTTTGCTACTGTTTAAATCCTTATAGTTCATTTAAGCATTTTATAAAAGCTTGGTTTCTCCACCATGATTGCTTACTATTTATTTGAAACAACCCGAACATTTTAGTTTTAATTTTTTTTTGAAAACTTTTGTTGTTTGCTTTTCTTTTGAATTTGAATTTGAATCGGTTTCGAACTAACGCAAGATTAGTAACCCAATAAGGTGACGTGGCATTATTAGCAGAGGTTACTGTAGCTTGATTATCCGGGCGTCACAATTCTCCTCCACTACAAGAAATCTCGTCCCGAGATTTAGGAGGTAGAAGGAAACAACGCGGGGTATTCATCACGCAGGCGATCCTCGCGTTCCCAAGTGGCTTCGTCTTCAGAGTGATTCGACCACTGGACTTTGAGGAATTTGATCGCCTTCTGACGTGTGCGGCGTTCAGCTTGGTCAAGAATGCGGACCGGATGCTCTTTATAAGAGAGGTCCTGTTGCAATTCGAGCACTTCATGATCCACCGCTCGGATTGGATCCTTGAAGCAACGGTGGAGTTGTGACACATGGAACACATCGTGAACCTGAGAAAGGTTCGGCGGAAGCTCCAATTGATATGCTACCTTTCCACTCCTTTCGAGAATAGTGAAGGGACCGATATAGCGAGGAGCTAACTTTCCTTTGATCCCGAATCGGTGTGCACCCTTCATTGGTGTAACTCGAAGATAAGCCTTTTCGCCAGGTTGATAGACCATGTCTTGGTGATGACGGTCATACTGACTTTTCTGACGTGACTGAGCAGTCTTGAGATTCTCGCGAATAATGCGAACTTGTTCTTCGGCCTGTTGGATAATATCCGGACCGAAGAGTGGACGTTCCCCAGTTTCTGACCAGTTCAGAGGGGTTCGACACTTTCGTCCATATAGCACTTCGAAGGGGGACATCTTCAGACTAGCTTGATAGCTATTATTATAAGAGAACTCGGCATATGGAAGAGATTCCTCCCATTTCTTGCCGAATGAGATTACACAAGCTCGAAGCATGTCTTCGAGCACTTGGTTGACACGTTCAACCTGTCCTTGCGACTGAGGATGAAACACAGTACTGAACGACAGATGAGTTCCCATAGCTTCTTGGAAACTCGCCCAAAACCTTGAAGTGAATAAGCTGCCACGGTCTGAACTGATAACCAGTGGAATACCGTGAAGTGAAACAATTCTGGCCATGTAGAGAGTAGCAAGCTGACTAGCAGTGATTGTCTCTTTGACCGCCAGAAAATGGGCAACTTTGGAAAGCCGGTCAATGACGACAAGAATAGCATCATTACCTTTCTGCGATTTGGGAAATCCAGTGACGAAGTCCATTTCAACATGGTCCCATTTCCATTCAGGAATAGAGATAGGTTGCAGAGTTCCAGCAGGCCTTTGATGCTCTGCTTTGATTCGGCGACAAACGTCACACTCAGCAACATAACGAGCAATGTCCTGCTTCATATTAGACCACCAGAATCTTTGACGAATATCCTGGTACATCTTTGTACTACCAGGATGGATGGACAGAGACGTATCATGGGCTTCTTGCATAACCCTTTTAGTCTTATCCAGGTTTTTCTTTGAACACGGTACCACTAGGCGGCCTTTGAAATACAAGGCGCCATCGTCGGCGATAGAGAAGAATGAGGGCTTTCCCCTTTTGAGGTCGCGCTTAATCTTGAGGACTTCATCGTCACACTTCTGTATCCATTTGATGGTGTCCACAAGATCTGGTTTCGCAACCAGGGTATTGAGAGAACCCTTGGGAACAACATGGAGGTTCTGTTTGGGGAAACCTTCGGGAGGGGGAGCGAGTGATCCCGGGGGAACAATATGGAGGTTCAGCCTTCTAAATTCTTCGACAAGCGAGGGCTGAACTTTGTGAACCTGGAGGTGGTTGCAGTAAGACTTGTGGCTCAGGGCATCAGCCATTACATTAGCCTTGCCGGGGGTATATGATATATCCACGTCAAAGTCTGCAACAGTCTCCATCCATCTTTGCTGACGGAGGTTCAGGTCTGGCTGAGTAAACAGATACTTCAGACTTTGATGGTCGGTGAAGATCTCGCAACGATTACCGAGAAGGTAATGTCGCCACTGCTTCGGTGCATGAATGACAGCAGCAAGCTCGAGGTCGTGAACCGGGTAGTTTTCTTCGTGAGGGCGCAGTTGACGAGAGGCATAAGCAATCACTCTGCGCTCTTGCATTAGGACACAGCCTAATCCTTGGCGGGAAGCGTCGCAGTAAATGACGAAGTCCTTCTTAGTATCAGGTGGTGCAAGTACGGGGGCAGAAGTCAACTTGTCTTTGAGCGCCTGGAAACTTTCCTGACACTTGTCTGTCCAGTCAAACTTGACACCCTTATGCAACAGATTAGTCAGGGGTCTGGCAATCTTGGAGAAGTTCTCGACGAATCGACGGCAATAGCTGGCGAGGCCGAGAAAACTTCGGACTTGCTTCACATTCTTCGGAGGAGTCCAATCGAGAATAGCCTGAACTCGTTCAGGGTTGACGGCAATACCATTCTTGGAGATGACATGCCCAAGATAGGTTACTTCGGGGAGCCAGAATTCACACTTGGAATACTTAGCATACAGTTGATGCTCTCGAAGTTTTTCCAGCACAAGACGAAGATGTTCAGCATGTTCCTCCTTGTTCTTGGAAAATACAAGGATATCGTCCAAATAAACCACGACGAACTTGTCGAGGTAATCCATGAATATATAATTCATCAGACGAGAGAAGGTGGCTGGAGCATTCGTTAAACCGAATGACATGACGGTGTACTCGTATGACCCATACCGAGTCAGGAAGGCGGTTTTTGGGATGTCCTCCTCACGAACACGGATCTGGTGGTAACCCAACCTCAAGTCAAGTTTGGAGAACACTGATGAGCCAGCCAGTTGATCATAAATATCATTGATTCGAGGAAGAGGATATTTATTCTGAATGATAGCTTGGTTTATAGGACGGTAGTCTTGGACTAATCGGTTTGTCCCATCCTTTTTCTTAACAAAGAGAGAAGGTGCTCCCCAAGGAGAGCAACTAGGACGAATGAAACCTTTGACAAGAGATTTGTCGATTTCCTCCTTAAGCTCAATGAGTTCATGCGGCGGCATCTTATAGGGTTGTTTGGCTATAGGGGTGGTGCCGGGTTTCAAGTCGATGATGAATTCGACAGCTCTAGCAGGGGGAATCCCTGGAAGTTCTTCTGGGAAGACGTCTTGGAATTCACGAACGACGGGAATGTTTTCAATGCCCTCGAGTGGTGCAGCGTTCAACGCATTCAAGGCATAAAGTCGTGCCTCGGCGTTCTGAACTAGATGAGCTTGGTAAGCTATTATTTCGTCAGAAGGGTGTAGCAGATGGACGACCTTAGTGGCGCAAACTATAGAAGCAGTATGCGCTTTCAACCAATCCATTCCCAGAATGAGGTCGATGTTAGATGACTTCAGTATAATGGGAGAGGCATAGAATTCCAGCCCTTCGATTTCCACGGGGACATCGATGCCAACCAGCGAGGTTTGACATTGTCCCACGGGGGTTTTTACCAATACCGAAGTGTTCATCTCCTCACATTTAACGTCATGCTTGTATGCAAAATCTTCTGACATGAATGAATGCGATGCCCCTGAATCGAATAAAACAGATGCAGGTACTGAGTTTACGAGGAGTGTACCCATCACGGTAGCAGGCTGGTCTAGAGCTTCATTGAGATCAACATGGTTGGCATGAACACGACCATAAGACTTGGCACTGTTGTTGCGAGGCTGGTTGCTTCCACGGCCAGTTGCTGGGAGGGCCAGTTGATTCTGGTTTTGATTGCAATCCCTAGCACGGTGACCTGGCTGACCACACTTGTAGCAGAGGCCATTATTGGGAGTGGGAACAGGAGCTTGTGGTGGTGGAGCTGGAAGTCTTGTCTGCCTAGTTGGAGGAGCAGGCAGACGAGGTGCAGCATAGGACTGCCTTGGGGCAGGTGCATTCGGATGGTACATGCTGTTGGGAATCCATATCTTGCGCTTCTGTAAGGACGGGCCCGAAGATGAGCCCGTGTCACGGCTACGCTTGTGAGAGCTCTGGTATTCCTGCAGACCAGTTTCGACATTGATGGCTTTGTTCACCAGAGTGGCGAAATCAGCAAAGTCATGCACTAGAAGTGCGAGCTTGATGTCAGCTTGAAGGCCATCCCGGAACTTCTCCTGTCTGCGTGCATCAGTTGCAATGTCCTCTTCAGCATAGCGGGACAAGTCCAGAAACTCCCGCTGATAAGCTTCCACAGTTCTGTTGCCTTGGGTGAGGTTGCGGAACTCACGCTTCTTCCGATCCATAACTCCCTGAGGAATGAAGCGAGCACAGAAGGCAGCTTGGAAGTCTAGCCAGGTGATGATTGTTCCAGCTGGCAGAGTACGCCTGTGGCTGTCCCACCATTGAGCTGCGGGTCCCTTCAGGAAGAAGGAAGCAAAGGTGACATAGCTGGCAGGGGCTACATCAACAGACTCCATCTCATAGGTGATGTCACGGAGCCAGTCATCAGCATCCAGAGGCTGAGTTGAGCTGCGGTACACACTTGGGTTCAGGCGCATGAAATCCTGCAGAGTCACTGGGGTTGGCTGCTGGTTCATATTGGGGCGAGGAAACTGAGCCATCATATTCTCCATGAACTGGCGATTCATCTCAAGCTGTTGGATCATACCAGCCATGTACTCAGGCGGTGGTGGGGCGTTGCCACCACGACCACGACCACCTGGTCTAACCATCCTGCTAATATTTAACAGGGGTAGTTCAGCATTGAGGAATTGCAAAAAAACAAGAATCATTCATGATGAAACATGCACAATGAACGTAGCACGATAGATACTACATAGTAGTCGGCATATCTTACAAAAGAGATCAGCATAGAGTTCGTTACACAGAGTTCGGTACATAGGCTAAGACATCATAGGCGGCACACAGGCTCGCGGCGAATGCATCTAACACTAATAAGCAAGTCTACGTCAGTCCCATGCGGTACTGCGGAGGTAGGTGTAGCCCGACAGCTGGTAGTGACGCGAAGGGAAGACCTCCACGCGAGTAGCCTGGGGTCCGCGGATACTCTGGTGCGGAACCCGATGCGCAGGTGGCAGGAGAGGGCCCAATGCAGGAGAGTAGCCTCCCACATCTGGCCAGCCGACGCCCTGGGGCATCACGGTCCGGGCAGGGTAGATCGCAGAACGCGACAGATCACCAGAGCGGACAGAGGGGTGCAACAGCGTCAGAGCACGATACAGGTGCTGACGGGTGGTGTACAACTCGTGGCGAAGAGCTCGGTTAGCTCTATCCAGCCCATCAGCATGCAGAACCAGGTTCTGATGATAGAATGGCTCTCGGGTGATAGTGGAGTAGGCAGCAGTGTAGTAACCCTCCGCACCAACATCGGATGCAATAGCAATGTGCCTGAAGGGGGAGGTGTCCAACTCCTGATACTCTCCACGGAGACGTGTCAGAGCAGCATAAGCAGCATCGTGGACCGCCATATCGATAGTCACTCCAACACCATGAGCAGTGTGCAGCACGGTAGTGGAGTCATACTCCCGAGAGTAGAGGTGGACGATGGCACGGTACTGCTCCTGGTTGAAGTCCTGATACTCCTCATAGACGGTGTACTCAGGGTGCCAGCGATAACCCAGATAGGTCATCATCTCAACCAACACAGCAGGTGACCCTGAGGCACCAATGGCCGTCGTGTGGCGCACGACCTGCCTCGTGGGTTCCATCTGAAAACAAAGATGTTTTCACAGGAGTCAAATGACAATGTGGATAATGTTCAAATACTACTCTAAAGAATAACTAGGGCTTATCCAACTTTGGGGTGAATGTCGTAACGGGATCCTAGTGTCAGAGTTAGTAAATTCGTTTAACCCGAGTAGAAGAGAGTTCAGAGTCCCAGAGTAAAGGTCGAGGAGTAAAAGATCCTAGTACCACCCGATGGCGACGTGGGCCTGTAAGGCACACAGCCAAGTTAGTAAAAGTTTTTGCAATGTCTAGACTCGACTTCGGCCAAGGAGTGTGGAAGGGGGGTTCCTACAGGCAGTCGGCTCTGATACCAACTTGTGACGCCCCCGATTTGACCGTACACTAATCATGCACGCAAATGTGTACGATCAAGATCAAGGACTCACGGGAAGATATCACAACACAACTCTACAAATAAAATGAGTCATTCAAGCATCATATTACAAGCCAGGGGCCTCGAGGGCTCGAATACAAGAGCTCGATCATAGACGAGTCAGCGGAAGCAACAATATCTGAGTACAGACATAAGTTAAACAAGGTTGCCTTAAGAAGGCTAGCACAAACTGGGATACAGATCGAAAGAGGCGCAGGCCTCCTGCCTGGGATCCTCCTAACTACTCCTGGTCGTCGTCAGCGGGCATCACGTAGTAGTAGGCACCTCCGGTGTAGTAGGAGTCGTCGTCGATGGTGGCGTATGGCTCCTGGGATCCAACATCTGGTTGCGACAACCAGGTAGAAGGGATAGAGGGAAAGAAGGAGAAAGCAACCGTGAGTACTCATCCAAAGTACTCGCAAGCAAGAAGCTACACTACATATGCATGGGTAAAAGTGTAAAGGGCCATATCGGTGGACTGAACTGCAGAAAGCCAGAATAAGAGGGGGATAGCTAGTCTTATCGAAGACTACGCTTCTGGTCACCTTCGTCTTACAACAGGTAGAAGAGGGTAGGTTGAAGTCCTCCAAGTAACATCACATAGCAATAATCCTACCCGGCGATCCCCTCCTTGTATCCCTGAGAGAGAGCGACCACCGGTTGTATCTGGCACTTGGAAGGGTGTGTTTTATTAAGTAACCGGTTCTAGTTGTCATAAGGTCAAGGTAGAACTCCAAATCGTCCTGTTACCGAAGATCACGGCTATTCGAATAGATTAACTTCCCTGCAGGGGTGCACCACATACCCCAACACGCTCGATCCCATTTGGCCGGACACACTTTCCTGGGTCATGCCCGGCCTCGGAAGATCAACACGTCGCAGCCCCACCTAGACCAACAGAGAGGTCAGCACGCCGGTCTAAACCTAAGCGCCCAGGGGTCTGGGCCCATCGCCCTTAGCACACCTGCACGTTGCGTGGGCGGCCGGAAGCAGACCTAGCCTAGTGGCGTTCCAGTCCAATCCAGCGCGCGCCGCTCCGTCGCTGACGTCAAGAAGGCTTCGGCTGATACCACGACGCCGGGATACCCATAACTACTCCCGCGTAGATGGTTAGTGCGTATAGACCAAATGGCCAGACTCAGATCAAATACCCAGATCTCGTTAAGCGTGTTAAGTATCCGCGAACGCCGACCAGGGCCAGGCCCACCTCTCTCCTAGGTGGTCGGAACCTGCCCTGCCGCTCCGCCTCAAATCTCCACTCGCGGGTGCTCCTCAAGCCGACCCGTCTTTAGTCACCACATGTATCATGTATAAAGTATATAGTATATACCCGTGATCAACTCCCGAGTGATCACGGCCCGATAGTATAGCATGGCAGACGGACAAGGATGTAGGGCCACTGATGATAAACTAGCATCCTATACTAAGCATTAGGATTGCAGGTAAAGGTAACAACAGTAGTAGCAAGGACAGGCTATGCATCAGGATAGGATTAACGGGAAACATAACATGCTACACTACTCTAATGCAAGCAGTATAGAGAAGAGTAGGCGATATCTGGTGATCAAAGGGGGGGGCTTGCCTGGTTGCTCTGGCAAGAGAGAGGGGTCGTCAACACCGTAGTCGTACGGGGTAGCAGCGGCGTCGGTCTCGGTGTCTAGAGAGAGAAGAGGGGGAAGAAACAATAAATATAATGCAAGCATATGCATAGTGATGCATGACATGACAAGTTACGGCGTTAGAGGTGCCCTAACGCGGTAGTAGGTGATACCGGTGAAGGGGGATAACATCCGGGAAAGTATCCCCGGTGTTTCGCGTTTTCGGACCGGTGAACCGGAGGGGGAAAGTTGCGAGTTTGATAGGTTAGGGATGCGTGGCGGACGAACGGGCTGCGTATCCGAATTCGTCTCGTCGTTCTGAGCAACTTTCATGTACAAAGTTTTTCCATCCGAGCTACGGTTTATTTTATATAAATTTTAAAAGATTTAAATCATTTTTAGGATTTATTTATTTAATTTAATCAACATTATCCAGAATAGTGTCTGCTGACGTCATCATGACGTCACCATGACATCAGGGTGATGTCAGCAGTCAACTGTGCAGTTGACTGGGTCAACTATGTGTGGGTCCCGCATGTCATTGACTGATTAGGCTAATCAGGGGTTAATTAAGTTAACTAGTAATTAGGTTAATCTAATCCTGATTAATTAATTTAATTTAATTAATTCTTTAATTAATTAATTAATTAATTATTTAATTATTTTTTTACATATTATTTTTAATTCTCTTTTTTTTAACAAAACGTTCTGGGGCGGTGGGGGCCCTCCTGTCAAAGGCCCATGGCCATAGTGGGTTCGGGCGATGGGTTACGGGCGCATTTTGAACGCCCGATAGGGCGTAGCGGGGCAAGGCCACCGCGGTGCAGCAGGGCGAGGCCAAAGGCGCATGCCGGCGGGAGGGCAGCTGCGGGCGCGGGCCCGGACTAGGGCGGATCCGAGCGCGGGCGGTGGCTGGCGATGCCGCACGGCGAGCGCGGCTAACGGCGGACATGGGAGCCACCGGAGCCGTGTTGGGGCGGTGGTGCGCCAGAGGAGGCTCGTGTCGATGACAACGACAAGCGGGGCGAGGCCCGGATCTCGGATGGGCGCGGGCGTGGTGCTGCGGCAGAGAGGCGACGCACGGGCGTGCGTGCGGCCATGTGAGCGCGTGCACGGGCACGGGACGGCGGTCACGGCGACGTCCAACACGGCGAGAGGGTAGAGGGAAGAGGCCGGAGCCTCACCGCGATTCGTAGGGACGGGGCAGCAGGGGTCGAGGAGGATGACGGAGACGACGCGTCGGGGAGGAGGCAGACCGGCGAGGAGGAGGAGGCACGCCGGCGAGGAGGTCCGGCGAGGTCCTCGGGCGACTGCGCGGGCTCCGGGCGGCGTCCGTGGACCTCCGGGCGGCGGTGAATCGAGGATGAGGCGCGCGAACGGCGGTCGGGCGCGGCGGCGGAGCTCCCGGATCGGGAGAGGGGGGAGGCGAGGAGGACGGCGGTGGGGGGGGCTGGCGGTGTTCGACGGGGGCGTGCGGCAGAGGGGTGGGGATGGGGGCGCTCGATGGGGGGGAGGACGCTCGTCCCTGATCCAGATCGGGACGAGGAGAGGAGAGATGTGGGAAGTGGGAGGAGTGGGTTAGGGTTCGGTGTCCCCTGGGGGGGTTAGTAGTGTGGTGGGGTGGGCCGGTCCGGCCGGGCCGGCCTGTAGCTAGCTGGGCCGAATTGGTCCCAGGGGAGGTTTTGTTCTTTTTTTTATTTATTTGTTTTCTGTTTATTAGTTTTCTATTTATTTTCTAGATATTTTTGTTTTATAAAATATACAAGTAGTACCTAATTTAGTGTTACAAAATACCCCAATGCCACAAAAAGTCTGGTGACAAAATAAAATAGTTTAGTAATTTATTAATTGTAAAAGGCATTTAATTAATTGTTTTTGCTACTGTTTAAATCCTTATAGTTCATTTAAGCATTTTATAAAAGCTTGGTTTCTCCACCATGATTGCTTACGATTTATTTGAAACAACCCGAACATTTTAGTTTTAATTTTTTTTTTGAAAACTTTTGTTGTTTGCTTTTCTTTTGAATTTGAATTTGAATCGGTTTCGAACTAACGCAAGATTAGTAACCCAATAAGGTGACGTGGCATTATTAGCAGAGGTTACTGTAGCTTGATTATCCGGGCGTCACAGCCCCCTCCGACAAAACAAAGGTTCAGTTGCAACCATGTTGGGGGACATGCAGTTGTGGTCGGGTGTAGTGCATGCAGTTGTGAGGCTGTTATCGGGCTTGCAACTGGCCCACCCCCTCTACCGGCGCCCCCTTCGACAAAACAAAAAGGTCCATTTGCGGTCGGGTTACATGACATGCAATTGCGGTCGGGTGCAACACTTGCAGTTGTATGCCTAGTGTCGGGCATGCAACTGGCCCACCTCCTCCGATAAAAAAGGTCCAGTTGAAACCATGTTGGGGGACATGCAATTGCGGCCGGGTGCGTCGCTTGTAGTTGCGGGGCTATTGTCGGGCTTGCAACTGCCCCTCCCCCCCCCTAACAGAAAAAAGTCCAGTTGCGCTCGAGTTACAAGACATGAGCTGCGGTCGGGTGCGACACTTGAAGTTGCATTCCTAGTGTCGGACATGCAACTGGCCCACCCCCTCTCCCGCCACCCCCTCCGACCAAACAAAGGTCCAGTTGCAACCATGCTGGGAGACATGCAGTTGCGGTCGGGTGCAACACTTGAAGTTGCGGGGATGTTGTCGGGCTTGCAACTGGCCCACCCCCTCTACCGGTGCCCCCTCCGACAGAACAAAAAAGTCCAGTTGCGGTCGGGCTAGAAGACATGCAGTTGCAGTCGGGTGCCACACTTGAAGTTGCATGCCTAGTGTCGGACATGCAACTGGCCCGTCCACTGTTCCGCTGCCCCTTAGACAAAACAAAGGTCTCGTTGAAACCATGTTAGGGGACATGCAGTTGCGGTCGGGTGTGACGCTTGCAGTTGCGGGGATGTTGTCAGGTTTGCTACTGGCCCGCCCCCTCTACCGGTGCCCCCTCCGATAGAAAAAAAAACTTTCCATTGTATTCGGGCTAGAAGACATGGAGTTGCGGTCGGGTGCAACACTTGCAGTTGTATTCCTAGTGTCAGACATACAATTGGCCCTACTGATCTCTATTCGAACTAGAAACAGAGTTAAAAAAACTCAAACCAGAAACAGAATCTAATTGGCCGGTGACAAATATTTTTGAGAAGGAAAAAAGATAAGTTACATGCCAATGACATACGTACAATTGTGTGTGACCGATGTGCATGAAACTATGTGTACTCGACAGGTGTTTTGGTGATAATATTTTTGGAAAGAAAAAAAGTTGCATACAGACACAAACAATAAAACATGTAATTGTGTGCGATTGACGTATGTGTAAACAAGGGACAATATTATTTTAAATAATAATAGCAATAGAAAATAAAAAATAAAGAAAAAACAAAAAGAAAATGGGAACAAACCAAAGCGAACAACCCTATTAATCCCTCCTGTCCCCAAGCAACGCGAGCACTAAAAAAACAGCCTAGAAGAAAGCCCAAAAAACAGAAAAAGGAAAAGCCACACCACCCGTCACGGCCACCCATGGGGCATCTCTGTCCAACACAAAGAATAGAAGAGAAGGCAAGAAAAGAAAAAAGAAACAAGGCAATGGGTCGGCGACACAACTAAAACAGGCCGGTACAACACAAGGAAATAGCGACCCCGAATCTTAAACAGAAATCGATCGAAGGCTAGATACATCGACTTAGACTTCCTTAAAACTCAGTCGACTGAGTTTTAACCGTCCCCTTTATACAATGGGAACAGTCTCCTAACAGGGACGCGATGGCTTGTAAAGGCATCGTTCCAGGAACCATCGCCGTACGTGTGACGGTTAGGGAGCAGGGATTATCCCCTATAACCGCAAGGGTTATATTTCAACACCTTTTTCGCGTGTGTGCGGCAACTATCGATGGCAGCTACATGATCGTTGTGCCAATAGCGACAGGAACATTCTTTTCCTTTCCGAGCAACATTGCGGCAACAACAGTGTCAAAGCGAGAAAAACATATCAAGACGGTATCATTCGCCGGTCAGCTACAGGTGCAATGGTCTTTGTATTGATGTATAGTTTGATTGCGAACTGGTTACCTCTAAACTACTCCCTCTATATCAAAATGTAAGACTACAGCTTACATTTTGTCAATATTTTGTTACGGAGGTAGTAGTTTGCAAGACCCAACGAATATTGAGGGCGGATTATAAAATATGCTAGGAAGGGGCAGCTTATTTTAGAAGCCGCCAAAAGAACTAGCCCCTAATCAGGCCTACCTGAAACCAAACACGGTAACGGTTTTGCATAGCACTGTACCAAAAAACAGTGAAACAAACGTCTTTTAGTAAAAGAAAAGAACTTGTTAGCCAAGTTGGTCGCCAGAATAGTTCAGTTGAGGTTGCCAGTTCACCTCCCTACCTACTTTTTAGGTGAAAAATATCCTGAGAGCAAAGTGGTCGAGAATACCTCTAATAAGGGTAACGTTCATCATTTAGATTTTCCGTTTACTACTAATATATTTACTCACAACTACTCATAACAAATATGAATAATATAGCACAAAAGGACCTCTAACTATCAAGCCAACAGTGAGCTTGTATAAATACAATCACAAATACAGCACACGTGTATTTGCTCAACTGTTGTATAAAGGTAACTATAACCACCAAGGGATCGGAACTGCACTTGAGCACGTAAAATGAAGTTTGACGCCAACACAAAACATAAGAGCCGGATCAAGCACCTACACAACTTTCCCAGCAACCATAACTCGAACTGAAACTTCCTCCGCCAGTCTTCTGAGCATACTCTGCAATGGTTTTGCGTGCACAAGCATCCCATGTCCTTGCGATTTCTCGCAGCGACATGGGCTCAGCTAGACCCCGCAGTAATATGCTAAACTTTGACTTTGCTTTCATAGACAGGTCTTCCGAGTTTCTGGTGCGGGTCCATTGCAGCACAGTTAGTTCAATCTTCACTTAATAATAAGCTACACTAGGACATGGTGTTACACGGGGACTAATGGACAGAGTGACTACGGACCTTTGTTCATCCGGAAACTTGTCGAGGAGCACCGGGGAGCATTTAGGGTAGCTAGCAGGAACAAGCAACCTCAACGGCATAATTGGGCTCTAGCACATTCCAACAAGAAGAAATGAGCAGATGAAATAGATCCACAACATAGTGTGCTTTCAAAAGCTTACCATCTGTGCAGATGCAAAAATGGACTTCAAGCTCGGACTAACAGCCACAGCAGTAAATGTGCATTTGATGACTGTCCCTTCAGCTCCTTCACATGTACCAGCGAATGACTCGGCATCGTCCTCGCATACATGGAGCTCCGTGTCTATGAGCTGTTGGTTTATCTCCTGGATCTCCTCCAAGAGAGCATGATTTACCTGCACAAACATGGACCAAATGCCAGTGAAAATGCAAGGTAGCCAACAATTACCAGTCAAAGAACTACATTCCCTTCCCTTCTATAGAAAAAGTAAATAAATAAATAACCACTGCTTCAAGTATAACTACTGGATAAAAACAACGTTCTCTTGTTTCTCAACAGATAATCTTAATAACATACCTCAATTTTTTGCCACTTGGCCTGTGAGGTTGCAGTTGATTGTAGATCAGGGGTATCTACACTAAATGTTTGCTTGAAGCTATCGTTGAAACTTCCAGCTGATGACACATTAAGAGGCATGGCACTTGTATCACGCTTCATTTTCTTCGATGCACCACTTCCATCATTTGTTATAAAATTCCTGGCTTGTAACCGGCACTTTGTCATAGCAACTAAATCTTCACCAACAGCAGCTCTCGAGCCATTACCAGGTGCTGACCCAGCAATCCTGTCAATCATGCTGACAACAGATCGAATGTCGCTAACTGCAGCATTAAGAGACTCGCGCTGTGTTGTTCGCAACTGCATGTAACACACCGTTGAACATAAAACAGGCAAAAGATAATAACTGGAAGACCATGTATCAACTAATTTAAAGGACTAAACTGAACAGTGTAAATGGCTTCTTATGTATTTACCACAACAGCAGAACAGACTACCAGACAAAAATTCTGGATCCTTTACAGTAAAAATCAACAGAAGTAATGAAACCAGGTCAATTCTTTTTGTTTTCACATGAACTTTCAAATATTAGGATAGCAAGAATGGACATGGATAGGCAGCATCGCCATCATGTGAAAAACTAGTTGACCGAAGTGGAGTAACATATTTTCATGTTACACTTAACATGCTTTCAGATCTTCAGATGGTAAGAACAAAAATGATTATGTGAAATTCCTATCATTTGAGCAACTAGTTAATTTTAGTGGACCAGTAAAGGGAATGATATATCTAAGTCCTATAATCAAATTGCCATTCTTGGCCCTCATTCTTTTTATGCCAGTACGCTTCAGAACAGTCTGGCTATCGTCAAGTTTTACAATACTCCCTCTTACTCCAAAAGGAGGACCTGCACGCTTTTCAAGATTTAACTTCGACCATCAATTAGAACAATATAATATATAAGTTATGTAACTTTACCATTAGAAAATTCTTTCCGATACGAATTTAATGGTATAACTTATGTGACATGTACCCACATTTCATTCATTAAGTTTATGGTAAAACTTGAATTTTGAAAAGTGTGTGTGCCTTCTTTCTGGAGTCGGGGAGGGGGTAGGGGGGTACATTCAGAACAACACCGATTAAAGCACAAAAGAATACACAGAAAGTAAATATAAAGTTCACAGGATACTTACTGCTTTAAGTAAGCGAACCAGAGGCCTTTCTACTGCACTTGATTTGGTTGGAGCTTGAGTTGGCATGTTAGCCTGACTTCCATCCACGCTTGTAAATTCTGCTAGCAAGGGCGATGCTGATATCCCTGGTGTGTTCACAGCAATCGATTGTGTTTGTGGCACTAGGGATGTTTGCTGATGTCCAGCCTGCCCAGTATTAGTAAGTGATGATATATTGGAGTGTGGTTTGTCTGAATCCACTGTTATAGGAGAAGGGGCGATAGACGGGGATGGTGATGGAACAAATGGTGAGTTAACTGAATGCAAGGGTGTCCCAGTCTTGACTTGAGATGGCAATGGATTGTGCTGATCAACCTGAGGAGAATGGTGAGAAATTTGTGGGGATGATGCTTGAAGGTTGTTTTGTGGTGACGAAATTGGGAAAGCACCACTCTGTTTCAACTGCTGATGATAATAGTTACTGCGTTGGCCCAAGTGCTGTTGATACATACCAGGTTTCATTGCAGTTCCTTGTCTAACCTTTAACTCGTTAACGTCATTTCCAGCATGAAGCTGTGGAATCTGCATCTGTACCGGCTGCTGTTTCTGCAAGTGTTGCTGTACTGGGAGCTGCTGTTGAAGCATTTGTTGCTTTTGCTGGTACTGTTGAAACATCTGACGCTTCATTTGCTGACTCTGCATCATTTGATGATCCTGCTGTTGCTGCTTCAGCTGCAGAAATGAACTTGCATTTGCTTGCATGGAGTTACCGTTAGGTTGCATCGTACTCATTGAGTTGTGAGATAACATGCTACTACTTGTCTGCAGTTGTGTATTCATTGTTCCCTGCATCGGCACAGTGCTTCCCTGTTGTAATGCACTACTCACTGAACCATGCTGCAAAGAATTGAAATTGCCTCCTTGAGCAGTCTCCAAATTAGAGTCAGCCTGATGCTGTATGTTTGCACCATTTTGCTGTGTGGGGGCACTGAAGTTCTTTGTTGGAGGCGCAGGTACATGCTGGATACCAGCTGCACTAGAGGACTGTAACCCAGTGCTCATGCTTGACAAACTTGCTTGAGGATTAGTATGACTATCATGCTGCTGCAAAGTTTGGGAAGGCTGTTGCTGCTGTGAAATGCTAGAATTAGGAGCTTGTCCTGCAGGTGGCTGGAAGTGTTGCTGTATTTGTGGCTGTACTGGCTTCCTTCTTTGTGAATTCAAGATACTGATAATCTGTTTCTCGTATTGAGGAACTTTGTCCCTCATAGCAGGTTGGATGGTACTCTTGCTAATTTGCAGCATTTGTAATATACGTTCCAACATTATTTTAAAGCTCTTCATTCTATCATACTGCTCAGATGGCTTTTGAGGTGGTATAATGCTGTCAACATGCTGTAGCTTCACAGATATCTTATTGAACAACTCACTGAGTTCTGCAAAGTATTGGTCCTTCAAGCTCTTAATCTGTTGACAAAGACCACATATACATAAGTTTGGCGCAGAAACTATATAGAGATGAAAACAGAACAGCTAATAGATCATGGTTTGTCTAAGTCAGCAAATATGGCTCTGGCAAGGTACTTCAAGTACTTTTAGAAGCATACAGATCTAAAATAACATAAGAAACTATGATGCCCATTAAATAAAATCGCTTTAAAAAAGATTGCTAACTGCCTTGAGGATTTACTACACCTACATACTCTATGGATGTATGCTCCATACCCCACATTCATACAGAATTCCGTGTACATATAATCTATACCTACTAATAAAGGGGCTATTGCTTCTTACCACCGTAAATTCGTCCGTCCTTGGTCAAACAGGTTTCGTCCGTCGTCCCCTTGGTAGACTGGGCGAGGCATCGTAATAGTTTCGTTAAAAGAAAAAAGAAATGTGACGTCAGCGGCCCAACTCAGCCGGCCCATTAACTGAGTACCCAAAAATTGTTTGCGAGTACGTAGAATCGAACTCGCGCCCTCCGCACCAACTAATTAGCTTGATGCCAGCTGAGCTAGAATGATTCTGTTGCTTCTTGCTTGGAAGGTTTCGTCCCGTTCTAAAATAGTACCACCTCGACTCCTTGTGTGCAATCACACCAATTTATATACGTGCAGAACCTGCACATATTCAGAAGCTGGCTGCTGGATGATTCTACCTATAGATGATAAAAGAAAGCATGTAGCAGATTCTCAATGAGAGATACGATGCAAGACCCGGCCGATTAGATATACCGACGCAAGGGAGGTACATTTATACTTTATTATTATTTCTTACCATTAACCTGATCATACTTGAATTATTTGTTAGATAAAATGCTCAACACCTCAATCTTATCAGCAAGGCAACAAGAAAAATAAGGTGGTGCCCGGACCGGAACCACAAACACATCGACCGAAATCGGAGAGGGAGATGACATTGTGTAGACCTTGAGCTCCTGTAAATAAGGTATGCCAACATCATCGCCACCATGAGCAATTTCCCGAAACATTCATGATCAGATGCGAAGATACCACCTTATCAAACCCGATGAATATTTGCAGTGCTATTTCTCGATATCCCTTATGATGTATTGTGTACAACTATATACAAATAATATATGGAGTTGTAAAAACAGGTGCTTTTTTTCTTTCATGGTGTTGTAACGAAGGAGTCCATGAGGTATGAGCTAAGGACATGAAAAGTTTTTTTTTCTCCCATTGCAACGCACGGGTATGTTTCCTAGTATATATACATATATATAGGACCGCGCTAAGTCCCGAACGTTCGGATTTTGCCCATGGCAAATAGAAAGTTTTTTATGGCAACTTTAGTTGACGCAAGGATGGCAAGTTCAGTTGGTAAGCATGGCAATTCCACCCGCAGTTTTTTTTGCCAGGAAATTGCCAGGCGTGTGAACTAAACTTGTCATCCTCGCGTTAACTAAAGTTGCCATAAAAACCGGTTGATTTGCCATGGGCAAAATCCGAACCTTCGGGATTTATCTTTTCGAGGAGGATTTTCTATCATAGCTTACCCTAGAAAGAGCTATCGGTACAGTTGCCTCGCTTCGTGATTCGCACTAGCTGCCTGGTGTGGTACCGTCTGAAACCCATGTGATGGGCTAACTGAGCTGTGGTGGCAAGCCGGTTCTGGCCACTTTATGCATAATGGTCTGACAAAAAGCCTGCCCAGTGTGTGCTGACGAAGGATTCGCCGTCACAAGAATCTGTACGTCACAGGTTCCACCGGTCGACCAGCATGTTGTGTAGGTTTCGATATGTACGGGCAGGCCGTTACGTCCCGTTTTCACAAGTGACGCGCGTCGGCGAGACAGACACAGCTTTGGTCCGCTAGCCGTGACAGGTCCATGTGTATGCCTGGGAGGAACCTATGACAGCCATGCGTTGAACCTACGCATCGTATACGTATCCTTCTGTATATCGCGCATATCCTTGTGATACGTAGCACGTCAGTCACGTGTCTGTGAACCGCATTTGTCTGTCCGTGTACGGCTCGTGTGATATAGTCTCATGGGTGTCGTGCAGTAGCTTCAGATTCATGAGAGCAGGGCAGTCTCTCTTTCAATGCATAGACAGAGTCTCGCGAACTGCCGTAGTAATGCATGCCGGTTTCGGCTCGTCGGCAAGCACTTAAGGACGCATGCGTAAGGGCCTGGCGAGCGTCAAGGGTCTCGTCCGATGACGCAATTCAAAGCCATCTGTATGCTTTGTTCATATATATGCTACCACGACCTCCCCCGTCGAGCGGTGCAGCCTTGATAGTAGCCAGAGGCATACAGACAGATGAGCCAGGATCTTATAAGAAAACTGCCAGAATGTTCAGACAGATGAGCCGGGATCTTATAAGATTGCCAGAATGTGGTGCACCTACACACTAGACTATTGCGTTGTATGAAATTCCGGTTCCAATTCCAGAAGAGGAATTGGCAGGTTGTTTCATCTTCTAACCTCTTTGTTCTAGGGGCCACTGTCTACGAATTTTAGGAAGTTCCATGAAAGGGAGTACCAAAAATGACGATATCAGTAATTAAGTATGATGTCTCACCATTTGATATATCTCCTCTTGCCAATCACCTGCACCTGCATGGCCTGTTTGAGCAGTAGAGTCCGCAGATGCTGCATAACAAGCAAGATTGTCAAAGAGTACCAGGATACAATGAACAAGCCAACAAATAACAAGCTAGAAGAACATTGTAGGATGGAATGCAGGGGCAATTGGAAGACTTGTGAACCAAAATGAAGAATCACAGAAGATCAATATGGTCCGCTTTGTCATCATGATCATTGCACAATACAGTATCATTTTCAGAAACAAATCCAACAAACAAGAAAAAACAATGTAGTGAACGAGAGTAACAGAAGATCAATAAGGTCAGTTTAGTCAACATGATGATTACAGAGTACTTGATCACTAAATATCATAGTACATAATTCCATCTTCGAGCTGTCATTCTATCCACCTTACTGCAGGTAAAAAAAGAGTGAAATGCAGTTTTGAAGCTTTAGGGATAACTTGACACCCCCTCGATAGTTCTAGGACCTGTGGTGCATTTTACTCGTCAAAAGCATATAAATACATCTGAATTATGAATCTGGTTGTCACCTCCAAAGAAGTTTCATTAATTTCAAGCTAGTTCATGTACCATAAACATTAATTTCATAATCTGTTTGTTGCAAGAGGATTGCTGCATGGAGGATTAGGGATAATCAGCCTAACCAACTACAACAGCAAATACACCTTACATAAAGGAACGGAGGGAGTACTATGTAAGGCGAAAATAATGAGAGGCCAGATCAATAAGTTAGTTTGAACTGTACAAGAAAGTAACACAACAGGAAGATAGACACAAGAACAAGGAGGGAAAAAAAGGGAGAACAATAAGAGCATACAATGGATCTACAAACAAAGCGCATGTGAAAACTTACTACTAGAGGAAACTTCTTGAAGGCCCCTATGTGCCTGAATAAATTGTTTTTGCTGATCCATGTTATTTTTTTGCAAGAGCATGCCTCCTGAAGTTTGAAGTCTTTGCTGCATGGAGGATTGCTGCATCCCTAATTGCTGTTGTAGTTGGTTAGGCTGAGACTGGAACTGCGACATAAGATGCTGTTGCGATTGTTGAAGTTGGTTGTGTTGAGACTGAGGTTGCATCAAACCCATTGGTGGCTGCTGAGCATGCTGTTGTTGCTGTGGTTGCTGAACTTTTGTTTGGAGCATATGCATCCGCTGCATGTTTGAAACATTAGGTACAGTCCCAAGAAGCTGCTGCGGCTGTTGATTTTGTTGCTGCTGCTGTAGACTCGACATGTTTGACTGAGAGCCCAATTGTTGCGGCTGATGCAAAGGCGTAGACGTCTGGTTCAACATCTGCTGTGTTTGCTGCACATTCAAGAGATTATTTGACTGAACTGGTAGCCTCTGTTGCTGCTGCATCTCCATAGCACCATTCTGTTGTCCAATTAGCTGATTTTGTTGTGCATTTGGTTGCTGTCCCATCAACTGTTGATGCTGCTGTTGTAAAGGAATATTGGGCTGCGGACTCTGCAAAGAAGGCTGTTGATGCATGGAGGGCTGTGCTTGTTGCTGCTGCCTCCCAACAGATTGCTGAGGTTGCTGGAGCAATGATTGCACAGATTGTTGTACGGAATTCAATTGATTCTGTTGAATACCACTCTGAGTAGCTGACTGCATGGCCATTGGCTGCGTCTGTGGAACGGTAGACTGCCCAGGGTGAAGGCCAGATGACATTTGCATCATGGATTGCTGTGAAGATTGCGTCTGTGTTGGCTGCAACAAAGACTGCTGCTGCTGAATATGCGGTTGCATAAGTGAATTCTGCTGCAATTTCTGCTTCATAAGCATTTGCTGCTGATGATAAATTAATTGTTGTGATTGTTGCTGTTGCTGCCTTCCTGCCATTTGCCTTTGTGCAGCATAAATATCTTGTGAAGTACCTTGCACCAAGCCATTATTCATTGTGTTCTGTGGCATGACAGACGCATTCTGCATCGTTGATGTTTGGTTGACACCTGGCAAGTTCTGTCCGATATTAGCGAGGGAAGAAGCTTGTACAGATGTAGAGCTATTTGGCTGCCGGGCCTGTTGCTGAGACATCAAGGGAATTACTGATGTTTGTGCTTGATTGCTGCCTTGTGGTGGGAGTCCATGAGCTGTTTTAGAAAAGGTGTCATATAGTGTGTTAAGAAAGTATCTTGTGAATAAATACTTCTTGCGGAACTGTAACAGGCACACAAAGCGCTGAAAGCAGCATCTTACAGATCAAATTAGGAAGTTCTGCATTTTCAATGAGAAAAAAACATGTGCCAGAGCAATTAAAGCCTTAAAGGGCTGTCAACCTGATTTGTTTTAGTGAGCATGCAAACAAGTGTTTGCGTATCTTTTCGTTAAGACGGGAGTCAACGTAAGTACAGCTCAGAGCTGATCAACTGATTTAACAGCTAATGGCTAGTTCCTTTGCGACAAACTGAGAAGCAGATCACAGCTGAGTAGTAGCAAGGAGAGCATAAACACAATTCTACAAAGAGCAGAAGATGGTCCACATGTTACTGTAACTGAATGGTCGCAGCATTGCAACCTAACTCCAACATGAAGCTAAGTTACATTTAACCTATCATATGGTATAATCAATCCATGAGTGTGTCGTTCACTGGCGGAGCTATGTGTATTACTGCAGGCGCCATGCCCCCCCCCCCCCAGCTCTTGGATTTTTTTTGTGAAGAAGCAATGTATTTCAGTATTTGGGTGTCACAAATTGAGAGAAATATAGTTTATGGTCCCTTTAGAAAATTATATTTCGTCATTTGCCCCCTCAGTTATCTGTCGCTAGCTCCACCACTGATGTGGTTTCACAACATTAATCAACTTCCTGGAAGAAACCCACTTTTTAATTCTGAACGGTTGCAGAAGTTCACTTTCTAATCTTAACTCTGAAATCAGTTGTTTTTAACCTTGAACTGTTCAATCCATTCATTTTACCCCTTTTGTCCTATCACAAGTGGTTTCTGCTGACTCAGAAGGCACACTGTAGACATATGCCATTGGCATCACAATATACCTCAGCAACTTAACTAAAGGTTATGCTTAGAATATAAAAGAAAAAGGAAATTAAAAATAATTTTCTTTGGTAAAATCTTAATTATTTTGAAAATTGAGAAGGGTTCAATAGTCAACTGATGACTTGTTGCTAGCCAGTGTGAAAAACCGTTCTTCGAGTCCCCTAGTTAAAGAAAACGTTTTTCCAAATAGCCAACCTGAATATCCTTTTTTTTAGAAGAACACTGGTTATGGTTTTTTTTCTGATGTTCTCAAACTTTTAATATTCTATTTCTTAAATTGCTGCTAAGGTGTATAAGTTGATGCCACATCAGCATAAAACCACCATGATTAGGGCTAAGGGGGTAAAGAAAACTGATTTGGTAGTTCATGGTTAAAAACAACCAGTTTCCGAGTTCAAGATTGAAAGGGAACTTTTGCAATAGCTCAACTTAAAAAATGGATCTTTTTCAATACTCATGCTGACACATGCATCCTTATTAAAAACGACCAGACCACTGGTCTGGCAAGAATATACCAGAACCAAGCCGTGTTCCAATCCAGTTCACAGTGAAGGCTGTTCATCCAATCAGCCTGCTGTGAACCGGCGAAAACCCGGTTGAACAACCCAATCGAGCGCTGGATCAGGGGTCAACAAAATATTCTGTATGTGCAAAGAATCAGACCATCTTTAAGGTAGAAAGGGGGACTGCCCCAATCAAATAACTAACTAGGCTGTTTGTTTGTTATCTAGCAGAAAAAACCGTGCAATAATATTTATTGAACCAACAGGTTGGACCGCGGAACCGGAGGTCTGACCACTGAATTGAGGCACTTACCGTATCGCTCCGGGTTCAATAACTACGTACACATGACACAAGCTAGATGCAAAATTCTTGTACATTATGCTGAAGGGTGGAGGGTGATTTTATGTAATAAAGATAATCTCAGCACATGATGCAATAAAAATATTGACATTCAAGTGAACAATAAAATATGCAACCTCTATTTACTATATATATGGTACCTTACCAGAGTTGTTTTGATTTGGTATCACTTGAACATTTCCAGGAGCCTGTTGTGTCTTCGTCTCCATAGAGAGCATTTTCAGAGAAATCTTCCGCAAATAATCAGACTGAATAATACAAAAGAAAATGATGTAAGTTATATACCAAATTATTGCAACCAACAGTTCTGGTGTGATTAGAAGTTTAGCACAGTCGAGAAGATGTTTCAGCTTTAACATTTGAATTCAAAAAAAGTCACCTAGGCAGCAAAACACACTGCCTCAAATAAGTGATGTGAACAGAAAACCCAGATCAAAACAGTGTTCCCTAACTTTATCAAATAAACAAATATTCACCATAACTGAGTTGGGCAATATGATGAACAGTCGTAGGCTGCTCCAAGGTTTGCCACAAATAAGCCAGAGGAACAGAAATTCAAAATGGAAATAGTGATAATTGATACACCACAACCAAAATAAATACATTTGATATTTCTTTACCAGCCTGGAGTACATGCAATTACGATGAAGGTTGTTCAAACAGAGGGAAGGAGGGAGTAAGGTCTTGTTTGATTTTCGGTCCAAGATAAATGATTGTATACCATTCTGTATCCCGTGGACTTGGGTCTATCCTTTTAACAGAAGAAAGTTTTATTTCATTTTATAACAAATTTGGATGCATGGACACATCAAACACAATAAGCGTCGCGGTAAGGGCGACTCCTCGCGGTGTTCACCTGTCTATTTTTACTGCGCCAGGTTTTACCGAACGAACGAAGACATACAAAAAGAAAACAAAAACAAGTGCTTCTCCCCTCGCACCCGGCTAGGGTTACCGCCGCCGCCCTCCCTTGCGCTCATGCCCTCTCCTCCTCCTGCCCCAGGCTCCACAGCAACGACTGGATGTGGCTGCCGAAGGAGCGGCGGTGGCCGACGGCCTCATGGCAGCAACGACAGGCAGAGAGCTGCGGCGGCCCGCAGTGGAGGGGCAGCAGCGGCCAACGGCGACGCGGACATGGCGGCCATCATGGGCAGAGCCGAGCCAAGACAGCGCGGTGGCCGAGCGTGATCTGGAGAACCGGTGGGCGGTGGTGCGAAATCTGGGCAGGCGCGACCTGTGCAAGTTGGAGGCGAGGTGATGGCGTTGACCAGGACGTCGTCGCAGATCCTCATCTTGCCGCCGGGAGAGGAGCTCGTCCAGGATCCCCTCTTCTCCATAGATCCGCGACAGAGGTGCTCGAGGAGGAGCTTCTTCTCGGGACGCCATGGAGATCGTCGAGGTGTGCCCCCATGCCTGCTAGGTAGTGCGTTTCTTGTTTCCTGTCATGGTTCTCTGCAGTTTTAAACGCCTATGAACAGGTCGCACTCCAGATCCCCCGTTGCCGCAAGGCACCACCTTGACACGGAGTGAGCTTTCTTCTTCACTAACCAACACATACAGGTAACTCTGTTTCTATTTTAGAGATGATGCATACAGATGTAGCAAAATCTAAAGTTGTTTTTGTATTCAGAATAAATTTAGAGAAACACGCATGTGCAGGTTGCCAGTTTAGAACTCAGGTACAACCACTCTTTGCTTGTCTGCTACCCGTGATAAAATTAATACACATTACATATTGTTCCACAGCTCTCTATTTTTAGCTACGATTGTGTTGTGGCAGTACTTAGTTCTCATCACGTTTCGCTCGATGGAAATTCAGGGAGTGCTGGTGATGTGCTTGAAGATGATCTCGTTGTGAGTCTGAAAGTGTAGGTCTCCCTCGGCATAAGCAGCATGGGCCGCAGAGACAACCAGCTCTGTCCTGCTCCAGCGTCACCATCCGTCGACCCAACGAACAAGAAGGCATCAACAAGAGAAGCACGACACATGTACATGTACACATGCACTTCTTTCTTCCTGATTTTCCGTTCCACTTTCTTCCAATGCCTTACTGTTAGAGCTTCTCTTCTTGGACCATCAATGGATAGTTGTATGCATGCACTTTCGTTTGTCTCACCCTTCCTCTCCTTTCTGTGATTGCTAAATATTATTTAAGATAATTCCTCTTGATAGCATCTTTTGCCATGATTGTTGTTGTTTATTTAACCGAAAAATAGATTCTTCTTAAGTTTAACATTCCAATGGAGTATGTATTTATGTGCTTGCCTAATTATATCATGCCAATTGCTTGAGCAGCGGGCACTGGTAATTATTTTCCCAAGATGATATTGAGTTTCAGTAACGTAGACCCATCTGTTAATTTCAGTCTTTGGTGCTTTTGCAGATATTTAATGTTGTTGCAATTGGTAAGATAATGGGATGCAACACTTATTTACCAGTTCTAAAGCATGGCTAAATATGGAAAGACCAGAGGCAAGTGTTATTTTCTCTTGTAAGCTTCTTTTGCTTGTCTATCTCCCTACTGGTATGCAGGTCTTTAATTGACAGTATTATATAGAGTTTGCTTTACATAATTTTTAAACAAATTCTCAATGAGCTACTACTTCATGGGAGGAAACCGTTTGGCTATTTTAGTGATGGATATATTTCTAACTCTTGATCCTCATCAATAATCACCAGGCCTTGGGAGTTCCCGAGAAGTCCTGGTCAGACTTGGACCAGGCACTAGGCGCCCCAAATGTCTAACCGCGCTCGACTCCAATCGCGGAAGCCACCAATTTTAAATAGTGAGCTTGCATAGTTGGAGACTTTAAATATACTTTCTGGCTTGATTTGCTTCCTGTTCTAACATCTATTCTTATGGGAACGCTTATAGGCTGAAACTCCACTCGACAGTTTTCTGAAATCACTTGGGACTTGAGAAGTATTCTATTACCTTCCAGTCAAAGGAGGTTTGACTATTTAACTAAATCTTTGCATTGTTTTCTTCTTCTTTGGTTGACAATTGTTGTGTTGCAGGTTGACATGGCGGCCATATGTCACATGACTGAAAGTGATCTCATGGCGTTGGGCATCCTGATGGTAAGTGCATTACCTATCATGCCAGATCATGAATTTTGCAAGAATAGGCATTTCTTGGCTCCTCACATCCTCCATCCGAGAGCAATCTCAGTATGGTCTGGCTATACTTTACATAAACTGTAGACTCAACTGTTAAACAAGTACACAGAATGACAGAAGTACTTAGAATGCACCATTTTGCTAAGGAACTGGACTGAACTTGCTTTACAGAAGTACTGCATGCACTACTATTTTTTGTCCAACGATATGGCACATAAGTTAATGCTAAATTCAGTGCAAAGTAATTCTTTTGTAAGTCGGCATCCTTATTTTTGCATACGTATATTTTGATTCGAGACGCAAAGGGCAAGCTTACAGTGCATGTTCTTTTAGGGTCCTAGGAAGAAGAGTAACTTTGCCTTGGAATCGAGAGCGTAGGGATGGCCATGGGGTACAATGTTGAAAAATAGGGAGATGTGGTAGTTTTTTTTTGTTTGGCTCATCTGAAGTTCGGCAAGTTTTATTGGCATGTCTTGTAAGGCTACAGGTAAAACAATGTGGGGTCTCTTCTTTTGGCATGTTTCTGTCTTGGTAAGCATGCATCAAACATGCTTAGGTTGGTTAGAACAAGGTGTGGCGGTCAAGAGATGATGCTGTAAGATTATTAGACTGCTGTTATTTCTGGTCTGCATGCATGTCTGGCCGGACCAGCTGGCTAACTGATGCGGCACTGTGTCGGTGAAACTGGGGCAATATTTTCATCGCTGTATACTATTGTTACACATATGATTTCATAGTTTGGCAAGTGAATTTGTGGTTGAGTACTTATATCCAGAATCATCGTGTTTGTACTGAAGTTAATTTATGTATTGTTATTAGAGTTGCCTTAATGTTTCCCATGCTATCAAGATCCACCTATGCTCTATTTTGTATAACCATCTAAAGTCGCTAAAGCTGGCAGTACAAACAAATTGTGACATGTCATGTTTGATTAAATTTATGTCGTTATTGTGATTACACATTTGTTGTGATAATCATAGTGGAGTAAAAACACAATTTTCAGTTGGATGTTTCCATACTGGTTTTACGTTATTCACATACCAATCCATGTTTTTCTGTTTTAATACTGTCATTATGATAGATGAAGCTCATGAAAGTTCCATTCAACCGACATGTTGCTGGGACTCCTGAAAAAAGTTTGCAACTTTAAATGTGCATGTCTGGTTTCTCTTTAAGTCATCTGTGAATAATGTTTAGTTTCCCACTTGGCATGTTTCTTTACATCGATCGATCAGATTCAATGCCGTTGGCCAGAGTTGCGCCTAATTCATACTGATGTTAAAGATGAATTCTTTGTTTTATAATAGGTCATACTGGATTCTATGTTGAGTACAAGATCCACACTGAGCATAGCAAGTCCACTAGAGGAGCAAATGTTGTTTATCACCGTGTCTCTTCTCATGTTGACAAGCCAGCTATCTATGAAGGTACACCTTTGTGCTTGGTGGTAAACTTGTATCTTTTTCACTTATGTTCAGCATTTCCTTGATCATTTTGTATTAATATTTTAGTATTTTACTCTGCATTAAGATTTATGCACGGTCTGGTACTTAGAAGAATATACTGCTGGTTTGTCGATGATTTTCTCCTTGTTTGATTTTGACATTAATTTAACAATGAGTAATTAAATTCTGAAGAGCATGGCAGCTATATAGATTCATTATTATTCGGTTTGAGCTATGCGGCAGAAATAAGCTTCATGCTTCTCTCAACATACTAGGCACCATACAAGGCGGCGGCGGCAGCCCCTGGTATGGACAGGAGAAGATGCTGAGCTTCTCGGCCTCGACGACGTCCTCGTGCCCCTCTCTACTATAGCAGATCTGCTTGTTTCTCAGGTGGGACTGCAGTTCTTTCGAAGCTTTGCTTTTCTGTATGACATGTTTAGTACTTTAGTTATGCTTCTCGAGCAGCATTGGAATGGTTCTCAGACTACTTTCTCTTGTCATCACTACAGCGATGAGGAAATTGGAGTGCATCTTAATTATTGACATCTCATTCTATGACGAGCTCGGCAAGAAAAGCGGCAGCTGACAGGAGGATGTCACCACCAACAAGACCGAGGCCACGTCAACGGACTCAGGTATGTGTGCTCATTGGTGGTTTCAGTTTCATAATTCTCATTACAACTAGCCTCTGTTCGCTTAATCTTTGAGAAAGATTGTCTGTTATTGCATTGCTGAGTACGTGCAGCAGGATGGAAAGCAGCGAGCAGCAGCGCATCGTTCACGGAAGCGGTCAGCATGGGGCTAAGCCTGCTGTTTCTCCTCGCCAAGACCTAAGATAGCATGAGGTCTGCCCAGATAGAGGCCCTCATGCAGGAGAGAGATGAGGGAGCAGCTGGTGGTCCGGACGCCGAAGATCAGCTGAACGTTGGCTCCCATGAAGTTGATTGATTGTGCCTCCGCTTTTGTGCCGCGTGCATTGCCTTTGAACCACTGTCATTTGTGTCGTCGGTGATGTAAACTATAAGGACATATCAATAATATCTATGACTCCTAAGGCTGATCTCTTATCTCCTGTTTCCACTGTTGTGTACTCGTGTTAGTTTTCAAGTCAGAACCATGCAATAACGTGGAAGGGGGGCACTCAACCTGGCAGCGCCCAGCTTTCTCTCAGGCGGTGCGCCATGGGCGCGCCCCAACCGCTAGTAGACTAGAAACATGGATTGGAAGAGTAACTAACTGAAGACACTCAAGGTACACAATACTACAAGATTCAAGTGTGAAAATGCTAAAATAACCGGGATGTGCTCCAGATGGTTTGAGTGTGGACCTTGACACACCCATGGCCCCAATTCAAGTCCCGGCAGCACAGAAATAACGGACTTATTCCCAAGCATGAGAAAAATCAGGAAGCTAAAAAGCCACACAAGGTCTCACTGGGGGGCTGCTAAAGGCACTCAGACATGATGTAAACAAAAATTACACCAATTGGGGACAGGTCTGCTCTACTATTATTGACTACTAAAAGAAAAAACCCATAACTAATGCGTGCTCTGCTCCGAGAAGTTGTTAAGATAGGTTGAATTACCTGATTGGTTGCTGCAGTATAGATCTTCTCTTCGAATCGCACAGCGATTTTTTGAAGTTCGTTCAGTCCCTCTGGCACAGATACTGGCAGATGCTTCTTGAGAGTTTCCATTCTGCAGACATGATGTAAAAATGTGAATAAATTTGGGGGATGCATTGCTTTTAAAGTGTTGTGTAGATAAAATGTGTTGCATCAAAGTGGAACGAGTAGGCAGAGCAGGCAAGGTAGATCTCCAATTCTCAATCATATTCCTATAAGCAAGGCGTAATTTCGGGGTTGATTTAGTCATGACTTGTGATCATGTGCATATTATCCTTGGGAAAGGATACGAGAAACTCTAGTTTCAGAACAGAACAAAATTGCATCCCGGAGCAGTAGTAGTAATAGAATGGTTTACCCTAGGTAATCAAACGTTGTGATACTCGGTAGCATGACAAATTAGCACTTCTTGGTGAATAAACGTGTGTAATTGTTGAGATATAATTCTAGTTAATGAAGTAAATACGATGGATTCAAAGCAGGCGTAGTACAAGTTGATTAGTGAATTCCCACAGCGGGGAATTTGACGGCGCAGAAATTGGGAGCTTGTGTGTAGATCGACGACGAATCTGTTGGTGCCGCTATGGATATGGCTAGATCAAAGCTATCAGATGGATCGATGACAAAACTGACCCGAAAACACACGCAGGAAATTCCTCTTTGTTTCTACTGAAACGAAAGGCGGAGGAAGGATCGAATCAAACCAAATCAATTATAGGGAGAGGGAGAGGAAAGTAAATCAAATCAATTAGAGGAGTCACTACATCTTATTGACGATCCTGCTGCGCGCCTCGGGCTGGAGCTGGGCGCGCCAATCACCTCCGGCGGCGGGCAGGGCGTTCGGGTCAACGCCGGCGGCCGCCGCGGCGGGGTCCGACCCTTGGGTGGGCCGCCAGTTGGCGTCCATGGTCGGGATCAGCGATTCGTAGGTCTCGAGGAGATGGATGGAGGTGGATTTGTGTATATACAAAACCGGAGGACGGCGACGAGGACTTGCAGCGTGCCTTCGCCCGAGTGGTGTCGTGTGGTTAACTTGACCGTCGCAGTCACCTTAAGGCTGGTCATAGCACGGAGTAACTTAGACTAATGTTACTAGTCTTTTTTTGAAAAAAAACATCGGCCTTTATTAATCAAGCAAATCGTATTACAGAGAGTCTTCCGGATGCAATTCGGAACAAAGTGATAAAAACAAAGGCTCAAAGAGCTCAAACTAGACGTAACAAGAACATGAGGTAAGACAACACGGTGCCGACGAACATGCATGAAGGACACAGACGACAGAGCTCCACAAATCGCCTTGATGTTAGAGATAACTGATCCCACCATGGAACGGTCTCGGACTGATGATTGCAGCCTTCGGATCACCGAAAGACAGTCAGAGTGGAAGATCACATGCGAGAAACCCTTCCGGCGGGCCAGCGGAGCGGCCCGGCGCTTCAGCCAACTCCGGGGAAGAGACACCGGGAAGGGGTTCAGATGACGCGGCCACACACTGGCCAGAGTGGTCCTGCACCACAACTCCAACTGACGGCGAGCCCCGCTCCAAGTCCACAGCCGCATCAGAAGAAAAAAGAAGAGTACCATGCGGGGGAGGAGACCACTCAGAAGAAGAAGAAGCCGGTGTCGCTCTCGGAGCCGCACGCCCAGGTTTGAAAAGGGGCTGGAAAATCATCTCCGAGTAAGCCTGCGCCTTAGCTGCTGTGCGTTTCGGATCAGGAGCAGTCGGCTCATTGCGGGCATAGTTCCTTGCCTCCCAGATATGCCACAACGCCACCGTGATGGTGGAGATGTCACGATCGGAGTCTCGCGCGAGCAAGTCGAACAACCACTGTTTGTGAGAGCTGAAAGATGAGCGGAACAGTCTGATCCCATAAGTAGCCTTGATCTCATCCCAAACAGCCCAAGCATGGACACAGAAGAGAAGAGCATGCTCAATACTCTCCGAACGCCCACAGAAAAAACAGTCCGTCCTCGTCGGGATCTGACGGCGCAGCATTTGAGCACCCCGAAGGTAAACAGTCATGAGCCAGCCTCCACAGCACAATCTTCATTTTATTTGGAGCTTGCACCTTCCATAATTTCTTCCACAGTCTGTCCTCAAGAGCCCAATTCGAGGATTGACCCCCGCCCCGAGCATTGCGATCAGACAGGAAACGGCGTGTCCTGGCCATGTTATAGGTCAACCGGACAATGTATTCTCCAAACTTGGTAAAAGGCCACCGAGCATAGTCTGGACCACCCTCCCAGTTGATGTGAACCTTGAGAATATCATTAGCAACCTCATGAGGGAAAAAGCTCTCACCGTATCCTCGTTCCAGCAATCATTTTCCTCATCAAACAAGCAATGAACCGTAGCTGAAGCTGGAATCGGGGTCAAAGGCTGCAGCAAGGCCGGAGGAGTGGAAGGGATCCAATGATCGGACAGAATATGTGTGCGCCTGCCATCACCAAGGCCCCATTGCACCCCCTGCTTCAGAAGATCTCGGCCATGAAGAATGGCGCGCCAAGTGGCTGATGCCGCGCGGGGAGCCGAAGCATTCCAAAAGTCAGTGAAAGGAAAATACCCTCCCTTCAGAACCTGCGCGCAAAGCGATTTGGGCTCAGTCAGGAGGCGCCAGCCCTGTTTACCAAGCATCGCCTGGTTAAAGAGTGCCAGATCCCTGAACCCCATGCCACCGAGAGCTTTTGGAGTGGAAAGCTAGTCCCACGAGCGCTAGTGCATCTTCTTCTTTCCATCCTCACGACCCCACCATTGATCATACACGATTTTGCTTGAACTTTTCACATATTGCTACCGGTAGGCGGAAACAGCTCGAAATAAAGGTGGGGATTGTTTGAGTCTTCGATTTCAGCAATGTCTCAGTCCCTGCTCTAGATAGAGGCCGGTCCGCCCAACCAAAAATATTCTGCCATGCTTTATCAGTCAGGAACTTGAACGTATTCGTAGGAGAGTTGCCCATCTCCGTAGGCATACCCAAATAAGAGCCATTAAAATTCTCATTCCTTATGCCCAGCTGGTTTTTCACTCTGTCATTGACTTCCGTTGGACAATGGTTGCCAAAGAAAACAGCCGATTTGTCACGATTGATTGCCTGCCCCGAACACACACAATAAGAACCGAGTGTTGCTTCCAAGGATGCCACACTCTGAGGATCACTCTTAACAAAGAAAATGCTATCATCCGCGAATAGGAGGTGTGAGATAGACGGGCCATGACGGCCGTTTTGAATCCCATGTAGCTCGCCACAAGCCTCCTTTTGGAATAGCAGACTAGATAGACCTTCGGTGCATAAGAGAAAGATATAAGGGCTAATCAGGTCACCTTGCCTAATGCCCCGTGATGAAACCACCGGTTGCGTAAGCTCCCCGTTGACTCTGACAGCATACCGGACATTAGTCACACAACGCATCACAGTGTCAATCCAGGCAGAGGAAAAGCCCAGCTTAGTCAAGCATTGATGGAGATAACTCCACTCCACACGATCATAGGCCTTCATCATGTCAATCTTGAGAGCAAAGAAAGGTTTCTTCACGCATTGCTTCCTGATTGTGTGAAGGCATTCATAGGCAATCAATGCATTGTCCGTGATCAACCTGCCGGGGACGAAGGCACTTTGAGTCTCAGACACCACCACAGGCAGAATGGCCTTCAGTCTGTTAGCTAAGACTTTGGAAGCAATTTTGTAGAGCACATTACAGAGGCTGATGGGACGGAAGTTCAAGTGTTTGGGCTTGACAGTCTTTGGAATCAAAACAATGACGGAATCACAAAAACCCTCTAGAATCGGCCTCCCCTCCAAGAAACCCTGAACCGCCTGACAGATGTCCTCCCCCAAGAACTCCCAATGAGTCTGATAAAAGAGGGCAGGGAAACCGTCCGGTCCGGGAGCCTTGGTAAGACCCATCTGAAACAGCGCCGACTTAATCTCGTCGTCTGAGTAGGGCCTGCACGGATCCGAATTCATCTCTCTAGTTACCTTGCCTGGGATAGCCCGCACCACCTCATCCGCGGCCGGTTGGGGTTCAGACGTGAAGAGATCTTCATAGAAGGATTGAACCATGCCCTTGATCTGCCCTTGAGAGGTACAAGCCGAACCATCCTCCCGAAGGAGCGAATGGATCCTGTTAGTCCTTCGCCTAGCCGACGCTCTGGCCTGGAAGAACTCTGTATTACGATCACCTGATTTGAGCCAATCCACCCGCGAACGCTGCCTTTCCATGGTTTCCTCCCGTTCAAACAGCTCACAGAGTTGAGCCTCGATATGTCGCTCTTTAGATAAGGAAGCTGGGGAAGGCGAAGAGGACCTGATAGATGCTAGACGGCGTTCCATCTTCCCAATCTGCTTGCGAATGGAACCAAAAGACTCCCTGCTCCATGTACGAAGAGAGGATGCCACACTTTTCAAGTTTTCCCAAGTAGAACTCAGAGAAGAAAGCCCAGCCCTTCCAGTGGACCACGCATGTTCGAGAGTTTCCTTATAGTCAGATGCCCGCAGCCACATAGCTTCGAACCTGAAACCGTGCTGTACCGGAGTCGAATGGCGCTGCTGGGACAGAATATCCAGAGAAATACGGATGGGGTAATGATCGGACGTGGTAGCAATGACATTCTCCATGCTGCAATCACAAAAGAGGCTGTTGAACGCAGCATTAGCCACAACACGGTCAAGACGACATCAAACATTGCTATTAGGATCTTGCTTGTTGCACCATGTAAACTTCGGGCCCGAATACCCCAATCAGATAGGCCACAGTCCAGCAGACACTCCCGAAAAGCAGCCATTTGCGAATCCAGCCGGTCCCGAGGACCACAGTGTTCCTCCTGAAGAAGGACTTCGTTGAAATCACCACAACAGATCCAAGGACCCGACCAGGAAGGTTGCATTCGTCGAAGGAGCTCCCAAAAGTGAAACCGATGCTCTCGCTTTGGTTCTCCGTACACAAAAGAAGCCCTCCATGGCACCCCTTCCTTCAGTTGGACCACAACATCAATGCATCGCTTATTTGCAGCCCTGACTGTCACCGCTGCCGAATGTGACCAGAAAAGAGCCAGGCCCCCACTGAGACCCTCGCTGCTGACAGCAAAACAACCAAAATAACCCAGAGACCACATAAAGTTTTTGACTCTCGAATCCCTCATCTTTGTCTCCGAAAGAAAGATGAGGGAGGGTCGGTAGAGCTTCACAAGCCAGCAAAGCTCGCCAACTGTCGAGTCCGACCCCAGATCTAGACAGTTCCAGCAGATGATACTCACTGCGTTTGGCGGGGCTGCCTCGCAGCCTCCATCGGATCCGCCGATTGAGGGTCTGATGTACGGTGTTTCTTATTGGACTCCTTGTCAGTCACCTGCTCCACATCAGAAACGACAGGTATATGATCCGTAGACAGGACCAGAGCAAGGGCGTTGGGATCAGCTGGAACATGATCTTGGGCCGAAGCCGCTGGGAGTGATTTAGCTGATTTCCTCTTCTGCCCCGAAGATCCATTCTTCTCTTGACCACCCGAGAACAGCTCCCTGCCGGTGGCACTTGACCTCCCCCTCCCTCGCCCACGGGAGGAGGGAGCCCGACCACGGCCCCGTCCAGCATGTTTGTGAGGAGAGGAGACTTCATCATCCACTGCATCAGAGGCCCGGGCCACCCCCGGCGCAGCACGCCCTGAAAAGGCCGAGCGGGAGCCGCTCGATTTGTCCGCCGTCCCGACAGTGGAAGAGGCAGACGAAGATCTCGAACCAGCAGACTTTCTGTGCCCCTCATATGGTACGCAGAGCTTCTCCGCAGCATATGGTAAATCTCCATTCTCGTCTCCCAGGCCCGGGTTTGGGCATAGGACCGAAGAGTGACCCAAAATCCCACACGAGAAGCAGTGAAAGGGCAGCCTCTCGTACATCACAAAATAGGTATCTGTAGACTGGAGTGATACGTCTCCAACGTATCTACTTTTCCAAACACTTTTGCCCTTTTTTGGCCTCTAACTTGCATGATTGAATGGAACTAACCCGGACTGACGCTGTTTTCAGCAGAATTACCATGGTGTTATTTATGTGCAGGAGCAAACGTTCTCGGAATGACCTGAAACTTCACGGAGACACTTTTCAGAAAATAAGAAAAATGCGTGCCAAAGATGAAGGCCAGGGGGCCCACCGTCTTGCCACGAGGGTGGGGGGTGCGCCCCCCTACCTCGTGGGCCCCCTGTTGCCTCTCGACTCCAACTCCACCTCCATATATTGAGTTTTGATGAGAAAAAAATCAGAGAGAAGAAATCATCGCGTTTTACGATACGGAGCCGCCGCCAAGCCCTAAAACCTCTCGGGAGGGCTGATATGGAGTCCGTTCGGGGCTCCGGAGAGGGGAATCCGTCGCCATCGTCATCATCAACCATCCTCCATCACCAATTTCATGATGCTCATCGCCGGGCGTGAGTAATTCCATCGTAGGCTTGCTGGACGGTGATGGGTTGGATGGGATCTATCATGTAATCAAGTTAGTTTTGTTAGGGTTTGATCCCTAGTGTCCACTATGTTCTGAGATTGATGTTGCTATGACTTTGCTATGCTTAATGCTTCTCACTAGGGCCCGAGTGCCATGATTTCAGATCTGAACCTATTATGTTTTCATCAATATATGAGTGTTCTTGATCCTATCTTGCAAATCTATAGTCACCTATTATGTGTTATGATCCGTTAACCCCGAAGTGACAATAATCGGGATACTTACCGGTGATGGCCGTAGTTTGAGGAGTTCATGTATTCACTATGTGTTAATGCTTTGTTCCGGTTCTCTATTAAAAGGAGGCCTTAATATCCCTTAGTTTCCGTAAGGACCCCGCTGCCACGGGAGGGTAGGACAAAAGATGTCATGCAAGTTCTTTTCCATAAGCACGTATGACTATATTCGGAATACATGCCTACATTATATCAATGAACTGGAGCTAGTTCTGTGTCACCCTAGGTTATGACTGTTACATGATGAACCGCATCCGGCATATTTCTCCATCACCGATCCATTGCCTACGAGCTTTCCATATATTGTGCTTCGCTTATTTACTTTCCCGTTGCTATTGCTATCATCACTATAAAATACCAAAAACATTACTTTTACTAATGTTACCTTTTGCTATCGTTACCACTACTATCATATTACCTTGCTACTAAACACTTTGATGCAGATATTAAGTTTCCAGGTGTGGTTGAATTGACAACTCAGCTGCTAATACTTGAGAATATTCTTTGGCTCCCCTTGTGTCGAATCAATAAATTTGGGTTGAATACTCTATCCTCGAAAACTATTGCGACCCCCTATACTTGTGGGTTATCAAGATCATTTTCTGGCGCCGTTGCCGGGGAGCATAGCTCTATTCTTTGAGTCACTTGGGATATATATCTTCTTATCATTATGAAGAACTTGAGAGATCCAAAAACCAAGATCTATCCCTCAACTACGAGGGGAGGTAAGGAACTGCCATCTAGCTCTGCACTTGATTCACCTTCTGTTTTGAGTAAGCTTGCGACACCTACACCTGCTTCTGCTATTCGTTCTAATATGTCGCATGTTATTGATGATGCCACTTCTGCTATGCATGATACTTATGATGAAACTACCTCTATGCCTGATACTACTATGCCACTTAGTGATTTTCTTGATGAACAACTTGCTAGGGCTAGAGAAATTGAAAATATTGAATCTGATGATACTGATGAAAGTGATGATGAAGATGAAGGAAATATGCCTTAGAGGCAATAATAAAGTTATTATTTATTTCCTTATATCATGATAAATGTTTATTATTCATGCTAGAATTGTATTAACCGGAAACATAATACATGTGTGAATACATAGACAAACAGAGAATGATATGATTAGGAGAATAATACTAGTATGCCTGTACTTGACTAGCTCATTGATCGAAGATGGTTATGTTTCCTAACCATAGACATGAGTTGTCATTTGATTAACGGGATCACATCATTAGGAGAATGATATGATTGACTTGACCCATTCCGTTAGCTTAGCACTTGATCGTTTAGTTTGTTGCTATTGCTTTCTTCATAACTTATACATGTTCCTATGACTATGAGATTATGCAACTCCCGTTTACCGGAGGAACACTTTGCGTGCTACCAAACGTCACAACGTAACTGGGTGATTATAAAGGTGCTCTTTAGGTGTCTCCAAAGGTACTTGTTGGGTTGGCGTATTTTGAGATTAGGATTTGTCACTCCGATTGTCGAGAGGTATCTCTGGGCCCTCTCGGTAATGCACATCACTTAAGCCTTGCAAGCATTGCAACTAAATGAGTTAGTTGCGGAATGATGTATCATGGAATGAGTAAAGAGACTTGCCGGTAACGAGATTGAACTAGGTATTGAGATACCGTCGATCGAATCTCGGGCAAGTAACATACCGATGACAAAGGGAACAACGTATGTTGTTATGCGGTCTGACCGATAAAGATCTTCGTAGAATATGTGGGAGCCAATATGAGCATCCAGGTTCCGCTATTGGTTATTGACCGGAGACATGTCTCGGTCATGTCTACATAGTTCTCGAACCCATAGGGTCCGCACGCTTAACGTTTCGATGTCGGTTATATTATGAGTTTATGATTTTTGATGTACCGAAGGTTTTTCGGAGTCCCGGATGTGATCACGGACATGACGAGGAGTCTCGGAATGGTTGAGACATGAAGATTGATATATTGGACGACTATATTCGGACACCGGAATGGTTCCGGGGGTTATAGGATATATACCGAAGTACCGGGGGGTTACCGGAACCCCCCGGGGGTTATTGGGCCTTATGGGCCCAAAGTAGTGGAAGAGAAGAGGCAGCAGGAGGTGGCGCGCAGCCCCGCTTGCCCCAATCCGAATTGGGAAAGGGAAGGGGGCGCGGCCCCCCTTCTCCTTCCTTCTCTCCACCTCCTCCTTCCCCCTTCTCCTAGTTGGAATAGGAAGGGGGGGCAAAACCTACTTGGAGTAGGATTGCCCCCCTTGGGCGCGCCTCCTCCTCTTGGCTGGCCCCCTCCTCCTCCACTCCTTTATATACGTGGCCAGGGGGCACCCCATAGACACAACAATTGATCTCTAGATCTCTTAGCCGTGTGCGATGCCCCCTTCCACCATAATCCACCTCGATCATATCGTAGCGGTGCCTAGGCAAAGCCCTGCGATGGTAGAACATCATCATCGTCACCACGCCGTCGTGCTGACGGAACTCTCCCGTGAAGCTCTACTGGATTGGAGTTCGCGGGACGTCATCGAGCTGAACGTGTGCTGAAACTCGGAGGTGCCGTGCGTTCAGTACTTGGATCGATCGGATCGTGAATACGTACGACTACATCAACCGCGTTGTGCTAACGCTTCCGCTTTCGGTCTACGAGGGTACGTAGACAACACTCTCCCCTCTCGTTGCTATGCATCACCATGATCTTGCGTGTGCGTAGGAATTTTTTTGAAATTACTACGTTCCCCAACAAGTGGTATCAGAGCCAGGTTTTATGCGTTGATCTTATATATGCACGAGTAGAACACAAGTGAGTTGTGGGCAATATAAGTCATACTGCTTACCAGCATGTCATACTTTGGTTCGGCGGTTGCTAGATATATCATAGGCAGTTCCCAAACAGAAAATTAAGTCTATTTCTTTTCCCACCATACTTTCACTTTTCATGGCTAACCGTATACACGGGTGCCTTCCATACCAACACTTTCCAAGGAACTTATTATTTGACAGCATAAAGTAAATTAATTTTTCATTTCGGGACTGGGCATCCCTAATACCTTTTCCATACTCTCGTGCAATGACAAGTGAATAAACACTCATGTTGAAAATAACATACCTAGCATAGAAATATATCAGCCCCCCTACCGTTTAATGAGTGGTACGAGCACACAAAAGAGAAATTTATTTTGAAAATTAGAGATGGCACATAAAATTTGCTTAGAACGGCAAAAGAATACCGCATATAGGTACATATAGTGGACTCATGTGGCAAAACTGGTTTAAAGGATTTTGGATGCACAAGTAGTGATCATACTTGGTGCAAATGAAGGCTACCAAAAGATTGAGAAGCATCCAACCAAGAAACGAAAAGTTTCATAAGCGAGCATTAAGCATAAATAACACCGAATAATGCACCACAAGTAGGATATAATTTCATTGCATAACTATTGACTTTCGTGCTTGCATAGGGAATCACACCTTAACACCAATATTCTTACTAAAGTATAATTACTCATCAACATGACTCACATATCACTATCATCATATCTCAAAACTATTACAAAGAATCAAGTTTATTTTGTCCAATGATCTTCATGAAAGTTTTTATTATATCCTCCTTGGATATCTATCACTTTGGGACTAGTTTCATATGTTGCTTTTAATAAGCTCAAACAAATATAAGTGAAGAACATGAGCATCATATTTCTTTCTGTCAAAATAATTTAAGTGAAGTAAGAGAGAATTTCTAAAAAAACTAACTCTCAAACAAATCTAAGTGAAGCATGAGAGTATTTCTTCAAAAATATTAAAGCACACCGTGCTCAAAAAGATATAAGTGAAGCACTAGAGCAATTCCATAGCTCATAATGATTTAAGTGAAACATAGAGAGCAATTCTAACAAGTCATAGCATAATTTTGGCTCTCTCAAATAGGTGTGTCCAACAAGGATTCATGACTTAAAATAAAAATCAAAACAAGCTAAGACTCATATCATACAAGACGCTCCAAGCAAAACTCATAGTATGTGATGAATAAAAATATAGCTCTGAGTAAAATACCGATGGTTGTTAGAAGAAACAGGGGATGCCACTCGGGGGCATCCCCAAGCTTAGTTGCTTGATACTTCTTTAATATTATCTTGGGGTGCCTCGGTCATCCCCAAGCTTAGCCTTTTGCTAATCCTTATTCCTTCATCCATCGTGATCTCACCCAAAACTTGAAAACTTCAATCACACAAAACTCAACAAAATTTTTGTGAGATCCGTTAGTACAAAAAAGCAAATAACTACTTTAAGTACTGTTGCAAACCCATTCATATTTTATATTTGCATTATATCTACTGAATCCCAACTTTTTCTATGGAAAAAACTCTTCAAAACAAGCACACAACGCAAAGAAAACAGAGTCTGTCAAAAACAGAACAGTCTGTGTCAATCTGAATATTTCGCATACTTCTGTAACTCCAATTTTTTTGAGAAATTAGGACAACGTGAGCAATTTGTATAATAATCTTCTGCAAATACAATCAGTATTTTATCACACTTCTATTAAAAATTAATATTATTTTTGTGAGTGCAAAAGTTTCTGTTTTTCAGCAAGGTCAAATCAACTATCACCCAACATGATCCTAAAGTCTTTCCTTGGCACAAACACTAATTAAAACACAAAAAAACATAATCATAACAGTAGCCCAATTGTGCAAACACTCAAGACCAGAAAGAAAAAGACAAAAATAAATTTTATTCATTGGGTTGCCACCCAACGATCGCTATCGTTTTATGTCCCTAGCTGGGCATAAAGTAAAGATCTAAGTGTTGTCATCTTTGTTTTCCAACTCTTCAATCAAATCCTTGGTATTCTTCAAAGATTTAGCATATAAATTTTCAACAACAATACTTTTAGGAACGAGTTTGAGAAAGTCATTGTTGCCGGTAGGGTCCCTTACCATTTTGATAAAATCGAGGTGAACAATAATCATCTTAAGATCTCCTTTATTATTACTAGAAGTTGCACCCTTGTTCTTAGTAACTTGAGTAATCTTGCCAACTTTTATGGAGTTTTTTCAATAGTTTTAGCGGAATCAAAGGCTGTGCTTAAATTACTAAAGATTTCTTCCAGTTTATCAATCTGAGACGGGCTTTCTTCAATTCTTTCATTAATTATGACCCCCTTTCTTTTAACAACTTAAAAACTTCTTCCGCTTTTGACCCAAATTTAGTAGCAAAATTATGCATCTTTTTATCTAAGTTTTCAAAATGTTCTTCGGTAAGCATTTTCTTTTCAATAGCATCTAGTCTTTCCATAACATGCTTGAGAGTCAAAGTTGTTTCATTAATCATAAGCGGTGGTGAACCCACTAAATTTCCCATAGCATTAAAAGCATCAAGAGAGGGACACATCAAGAAATTTCCACCGGTAATCGTATCAAGGACGAATCTATACCAAGTGGTGATGCCCACATAAAAACAACGAAGAAGAACAACAGTAGATTGCTTACGGATAGATCTATTATGAGCATTGCAAATCCTATACCAAGCATCTTTTAAATTCTCCCCTCCCCTTTGTTTAAAGTTAAGAACCTCGTTTTCGGGAGTGCACACAATAGAGGAAGAACTATCCATAATGGCAAAAAGTGGTTAACAAGATTGCACAAAAAAATAGACCTGACAAGAAAAAGTGACTAAAAAAGAGGGCTAATAAAATGGCAAATTTTTGTGAAGTGGGGGAGAGGAAAACGAGAGGCAAATGGCGAATAATGTAAATTGCAAGGAGATGAGATTTGTGATTAGGAACCTGGTAGATGTTGTTGATGTCTCCCCGACAATGGCGCCAGAATTTCCTTTTGATGTGGCTTGAACTACGTCGGTATTTCCCCAAAGAGGAAGGGATGATGCAGCACAGCTACGGTAGGTATTTCCCTCAGTGATGAGACCAAGGTTATCGAACTAGTAGGAGAACCACGCAACACTACATGAACGACACCTGCACACAAATAACAAATACTCACAATCCGACGTATTAAAGGGGTTGTCAATCCCTTTCGGGTAACGGCGCCAGAAATTGGCAAGTAGACAGGATAAAAATTGCGATAGATTGATAGATGTAAATAAAATAAAATAAAATTCAGCGAGCTATTTTTGGGTTTTTTGATAATATAGATCTGAAAATAAAAGCAAATAAAAATAGATCGCGAAGGCAAATATAATAAAGAACAGACCCAGGGGCCGTAGATTTCACTAGTGGCTTCTCTCGAGAAAAATAGCATACGGTGGGTAAACAAATTACTATTGGGCAATTGATAGAACTTCAAATTATCATGACGATATCCAGGCAATGATCATTATATAGGCATCACGTCTAAGATTAGTAGACCGACTCCTGCCTGCATCTACTACTATTACTCCACACATCGATAAGGTAATTCGTAACAGGTAACAAGTAACAAAAGTAAACAAGGTGCAGAAAGGTGGCCCAATCCTTTTTGTAGCAAAGGATAAGCCTGGAAAAACTCTTATATAAAGGAAAGCGCTCCTGAGGACACATGGGAATTATCGTCAAGCTAGTTTTCATCATGCTCATATGATTCACGTTTGTTACTTTGATAATTTGATATGTGGGTGGGCCGGTGCTTGGGTACTGCCCTTCCTTGGACAAGCATCCCACTTATGATTAACCCCCCTCGCAAGCATCCGCAACTACGAAAGAAGAATTAGGGTAACCCTAACCATAGCATGAAACATATGGATCCAAATCAGCCCCTTACGAAGCAACGCATAAACTAGGGTTTAAGCTTCTGTCACTCTAGCAACCCATCACCTACTTATTACTTCCCAATGCCTTCCCCTAGGCCCAAACAATGGTGAAGTGTCATGTAGTCGACGTTCATATAACACCACTAGAGGAAAGACAACATACATCTCATCAAAATATTGAACGAATACCAAATTCACATGACTACTTATAACAAGACTTCTCTCATGTCCTCAGGAACAAACGTAACTACTCACAAATCATATTCATGTTCATAATCAGAGGGGTATTAATGTGCATAAAGTATCTGAACATATAATCTCCCACCGAATAAACCAACTAGCATCAACTACAAGGAGTAATGAACACTACTAGCAACCCACAGGTACCAATCTGAGGTTTTGAGACAAAGATCAGATACAAGAGATGAACTAGGGTTTGAGAGGAGATGGTGCTGGTGAAGATGTTGATGGAGATTGACCCCCTCCCGATGAGAGGACCGATGGTGATGACAATGGTGACGATTTCCCCCTCTCGGAGGGATGTTTCCCTGGTAGAACAGCTCCGCCGGAGCCCTAGATTGGTTCCGCCAAGGTTCCGCCTTGAGACGGCGGCGCTTCGTCCCAAAAGTTTCCTTCTAATTTTTTCCAGGGCAAAAGACACCTTATACCAGGAGATGGGAATCGGGGGGCTTCTAGGTGGCCCACGAGGCAGGGGGTGCGCCCAGGGGGGTAGGGCGCGCCCTCCACCCTCGTGGACAGTGGGTGGCCCCCCTCTGGTGCTTCCTTCGCCCAATATTTTTTATATATTCCAAAACTGACTTTCATGGAGTTTGAGGACTTTTGGAGTTGTGTAGAATAGGTCTCTAATATTTGCTCCTTTTCCAACCCAGAATTCCAGCTGCCGGCATTCTCCCTCTTCATGTAAACCTTGTAAAATAAGAGAGAAAATGCATAAGTATTGTGACATAATGTGTAATAACAGCCCATAATGCAATAAATACCGATATAAAAGCATGATGCAAAATGGACGTATCAACTCCCCCAAGCTCAAACCTCGCTTGTCCTCAAGCGGAAGTCTATATCGAAAAAATATGTCGACATGTTTAGAGATAGAGGTGTCGATAAAATAAAATACGAACATGAGGGCATCATGATCATTCTTAGAATAGCAATATATATATAATATAGTCATATGATTTCTTATGCTAAAGTAAGAATCTATTCACAATGTCAAGTATGAATCAGAAACTTCACTGAAAAACTAGCAAACTATAATCTCAGTCATTGAAAGCAATTGCAATTTATCATAACATCGGAAAGAGTCAATATAAGAGCTTTTCAGTAAGTCCACATACTCAAATATCATTTAGTATTTCACAATTGCTAACACTCATGCAATACTTATGGGTATGAAGTTTTAACCGGACACAAAGAAAGATAGGGGCTTATAGTTTTGCCTCCCAACCTTTTACCTCAAGGGTAACGTCAACAATAATGCTTTATGAAACCCACATCCAATTATATATATATTAGGATCTTTCCAACACATAGTGCTTGCCAAAGGATAAAGTGTAAAAAAGGAATGGTGAAGATCACCATGACTTTTGTATAAGGTATAAGACAAAAATAAAAGATAGGCTCTTCGTAGAGGGAAGCAGAGATTGTCATGTGCTTTTATGGTTGGATGCACAAAATCTTAATGCAAAAGAACGTCACTTTATATTGCCACTTGTGATAGGGACCTTTATTATGTAGTCTGTCACTTTTATTTCTTCCATATCACAAGCTCGTATAAAAGCTTATTTTCTCCACACTAATAGATCATACATATTTAGAGAGAAATTTTTATTGCTTGCAACAATGACAACTTACTTGAAGGATCTTACTCAATCCATAGGTAGATATGGTGGACTCTCATGGCAAAACTGGGTTTAAGGATATTTGGAAGCACAAGTAGTATCTCTACTTGGTGCAAATAATTTGGCTAGCATAAGGGGGAAAGGCAAGCTCAACATGTTGGATGATCCATGACAATATAATTTATTTTGGATATAAGAAAACATAACCCATTACGTTGTCTTCCTTGTCCAACATCAACTTTTTAGCATGTCATATTTTAATGAGTGCGCACAATCATAAAAGATGTCCAAGATAGTATATTTATATGTGAAAACCTCTCTTTCTTTATTAATTCCTATTAATTGCAATGATGACCAAAACTATGTTTGTTAACTCCCAACAACTTTTATTCATCATACTATTTATATGTGAAGTCATTACTCTCCATAAGATCAATATGATCTCTTTATTTCTTTTTATTCTTTCTTTTTTTCTTTTTTTCCCTCAAGATCATAGCCAGATAACCAAGCCCTCGACTCAAGACTAATCTTTATTATATATAGCTCACGGACTTGATTACATAGATAAGGATCAACACAAAAACTCAAATCTAGAACATACTAAACTTTATTCTACTAGATTAAGATATAGCCAAAAGGATCAAACTAAGAAAAATGGTAAAGATAGAAGTGTGATGGTGATACGATACTGGGGCACCTCCCCCAAGCTTGGCAGTTGCCAAGGGGAGTGCCCATACCCATGTATTTATGTCTCTTTCCTGGGAGGTGGTGATGATGGAGTTGTTGATGATGTAGGATTCTTCCTTAATCTGTGCTCGAGGATAGAATTTTGCTCCCTTAGGTCATCAATCTCCTGCTTAAGGCTTAATATCTTTTTGGGTAGTTTCTGTTTGTTCTCCTGCAAGAGGCGAAAAGGGATAAACTCAATCTTAGGTTTCTTTGCTCTATCTGGGAAGCTTGACTTTTTGAACTCCACATGCATGTCCCCAGGTTGAGGTAATGGGACTTCATCTTCATCCGAGCTCGTCTCCTCCTTTCCCCTAGGTTCATAGTCTTGTTCTTCCTCCATGGTCCAACCACAATGCTCCAAGTCCTCGTAAACCTTAGGGTTTGCAAAGTAATCAACCACATAGCTTTCTCCCTTCGAATCCCGGGACGACATATTGCTCTAATCTGCGGTAGAAACAACTCAAAACAAAAAATAGAGGATTGTGTCGTGGTACGGTAGTCAAAACCTTCGGGAGATTATATAATGAATTTTTGCCGACCAAAAGAAGTATCGTGCAAGAAAAGGGAGTCTAGAGGGCACACGAGGTGCCCACAAGGTAGGGGGCGTGCCCAGGGGGGTAGGGCGCACCCTTGATATGTCTCCAATGTATGTACTTTTCCAAACACTTTTGCCCTTGTTTTGGACTCTAACTTGCATGATTTGAATGGAACTAACACGGACTGACATTGTTTTCAGCAGAATTGCCATGGTGTTATTCTTGTGCAGAAATAAAAGTTCTTGGAATGACCTGAAAATCAACAGAGAATATTTTTGGAATATATAAAAATACCGGCAAAAGAATCAAGGCCAGGGGGCCCACACCCTGTCCACGAGGGTGGGGGGCGCGCCTACCCCCTGGGCGCGCCCCCTGCCACGTGGGCCCCCTGGTGCTCCACCGACCTCAAATCCAACTCCATATATTCATGTTTGGGGAGAAAAAAAATAAGAGAGAAGGATTCATCAGTTTTTACGATACGGAGCCACTGCCAAGCCCTAATCTCTCTCGGGAGGGCTGATCTGGAGTCCGTTCGGGGCTCCGGAGAGGGGAATCCGTCGCCATCGTCATCATCAACCTTCCTCCATCACCAATTTAATGATGCTCACTGCCGTGTGTGAGTAATTCCATTGTAGGCTTGTTGGACGGTGATGGGTTGGATGAGATTTATCATGTAATCGAGTTAGTTTTGTTAGGATTTGATCCCTAGTATCCATTATGTTCTGAGATTGATGTTGCTATGACTTTGCTATGCTTAATGCTTGTCATTAGGGCCCGAGTGCCATGATTTCAATCTGAACCTATTATGTTTTCATGAATATATGTGAGTTCTTGATCCATCTTGCAAGTCTGTAGTCACCTATTATGTGTTATGATCAGTTAACCTCGAAGTAACAATAATCAGTATACTTACCGGTGATACCGTAGTTTGAGGAGTTCATGTATTCACTAAGTGTTAATGCTTTGGTCTGGTACTATATTAAAAGGAGGCCTTAATATCCCTTAGTTTCCAATAGGACCCCACTGCCACGGGAGGGTAGGACAAAAAATGTCATGCAAGTTCTTTTCCATAAGCACGTATGACTATATTCGGAATACATGCCTACATTATATTGATAAACTGGAGCTAGTTCTGTGTCACCCTATGTTATAACCGTTGCATGAGGAATCACATTCGACATAATTATCCATCACTGATCCATTGCCTACGAGCTTTTCACATATTGTTCTTCGCTTATTTACTTTTCCGTTGCTACTGTTACAATCACTATACAACCAAAATTGCTACCGTTACTTTTGCCACCGTTACCACTACTATCATATTACTTTGCTGCAGATACTAAGTTTCCAGGTGTGGTTGAATTGAAAACTCAGCTGCTAATACTTGAGAATATTCTTTGGCTCCCCTTGTGTCAAATCAATACATTTGGGTTGAATACTCTACCCTCGAAAACGGTTGCGATCCCCTATACTTGTGGGTTATCAAGACTATTTTCTGGCGCCATTGCCAGGGAGCATAGCTCTATTCTTTGAGTCACTTGGGATTTATATTTGCTAATCACTATGAAGAACTTGAAAGATAAAAGAACCAAGATTTTTCCCTCAACTACGAGGGGAGGTAAGGAACTGCCATCTAGCTCTGCACTTGATCCACCTTCTGTTTTGAGTAAACTTGCGACACCTACACCTGCTATTCATTCTGATATGTCTCATGTTATTGATGATGCCACTTCTGCTTTGCATGATACTTATGATGAAACTACTTCTATGCTTGATAATACTGTGCCACTAGGTGAATTTCTTGATGAACACCTTGCTACGGTTAGAGAGAATGAAATTATTGAAACTGATAATATTGATGAAAGTGATGATGAAGATTCTCCTCCTAGATATGAATTGCCTGTTGTGCGTGAGGGTTATGTTATGGATGAAGAAACTGCTAGAGACTTCTTAGCTTGCAATGATAGATCTGATCTTAAGAAATTATTAGCTTAGCTTAAAGAAAAGTCTTTGAATACTAGAATGAAATATGACCCTGCTTTTGCTACCTCACCTATCTTTATTTCCGATAAGGATTATGATTTCTCTGTCGATCCTGAGTTAATTACTGTGGTTGAATCTAATCCTTTTTATGGCTATGAATCTGAAACTGTTGTGGCACATCTTACTAAATTAAATGATATAGCCACCCTGTTTACTCGTGATGAGAAAACTCGCTATTACTTTATCATTAAGTTGTTTCTATTCTCATTGAAGGGTGATGCTAAAACATGGTTTAATTCTCTTGATCCTAGTTGTGTGCATAATCCCCAGGATATGATTTATTACTTCTCTACTAAATATTTCCCCGCTCATAAGAAACAAGCTGCCTTAAGGGAAATATATAATTTTGTGCAAATTGAAGAAGAGAGTCTCCCACAAGCTTGGGGGAGGCTTCTCCAATTACTTAATGCTTTGCCTGATCATCCTCTCAAGGAAAATAAAATACTTGATATCTTTTATAATGGACTAATCGATGCTTTCGGAGACTACCTGGATAGTTGTGTTGGTTGTGTTTTCAGGGAAAGAACTGTTAATCAAGCTGAATTGCTATTGAATAATATGTTGAGTAATGAAAATGATTGGACACTTCCTGAACCAACTCCTAAGCGAACTCCGAAGAAAAGCGGTATTCTATTTCTCAGTCCTGAAGATATGCAAGAGGCAAAGAAATCTATGAAAGAAAAAGGTATTCAAGCTGAAGATGTTAAGAATTGATGTCTACTACACAACCTTCTTCTTGTAGACGTTGTTGGGCCTCCAAGTGCAGAGGTTTGTAGGACAGTAGCAAATTTCCCTCAAGTGGATGACCTAAGGTGTATCAATCCGTGGGAGGCGTAGGATGAAGATGGTCTCTCTCAAGCAACCCTGCAACCAAATAACAAAGAGTCTCTTGTGTCCCCAACACACCCAATACAATGGTAAATTGTATAGGTGTACTAGTTCGGCGAAGAGATGGTGATACAAGTGCAATATGGATGGTAGATATAGGTTTTTGTAATCTGAAAATATAAAAACAGCAAGGTAGCAAGTGGTAAAAGTGAGCGTAAACGGTATTGCAATGCTAGGAAACAAGGCCTAGGGTTCATACTTTCACTAGTGCAAGTTCTCTCAACAATAATAACATAATTGGATCATATAACTTTCCCTCAACATGCAACAAAGAGTCACTCCAAAGTCACTAATAGCGGAGAACAAACGAAGAGATTATTGTAGGGTATGAAACCACCTCAAAGTTATTCTTTCTGATCGATCTATTCAAGAGTTCGTACTAGAATGACACCTTAATACACAAATCAACCAAAACCCTAATGTCACCTAGATACTCCAATGTCACCTCAAGTATCCGTGGGTATGATTATACGATATGCATCACACAATCTGAGATTCATCTATTCAACCAACACAAAGAACTTCAAAGAGTGCCCCAAAGTTTCTACCGGAGAGTCAAGACGAAAACATGTGCCAACCCCTATGCATAAGTTCATGAGGACACGGAACTCGCAAGTTGATCACCAAAACATACATCAAGTGGATCACGTGATATCCCATTGTCACCACAGATAAGCACATGCGAGACATACATCAAGTGTTCTCAAATCCTTAAATACTCAATCCGATAAGATAACTTCAAAGGGAAAACTCAATTCATCACAAGAGAGTAGAGGGGGAGAAACATCATAAGATCCAACTATAATAGCAAAGCTCACGATACATCAAGATCGTGCCAAATCAAGAACATGAGAGAGAGAGAGATAAACACATAGCTACTGTTACATACCCTCAGCCCCGAGGGTGAACTACTCCTTCATCATCATGGAGAGCGCCGGGATGATGAAGATGGCCACAGAGAGGGATCCGCCCCTCCGGCAGGGTGCCGGAACGGGTCTAGACTGGTTTTCGGTGGCTACGGAGGCTTCTGGCGGCGGAACTCCCAATATAGGTTATTTTCTGGAGGTTTCTGTATTTATAGGAATTTTTGGCGTCGGTCTCACGTCAGGAGGGTCTCCGAGTCGTCCACGAGGGTGGAGGGCTCGGGACTCTTCTGACCCCACTAATTTACTCCGAGGGCTTCTTTTGGTCCATAAAAAATCATCAAAAATTGGCACGTCAATTGGACTCCGTTTGGTATTCCTTTTCTGTAAACTCAAAACAAGGAAAAAACAGAAACTGGCACTGGGCTCTAGGTTAATAGGTTAATCCCCAAAATCATATAAAATAGCATATAAATGCATATAAAACATCCTAGATGGATAATATAATAGCATGGAACAATCAAAAATTATAGATACGTTGGAGACGTATCAATCGTCCCCAAGATTAATTCCTGCTCGTCCTCGAGTAGGTAAATCATAAAAACAGAATTTTTGATGTGGAATGCTACCTAACATATTTATCCATGTAATTCTCTTTATTGTGGCAAGAATATTCATATCCATAAGATTCAAGACAAAAGTTTAATATTGACATAAAAATAATAATACTTCAAGCATACTAACTAAGTAATTATGTCTTCTCAAAATAACATGGCCAAAGAAAGCTTATCCCAACAAAATCATATAGTTTGGCTATACTTCATTTTCGTCACACAAAAATGCTCTCATCATGCACAACCCCGATGACAAGCCAAGCAATTGTTTCATGCTTTAGTAATCTCAAACTTTTTTCAACTTTCACGCAATACATGAGCGTGAGCCATGGACATATCACTATGGGTGGAATATGATATAATGATGGGGGTTGTGTGGAGAAGACAAAAAAATGAGAAAGTCTCACATTGACGCGGCTAATCAACGGGCTATGGAGATGCCCATCAATTGATGTCAATGCGAGGAGTAGGGATTGCCATGCAACGGATGCACTAGAGCTATAAATGTATGAAAGCTCAACAAAAGAAACTAACTGGGTGTGCATCTAACTTGCTTGCTCACGAAGACCTAGGGCATTTGAGGAAGCCCATTGTTGGAATATACAAGCCAAGTTCTGTAATGAAAAATTCCCACTAGTATATGAAAGTGACAAAACAAGAGACTCTCTATCATAAAGATCATGGTGCTACTTTGAAGCACAAGTGTGGAAAAAGAGGAAAGTAGCATTGTCCCTGCTCGTCCCCAAAACAGATAATATAATAGCATGGAACAATCAAAAATTATAGATACGTTGGAGACGTATCAAGCATCCCCAAGCTTAATTCCCGCTCGTCCTCGAGTAGGTAAATGATAAAAACATAATTTTTGATGTGGAATGCTACCTAGCATAATTCTCAATGTAATTCTATTTATGGTGGCATAAATATTCAGATCTGAAAGATTCAAGACAAAAGTTTAATATTGACATAAAAATAATAATACTTCAAGCACACTAACTAAGCAAATATGTCTTCTCAAAATAACATGGCCAAAGAAAGTTATCCCTACAAAATCATATAGTCTGGCTATGCTCTATCTTCACCACACAAAGTATTTAAATCATGCACAACCCCGATGACAAGCCAAGCAATTGTTTCATACTTTTGATGTTCTCAAACTTTTTCAATCTTCACGCAATACATGAGCGTGAGCCATGGACATAACACTATATGTGGAATAGAATGGTGGTTGTGGAGAAGACAAAAAGGAGAAGATAGTCTCACATAAACTAGGCGTATCAATGGGATATGGAGATGCCCATCAATAGATATCAATGTGAGTGAGTAGGGATTGCCATGCAATGGATGCACTAGAGCTATAAGTGTATGAAAGCTCAAAAAGAAACTAAGTGGGTGAGCATCCAACTTGCTCGCTCACGAAGACCTAGGGCATTTTGAGGAAGCCCATCATTGGAATATACAAGCCAAGTTCTATAATGTAAAATTCCCACTAGTATATGAAAGTGATAACATATGAGACTCTCTATCATGAAGATCATCGTGCTACTTTGAAGCACAAGTGTGGAAAAAGGATAGTAACATTGTCCCTTCTCTCTTTTTCTCTCATTTTTTTATTTGGGCCTTCTTCTCTCTTTTTTATGGCCTCTTTTTTTTCGTCTGGAGTCTCATCCCGACTTGTGGGGGAATCATAGCCTCCATCATACTTTCCTCACTTGGGACAATGCTCTAATAATGATGATCATCACACTTTATTTACTTACAACTCAAGAATTACAACTCGATACTTAGAACAAAATATGACTCTATGTGAATGCCTCCGGCGGTGTACCGGGATATGCAATGAATCATGAGTGACATGTATGAAAGAATTATGAACGATGGCTTTGCCACAAATACGATGTCAACTACATGATCATGCAAAGCAATATGACAATGATGAAGCGTGTCATAACAAACAGAACAGTGGAAAGTTGCATGGCAATATATCTCGGAATGGCTATGGAAATGCCATAATAGGTATATATGGTGGCTGTTTTAAGGAAGGTACATGGTGGGTTTATGGTACCGGCGAAAGTTGCGTGGTACTAGAGAGATTAGCAATGGTGGAAGGGTGAGAGTGTGTATGATCCATGGACTCAACATTAGTCATAAAGAACTCATATACTTATTGCAAAAAATTATTAGTTATCGAAACAAAGTACTACGCGCATGCTCCTAGGGGGATAGATTGGTAGGAAAAGACCATCGCTCGTCCCCGCCCGCCACTCATAAGGAAGATAATCAATAAATAAATCATGCTCCGACTTCACCACATAACGGTTCACCATACGTGCATGCTACGGGAATCACAAACTTTAGAACAAGTATTTCTCAAATTCAAAACTACTCAACTAGCATACTCTAATATCACCATCTCCATATCTCAAAACAATCATCAAGCATCAAACTTCTCATAGTATTCAATGCACTTTTTATGATAGTTTTCATTATACCGATCTTGGATGCCTATCATATTAGGACTAAATTCATAACCAAAACAAATTACCATGCTGTTTTAAAGGACTCTCAAAATAATATAAGTAAAGCATGAGAGATCAATATTTTCTATAAAATAAAACCACCACCGTGCTCTAAAAGATATAAGTGAAGCACTAGAGCAAAATTATCTAGCTCAAAAGATATAAGTGAAGCACATAAAGTATTCTAATAAATTACGATTCATGTGTGTCTCTCCCAAAAGGTGTGTACAGCAAGGATGATTGTGGTAAACTAAAAAGCAAAGACTCAAATCATACAAGATGCTCCAAGCAAAACACATATCATGTGGTGAATAAAAGTATAGCTCCAAGTAAAGTTACCGATGGACGAAGACGAAAGAGGGGATGCTTTCCGGGGCATCCCCAAGCTTAGGATTTTGGTTGTCCTTGGATTTTACCTTGGGGTGCCTTGGGCATCCCCAAACTTATGCTCTTGCCACTCCTTGTTCCATAATCCATCAAATCTTTACCCAAAACTTGAAAACTTCACAACACAAAACTTAAAAGAGAATCTCGTAAGCTTCGTTAGTAAAAGAAAACAAACCACCACTTAAGGTACTGTAATGAACTCATTCTTTATTTATATTGGTGTTAAACCTACTGTATTCCAACTTTTCTATGGTTCATACACTCAAATACTAGCCATAGATTCATTAAAATAAGCAAACAACACACGAAAAACATAATCTGTCAAAAACAGAACAGTCTGTAGTAATCTGTAGGTTTCGAATACTTCTGGAACCCCAAAAATTCTAAAATAAATTTCTATACGTGAGGAATTTATCTATTAATCATCCTTAAAAATAATTAACTAAATATCACTCTCCAGTAAAAAATGGCACTAAATCTCGTGAGCGCTAATGTTTCTGTTTTTTGCAGCAAGATCGCAAAGACTTCCCCCAAGTCTTCCCAAAGGTTCTACTTGGGAAAAACACTAATTAAAAGCATAAAACCACATCTAATCAGAGGATAGATGAATTATTTATTGCTAAACAGAATCAAAAAGCAAGAAACAAAAATAAAATTGGGTTGCCTCCCAACAAGCGCTATCGTTTAACGCCCCTAGCTAGGCATTGATAATTTCAATGATGCTCACATGAAAGACAAGAATTGAAGCACAAAAGAAAGCATCATAAAACACGTGACAAACACATCTAAGTCTAACATAGTTCATATTTCATAGGCATCTTATAGGCAAACAAATTATCATAGCAAGCAAAAACTAGCATATACAAGGAAGCAGAAAGAAACAATAGCAATCTCAACATAACGAGAGGTAATTTAGTAACATGAAAATTTCTACAATCATATTTTCCTCTCTCATAATAATTACATGTGGGATAATAAGAAAATTCAACAAAATAGCTATCACATAAAATATTTTCAACACGATCCACATGCATGCAAAGTTGACACTCTTCCAAAATAGTGGGATTGACATTAACTAAAGTCATGACCTCTCCAAACCCACTTTTATCAAACATTTCATAAGATTGAACATTCTCCAAATATGTGGGATCTAAAGTTGACACTCTTCCAAACCCACTTTCAATAATATTGCAAACACTATTATCAATCTCACATTCATCATGGGGCTTAAATAAATTTTCAAGATCAAAAGAAGAATCACCCCAATCATGCTTTTCATCGAAGGAACTATAAAGTATGGGTGCAATAGCAACAATCTCATGTTTAACAAAAGGAACTATAGCAAATTCATCTTCATAAATATTGGCATCATGGCCACAAGAATAGAAAGCATCATGTTCATCAAGGGATAATTCAATCAAATCATCAGAATCATAATTATCTATAGATTCATGCATATCATTATTTTCTTCCAAAGCAACGGTCATTCTTTCAACAAATTCTTTGACATAGACATTATGAGCATAGTTTTCATGGCAATATTTAAGTATGTCAAGATTTTCAGATTCGTAGAGAGTATATCATACTTTTCAATCAAAGAAGCAACTTCATAAGCACCCTTAAAAGCAACAAATTCTTCAATTTGTTTGATATCGTAGTAACTATAAACACCCTTTGCATAAGAAGATAAGATTTCATTATCATTAAACTCACATAGGCAGGGGAGGTGTTTTTTAGGGTTCTTAGAGCAACAAGTCAGATCACAAATTTCACAAAGATTCCAAGCATAACATAGCAATCTGTTTATTTGATCCCATAAGAGTATCCCTTTTTCAGACAAACTGTGACGCATGAAATGAGCATGCTCATCTAAAGATTTCCCATCAACTAGGCTAGTTGGGGTTTCAGCACGAGCGCATAAGGATCGAAGATGATCCAAGTAGAACACCTTAAGTGGATCCATAACAATAGATTTTTAGCAAGCAAAGATGCAAGCAAATAGAAGGCACATGGAAACACAAAGAAAGATACACACGGGAAGAAGGCGAACGGAAAAAGAAGGCGAATAAAACGGCAAGGGTGAAGTGGGGGAGAGGAAAACGAGAGGCAAATGGCAAATAATGTAATGCGAGGGATAAGAGTTTGTGATGGGTACTTGGTGTGTCTTGACTTGTGCGTAGACTCCCCGACAACGGCGCTAGAAATCCTTCTTGCTACCTCTTGAGCACTGCATTGGTTTTCCCTTGAAGAGGAAAGGGTGATGCAGCAAAGTAGCATAAGTATTTCCCTCAGTTTTTGAGAACCAAGGTATCAATCCAGTAGGAGGCCACACGCAAGTCCCTCATACCTACACAAACAAATAAGAACCTCGCAACCAACGCGATAAAGGGGTTGTCAATCCCTTCACGGCCACTTACAAGAGTGGGATCTGATAGATATGATAAGATAATATTTTTGGTATTTTTATGATAAAGATTGAAATATAAAGATTGCAAGATAAAATAGATTGGAAACTTATATGATAAAATATAGACCCGGGGGCCATAGGTTTCACTAGTGGCTTCTCTCAAGATAGCATAAGTATTACGGTGAGTGAACAAATTACTGTCGAGCAATTGATAGAAAAGTGAATAATTATGAGAATATCTAGGCATGATCATGTATATAGACATCACGTCCGTGACAAGTAGACCGACTCCTGCCTGCATCTACTACTATTACTCCACACATCGACCGCTATCCAGCATGCATCTAGAGTATTAAGTTCATAAGAACAGAGTAACGCATTAGGTAAGATGACATGATGTAGAGGGATAAACTCAAGCAATATGATATAAACCCCATATTTTTATCCTCGATGGCAACAATATAATACGTGTCATTTCCCTTTGTATTGAGATCCAAAGAGAGAGAAGAAGGCATCTAGCTAATAACTATGGACCCGAAGGTCTGAAGTAAACTACTCACACATCACCAGAGAGGCCATGGAGTTGATGTAGAGGCCCTCCGTGATCGATGCCCCCTCCGGCGGAGCTCCGGAAAGGCCCCAAGATGGGATCTCTTGGGTACAGAAGGTTGCGGCAGTGGAAATAGGGTTTCGTGGTGCTCCTCGATGTTTTCAGGGTATATGAGTATGTGACGCCTCCAATTCAATCGTACACTAATCATACACGCAAACGTGTACGATCAAGATCAGGGACTCACGGGAAGATATCACAACACAACTCTACAAATAAAATAAGTCATACAAGCATCATATTACAAGCCAGGGGCCTTGAGGGCTCAAATACAAGAGCTCAATCATAGACGAGTCAGCGGAAGCAACAATATCTGAGTACAGACATAAGTTAAACAAGTTGGCCTTAAGAAGGCTAGCACAAACTGGGATACAGATTGAAAGAGGCGCAGGCCTCCTGCCTGGGATCCTCCTAAACTACTCCTGGTCGTCGTCAGCGGGCTGCACGTAGTAGTAGGCACCTCCAGTGTAGTAGGAGTCATCATCAACGGTGGCGTCTGGCTCCTGGACTCCATCGTCTGGTTGCAGAAAATGGGTATAGAAAGGGGGAAAGGGGGGAGCCAAGCAACTGTGAGTACTCATCCAAAGTACTCACAACCAAGGAGCTACACTACATATGTATGCATTGGTATCAATTGGAAAAGAGGGTAGCATATGTGGACTGAACTGCAGAATGCTGGAATAAGAGGGGGATAGCTAGTCCTATCGAAGACTACGCTTCTGGTAACCTCCATCTTGCAGCAGAAGAAGAGAGTAGGTGGTAAGTTCACCCAGTATCATCGCATAGCATAGTTGTCGGTGTCAAAACCGGCGGATCTCGGGTAGGGGGTCCCGAACTGTGCGTCTAGGCCGGATGGTAACAACAGGCAAGGGACACAAAGTTTTACCCAGGTTCGGGCCCTCTCGATGGAGGTAAAACCCTACGTCCTGCTTGATTAATATTGATGATATGGGTAGTACAAGAGTAGATCTACCACGAGATCGGAGAGGCTAAACCCTAGAAGCTAGCCTATGGTATGATTGTTATTTGCCTACGGACTAAACCCCTCCGGTTTATATAGACACCAGAGAGGGTTAGGGTTACACAAAGTCGGTTACAATGGTAGGAGATCTACATATCCGTATCACCAAGCTTGCCTTCCATGCCAAGGAAAGTCCCTTCCGAACACGGGACGGAGCCTTCAATCTTGTATCTTCATAGTCCAGGAGTCCGGCTGAAGGTACAGTCCGGCTATCCGAACACCCCCTTATCCAGGACTCCCTGAGTAGCCCCCGAACTAGGCTTCAATGACGATGAGTCCGGCGCGCAGATTGTCTTCGGCATTGCAAGGCGGGTTCTCCCCCAAATTCCGTGTACCTGTTGAATAAAGTCTGGTTTCTTGTAGATGTTGCACTCCTTGGCTTCTACGCCCAATAATGGCCGCTTCCCACGTGTCAAACGAATATGAAAAGTCTGAGTGTTTTTACATTCACACCCCTAGCCGCGTAAATGAGCTGCCCTATTTAAGGGGACGAGGATTTAGATCCAAACCACATCTTCCCCCCTTCGCGAGTGTTCATCAGAGCGCATCCGACAAAGGTCCATTCCACCATGGCCATCCATCGCAACTCCTCCTTTCGCCCTTCCAGCCCTCAGCCTGGATGTTGGGAGAGATGCTCCGTCCCGCATAGCGAGCTAGTGACGCTCCAGACCAAGGGATTTCTCCCCCCCGGCCTATATGATCCCGGTTCGAGCAGGTCTTGCCGTCTATAACAGCAGAAAGCAAGCGGAGAGTGCCCCTAATCCCTCCAAAGGAGAGCGGGTATGCCTCATCCCTTATTTAATAAGGGGGCTCGGGTTTCCAATCCATCCATTTCTCCGGGGGCTGCTGGAGTTCTACGGCCTCCAGCTACACAATCTCACGCCTGCCTCCGTATTGCATATCGCAGGCTTCGTAGCGCTCTGCGAGCTGTTTTTAGGCGTCGAGGCTCATTTCGGGCTATGGAAAAGGTTATTCTGCCTTGTGCCCCGCTCTAAGGAGGGGTCAATGTATCAAGTGGGCGGAGCCAAAGTGTGGCGCATTGCTGGGACCGGATATCTGTCCGGAACCCCAAAGAAGGCGTCCGAAGACTGGCCCTCGGAATGGTTTTATATAGAAGACGTCCCGCTGCCGGATCCTGTCCGGATCGGCCTCCCTGAATTCGACAGTGCTCCCTTAAAGAAGAGCCTAAGCTGGCGTCCATGGAGCCCTCAGAGGGAAAGTGACAGGGACATCATTTACCTGATGGGTCGAATAAGATTGTTAGCCCATTCCGGACTAACCATGATCGGGGTTATGGCCGAATGCATCATGCGGGGGGTGCAGCCGCTTCAGTATAGAAGCCACCCCATGTGGGACTTCAACGGGGAGGACGACGCCACCCGCTACGGCCGCAAGGGGCCGGATTCAGCTGTCGCTCTACTAAATATCTTGTCCACTTTGTATAAGGGAGAAGAGGAGGAATTTCTCCGTGTCAACCCACAGGGTGGATTCTCTATGCACAATCCCCCATGCTGGGTAAGCGGTCACATTTACTTGCCCATCCGTTTTGTATTCCCATTGTTAAATATTCAGTCTGACGACTTCAACGCAGGAACTGCGCTGGGCTGTTAAGGAAATAAGCAGCCCTCCTCCACAACCCGAGGACCCAGGATGGCCCCTCGATCCGGCCTCTCAAGAGGATCCGGACATATCTGTGGAGCTGATTGATGGAGTGTTCCATCAATTGAGCAAGGACAACGCCTTGGTGGCCATTACGACAGATTACCCAGGGCTAATCCCGGCCTCTCAGGTAACTGAGATCGAAGTCCCAGTACCCCGAATAGGTGTCCGCCCTCTCGTGTTTTCAGTTTCCTGATTACAACCGAACTTTGCAAGGGAGGTTTTTGAAGCGGAAGGGCGAACCTGCGGCGACAAGCCAACGAGGGGCCGCAGGGCCCCGTGGGCAGAAAAGAAGTGCAGTCCGGACCGAGGCGTCAGCGCAAAGGTATGGAGCCCCCCTTTATCCCAGGTGTTATACCTTCGAGGCACATTGACACTCGTGCTATCTTCAGGACAAAGAGACCTCGCCGGACTATATCCGGAGAGGCTGCCAATCGCGCCTCCACCAGCTAGGGTCCAAAGCCTGGTCCAGAGGCGGAGGCGAACGCAAGGCGCGCGCCAGACGCTCCTCCGACGGAGGATGTGGACAGGTTGTCTGCCACCAACTCTAAGGTGGAGAGTGCCATGAACCACAGGCGTCGCCGGACAATTCTTCGCGATGCTTGTTTCTCCCAAGGGGCGTTAGATGCCTTCAACTCAGGAGATGCGTACCTCCGTGCTACTCAAAATGGTCTAGCCAGAGCCACAGAGCAATATGTAAAAGACATACGGGTAAGAAAATGTTGGTAATTATATATATATACCAGTAGCCCCCGAGACATGAAACAGTTAGAATAACTGATTTAAGGATCATTTGTTATGCAGGTTGTTACAGAAAAGAATTCCCTACTGTCCAAGGAGCTGGAAGAGTGCAAAGCCCAACTTGAGGCCGCACTAGCCGCAGCAGGGGAGCCCAAGGAGACCCCCTCTGGTAATATACACTTCGAAAGATAAGTATTTTGCGAAGCACGACATGGGTGCGAATCTTACAAATGAATTTGCAGATGGCGCTAGATTGAATCCGGAAAGGCAACACCTCCTACGCCAGCTAAAGGCTGGTGAGAAGGTGCTGACAAAGGTGAGGCGGGAGAAGAACGATCTCCAAGATGCCAACACCAAGCTGGGCATCGAGCTGAAAGATGTTCGTGCCCAGCTGTCAGACTCCGTGAAGGAGAATCAGCGGCTTCGGCGCGGCATATTTAGTAAGTGCTTGAACGAACCTTTGAAAGAAAGTTCGGTGGGGAAGTCGACTAACAGAGCAATGTCTGTAGGTGTGCTAACAGGTCGTCCTACAAAGGAGATGCCCGGTTCTACGGGTGACCTTCTTCCCGAGCTCTTGCAACTGCTCGATCGAGTTCGGCAGGCGATGCAAGGCGTCGCCCAGGCCCTGTGGCCATCCGTCTCCATGCCCGAAGGTCTTGGAGAGCTGGCGGAGAAGCTAAAGGGAGCACAGCGGCGCTTCCGATTGTGGAAGATATCGGCCTGCCGTCAAGGTGCTAGGGAGGCCTGGGCCATGGTGAAGACGCGGTACACAAAGGCTGACCCCAACCACATGGCTGAGGTCGGTCCTGTAGGGCCCGATGGGAAGGAGATCCCTGTAAGCCTAGTATACGGCCAAGTAGAGTTGGCCGCAAAGTATTCCTAGCAGGACTGTAAATGAGATAGCCTGTTAGATGGTATTGAAGAGGAATACAATCAGTCAAAATGACTATGTAATTTAATTGACATTTATAATGCCTTCTAGCCGGATTGTAGATCATTTGTCATGGCCGACCTTTTCGCTTCAGCCTCGGGACCTGACGGTCCGGAGTGTGTCTGAATTCCCATGCGGTTATATAGGAACCGGGGAATGCATGGAGACCAGGCGTAGGGGTCATTAGTGCGTGAACAGACAAGTGCCCGACTAGTTATGTTATATTACATGGTTAGTAAGAAACATCTTCCAGGGAGAATAGTTCTGTTAGGGGTTCCTTTCCCTGGGAGGCATGCCCTAAGGTGCATGTCCATGCTGCGAAAAGAAACGCAGGAAAAACATCTGGGGGCGTATAGATAAATAAAATAAAAAAAGATCATCTTTAGTTCACCGACCGAATATTCCCTTAAGAACGCTAGCTTTCGGCTTCACCCAGTCTGAGGTACACGTCCGGCTGACCCGGTAGTAACAATCGCAGAGGTGCTCCCTTTACCACCTAGCCGAACAATCGGGAACGTAGGGGTAAGCACAGGAGCCAGGCAACCCAGCTTGGCCAAAACTTAAGTCATATCGATGCATATAATGGTGAATAAAAGGTACATGCGGAAGTGTGACACATGTGTTGGGCATGAAGCCCGTATAATAAAGCTTCTTTTTAAAGAAGCCCCCAGGTTTAATGAGCGCGGATAGCGCGTCACTTTATGAGACTTTAAAGGCTATAAGAGAGAGAGAGAGAGAGAGAAGAAGAAGAGGAATGTAAGACAGAAAGTATATAAAAATGGACAGAGGAAGGATACGAACACAGAGTCCGGCGCTAGGCATAGAATCTTCAGAGACGGGCTGCGTTCCATGGGTTCGGCTCGAGTCGGTTATCCGATGCATCCCGCAGGCGGTACGCTCCACCAGTCAGGACTTGGTCAATTATGAAGGGACCTTCCCACTTGGGCTTGAGTTTGTCCTTTTTCTTGTCCGGTAGTCATAGAACTAATTCGCCAACGTTGTAATTTTTGGCCCGTACTTCTCTGCTTTGGTATCTTCGAGCCTGCTGTTGATAGAATGCGGAACGGGCTTTTGCCACATCACGCTCCTCCTCCAATGCGTCCAAGCTGTCCTGCCGATCGAGCTTGGCTTCTCTTTCTTCGTACATGTGCACTCGAGGTGAGTCATGAATTATGTCGCAAGGCAAAACTGCCTCTGCGCCGTACACCATAAAGAATGTTGTGTATCCGGTGGTGCGATTCGGCGTGGTCCGCAGCCCCTAGAGTACGGTGTCAAGCTCCTCTACCCAGTGCGTGTTAGATTCCTTGAGGGACCGCACTAATCTGGGTTTGATGCCGCTCATGATAAGACCATTTGCACGTTCGACCTGGCCGTTAGTTTGTGGGTGATAGACGGAAGCATAATCGAGCTTGATGCCCATGTTTTTGCACCAGAGTTTTACCTCGTCGGCCGTAAAGTTCGTGCCGTTATCCATGATGATGCTGTGGGGGACGCCGTAACGGTGTACAACCCCGGATATAAAGTCTATCACCGGTCTGGATTCGGCCGTCTTAACAGGCTTAGCTTCTATCCATTTGGTGAACTTATCCACCATGACCAGTAAGTATTTTTGCTTGTGGGTTCCGCCTTTAAGGGGTCCAACCATGTCAAGCCCCCAGACCGCGAAGGGCCAAGTGATGGGGATAGTTTGGAGGGCGGTGGGTGGCATATGGCTTTGGTTTGCAAAGAGCTGGCAACCGGTGCATCGTTGGACTAAGTCCTGGGCGTCTGCCCGGGCCGTCGGCCAATAAAAGCCTGTACGGAAGGCCTTGCTTACAAGGGACCGAGCTGCCGCGTGATGACCGCCGAGTCCGGCATGAATTTCAGCCAGGAGGTTCCGCCCTTCCTCTTCGGAGATGCACCTTTGAAGGACTCCGGTAGTGCTTTTCTTATAAAGCTCTCCCTCGTGGACTTTGTAAGCTTTGGATCGCCGCACTATGCAGCGTGCCTCATTTTGGTCCTCGGGGAGTTCCTGCCTAGTAAGGTAGGCGAGGAATGGTTCCGTCCACGGGGCGATAACGGCCATTATTACGTGGGCTGAAGGTGTTATTTCATTGGCAGAGCCTCCGATTGTGTCGGAATGTTCGGTGTCCGGCAGTGCGGTTGGGTCCGGGCTGTTATTGTTTGGCTCCCCTTCCCATACTACGGATGGCTTGAACAACCTTTCCAAGAAGATGTTGGGGGGACTATATCGCGTTTTGCGCCGATGCGTGCCAGGACATCTGCCGCCTGATTATTTTCCCGGGCTACATGGTGGAATTCAAGCCCTTCGAACCGAGCTGACATTTTTAGGACGGCGTTGTGGTAAGCTGCCATTTTTGGATCCTTGGCATCGAAGTCTCCATTTATTTGGGATATTGCGAGGTTCGAGTCCCCGCGCACCTCTAGGCGTTGAATGCCCATGGATACTGCCATCCGGAGACCATGTAAAAGGGCCTCATATTCGGCTGTATTGTTGGAGTCCGTGTACATAATCTGGAGTACGTATTGAACTGTGTCTCCTGTGGGGGACGTCAAAACGACGCCAGCCCTTAGTCCGGCCAACATCTTGGAGTCGTCGAAATGCATGATCCAATTTGAATATGTGACGTACTCTTTAGGGAGTTTGGCCTCCGTCCATTCTGCAACGAAGTCGGCCAAGACTTGCGACTTGATGGCTCGCCGTGGCTTATAAGTTATGTCGAATGGGAGGAGCTCAATGGCCCATTTTGCAATCTGTCCCGTTGCGTCACGGTTGTTTATAATATCGTTAAGTGGTACTTCCGAGGCTACTGTTATTGAACACTCTTGAAAGTAGTGCCATAGCTTCCGGGATGCCATGAATACCGCGTACGCAATCTTTTGATAATGCGGGTACCGTGATTTGCTGGGAGTGAGGACATTGGATACATAATAGACCGGCTTTTGAAGGGGGAATTTGTGTCCGCCCGCTTCTCGTTCGACGACGAGCACTGCGCTTACAACCTGATGTGTTGCTGCAATGTATAATAGCATTGGTTCGCCAATGTTTGGCGTGGCCAGGACTGGGTTTGTTGCCAGTATGGCTTTTATTTCGTCGAGTCTGGCCGTGGCTGCATCCGTCCATTCGAAGTGTTCGGTGCGCCGAAGGAGGCGGTAAAGGGGTAGGGCCTTTTCTCCCAAGCGGGAGATAAAGCGGCTTAGAGCCACCACACATCCGGTTAACTTTTGTATTTGTTTGAGGTCCTTTGGGATATCCAGTTGCGACAGAGCTCGGATCTTGGCTGGATTTGCTTCAATTCCTCTACCGGATACAATGAAGCCCAAGAGCTCTCCGGCTGGAACGCCGAAAACGCATTTTTCCGGATTGAGCTTGATGTCGTATGTTCGGAGGTTATCAAATGTGAGCCTCAAGTCGTCTACTAGAGATTCGACATGTCTTGTTTTGACGACCACATCATCTACATATGCCTCCACTGTTTTGCCGATCTGGTTTGCCAGACATGTCTGAATCATGCGCTGATATGTTGCGCCGGCGTTTTTGAGCCCGAAGGGCATCGTGTTGAAGCAGAATGGGCCGTATGGTGTGATAAATGCCGTTGCGGCTTGGTCTGGTTCTGCCATCTTGATTTGATGGTAGCCGGAATATGTGTCGAGGAAACACAACGAATCGTGTCCTGCGGTAGCGTCGATAATTTGATCGATGCGGGGGAGGGGGAAGGGATCCTTTAGGCAAGCCTTGTTAAGGTCTTTAAAATCAACACACATGCGCCAGGATTTGTCCTTCTTTGGTACCATCACCAGGTTTGCTAGCCAGTCCGGATGTTTTATATCTCTGATGAATCCGGCCTCCAATTGCTTTGCTAGCTCCTCTCCCATGGCCTGTCTCTTAGGTTCGGAAAAACGCCGAAGAGCCTGTTTGACAGGTTTGAATCCTGTTTGGATATTTAAGTTGTGCTCGGCCAGCCTGCGTGGGATTCCTGGCATGTCTGAAGGGTGCCAGGCGAAAATGTCCCAGTTCTCTCGTAGGAACTCTCCATCAGGGTTTAACTGTGCCCCGATGGAAGCTGTTTTATTGGGGTCCGTTGGATGGACTTGGAATTTGACTATTTCGTCCGCCGGTTTAAAGGAGGTGGACTTGGATCTTTTGTCGAATACCACATCGTCCCTATTCACCGTAAAGCGCAGCGCAGTCAGTTCCTCAGCCGCTAGGGCTTCGGATAGTGCCTCAAGGGCCAGTGCGGCTGTCTTGTTTTCGGCGCGGAGTGCTATGTCCGGATCACTAGCGAGAGTGATGATCCCGTTAGGCCCGGGCATCTTGAGCTTCATGTACCCGTAATGGGGTATTTCTTGGAAGATTGTAAACGCTTCCCGCCCTAGCAGAGCGTGATAACCGCTGCTGAACGGAGCCACATGGAACATGATCTCTTTGGACCTGTAATTATCCGGCGTGCTGAACACCACATCTAGTGTGATTTTTCCTGTACAGCGCGCTTCCCGACTGGGGATTATTCCTCTAAAGGTTGTGCTGCTTCGCTCAATGCGGTTCCAGTCTATTTCCATTTTTTGAAGGGTTTCCTCATAAATGAGGTTCAATCCGCTGCCGCCGTCCATGAGTACCTTGGTAAGACGAAAGCCGTCCACTATTGGACTGAGGACCAGTGCGGCTGGTGCTCGGGCTGTTCAGAATTTAGGTTCATCACTGGCGTTAAAGGTAATAGCCGTGTCACTCCATGGGTTTATTGTTGCTACTTGGTAGACTTCGGCAAGGCTGCGGAGTGTCCTTTTTCGCATATTATTTGATGTGAAAGTCTCGAAGACTGTTAATACCGTATTGGTGTCTTTGGGGTGGCTTTCTGTGGCCTCCGGAATTAGGAGATTTTCGCCAATTTTGGCCACCTGCCGGAGTATCCAACATGCTCTAAGGCTGTGAGTTGGTGTGGCGTCCTTTGTACCGTGAATTTTACAGGGTCCATTAAGCTATCCTTCCAGTACGGTTCCATGCCCTGTAGAGGGTTTTTGCTTTTTAGTGCTTGACCCGGGTGTCTGGTGATGATGCACCCTTTTATTTCGGACTGGGTTTGTATTCAGGGCCGGATTGTCCCAAAATTTTATTTCGGTTTTCCAGGTGCTTTCCATCGCACAGTACTTTCGTACAATGGACGCCAAGTTAGCGAAGCGTGTAATATCACGGCGACTTATGGCGTTGAGTATCCCCTTGTCTGTGCAATTATTGCAGAAGATTGAGATTGTGTCTTCCTCACGGCAGTCCCTTAGCCTGTTCTTAACCAGGAGGAATCTGGCCCAGTAATGATGTACTGTTTCATCGGGTTCTTGCCTGATTTTGGATAGATCGCTTATGTTGGGGTGGGCGGGTGGAATTAAATCCGAAGCCTCACCCCATCTAAGGCTTAGAGGCCGAGAAATTTCCAAACTCGAAAATTTGGATTCCTGGATGTTGTCCAATGAATCCAGCCCATCGCCTGACTCTAAGTTCAGGTCTTGAGTGATATCCTCCCCTCCGCGGGTATCCGGCTTGGAGGGATCAGGAATCCGGATGTAGCGAGTCCTTAAGATAGATGAAGGGTCGCTGCACTGTCCCTCTACCACGGCAACGTGATGGGTGACTTGGGGAGAGTTAATCTCTCTCAGATCGGGTTTAGGCCCAATCTGGTCGTAATCCGTAGCAACTCCCAGGGCGGCGAAGCGATCCAAGAGCTCGTTTATGGAGGAGAGCTCCATTGGATCTAACTGCTCGGCGAGTTTCGAGATGACATGAAGATTGTTTTTGATGGCTCGAGAGGTCATCGTCGGCGCAGAAGCCGAACAGGCGGTCATAAGAAAACCACCTAGCCGGAGGGTTTGGCGGACAGCCAAAGCTCCCTTAGCAACGGTGTCGTCTTTAAAGACGGGGCGAGGCATCCTTCCTGATGGCGACGACACAGAGGAACTCTCAATGAAAGCACCAATGTCGGTGTCAAAACCGGTGGATCTCGGGTAGGGGGTCCCGAACTGTGCGTCTAGGCCGGATGGTAACAAGAGGCAAGGGACACGAAGTTTTACCCAGGTTCGGGCCCTCTCGATGGAGGTAAAACCCTACGTCCTGCTTGATTAATATTGATGATATGGGTAGTACAAGAGTAGATCTACCACGAGATCGGAGAGGCTAAACCCTAGAAGCTAGCCTATGGTATGATTGTTGTTGGCCTATGGACTAAACCCCTCCGGTTTATATAGACACCAGAGAGGGTTAGGGTTACACAAAGTCGGTTACAATGGTAGGAGATCTACATATCCGTATCGCCAAGCTTGCCTTCCACGCCAAGGAAAGTCCCTTCCGGACACGGGACGGAGCCTTCAATCTTGTATCTTCATAGTCTAGGAGTCCGTCTGAAGGTATAGTCCGGCTATCCGAACACCCCCTTATACAGGACTCCCTCAATAGTCCTAACCGATGATCCTCCCTTCGTCGTCCTATGAGAGAGCAAGCACCAGTTGTATCTGGCACTTGGAAGGGTGTGTTTTTTTAAGTATCCGGTTCTAGTTGTCATAAGGTCAAGGTACAACTCCGGGTCATCCTTTTACCGAGGGACACGGCTATTCGAATAGATCAACTTCCCTGCAGGGGTGCACCACATTTCCCAACACGCTCGATCCCCTTTGTCCAGACACACTTTTCTGGGTCATGCCCGGCCTCAGAAGAACAACACGTCGCAGCCCTACCTAGGCACAACAGAGAGGTTAGCACGCCGGTCTAAATCCTACGACACAGGGGTCTGGGCCCATCGCCCATTGCACACCTGCACGTTGCGTACGCGGCCGGTGAGCAGACCTAGCCTCCCTTATACAAGAGCAGGCGTTCCAGTCCAACCCGGCACGCACCGCGCAGTCGCTGACGTCACGAAGGCTTCGGCTGATAGCACGACGTCGAGTGCCCATAACTGTCCCCGCGTAGATGGTTAGTGCGTATAGGCCAGTGGCCAGACTCAGATCAAATACCAAGATCTCGTTAAACATGTTAAGTATCCGCGAACGCTGACCAGGGCCAGACCCACCTCTCTCCTAGGTGGTCTCAACCTGCCCTGTCGCTCCGCCTCAAAGTAACAGTCGGGGGCCGTCGGGAACCCAGGCCCACCTCTACCGGGATGGAGCCACCTGCCCCTTCAGCCCCCATCTCCGAACAATATCATAAGTAATGCAACAGTATAAGTATATATCATATGCCCGTGATCACCTCCCGAAGTGATCACGACCCAGTAGTATAGCATGGCAGACGGACAAGAGTGTAGGGCCACTGATGGAACACTAGCATCCTATACTAAGCATTTAGGATTGCAGGTAAATGTAACAACAGTAGTAGCAAGGATAGGCTATGCATCAGGATAGGATAACGGAAAGCAGTAACATGCTACACTACTCTAATGCAAGCAGTAGAGAGAAGAATAGGCGATATCTGGTGATCAAAGGGGGGGCTTGCCTGGTTGCTCTGGCAAGGAGGGGTCATCAACACCGTAGTCGATCGGGGGTACCGACAGCGGTCTCGGGGTCTACCGGAAAGAAGTAACAGAGGGGGAACACAATAAATAACAGAGCAAACAAAGCAACACAAAGCATAACATGGCAATGCGCGGTGCTAGGGGTGACCTAACGAAACATGAGGTGATATCGGTGAAGGGGGGAAACATCCGAAAAAATATCCCCGGTGTTTCGCGTTTTCGGACAAATGAATCGGAGGGGAAAAATTGCGTGTTTGCTATGCTAGGGATGTGTGGTGGACGAACGGGTTGCGTATCCGGATTCGTCTCGTCGTTCTGAGCAACTTTCATGTACAAAGTTTTTCCATCCGAGTTACGGATTATTTTATATTAATTTTCTAAGATTTAAATAATATTCTGAAATTAATATTAATTCAAAAATAAACAGGCGATTGCTAGGTGCACCCGGTGCAGTGCACCCAGCAGTGCACCAGAGGATGACAGTGGGTCCAGGGGGGTCCCAGTTGACCTAGTCAACAGTCAACTATTGACTAGGTCAAAACTATAGATGGGGCCAGGTGTCATTCACACATATTCAACATTTTCTTTCTTTTAGGTGATAATTATAATTAAAAGGGAGGGTCCACCTATCATATACTAGTATTTTAACAGATTTATTTAACTTAGCTAAGTTAGCAGTGGAGACCCACACGTAATAGACTAATTAGAGGAGGTTAGTCTAAATGGGGATTAGCACCTAAGCTAATCAAGGGCCGGCCCGTACGGGAACTGGCATTGGGCCATTGCTGGGGCGTGCACGCGCGGGGCACAAAGGCCATGGCCAGGCGAGCGAGGCAGCAACGGAGGCCGCGGGCGCGCGTGATGCAGGAGCAGCAAGTGGCGGGCGGAGCCGGCAAGGCTGTGCGGCGGCAGCAAGCAGCAGCCGCGCTCACGACAACAGCAGTGAGCAGGCAAGGGCGGAGGTGCACGGGGCGGCGTGGTCGCAGCCGCGGGAAGTGCTAGCGGCAATAGGCGGCTGTGGCAGCAGCTGCAAAAGGCATCGCTGGCGGCGCAGGCCAGCGGGGCACGAGCGGGAGCGCCGAATGGGCGCGGGGCACGGCAGAGAGCCAGCGCGGGCGCAGACAGGAGCAACAGCAGCAGTACGCGGGCGCGCGCGGACACGCACAGGCGACCGTGGCGCTGTCAGGAGGCCTGCGAGGCACGGCCGGCGTGGGGTGAGCGCGAGCGTGCGCAGGCGCACAGGGGAGTAGATCTCCGAGCGCGGCCACGGGAGGATGCGGGAGATGGCTACGTCGACGAATCGAGGCGAAAATCAGTGGGGAATGGAGGAGGAGCTCACAATGAACACAAAGGCGAGGTCGGGGAGGCCGGGGCTGGACTGGAGCGGCTGGCTCTGTCTCCTCTGTACATGAAGCTGAAGAAAATGTTCACGTGGTGGGCTGGGTTGTTAACTGTAGACATAGAGCCCAAGTGTACAGTGGTGTTTAGCATTTTCCCTTTTTCTTTTTTTGTTTTCTACTTTAACTACTGTTTTGTATTTATTTTAGGTACTAAATGATTTCAGTTAAATGTGCAAAGTATCACATAAATTCTAGAGAGTATTTTGGGCTAGTCCAACAAGTTCAACTATTTTTGAATATTTTACCTATTTATTTAAATCACATTATTTCAATAAAAAGCTTATGGGTCAGTTTCAAAAATCTTTAGGGGCACTTATATATTTTGTAAAATGTTAACTCTTGCATTAAAATTAGCTAGTAAATATTTTCAACCCAACCTACATTTTTATTTTACCTTTTTAAAATTTTAATTATTTGACTTTACTTTAAATTTGAATTTGAATCAGGTTAGGATCAAAGTGAGGTTTAGAAAAATTAAATGTGATGACATGGCACCATTAGTGTGTGATTACTGTAGATTGACTACCGGGGTGTTACAAATCTCCTCCACTACAAGAAATCTCATCCCGATATTTAAGTGGTGGAAAACGGGGGAAAGGTCTGGTTACGAATTTCTAACGAATCTTCTCGGTCTTGGTTGCTCTTCTCGAAGAGGTCGATCCATAGCGTTGATGTCTCCATTCCTATGCATTAATGCATCATGATGAAGTTGTTGTTCTTCCTACAGGATCTTCACCGTGCTTGCGAAAGGATAAGAGGGGAAAAACTCTATAAGGACGAACTCTAATAAAATTGAGCATCGGACGGTTAACTCAGGGGAAGAAGCATAAGTATCTCTCGAATTGAAACTTAAGAACATATGCCCCCGATTTGACCGTACACTAATCATACACACAAACGTGTACGATCAAGATTAGGGACTCAGGGAAGATATCGAGAGCAAAGTACGAAGGTACCATGAGAAGTTTCAAGCAGGTAGGCAATCTTTCGATGCCTGAAACAGAGTGTGAAAGGGGTTCGGAGCAACAGGAATAAGTATTGTATTTCATACCAGAATTGATGATCTCTCGGAAGGTGGATCGTGACTTTCATACGAAGCTAAGCATGAGGAAAAACTTTGGAAATAGGGGGTGTACAGGAGAGTCAGGTTTCGATCCTGGGACCTGTGGGTTATGGGCCCACCATGTGAGTTAATGGTAGGAAGGGCGGTGACGTCTTGTACGATCATGTAGGCAAGGCATGTCATAGGATATCCTGTCATTTATGTTGGCAACAACGTTGGTACCAAGGGCGAGGGACGAAGAGAACCTTCTTCCTGCTTGTTGAACGAGGCGGACCAATAAGCAAAGTTCCCGTCCATCGGTGGTTACCGGTATGTCATCAACAAAAGCAATAGGGTCTTACTGACAGAATTGCACACCGAGGTGTTTACATAAGCAGGAGAATATTACTGCTTAGATCATATAGACCAAAAGAAAGGTTAAACCAAACAATGGAAAGGAAAATGTGATTATCAGATTAAACAGAACAATGGAAAGGAAAATGTGTTTAAACACATATTCCAAGGGTATATCCTTCCCAAGGATAAACAGAGCATGATATCCATGACAGGGTATAATGTAGAAAACTCTTTAGGCAAGGAGAGAGAAATTTCATGACATTACCCATACAACGGTGTTAGGATAATTGAGCAGGAAACATTTAGCATTGGGCTTCAAATGTTCTTGTTGAAAATCGGAGTATCACCGACATGCATCGAGATAGCATTGACATGGTCTTCAGGTAAAGATCAGGCTATGGATACACAAAGGATCCATCAGGAACAACTTATAGAATAAGTCTTACAATTTCCTCATGGGAGAATGGATAACCTTGCCAAAAAGGATAATATAACAATAGGTCCTCCGCCCAGGTGTGCTAGGCATGACATCACCTTACCGGGTCTTAACTCTTGGAAAAATGTTCCAACCATCAAATCTGACCGAGATTCAGATCTGATTGGTGTCAGGATACCTTAGACTCAATATGCATAAGAAGAAAAGTGTAACACAAATTGACGAGATGACATTGTAAGATCCTCGGGAAATGAAGTATGGAAGCGAATCCCGAAACAAGAGTTCATCATTAAATCAAGGAGAGGGTGAGGAGGTGGCTGATGGACTCAGTGCCAATTCATTGAGATTTCCAAAAAGATGGATTTCCACAATTACATGAACAAGGAGATAGCTTTTGCCAGATCAAATGATATAATGAGGTATGCTCGAGGAAAACATACACGATTAAACATTGGTTGAAAGGTGCACCCGAAATATGGGTTTATGTAGCATGATCAATGTTAGAATGGTGATTCAATAACCAATGGTCTAAGAATGAAATATTGACCATTAACTTCAAAGCAATAGGGTTGCTAGAACTTTTGAAGTGGCGCATCATAGTTCAATTGTCGGTTTTCCGGTTAGAAACAACACGGGGACCAACGGATGAACGGATATGGCAAGAAGTATCACCTGTATCAAGAATTCTTAAGAGGTGGTGAAATTCTAACAACATTCTTGACATAAGGGATGGTAATACTCCAAGGTAGAACATAACATAAGTTGGATAGCATGGAACTCAAAGTATAACACAAAACACGGACAAGTTTGTGTTGAACGGAAGGCAATAAAGTGGTCGATGATAACACAAATCATCGAGGGAAAAGGATGGTATTTCTCATCAAGAATTCAATAGATATCTTGGAAGGCCTCAAAATGCTGATGATGATCACGACACATGTGTTGAGAGATTTCATGAAGATTTAATCGATTGGCGATGACTTCAAGGCAAAGGAATGATGAAGTGCAAGGTCATTGGAACCACGGGTACGACACAAACTCGAAATCAAGCTTGCTGTTCAAGGCGAGATGATATGACAAGGAAGATTGACGTAAGCTTAGCTCATCGTTGAAAGCTGTGCTTTGGGAATAAGGACCGGGTGGCACAGTTTAAACTTTAGCACAAGGTGATAGCCGATCAGGCTAGGATTGACATGCTCGGGTACAAACTCGTGAGTAAAGGAGATTACTAAGAGTTGTTTAATCATGGTGCGGACCCGATTTAGTTACCGGTGTCCTCGAATGACTAACAACTAGGAACCAGGAAACATTGGAATCGGTGAGGAATAATACTCGATGAAGGCTCATAATAAGCAACATGGTTCGATGATATTATCAAGATACCATAGGGTAACACTCGTAGGTAGAGAAAAATAGAGGGTTGACAAGTGTATTGATCTGCAAAAGACAAGTACTTTAACTTGTCCGAGAAAAGGAATCAAGGAATATCAACATGGCCGAAACCATAGTTGCAAGGGATCCAATTCAAAGACACCGGAATTATTATCCAACTAATTAAAAAAATTTCAAGAAGCTTCCATGATAAGTTCCACATCAGGTCCATGGGCATGAACACAAAGTTCAAGGTTGACTCCTGCTTCTGCAATGCATAACCTTTCATTCACTTCTCTTTTTCGAAGAAGTTGTAGTGTTGAATTATCTGTCAAAATACCAGATGAGTATGACTCGTGAAAACTTTCGAGTTCACACTTATTAAGGAAGGCATAGGTTCAACCTGCCAGGGTATCATGGAAACATATACCACAAGCGTCAATAGTAAATACTACCAGCTCGAAAACAGAGCATGGTTCACAAAGCAGAGGATACAATTTACCAAAGGCATTATATACCCATGGAAAGGCTCACAAGGTTATTCAATATGAAGGACATTGTCGGATAAAATCTGACAAAGGGTCTGGTGGTCCACAAGGGATCTGATGTGAGCATCGGTACTCCACCAGAGGAAGAAAGAATGCAACGAGGTCAGATTATAGAAACAACTGACTAACCCAAAGCTCAAATGCAAAAAAATTAAGATTTCCAAATCGAGGGATCAGAAGCATAGGCTCTGATCAAAAGATAAATGAGTTGGATAGCCATAGATCTACAATCAATCAAGGTTTGAATTGCCGAAAACCAACTCATGTTCGGGGTGACGTCTGAGGCCGGAAGAACAAATTCTAAGGTCTGATTGAGGATTGCAAGCATTCACAACATATTGAATCAACGGACTCAAATGATGATGATAAAGGATGCCAATAAGATTACCACACTTATGGGATTAATCATAATGAAAGCAAGCAAGAAATTCCAGAGCAATAGGTTGTTGAGGATCGGAAGATCGAATGGTATTTCGAAGACTTCTGTGAAAAACATGAACAACTGGGGACGAGTTGATACTCAGTAAGTGTGAGAAAGTATCCGTAGGGGTATTTCTGCGGCAAGGAACTACAAGACAGTGGTACAAGGGATTCTTAAAAGCCGGAGAGCAATTCGATGCATCTTGTAACAACAAGAGAAACTCAGAGTAATGGTATGAACAACAAGTGTAAGTCGTTATCCATATGGATATATCGGTAGTAGGGAATTGAAAATACAGAGGGCACAAGGGTCTCGGGAATGGTCGAAGAGTATCTTCAAAATCTTCTGGTGCAGTAGACGATCATCTGGAATGAGGAGCTCTCCGGGAGAAAGTAATCACGAGATCCTAATGTTAGATTTAGTAAAATTCATTTAACCCGAACAGAAGAGAGATGAGAGTCCCAGAGTATAGACGAGGAATAAAAGATCCTAATACCACCCAGATGGCGACGTGGGCCCGTAAGGCACACAACCATGTTATTAAAAGTTTTTGTAATGTTTAGACTCGACTTCGGCCAAGGAGTGTGGAAGGGGGATTCCTACAGGTAGTCGGCTCTGATACCAACTTGTGACGCCCCCGATTCAATCGTACACTAATCATACACGCAAACGTGTATGATCAAGATCAGGGACTCACGGGAAGATATCACAACACAACTCTACAAATAAATTAAGTCATACAAGCATCATATTACAAGCCAGGGGCCTCGAGGGCTCGAATACAAGAGCTCGATCATAGACGAGTCAGCGGAAGCAACAATATCTGAGTACAGACATAAGTTAAACAAGTTTGCCTTAAGAAGGCTAGCACAAACTGGGATACAGATCGAAAGAGGCGCATGCCTCCTGCCTGGGATCCTCCTAAACTACTCTTGGTCATCGTCAGCGGGCTGCACGTAGTAGTAGTTACCTCCGGTGTAGTAGGAATCGTCGTCAACGGTGGCGTCTGGCTCCTGGACTCCATCGTCTGGTCGCAACAAACGGGTATAGAAAGGAGAAAAGGAGGGAAGCAACCGTTGAAGGAAATATGCCCTAGAGGCAATAATAAAGTTATCATTTATTTCCTTATATATCATGATAAAAGTTTATTATTCATGCTAGAATTGTATTAACCGGAAACATAATACATGTGTGAATACATAGATAAACAGTGTCACTAGTATGCCTCTAATAGACTAGCTTGTTAATCAAAGATGGTTATGTTTCCTAACCATGGACAAAGAGTTGTCATTTGATTAACAGGATCACATCATTAGATGAATGATCTGATTGACATGACCCATTCCATTAGCTTAGCACCCGATCGTTTAGTATGTTGCTATTGCTTTCTTCATGACTTATACATGTTCCTATGACTATGAGATTATGCAACTCCCGTTTGCCGGAGGAACACTTTGTGTGCTACCAAACGTCACAACGTAACTGGGTGATTATAAAGGAGCTCTACACGTGTCTCCAAAGGTACATGTTGGGTTGGCGTATTTTGAGATTAGGATTTTTCACTCCGATTGTCGGAGAGGTATCTCTGGGCCCTCTCGGTAATGCACATCACATAAGCCTTGCAAGCATTGCAACTAATGAGTTAGTTGTGAGATGATGTATTACGGAACGAGTAAAGAGACTTGCCGGTAACGAGATTGAACTAGGTATGGGATACCGACGATCGAATCTCGGGCAAGTAACATACCGATGACAAAGGGAACAACGTATGTTGTTATGCGGTCCGACCGATAAAGATCTTCGTAGAATATGTAAGAGCCAATATGAGCATCCAGGTTCCGCTATTGGTTATTGACCGGAGACGTGTCTCGGTCATGTCTACATTGTTCTCGAACCCGTAGGGTCCGCACGCTTAAGGTTTCGATGACAGTTATATTATGAGTTTATGAGTTTTGATGTACCGAAGTTAGTTCGGAGTCCCGGATGTGATCACGGACATGACAAGGAGTCTCAAAATGGTCGAGACATAAAGATTGATATATTGGACGGCTATATTCGGACACCGGAAGTGTTCCGGGTGATTTCGGAGAAAACCGGAGAGCCGGAGGGTTACCGGAACCCCCCCCCCCAGGAGAAGTAATGGGCCATATGGGCCTTAGTGGAGAGAGAGAGGGGCAGCCAGAGGTGGGCCGCGCGCCTCCTCCCCCCTGGTCCGAATTGGACTAGGAGAGGGGGGCGGCGCCCCCCTTTTCCCTCTCCCTCCCCACTTCTTTCCCCCTCCTAGTAGGAGTCCTACTCCTACTAGGAGGAGGACTCCTCCTTGGCGCGCCTATAGGGCCGGCCGGCCTCCTCCCCTTGCTCCTTTATATACGGGGGCAGGGGGCACCCCTAGAGACACAAGTTGATCCACGTGATCATATTCTTAGCCGTGTGCGGTGCCCCTTCCACCATAGTCCTCGATAATATTGTAGCGGTGCTTAGGCGAAGCCCTGCGACGGTAGTGCATCAAGATCGTCACCACGCCGTCATGCTGACGGAACTCTTCCCTGACACTTTGCTGGATCGGAGTCCGGGGATCGTCATCGAGCTGAACGTGTGCTAGAACTCGGAGGTGCCGTAGTTTCGGTGTTTGATCGGTCGGACCGTGGAGACGTACGACTACATCAACCAAACGCTTCCGTTGTGATCTACAAGGGTACGTAGATCACACTCTCCCCCTCTCGTTGCTATGCATCACCATGATCTTGCGTGTGCGTCGGAAATTTTTGAAATTACTACGAAACCCAACAGTGGCATCTGAGCCTAGGTTTTATATGTTGATGTTATATGCACGAGTAGAACACAAGTGAGTTGTGGGCGATATAAGTCATACTGCTTACCAGCATGTCATACTTTGGTTCGGCGGTATTGTTGGACGAAGCAGCCCATACCGACATTACGCGTACGCTTACGCGAGACCGGTTCTCCCGACGTGCTTTGCACATAGGTGGCTTGCGGGTGACAGTTTCTCCAACTTTAGTTGAACCGAGTGTGGCTACGCCCGGTCCTTGCGAAGGTTAAAACAGCACCAACTTGACAAACTATCGTTGTGGTTTTGATGCATAGGTAAGATTGGTTCTTGCTTAAGCCCGTAGCAGCCACGTAAAACTTGCAACAACAAAGTAGAGGACGTCTAACTTATTTTTGCAGGGCATGTTGTGATGTGATATGGTCAAGACATGATGCTAAATTTTATTGTATGAGATGATCATGTTTTGTAACCGAGTTATCGGTAACTGGCAGGAGCCATATGGTTGTCACTTTATTGTATGCAATGTAATCTCCCTGTAATGCTTTACTTTATCACTAAGCGGTAGCGATAGTCATAGAAGCATAAGATTGGCGAGACGACAACGATGCTACGATGGAGATCAAGGTGTCGCGCCGGTGACGATGCTGATCACGATGGTGCTTCAAGGATGGAGATCACAAGCACAAGATGATGATGGCCATATCATATCACTTATATTGATTGCATGTGATGTTTATCTTTTATGCATCTTATCTTGCTTTGATTGACGGTAGCATTATAAGATGATCTCTCACTAAATTTCAAGATAAGAGTGTTCTCCCTGAGTATGCACCGTTGCCAAAGTTCGTCGTGCCCAGACACCACGTGATGATCGGGTGTGATAAGCTCTACGTCCATCTACAACGGGTGCAAGCCAGTTTTGCACACGCAGAATACTCAGGTTAAACTTGACGAGCCTAGCATATGCAGATATGGCCTCGGAACACTGAGATCGAAAGATCGAGCGTGAATCATTTAGTAGATATGATCAACATAGCGATGTTCACCATTGAAAACTACTCCATTTCACGTGATGATCGGTTATGGTTTAGTTGATTTGGATCACGTGATCACTTAGATGATTAGAGGGATGTCTATCTAAGTGGGAGTTCTTGAGTAATATGATTAATTGAACTTAAATTTATCATGAACTTAGTCCCTGATAGTATCTTGCTTGTTTATGTTAATTGTAGATAAATGGCCCGTGCTGTTGTTCCGTTAAATTTTAATGCGTTCCTTGAGAAAGCAAAGTTGAAAGATGATGGTAGCAATTACACGGACTGGGTCCGTAACTTGAGGATTATCCTCATTGCTGCACAGAAGAATTACGTCCTGGAAGCACCGCTGGGTGACAGGCCTGCTGCTGGAGCAACACCAGATGTTATGAATGTCTGGCAGAGCAAAGCTGATGACTACTCGATAGTTCAGTGTGCCATGCTTTACGGCTTAGAATTGGGACTTCAACGACGTTTTGAACGTCATGGAGCATATGAGATGTTCCAGGAGTTGAAGTTAATATTTCAAGCAAATGCCCGTATTGAGAGATATGAAGTCTCCAATAAGTTCTATAGCTGCAAGATGGAGGAGAACAGTTCTGTCAGTGAGCATATACTCAAAATGTCTGGGTATAATAATCACTTGATTCAGATGGGAGTTAATCTTCCAGATGATTGCGTCATTGACAGAATTCTCCAATCACTGCCACCAAGCTACAAGAGCTTTGTGATGAACTATAATATGCAAGGGATGAATAAGACTATTCCCGAGCTCTTCGCAATGCTGAAAGCTGCGGAGGTAGAAATCAAGAAGGAGCATCAAGTGTTGATGGTCAACAAGACCACTAGTTTCAAGAAAAAGGGCAAAGGAAAGAAGAAGGGGAACTTCAAAAAGAAAAGCAAGCAAGTTGCTGATCAGGAGAAGAAACCCAAGTCTGGACCTAAGCCTGAAACTGAGTGCTTCTACTGCAAGCAGACTGGTCACTGGAAGCGGAACTGCCCCAAGTATTTGGCGGATAAGAATGATGGCAAGGTGAACAAAGGTATATGTGATATACATGTTATTGATGTGTACCTTACTAGAGCTCGCAGTAGCACCTGGGTATTTGATTGATACTGGTTCAGTTGCTAATATTTGCAACTCGAAACAGGGACTACGGATTAAGCGAACACTGGCAAAGGACGAGGTGACGATGCGCGTGGGAAATGGTTCCAAAGTCGATGTGATCGCGGTCGGCACGCTACCTCTACATCTACCTTCGGGATTAGTATTAGACCTAATAATTGTTATTTTGGTGCCAGCGTTGAGGCAATGAACATTATATCTGGATCTTGTTTAATGCGAGACGGTTATTCATTAAATCAGAGAATAATGGTTGTTCTATTTATAAGAGTAATTTTATGGTCATGCCCTTGAAGAGTGGTCTATTTTTATGAATCTCGATAGTAGTGAACACACATATTCATAATGTTGAAGCCAAAAGAATGCAGAGTTGATAATGATAGTGCAACTTATTTTGTGGCATACCGTTAGGGTCATATCGGTGTAAAGCGCATGAAGAAACTCCATACTGATGGACTTTTGGAACCACTTGATTATGAATCACTTGGTACTTGCGAACCGTGCCTCATGGGCAAGATGACTAAAACACCGTTCTCCGGTACTATGGAGAGAGCACCAGATTTGTTGGAAATCATACATACATACAGATGTATGTGGTCCGATGAATGTTGAGGCTCGTGGCAGATATCGTTATTTTCTCACCTTCACAGATGATTTAAGAAGATATGGGTATATCTACTTAATGAAGCATAAGTCTGAAACATTTGAAAAGTTCAAAGAATTTCAGAGTGAAGTTGAAAATCATCGTAACAAGAAAATAAAGTTTCTGCGATCTGATCGTGGAGGAGAATATTTGAGTTACGCGTTTGGTCTACATCTGAAACAATGTGGAATAGTTTCGCAACTCACGCCACCCGGAACACCTCAGTGTAATGGTGTGTCCGAACGTCGTAATCGTACTTTACTTGATATGGTGCGATCTATGATGTCTCTTACAAATTTACCGCTATCATTTTGGGGTTATGCTTTAGAGACGGCCGCATTCACGTTAAATAGGGCACCATCAAAATCCGTTGAGATGACACCTTATGAACTATGGTTTGGCAAGAAACCAAAGTTGTCGTTTCTTAAAGTTTGGGGCTGCGATGCTTATGTGAAAAAGCTTCAACCTGATAAGCTCGAACCGAAATCGGAGAAATGTGTCTTCATAGGATACCCAAAGGAGACTGTTGGGTACACCTTCTATCACAGATCCGAAGGCAAGACCTTCGTTGCTAAGAATGGATCCTTTCTAGAGAAGGAGTTTCTCTCAAAAGAAGTGAGTGGGAGGAAAGTAGAACTTGACGAGGTAACTGTACCTGCTCCCTTATTGGAAAGTAGTACATCACAGAAACCTGTTTCTGCGACACCTACACCAATTAGTGAGGAAGCTAATGATAATGATCATGAAACTTCAGAACAAGATACTGCTGAACCTCGTAGATCAACCAGAGTAAGATCCGCACCAGAGTGGTACGGTAATCCTGTTCTGGAAGTCATGCTACGAACTATGAAGAAGCGATGGTGAGCCCAGATTCCGAAAAATGGCTTGAAGCCATGAAATCTGAGATGGGATCCATGTATGAGAACAAAGTATGGACTTTGGTTGACTTGCCCGATGATCGGCAAACAATTGAGAATAAATGGATCTTCAAGAAGAAGACTGACGCTGACGGTAATATTACTGTCTACAAAGCTCGACTTGTCGCAAAAGGTTTTCGACAAGTTCAAGGGGTTGACTATGATGAGACCTTCTCACCCGTAGCGATGCTTAAGTCTGTCCGAATCATGTTAGCAATTGCCGCATTTTATGATTATGAAATTTGGCAGATGGATGTCAAAACTGCATTCCTGAATGGATTTCTGGAAGAAGAGTTGTATATGATGCAACCGGAAGGTTTTGTCGATCCAAAGGGAGCTAACAAAGTGTGCAAGCTCCAGCGATCCATTTATGGACTGGTGCAAGCCTCTCAGAGTTGGAATAAACGCTTTGATAGTGTGATCAAAGCATTTGGTTTTATACAGACCTTTGGAGAAGCCTGTATTTACAAGAAAGTGAGTGGGAGCTCTGTAGCATTTCTGATATTATATGTGGATGACATATTACTGATTGGAAATGATATAGAATTTCTGGATAGCATAAAGGGATACTTGAATAAGAGTTTTTCAATGAAAGACCTCGGTGAAGCTGCTTACATATTAGGCATTAAGATCTATAGAGATAGATCAAGACGCTTAATTGGACTTTCACAAAGCACATACCTTGACAAGATTTTGAAGTTCAAAGTAGATCAAGCAAAGAAAGGGTTCTTGCCTGTGTTACAAGGTGTGAAGTTGAGTCAGACTCAATGCCCGACCACTGCAGAAGATAGAGAGAAAATGAAAGATGTTCCCTATGCGTCAGCCATAGGCTCTATCATGTATGCAATGCTGTGTACCAGACCTGATGTGTGCCTTGCTATAAGTCTAGCAGGGAGGTACCAAAGTAATCTAGGAGTGGATCACTGGACAGCGGTCAAGAACATCCTGAAGTACCTGAAAAGGACTAAGGATATGTTTCTCATATATGGAGGTGACAAAGAGCTCATCGTAAACGGTTATGTTGATGCAAGCTTTGACACTGATCCGGACGATTCTAAATCGCAAACCGGATACGTGTTTACATTAAACGGTGGAGCTTTCAGTTGGTGCAGTTCTAAACAGAGCGTCGTGGCGGGATCTACGTGTGAAGCGGAATACATAGCTGCTTCGGAAGCAGCAAATGAAGGAGTCTGGATGAAGGAGTTCATATCCAATCTAGGTGTCATACCTAGTGCATCTGGTCCAATGAAAATCTTTTGTGACAATACCGGTGCAATTGCCTTGGCAAAGGAATCCAGATTTCACAAGAGAACCAAGCACATCAAGAGACGCTTCAATTCCATCCGGGATCTAGTCCAGGTGGGAGACATAGAGATTTGCAAGATACACACGGATCTGAATGTAGCAGACCCATTGACTAAGCCTCTTCCACGAGCAAAACATGATCAGCACCAAGGCTCCATGGGTGTTAGAATCATTACTGTGTAATCTAGATTATTGACTCTAGTGCAAGTGGGAGACTGAAGGAAATATGCCCTAGAGGCAATAATAAAGTTATTATTTATTTCCTTATATATCATGATAAAAGTTTATTATTCATGCTAGAATTGTATTAACCGGAAACATAATACATGTGTGAATACATAGACAAACAGGGTGTCACTAGTATGCCTCTAATAGACTAGCTTGTTAATCAAAGATGGTTATGTTTCCTAACCATGCACAAAGAGTTGTCATTTGATTAACAGGATCACATCATTAGATGAATGATCTGATTGACATGACCCATTCCATTAGCTTAGCACCCGATCGTTTAGTATGTTGCTATTGCTTTCTTCATGACTTATACATGTTCCTATGACTATGAGATTATGCAACTCCCGTTTGCCGGAGGAACACTTTGTGTGCTACCAAACGTCACAACGTAACTGGGTGATTATAAAGGAGCTCTACACGTGTCTCCAAAGGTACATGTTGGGTTGGCGTATTTCGAGATTAGGATTTGTCACTCCGATTGTCGGATAGGTATCCCTGGGCCCTCTCGGTAATGCACATCACATAAGCCTTGCAAGCATTGCAACTAATGAGTTAGTTGTGAGATGATGTATTACGGAACGAGTAAAGAGACTTGCCGGTAACGAGATTGAACTAGGTATGGGATACCGACGATCGAATCTCGGGCAAGTAACATACCGATGACAAAGGGAACAACGTATGTTGTTATGCGGTCTGACCGATAAAGATCTTCGTAGAATATGTAGGAGCCAATATGAGCATCTAGGTTCCGCTATTGGTTATTGACCGGAGACATGTCTCGGTCATGTCTACATTATTCTCGAACCCGTAGGGTCCGCACGCTTAAGGTTTCGATGACAGTTATATTATGAGTTTATGAGTTTTGATGTACCGAAGTTAGTTTGGAGTCCCGGATGTGATCATGGACATGACGAGGAGTCTCAAAATGGTCGAGACATAAAGATTGATATATTGGACGGCTATATTCGGACACCGGAAGTGTTCCGGGTGATTTTGGAGAAAACCGGAGAGCCGGAGGGTTACCGGAACCCCCCCGGGAGAAGTAATGGGCCATATGGGCCTTAGTGGAGAGAGAGAGGGGCAGCCAGAGGTGGGCCGCGCGCCTCCTCCCCCCTGGTCCGAATTGGACTAGGAGAGGGGGGCGGCGCCCCCCCTTTCCCTCTCCCTCCCCACTTCTTTCCCCCTCATAGTAGGAGTCCTACTCCTACTAGGAGGAGGACTCCTCCTTGGCGCGCCTATAGGGCCGGCCGGCCTCCTCCCCTTGCTCCTTTATATACGGGGGCAGGGGCACCCCTAGAGACACAAGTTGATCCACGTGATCATATTCTTAGCTGTGTGCGGTGCCCCCTTCCACCATAGTCCTCGATAATATTGTAGCGGTGCTTAGGCGAAGCCCTGCGACGGTAGTGCATCAAGATCGTCACCACGCCGTCGTGCTGACGGAACTCTTCCCCGACACTTTGCTGGATCGGAGTCCGGGGATCGTCATCGAGCTGAACGTGTGCTAGAACTCGGAGGTGCCGTAGTTTCGGTGCTTGATCGGTCGGGCCGTGGAGACGTACGACTACACCAACCAAACGCTTCCGTTGCGATCTACAAGGGTACGTAGATCACACTCTCCCCCTCTCGTTGCTATGCATCACCATGATCTTGCGTGTGCGTAGGAAATTTTTGAAATTACTACGAAACCCAACAACCGTGAGTACTCATCCAAAGTACTTGCAAGCAAGGAGCTACACTACATATGTATGCATTAGTATCAACTGGAAAAGAGGGTAGCATATGTGGACTGAGTTGCAGAATGGTGGAATAAGAGGGGGATAGCTAGTCCTATCGAAGACTACGCTTCTGGTAACCTCCATCTTGCAGCAGAAGAAGAGAGTAGATGGTAAGTTCACCCAGTATCATCACATATCATAATCCTAACCGATGATCCTCCCTTCGTCGCCCTGTGAGAGAGCGAGCACCGGTTGTATCTGGCATTTGGAAGGGTGTGTTTTATTAAGTATCTGGTTCTAGTTGTCATAAGGTCAAGGTACAACTCTGAGTCGTCCTTTTACCGAGGGACACGGCTATTCGAATAGATCAACTTCCCTGCAGGGGTGCACCACATTTCCCAACACGCTCGATCCCCTTTGTCCGGACACACTTTTCTGGGTCATGCCCGGCCTCGGAAGAACAACACGTCGCAGCCCTACCTAGGCACAACAGAGAGGTCAGCACGCCGGTCTAAATCCTATGGCGCAGGGGTCTGGGCCCATCGCCCATTGCACACCTGCACGGTGCGTACGCGGCCGATGAGCAGACCTAGCCTCCCTTATACAAGAGCAGGCGTTGCAGTCCAACCCGGCGCGCGCCGCGCAGTCGCTGACGTCACGAAGGCTTCGGCTGATACCACGACGCCGAGTGCCCGTAACTGTCCCCGCGTAGATGGTTAGTGCATATAGGCCAGTGGCCAGACTCAGATCAAATACTAAGATCTCGTTAAATGTGTTAAGTATCCGCGAATGTCGACCAGGGCCAGACCCACCTCTCTCCTAGGTGGTCTCAACCTGCCCTGTCGCTCCGCCTCAAAGTAACAGTCGGGGGCCGTCGGGAACCCAGGCCCACCTCTACCGGGATGGAGCCACCTGCCCCTTCAGCCCCCATCTCCGAACAATATCATAAGTAATGTAACAGTATAAGTATATATCATATGCCCGTGATCACCTCCCGAAGTGATCACGGCCCAGTAGTATAGCATGGCAGACGGACAAGAGTGTAGGGCCACTGATGGAACACTAGCATCCTATACTAAGCATTTAGGATTGCAGGTAAAGGTAACAACAGTAGTAGCAAGGACAGACTATGCATCAGGATAGGATAACGGAAAGCAGTAACATGCTACACTACTCTAAAGCAAGCAGTAGAGAGAAGAATAGGCGATATCTGGTGATCAAAGGGGGGTGCTTGCTTGGTTGCTCTGGCAAGGAGGGGTCGTCAACACCGTAGTCGATCGGGGGTACCGGCAGCGATCTCGGGGTCTACCGGCAGCGGTCTCGGGGTCTACCGGAAAGAAGTTACAGAGGGGGAACACAATAAATAACAGAGCAAACAAAGCAACACAAAGCATAACATGGCAATGCGTGGTGCTAGGGGTGACCTAACGCAACATGAGGTGATACCGGTGAAGGGGGGAAACATCCGGAAAAATATCCTCGATGTTTCGCGTTTTCGGGCAAATGAATCGGAGGGGGAAAATTGCGTGTTTGCTATGCTAGGGATGTGTGGTGGACGAACGGGCTGCGTATCCGGATTCGTCTCGTCGTTCTGAGCAACTTTCATGTACAAAGTTTTTCCATCCGAGTTACGGATTATTTTATATTAATTTTCTAAGATTTAAATAATATTCTGAAATTAATATTAATTCGAAAATAAACAGGCGATTGCTAGGTGCACCCGGTGCAGTGCACCCAGCAGTGCAGCCAGAGGATGACAGTGGGTCCAGGGGGTCCCAGTTGACCTAGTCAACAGTCAACTATTGACTAGGTCAAAACTACAGATGGGGCCCAGATGTCATTCACACATATTCAACATTTTCTTTCTTTTAGGTGATAATTATAATTAAAAGGGAGGGTCCACTTATCATAGACTAGTATTTTAATAGATTTATTTAACTTAGCTAAGTTAGCAGTGGAGACCCACACGTAAGAGCATCTCTAGTGGAACGTGTAAAATTGGACGTGTATATCTCCATATACACGTCCATATACACCTTGCTAAATTATACACCTCCCAGTTTTTCAGTGGAACGTGTAAATTAGGACGTGTATATTCCAACGGCTATATTTTTCAAACGGCTATATTTCCAACGGCCATATTTCCGATCTATATAAACCACTCCTACCACCTCTTCCAGCACACTTCTCTCCTCACCTAGATTTTTCTATCGTTTCTCACGCAATACAATGAGCACATCCACTTGGGACATGAGTTCTTCGTCATCTTCATCTGGCGACGATGAACTCATACTTGCAGCATTTGCCGAGCGCGAGGAGGAAGAGAGGAAGAACGCTCGACGCCATGGCGGTTCCAAGCATGGACATCAGTCAATCGATTGAGGAAGAGATGCCGGATTTCTTCTTCTGTGGGACGACTACTTCAAAGAAGTTCCTCGCTTTCCCGAACATTTGTTTCGACGAAGGTTCGTAATTAGTACACTTCTCTGCTTTGGTCCTTTTTTCATTTCCCTGTCTCATTTAATTTTTATGCACAGATTTAGGATGTCGCGTACTTTGTTCAACCGCATAGCTGATGGTATACTTGATCATGACTATGATGATTATTTTACGCAAAAAAGAAGTGCTTCTGGAGCTCTTGGGTTACATCCTTTGCAAAAGATGACCGCGGCGATGCGGATACTAACATATGGAGTAGCAGCTGATTATGTTGATGAGTACATCCGGTCCGCTGAGTCTACTAATTTAGAGTCTTGCAAGAAATTTGTGATCAAAATTTGTGAAGTTTTTGGGGAAAAGTACCTGAGATCTCCAAATGAAGAAGACATTGCTAGGTTACTTGCAATAGGGGAGGAAAGAGGATTTCCCGGTATGTTAGGGAGCATAGATTGCATGCACTGGGGGTGGAAAAATTGCCCCAAAAAATGGCATGGCATGTTTAAAGGCCATGTGAGCGAGCCCACTATGATCTTGGAAGCAGTTGCTTCACAAGATCTTTGGATTTGGCATGCTTATTTTGGTTTACCAGGGTCTCTGAATGATATAAATGTTCTTCAACGTTCTCCTGTTTTTACAAAGCTATCCGAAGGCCAAACTCTTCCAGTGAATTATAGCATCAATGGCCATCAGTACACAATGGGGTATTACCTTGCAGATGATATCTATCCACGGTGGGCAACATTTGTGAAGAGCATACCAGCTCCAACTAGCAGAAAGCATAAAACTTTTGCCAAGAAGCAAGAGGGGGCTAGGAAAGATGTGGAACGAGCCTTTGGAGTTCTGCAATCCCGTTTTGCCATTGTTCGTGGACCTGCTAAAGGATGGAAACGTAAAGAAATCACTGATGTCATGAAAGCTTGTGTCATAATGCACAATATGATAGTTGAAGAGGAGCGACAAACTGGTCGGCAAAGCTGCACTTTTGAGGCAATGGGAGAAAGAGTCACAGTCTCTCGTACTCATGCGGAAGAACTGAGCTCTTTTATTCAGATGACTCATCGGATTAGAAATTTCGATGAACATGATCAGCTTAAACTTGATCTAATTGACCATGTGTGGCAAAAGTTTGGAAACGAGTAATCCATGTCTTTGTAATGCAGCTATCAATAAAAATATTTATGCAATGAGTGATGTAATCCATGTCCTCAACTAGCAGAAAGCAGTAAATAGTTCTTACAACTACAACATATAGCTCACATTACCCTAGGCCGCGAGCAAGGATCTCCTTCTGCTTAGCTTGGTAGAACTGCTTTTGAACATCAGTCATACCACTTGTGTCGATGAGCATGATCCTCTCATCTAATTCAAACTGTCTCCGTGCATCCTCCCTCTCGTTTCGTGCATCCTCATTCTTTTTGAGTGCAATCTCCTCTTTTCGCAATTCCAATTGTTGTGCATAGCGAGCATTTCTTGCCGCCTCTTTGATCTCATCCTTCTCTAGCTTTGCTGCCCACACAGTTTCTAATGACAGCTTGCAAGCACTGTCATCAGCTTTACCTCTCTTGTCCCTCTTCACACCATCAGGTCTTTTCTCATGTTCAAGAGCATCAGTGTGTATCGAGGTAGCATCAGTACGTACCGAGGATGCATCAGCCGGATCATTGGTGGCTGTGCCCGGACTTGCATCAATGGTCTTCTTTTGTTTCTTAAGAGAAGTTTCAACTTCTCTTGTCTGCCACTTTGGATACTTCGAAAACTCTACATAGCAATGCATCAGTGTGAAAGGCTTCTTTTTTTTAAGATCCATTTCCTTGAACAAAATGTGTGCATCGTTTGTCTGCACATATAAATATGTTGTTAAAATAAGCACAACACATATAGAATATTGCACATCACATATAGAATTACAAGAAAGGCGCATACCTTTTCTTGTATAGTCCTTCCACTTTCTTGCCTATTTAAAATCTGCTGAAGGCAACCACAAAATTTAGAGGTCTCTCTGTTAATCATTGTGTAACGGCAATTGATTGCATTAGCATTACGCTCCTGCCATGATGATTCCTTGTGTGTGTTGTAGTACTCTGAAATTCTATCCCAATAAGCATCCCGATTTTGATCTGTCCCAACAATATCCAAACTTGTATTTGCCCATGCTGCTATGAGAACCTTGTCCTCATCACTAGACCAATTTTTGCCTTTGTTGGATTTTCCTTTCTCTGTTATTGCAGAACGATGCTGAGTTGATGGAGTTGCCTGCTCTTCAATTGGACTTTCTAGTTGTGTTTGCGTGTAACCAAAATCAAGGATGTCCAAGAAGCTTTGGTCAGTATCCATCTGCAAGCAACCAATGCACAGCTATTTTAGACCACAATCTGGCATCAAATTGGTAAGCAAAAATTATTTCCTTCTCCTTCCAAAGAGCTATGCATCTCCCCTGCATCTCCTCCCGGCGCCACTCGTCCCTGCATCTCCCCACGGCGCCCCGCTCGTCCCCACCACCGCCCCGCTCATCCCTGCATCTCCCACCTCCCCTCCACCGCCCCTGCATCTCCCCCCTCCCCCCCACCGCTCCGCCGCCCAGCCCCACTCGTCGCCCAGCCCCCCGTCCCCGCCCTCTATTCTCACCAGGGCGCGCGCCGGCACCGGCGCCGCCGCCAGATCGGGCTGCAGGGCGTGCTGCCGCCGCCCCTCTGCTCCCGCTCGCGAGAAAGGAAAAAATGGTTACCTTGGGCAGCGGCCGGAGAGGAGACGCGACGGCGACCTTGGGGAGGCGGCCGGAGAGGAACGGGAGCGGAAGCGGGAAGCTTTTTTCGGTCGTGGGAGCGGGAGCGCGAGGCCACGAGCGTGGCTCGGTCGTCTTTAGTCCCACGCCAAGTACGCTCGTGGGAGCGACGTGTATAGGTGCACCACCTGATACACGATCCACTGGGAAAGCTTTTTTGATTTTGATCGTGTATATTTAGCATCCACCTCCATATACACCATCCACTAGAGATGCTCTAATAGACTAATTAGAGGAATGAGGGTTAGCACCTAAGCTAATCAAGGGCCGGCCCGTACGGGAACTGGCATTGGGCTATTGCTGGGGTGTGCACGCGCGGGGCACAAAGGCCATGGCCAGGCGAGCGAGGCAGCAATGGAGGCCGCGGGCGCGCGTGATGCAGGAGCAACAAGTGGCGGGCGGAGCCGGCGAGGCTGTGCGGCGGCAGCAAGCAGCAGCCGCGCTCACGACAACAGCAGTGAGCAGGCAAGGGCGGAGGTGCACGGGGCAGCGCAGTCGCAGCCGCGGGAAGTGCTAGCGGCAATAGGCGGTTGCGGCAGCAGCTGCAGAAGGCATCGCGGGCGGCGCAGGCCAGCGGGGCACGAGCGGGAGCGCCGGATGGGCGCGGGGCACGGCTGAGAGCCACGGCGGGCGCGGACAGGAGCAACAACAGCAGTACGCGGGCGCGCGCGGACACGCACAGGCGACCGTGGCGCTGTCAGGAGGCCTGCGAGGCACGGCCGGTGCGGGGTGAGCGCGAGCGTGCGCAGGCGCACGGGGGAGCAGAGCTCCGAGAGCGGCCACGGGAGGATGCGGGAGATGGCTACGTCGACGAATCGAGGCGAAAATCAGTGGGGAATGGAGGAGGAGCTCACAATGAACACAAAGGCGAGGTCGGGAAGGCCGGGGCTGGACCGGAGCGGCGGCAAACGACGACGGGCGACGTAGATGTATGTGGTGAAGATGGCGGCGTTGGCGGGCGTACGAGCTGCCCCGACTCGGTTTTGTGCTCGGGAAGGACGAAGTGGACCGTGGCGGTTCTTCCGGGCATCTTCTTGCGGCGCGAGGAGCGCGGTGGCCGTGGCATCGACGATGACATGGTGACGACCGAGCTCGGGATCGAGTGGATCGAGCGTGGAGAAGGGGAGGAGTGAGCTAGGGTTGTCTAGGGTGTCGGGGTCTCGGCCTTATCCTCTCCCAGACTCCCTGTAGCGCCAGACGTCGAGCATCGGCGGCCATGGCGCCGTGGATGGCTGCCACACCATGGCTTTGTCTCCTCTGTACATGAAGCTGAAGAAAAGGTTCACGTGGTGGGCTGGGTTGTTAACTGTAGACGTAAAGCCCAAGTGTACAGTGGTGTTTAGCATTTTCCCTTTTTATTTTTTTGTTTTCTACTTTAACTACTGTTTTGTATTTAGTTTAGGTACTAAATGATTTCAGTTAAATGTGCAAAGTATCACATAAATTCTAGACAGTATTTTGGGCTAGTCCAACAAGTTTCAACTATTTTTGAATATTTTACCTATTTATTTAAATCACATTATTTCAATAAAAAGCTTATGGGTCAGTTTCAAAAATCTTTAGGGGCACTTATATATTTTGGAAAATGTTAACTCTTACATTAAAATTAGCTAGTAAATATTTTCAACCCAACCTACATTTTTATTTTACCTTTTTAAAATTTTAATTATTTGACTTTACTTTAAATTTGAATTGGAATCGGGTTAGGATCAAAGTGAGGTTTAGAAAAATTAAATGTGATGACATGGCACCATTAGTGTGTGATTACTGTAGATTGACTACCGGGGTGTTATAGAGTATATATAGGAGGAAGAAGTAGGTCGGTTGAGCCACGAGGGGTCCACGAGGGGGGAGGGCGTGCCCAGGGGGGTAGGCGCGCCCCCTGCCTCGTGGACTCCTCATTTGTTTCTTGACGTCCACTCCTAGTCCTTTGGATCACGTTTGTTCCAAAAATAACTCTCCGAAGTTTTCATTCCGTTTGGATTCCGTTTGATATTCCTTTTCTGTGAAACACTGAAATAGGCAAAAAGACAGCAATTTGCACTGGGTCTTGGGTTAGTAGGTTAGTCCTAAAAATAATATAAAAGTGTAAAATAAAGCCCATTAACATCCAAAACAGATAATATAATAGCATGGAACAATCAAAAATTATAGATACGTTGGAGACGTATTAATGCTCATCATTCAAAGATTTAGTGCCAAACATTCTAATGCATTCTTCTTCTAACACTTTGGCACAATTATCGGAATCCTTATTTTCATGAAAGACATTAAAAAGATGAAGCATATGAGGTATCCTCGATTCCAATTTTTTAATTTTCTTTTATAAGCTAAACTAGTGATAAAACAAGAAACTAAAAGATTTGGTTGCAAGATCTAAAGATATACCTTCAAGCTCTAACCTCCCCGGCAACGGTGCCAGAAAAGAGCTTGATGTCTACTACACAACCTTCTTCTTGTAGACGTTGTTGGGCCTCCAAGTGCAGAGGTTTGTAGGACAGTAGCAAATTTCCCTCAAGTGGATGACCTAAGGTTTATCAATCCGTGGGAGGCATAGGATGAAGATGGTCTCTCTCAAGCAACCCTGCAACCAAATAACAAAGAGTCTCTTGTGTCCCCAACACACCCAATACAATGGTAAATTGTATAGGTGCACTAGTTCGGCGAAGAGATGGTGATACAAGTGCAATATGGATGGTAGATATAGGTTTTTGTAATCTAAAAATATAAAAACAACAAGGTAGCAAGCGGTAAAAGTGAGCGTAAACGGTATTGCAATGCTACGAAACAAGGCCTAGGGTTCATATTTTCACTAGTGCAAGTTCTCTCAACAATAATAACATAATTGGATCATATAAGTATCCCTCAACATGCAACAAAGAGTCACTCCAAAGTCACTAATAGCGAAGAACAAACGAAGAGATTATTGTAGGGTATGAAACCACCTCAAAGTTATTCTTTCTCATCGATCTATTCAAGAGTTCATACTAGAATAACACCTTAAGACACAAATCAACCAAAATCCTAATGTCACCTAGATACTCCAATGTCACCTCAAGTATCCGTGGGTATGATTATACGATATGCATCACACAATCTGAGATTCATTTATTCAACCAACACAAAGAACTTCAAAGAGTGCCCCAAAGTTTCTATTAGAGAGTCAAGACGAAAACGTGTGCCAACCCCTATGCATAAGTTCACGAGGTCACAGAACTCGCAAGTTGATCACCAAAACATACATCAAGTGGATCACGTGATATCCCATTGTCACCACAGATAAGCACATGCAAGACATACATCAAGTGTTCTCAAATCCTTAAAGACTCAATCCGATAAGATAACTTCAAAGGGAAAACTTAATTCATCACAATAGAGTAGAGGGGGCGGGGAACATCATAAGATCCAACTATAATAGCAAAGCTCGCGATACATCAAGATCGTGCCAAATCAAGAACACGAGAGAGAGAGAGAGATCAAACACATAGCTACTGGTACATACCCTCAGCCCCGAGGGTGAACTACTCCCTCCTCGTCATGGAGAGCGCCGGGATGATGAAGATGGCCATCGGAGAGGGATTCCCCCCTCCGGCAGGGTGCCGGAACGGGTCTAGATTGGATTTCGGTGGCTACGGAGGCTTCTGGCGGTGCAACTCCCGATCTAGGTTATTTTCTGGAGGTTTCTATATTTATAGGAATTTTTGGCGTCGGTCTCATGTCAGGGGGGTCTCCGAGTCGTCCACGAGGGTGGAGGGCTCGGGAATCTTCTGGCCCAACTATTTTACTTTGAGGGCTTTTTTGGTCCATAAAAAATCATCAAAAATTGGCACGTCAATTGGACTTCGTTTGGTATTCCTTTTCTGTAAAACTCAAAAACAAGGAAAAAAACAGAAACTGGCACTGGGCTCTAGGTTAATAGGTTTGTCCCAAAAATCATATAAAACAGCATATAAATGCATATAAAACATCCTAGATGGATAATATAATAGCATGGAACAATCAAAAATTATAGATACGTTGGAGACGTATCAAGAATTTACCACCTATTGAAGAGATACATGGCCTTGATAACCCGACACATGTAGTACAGGTAAATTCTCTCTATAGATTTGATGAAGGTGATATCCCTCGTTATAAGTGTGCTAGCCAATGCTTAGATGAGTTTGATAATTCTATTGTTAAACAAGAAAACATCAATGCTTATGTTGGTAGACAATTAAAACGCAATGCTGATATGCTTGAACACTTGAGTGATTATATGTCTAGAGTTAAAGGTGAATTTAAACTTATTAGTAAACATGCTTCTATAGTTATCACTCAAGTAGAACAAGTACTTAATGTTGGGGAACGTAGCAGAATTTTAAAATTTTCTACGCATCACCAAGATCAATCTATGGAGTCATCTAGCAACAAGGGAGAGGGGAGTGCATCTATATACCCTTGTAGATCGCGAGCGGAAGCGTTCAAGAGAACGGGGTTGATGGAGTCGTACTCGTCGTGATCCAAATCACCGATGACCGAGTGCCGAACGGACGGCACCTCCGCGTTCAACACACGTACGGTTGGGAAGATGTCTCCTCCTTCTTGATCCAGCAAGGAGAGGAGAGGTTGATGGAGATCCAGCAGCACGACGGCGTGGTGGTGGAAGCAGCGGTGATCTCGGCAGAGCTTCACCAAGTTCCAACGAGAAAGAGAGAGAGGTGTTACGAGGGGAGAGGGAGGGGCCAGGGACTTGGTGCGGCTGCCCTCGCTCCCCCCCACTATATATAGGGCCCCTAGGGGGGGAGCCGGCCCTAGGAGATGGGATCTCCAAGGGGGGCGGCGGCCAAGGGGGGGCTTGCCCCCCAAGCCAAGTGGGGCGCCCCCCCACCCCTAGGGTTTCCAACCCTAGGCGCAGGGGGAGGCCCATGTGGGGCGCACCAGCCCACCAGGGGCTGGTTCCCCCTCCCACTTCAGCCCATGGGGCCCTCTGGGATAGGTGGCCCCACCCGGTGGACCCCCGGGACCCTTCCGGTGGTCCCGGTACAATACCGATTACCCCCAAAACCTTCCCGATGGCCGAAACTTGACTTCCTATATATAAATATTCACCTCCGGACCATTCCGGAACTCCTCGTGACGTCTGGGATCTCATCTGGGACTTCGAACAACTTTCGGGTTATCGCATACTAATATCTCTACAACCCTAGCGTCACCGAACCTTAAGTGTGTAGACCCTACGGGTTCGGGAGACATGCAGACATGACCGAGACAACTCTCCAGTCAATAACCAATAGCGGGATCTGGATACCCATGTTGGCTCCCACATGTTCCACGATGATCTCATCGGATGAACCACGATGTTGAGGATTCAATCAATCCCGTATACAATTCCCTTTGTCAATCGGTACGTTACTTGCCCGAGATTCGATCGTCGGTATCCCAATACCTCATTCAATCTCGTTACCGGCAGTCACTTTACTCGTACCGTAATGCATGATCCCGTGACCAAACACTTGGTCACATTGAGCTCATTATGATGATGCATTATTGAGTGGGCCCAGAGATACCTCTCCGTCATACGGAGTGACAAATTCCAGTCTCGATCCGTGTCAACCCAACAGATACTTTCGGGGATACCTCTAGTATACCTTTATAGTCACCCAGTTACGTTGTGATGTTTGGTACACCCAAAGCACTCCTACGGCATCCGGGAGTTACACGATCTCATGGTCTAAGGAAATGATACTTGACACTGGAAAAGCTCTAGCAAACGAACTACACGATCTTGTGCTATGCTTAGGATTGGGTCTTGTCCATCACATCATTCTCCTAATGATGTGATCCCGTTATCAATGACATCCAATGTCCATAGTCAGGAAACCGTGACTATCTATTGATCAACGAGCTAGTTAACTAGAGGCTTACTAGGGACATGTTATGGTCTATGTATTCACACATGTATTATGATTTCCGGATAACACAATTATAGCATGAACAATAGACAATTATCATGAACAAGGAAATATAATAATAATCATTTTATTATTGCCTCTAGGGCATATTTCCAACAGTCTCCCTCTTGCACTAGAGTCAATAATCTAGTTACATTGTGATGAATCGAACACCCATAGAGTTCTGGTGTTGATCATGTTTTGCTCGAGGAAAAGGTTTAGTCAACGGATCTGCGACATTCAGGTCCGTATGCACTTTGCAAATATCTATGTCTCCATTTTGAACATTTTCACGAATGGAGTTGAAGCGACGCTTGATATGCCTGGTCTTCCTGTGAAACCTGGGCTCCTTGGCAAGGGCAATAGCTCCAGTGTTGTCACAGAAGAGAGTCATCGGGCCCGACGCATTGGGAATAACTCCTAGGTCGGTAATGAACTCCTTCACCCAGATTGCTTCTTGTGCTGCCTCCGAGGCTGCCATGTACTCCGCTTCACATGTAGATCCCACCGCGACGCTTTGCTTGCAACTGCACCATCTGACTGCCCCACCATTCAAAATATACACGTATCCGGTTTGTGACTTAGAGTCATCCAGATCTGTGTCGAAGCTAGCATTGACGTAACCCTTTACAACGAGCTCTTCATCACCTCCATAGACGAGAAACATATCCTTAGTCCTTTTCAAGTACTTCAGGATATTCTTGACCGCTGTCCAGTGTTCCATGCCGGGATTACTTTGGTACCTTCCTACCAAACTTACGGCAAGGTTTACATCAGGTCTGGTACACAACATGGCATACATGATAGACCCTATGGCCGAGGCATAGGGGACAACACTCATCTTTTCTCTATCTTCTGCTGTGGTCGGGCATTGAGCTGTGCTCAATCTCACACCTTGCAATACAGGCAAGAGCCCCTTCTTGGACTAATCCATATTGAACTTCTTCAATATCTTGTCAAGGTATGTACTTTGTGAAAGACCAATGAGGCGTCTCGATCTATCTCTATAGATCTTGATGCCTAATATATAAGTAGCTTCTCCAAGGTCCTTCATTGAAAAACACTTGTTCAAGTAGGCCTTTATGCTTTCCAAGAATTCTATATCATTTCCCATCAATAGTATGTCATCCACATACAATATGAGAAATGCTACGGAGCTCCCACTCACTTTCTTGTAAACGTAGGCTTCTCCATAAGTCTGCGTAAACCCAAACACTTTGATCATCTCATCAAAACGAATGTTCCAACTCCGAGATGCTTGCACCAGCCCATAGATTGAGCGTTGGGGCTTGCACACCTTGTCAGCATTCTTAGGATCGACAAAACCTTCCGGCTGCATCATATACAATTCTTCCTTAAGGAAACCATTAAGGAATGCCGTTTTGACGTCCATTTACCATATCTCATAATCATAGAATGCGGCAATTTCTAACATGATTCGGACGGACTTCAGCTTCGCTACGGGTGAGAAAGTCTCATCGTAGTCAACCCCTTGAACTTGTCAATAACCCTTAGCGACAAGCCAAGCTTTATAGATGGTCACATTACCATCCGTGTCTGTCTTCTTCTTAAAGATCCATTTATTTTCTATGGCTTGCCGATCAATGGGCAAGTCAGTCAAAGTCCATACTTCGTTTTCATACATGGATCCTATCTCGGATTTCATGGCTTCCAGCCATTTGTTGGAATCTGGGCCCGCCATCGCTTCTTCATAGTTCGAAGTTTCACCATTGTCCAACAACATGATTTCCAGGAAAGGGTTGCCCTACCACTCTGGTGCGGAACGCGTCCTTGTGGACCTTCGAAGTTCAGTAGCAACTTGATGTGAAGTTTCATGATCATCATCATTAACTTCCTCCCTAGCGGTGCAGACACCTCAGGAACAATTTCTTGAGCTGCGCCTCTCTCCGGTTCAAGAGGCAATACTTCATCAAGTTCTACTTTCCTCCCACTTACTTCTTTCGAGAGAAACTCTTTCTCTAGAAAGGATCCATTCTTGGCAACAAAGGTCTTGCCTTCGGATCTAAGATAGAAGGTATACCCAATAGTTTCTTTAGGGTATCCTATGAAGACGCATTTTTCTGATTTGGGCTCGAGCTTTTCAGGTTGAAGTTTCTTGACATAAGCATCGCATCTCCAAACTTTCAGAAACGACAGCTTAGGTTTCTTGCCAAACCACAATTCATATGGTGTCGTCTCAACGGATTTCGATGGAGCCCTATTTAAAGTGAATGCGGTAGTCTCTATAGCACAACCCCAAAATGATAGCGGTAGATCGGTAAGAGAATCATAGATCGTACCATATCCAATAGGGTGCGATTATGACGTTTGGACACACCATTACTCTGTGGTGTTCCAGGCGACGTGAGTTGTGAAACTATTCCACATTTCCTTAAGTGCGTGTCAAATTCGTGACTCAAATATTCTCCCCCCACGATCTGATCGTAAGAACTTGATTTTCCTGTCACATTGATTCTCAACCTCACTCTGAAATTCCTTGCACTTTTCAAAGGTCTCAGACTTGTGTTTCATTAAGTAGACATACCCATATCTACTTACGTCATCAGTGAGGGTGAGGACATAACGATAGCCACCGCGAGCCTCAACGCTCATTGGACTGCACACATCAGTATGTATGATTTCCAATAAGTTGGTTGCTCGCTCCATTGTTCCGGAGAACGGAGTCTTGGTCATTTTACCCATGAGGCATGGTTCGCACGTGTCAAATGATTCATAATCAAGAGACTCCAAAAGTCCATCTGCATGGAGTTTCTTCATGCGTTTGACACCAATGTGACCAAGGCGGCACTGCCACAAGTATGTGGGACTATCATTATCAACCTTACATCTTTTGGCATTCACACTATGAATGTGTGTAACATCACATTCGAGATTAAATAAGAATAAACCATTGACCAGCGGGGCATGACCATAAAACATGTCTCTCATATAAGTAGAACAACCATTATTCTCAGATTTAAATGAGTAGCCATCTCGCATTAAACGAGATCTAGATACAATGTTCATGCTCAAAGCTGGTACTAAATAACAATTATTGAGGTTTAAAACTAATCCCGTAGGTAAATGTAGAGGTAGCGTGCCGACGGCGATCACATCGACCTTGGAACCATTCCCGACGCGCATCGTCACCTCGTCCTTCGCCAGTCTCCGTTTATTCCATAGTTCCTGTTTTGAGTTACAAATATGAGCAACTGCACCGGTATCAAATACCCAGGAGCTACTACGAGCGCTGGTAAGGTACACATCAATAACATGTATATCACATATACCTTTGGTATTGCCGACCTTCTTTTCTGCTAAGTACTTGGGGCAATTCCGCTTCCAGTGACCGTTTCCCTTGCAATAAAAGCACTCAGTCTCAGGCTTGGGTCCATTCTTTGACTTCTTCCCGGCAGCTTGCTTACCGGGCGCGGCAACTCCCTTGCCGTCCTTCTTGAAGTTCTTTTTACCCTTGCCTTTCTTGAACTTAGTGGTTTTATTCACCATCAACACTTGATGTTCCTTTTTGATTTCCACCTCCGCTAATTTCAGCATTGAATATACCTCGGGAATGGTCTTTTCCATCCCCTGCATATTGAAGTTCATCACAAAGCTCTTGTAGCTAGGTGGGAGCGACTGAAGGATTCTGTCAACGACCGCATCATCTGGGAGATTAACTCCTAGCTGAGACAAGCGGTTATGCAGCCCAGACATTTTGAGTATGTGCTCGCTGACAGAACTGTTCTCCTCCATCTTACAACTGTAGAACTTGTCGGAGACTTCATATCTCTCGACCCAGGCGTGAGCTTGGAAAACCATTTTCAGCTCTTGGAACATCTCATATGCTCCGTGTTGCTCAAAACGCTTTTGGAGCCCAGGTTCTAAGTTGTAAAGCATGCCGCACTGAACCAGGGAGTAATCATCACTACGTGTCTGCCAAGCGTTCATAACGTCTTGTTCTGCAGGGAAAACAGGTGCTTCACCTAGCGGTGCATCAAGGACATATGCTTTCTTGGCAGCTATGAGGATAATCCTCAGGTTACGGACCCAGTCCGTGTAGTTGCTGCCATCGTCTTTCAGCTTGGTTTTCTCTAGGAACGCGTTGAAGTTGAGGGCAACATTAGCGTGGGCCATTTGATCTACAAGACATATTGCAAAGATTTTAGACTAAGTTCATGATAATAAAGTTCATCTAATCAAATTATTTAATGAACTCCCACTCAGATAGACATCCCTCTAGTCATCTAAGTGATACATGATCCGATTCAACTAGGTTGTGTCCGATCATCACGTGAGACGAACTAGTCATCATCTGTGAACATCTTCATGTTGATCGTATCTTCTATACGACTCATGTTCGACCTTTAGGTCTTCTGTGTTCCGAGGCCATGTATGTACATGCTAGGCTCGTCAAGTCAACCTAAGTGTATTGCGTGTGTAAATCTGGCTTACACCCGTTGTATGCGAACGTTAGAACCTATCACACCCGATCATCACGTGGTGCTTCGGAACAACGGACCTTAGCAACGGTGCACATTTAGGGGGAACACTTTCTTGAAATTATTGTGAGGGATCATCTTATTTACTACCGTCGTTCTAAGCAAATAAGAAGCAAAAACATGATAAACATCACATGCAATCAAATAGTAACATGATATGGCCAATATCATTTGCTCCTTTTGATCTCCATCTTCGGGGCGCCATGATCATCATCGTCACCGGCATGACACCATGATCTCCATCATCATGTCTTCATGAAGTTGTCTCGTCATCTATTACTTCTACTACTATGGCTAACGGTTTAGCAATAAAGTAAAGTAATTACATGACGTTTATGTTGACACGCAGGTCATAAATAAATTAAGACAACTCCTATGGCTCCTGCCGGTTGTCATACTCATCGACATGCAAGTCGTGATAACTATTACAAGAACATGATCAATCTCATACATCACATATATCATTCATCACATCCTTTTGGCCATATCACATCACATGGCACATGCTGCAAAAACAAGTTAGACGTCCTCTAATTGTTGTTGCAAGTTTTTACGTGGCTGCTATAGGTTTCTAGCAAGAACGTTTCTTACCTACGCCAAAACCACAACGTGATATGCCAATTTCTATTTACCCTTCATAAGGACCCTTTTCATCGAATCCGATCCGACTAAAGTGGGAGAGACAGACACCCGCCAGCCACCTTATGCAACTAGTGCATGTCAGTCGGTGGAACCAGTCTCACGTTAGCGTATGTGTAAGGTCGGTCCGGGCTGCTTCATCCCACGATGCTGCCGAATCAAGATAATACTAGTAACGGCAAGTAAATTGACAAAATCAGCGCCCACAACAACTTGTGTTCTACTCGTGCATAGAAACTACGCATAGACCTAGCTCATGATGCCACTGTTGGGGAACGTAGCAGAATTTTAAAATTTTCTATGCATCACCAAGATCAATCTATGGAGTCATCTAGCAACAAGGGAGAGGAGTGTGCATCTACATACCCTTGTAGATCGCGAGCGGAAGCGTTCAAGAGAACGGGGTTGATGGAGTCGTACTCGTCGTGATCCAAATCACCGATGACCGAGCGCCGAACGGATGGCACCTCCGCGTTCAACACACGTACGGTTGGGAAGACATCTCCTCATTCTTGATCCAGCAAGGGGAGGAGAGGTTGATGGAGATCCAGCAGCATGACGGCGTGGTGGTGGAAGCAGCGGTGATCTCGGCAGAGCTTCGCGAAGTTCCAACGAGAGAGATAGAGGTGTTATGAGGGGAGAGGGAGGGGCCAGGGACTTGGTGCGGCTGTCCTCCCTCCCCCCACTATATATAGGGCCCCTAGGGGGGGCGCCGGCCCGAGGAGATGGGATCTCCAAGGGGGGCGGCGGCCAAGGGGGGGCTTGCCCCCCAAGCCAAGTGGGGCGCCCCCACCCCTAGGGTTTCCAACCCTAGGCGCAGGGGGAGGCCCATGGGGGGCGCACCAGCCCACCAGGGCCTGGTTCCCCCTCCCACTTCAGCCCATGGGGCCCTCCGGGATAGGTGTCCCCACCCGGTGGACCCCCGGGACCCTTCTGGTGGTCCCGGTACAATACCGATTACCCCCGAAACCTTCCCGATGGCTGAAACTTGACTTCCTATATATAAATCTTCACCTCCGGACCATTCCGGAACTCCTCGTGACGTCCGGGATCTCATACGGGACTCCGAACAACTTTCGAGTTACCGCATACTAATATCTCTACAACCCTAGCGTCACCGAACCTTAAGTGTGGAGACCCTACGGGTTCGGGAGACATGCAGACATGACCGAGACGACTCTCCGGTCAATAACCAACAGCGGGATCTGGATACCCATGTTGTCTCCCACATGTTCCACGATGATCTCATCGGATGAACCACGATGTCGAGGATTCAATCAATCCCGTATACAATTCCCTTTGTCAATCGGTACATTACTTGCCCGAGATTCGATCGTCGGTATCCCAATACCTCGTTCAATCTCGTTACCGGCAAGTCACTTTACTCATACCGTAATGCATGATCCCGTGACCAAATACTTGGTCACATTTGAGCTCATTATGATGATGCATTACCGAGTGGGCCCAGAGATACCTCTCCGTCATACGGAGTGACAAATTCCAGTCTCGATCCATGTCAACCCAACAGATACTTTTGGGGATACCTGTAGTATACCTTTATAGTCACCCAGTTACGTTGTGATGTTTGGTACACCCAAAGCACTCCTACGGCATCCGGGAGTACACGATCTCATGGTCTAAGGAAATGATACTTGACACTGGAAAAGCTCTAGCAAACGAACTACACGATCTTGTGCTATGCTTAGGATTGGGTCTTGTCCATCACATCATTCTCCTAATGATGTGATCCCGTTATCAATGACATCCAATGTCCATAGTCAGGAAACGTGACTATCTATTAATCAATGAGCTAGTTAACTAGAGGCTTACTAGGGACATGTTATGGTCTATGTATTCACACATGTATTATGATTTCCGAATAACACAATTATAGAATGAACAATTAGACAATTATCATGAACAAGGAAATATAATAATAATCATTTTATTATTGCCTCTAGGGCATATTTCCAACACTTAAGGCTCAGAATGATTTGCTCAGTGAATTAAATAATAAGAAAAATGATAATGCTATTAGAGTTATGACTAGAGGGGGTAAAATGACTCAGGAACCTTTGTATCCTGAGGGCCATCCTAAGAGAATTGAGTAAGATTCTCAAAGAACTAATGTTGATGCTCAACCTAGCAATGATAATGATGTAGAGATTGAACCTGCTATTGATCTTGATAACCCACAATCAAAGAATCAACGTTATGATAAGAGAGACTTTGTTGCTAGGAAGCACGGTAAGGAAAGAGAACCATGGGTTCCGAAACCCATGCCCTTTCCTCCTAAACCATCCAAGAAAAAGGATGATGAGGATTTTGAGCGCTTCGCTGAAATGATTAGACCTATCTTTTTGCGTATGCGTTTGACTGATATGCTTAAAATGAACCCATATGCTAAATACATGAAGGATATTGTTACTAATAAAAGAAAGATACCGGAAGCTGAAATTTCCACCATGCTTGCTAATTACACTTTTAAGGGTGGAATACCAAAGAAACTTGGAGATCGAGGAGTACCAACTATACCATGCTCCATTAAAAGAAACTATGTTAAAACTGCTTTATGTGATCTTGGAGCCGGTGTTAGTGTTATGCCTCTCTCTTTATATCATAGACTTGATTTGGATAAGTTGACACCTACTAAAATATCTTTGCAAATGGCTGATAAATCAACTGCTATACCTGTCGGTATTTGTGAGGATGTGCCTGTTGTGGTTGCAAACGTTACCATTTTAACGGACTTTGTTATTCTTGATATTCCCAAGGACGATAGTATGTCGATTATCCTTGGTAGACCCTTTTTGAATACTGCAGGGGCTGTTATTTATTGCAACAAAGGCAATGTCACTTTTCATGTTAATGGTAATGAGCATACGGTACACTTTCCAAGGAAACAACCTCAAGTCCATAGTATCAATTCTATTGGAAAAATTTCAACGATTATTATTGGAGGTTTTGAACTTCCTCTTCCTACTGTCAAGAAGAAATATGATATTCTTATTGTTGGGGATGTGCATATCCCCGTTTAGGTAACCTAGTGTTATTCAAAATTTCTCCGGTTTCATGCGATTCGGAATGAGTTTGTTAACAAGACTTGGTCAACCTTGTTAGTGGATTCCTTTTGATGAGCATGAGATGGATGAAGTTAGAAAGCACAACCTTCTGTACCCTCTTTTTACTTTCTGTTATTTATATTAAATAAAGCAAAATAGTATTTTCTGTCTGTTTTCTGAATTATCCTTGCAAAAAAATACCCCGAAAATAAAATTCTCCAAATGCCCTGAAAATTTAATATGATTTTTTCTAGAATATTTAAAAATTATCGGCACTGAGAACACACTAGGGGGCCTCACCATGTGCCCACTAGGGTGGAGGGTGCGCCCCCTGCCTCGTGGACCCCACGAGGGTCCCCTCCACTTATTCTTGCACCCACACACTTCGTCTTCCTCCAGAAAAAAAATCATCCACCAGCTCAAACCCGTGTTCTAGCTCATCTTGCTACCATTTTTGATCTCCTTGCTCAAAGCTCCATTCACAAAACTACTTTGGGGGATTGTTCTTCGGTATGTGACTCCTTCAATGGTCCAATTAGTTTTTGTTCTAGTGCTTTATTTATTACAAATTTTTGCTGCTTAGGTGACCCTGTTCTTGAGCTTGCATGTCAAATTTACGTGGTCAAAAGTAGTTTTAATGCATGATATAGCCTCTAGGCACTTGTAGGAGTAGTTGCTATCAATTTTGTTGAGTTTGTTTCACTTTTATTTTGAGTCACTAAAAATTTCAGAAATTTTTCAGAGAAAGAAATATGTTTAGGAAAATGTACCAAGGTGGTTCCTCAAGGAAGCAAGGCCCAAGGCCCGCAATATGCGAGCCGGACAATGAACTACTAAGGGAGGCTCAAGTGCGGCCTTGTGAATGGCCGTTAGAGGATTTCATGGTCCAGGCAGGCATCAAGGAAGAATTTGAAGCATATGTGCGTAACGCTGATCTTGAGAGCTTCGTGTCTGATAAGTTCCGGCAATACCTCTATTTAACTGATTCATTTGTGAGAAGGTTTAAGTTTACATCCTCACGCACTTCTCATAATGTCCTATTTGATCTTTATGATAAATCTTATACCATGGACTTAGAAGATTTTAATACTGCTTGTAAACTCCCGCGGTGGGGTAGTGCTAGTGAACCTCGCAAATCTGAATTTAAAGAATTTCTTGCTAGTATCACTGTGGGGGAATCTAGAGAAATAACACAAGCTACCATAGGGAGCATTCATTTTCCTGCCATACATTATTTTGCTCTCTTCGTGGGTAGATGCATTAACGGTAAGGATGAGGCATGTCATATGTGTGTTTGTGATCTTAGTGTTCTCAAGAGTGCTGTATTAGGAGATAAACAATAAAACTTGGGGGATATTGTTGCACATAGGTTGCATCTTAATGGTTTAACTGGATATTTGTTTGGTGGAATTTATGCAACTCATGTAGCTAACTTTCTTGGCATACCCATACGTGGGGATGATATTGAGTTGCCTCCTGCTTATCTAGATTATAATGCTATAGTTCGTCATCAGTTTGTTGAGAGGAACAATCAGTTCCTCCAGTACCGTCTAATCTTTGACAGACGGTGCACCGTCCACGCTGCTCTCCCTGCTCCTGCTTTCTTTGATTTTCAGACAAAAGGGAGATATGTTATAACCAGGGAGGAGGCGAACGAGTACGAGAGGAGGACGAAGGCATCTCGCCTCCAAGCTGCAACTCATGAGGCAATTGCTACTGCATCTCAGTACGACCCCAGCTACAACTTTGATCCATGGGCATAGACCAACTTAGGCCAAAAGCCTAAGTTTGGGGGAGTACGTATTTCTCACCGACATTACATTCATGTTCAACCTATATGCGGTATCTACCTGCCGTTCCAAGTAAATTTGTATGTGCTAAACTCTAAACCTTCAAATAAACATTCTGTTTCTAGCTCATGTATCAACTGGGCTGTCTGTATCTTCCATGTTAGGCGGGTTATTCTCAAGAGGAGTGGACTCCGCTCCTCACTCACGAGAAAATGGATGGTCACCGGGATGCCCAGTCCCATGCTCAAATCAAATCAAAATAATTGCAAACAAAACTCCCCAAGGATTGTTGTTAGTTGGAGACACTCGTTGTTTCGGGCAAGCCATGGATTGATGCTTGTTGGTGGTGGGGGAGTATAAACTTTACCATTCTGCTTGGGAACCGCCTATAATGTGTGTAGCATGGAAGATATCGAGATCTCTCGGTTGTTATGTTGACAATGAAAGTATACCGCTCAAAATATTATTCATCTCTATTTCAAAATCGAGCTCTGGCACCTCTACAAATCCCTGCTTCCCTCTGCGAAGGGCTTATCCATTTACTTTTATGTTGAGTCATCATCCTGTTATTAAAAAGCACCAGTTGGAGAGCACCGCTGTCATTTGCATGCATTATTATTAGTTTACATTGAGTATGACTTGACTGGATCTCTTTTACCATGAATTACAATTTCCAGTCAGCCCTTGATCTTCAGGGGTGCTCTGCATTTATGTTTTGCGGTCTCAGAAAGGGCTAGCGAGATACCATCTTGTTATATCATATTATGATTGTTTTGAGAAAGTGTTGTCATCCGAGATTTATTATTATTGCTCGCTAGTTGATTATGCCATTGATATGAGTAAACATGAGACCTAAGTGTTATTGTATATGTGGTTAGTTCATAATCTTTCCTGAAAACTTGAATGCTGGCTTTACATATTTACAACAACAAGAGCAAACAGAGTTTGTAAAAGTTTTTCTTTATCACTTTCAGTTTGTCAGCTAAATTGCTTGAGGACAAGCAAAGGTTTAAGCTTGGGGGAGTTGACACGTCTCCGTCATACCTACTTTTCCAAACACTTTTGCCCTTGTTTTGGACTCTAACTTGCATGATTTGAATGGAACTAACCCAGACTGACGCTATTTTCAGCAGAATTGCCATGGTGTTATTTATGTGCAGAAACAAAAATTCTCGGAATGACCTGAAACTCCACGGAGACTATTTTTGGAAATAATAAAAAATACTGGCAAAGAATCAAGGCCAGGGGGCCCACACCCTAGCCACGAGGGTGGGGGGTGCGCCTGCCCCCTGGGTGCGCCGCCCTACCTCGTGGCCCCCCTGGAGCTCCACCGACCTCAACTCCAACTCCATATATTCGTGTTCGGGGAGAAAAAAATAAAGAAGAAGGATTCATCATGTTTTACGATACGGAGCCGCCGCCAAGCCCTAAACTCTCTCGGGAGGGCTGATCTGGAGTCCGTTCAGGGTTCCGGAGAGGGAATCCATCGCCGTCGTCATCATCAACCTTCCTCCACAACCAATTTCATGATGCTCACCGCCGTGCGTGAGTAATTCCATCGTAGGCTTGCTCAAGGTTGTCAGAATCGTGATTTTGAATTGAATCAGAGCTCTGATGGCAGGATCGCTTGCTGGACGGTGATGGGTTGGATGAGATTTATCATGTAATCGAGTTAGTTTTGTTAGGGTTTGATCCCTAGTATCCACTATGTTCTGAGATTGATGTTGCTATGACTTTGCTATGCTTAATGCTTGTCATTAGGGCCCGAGTGCCATGATTTCAGATCTGAACCTATTATGTTTTCATGAATATATGTGAGTTCTTGATCCTATCTTGCAAGTCTATAATCACCTACTATGTGTTATGAGACGGCAACCCCGAAGTGACAATAGTCGGGACCACTCCTGGTGATGACCGTAGTTTGAGGAGTTCATGTATTCACTATGTGTTAATGCTTTGGTCCGGTACTCTATTAAAAGGAGGCCATAATATCCCTTAGTTTCCGCTAGGACCCTGCTGCCACGGGAGGGTAGGACAAAAGATGTCATGCAAGTTCTTTTCCATAAGCACGTATGACTATATTCGGAATACATGCCTACATTACATTGATGAATTGGAGCTAGTTCTGTGTCACCCTATGTTATGACTGTTACATGATGAACCACATCCGGCATAATTCTCTATCACCGATCCAATGCATACGAGCTTTCCATATATTGTTCTTCGCTTACTTACTTTTCCGTTGCTATTATTATCATCACTATAAAACACCAAAAATATTACTTTTGCTACCATTACCTTTTGCTATCGTTACCACTACTATCATATTACTTTGCTACTAAACACTTGCTGCAGATTAAGTTTCTAGGTGTGGTTGAATTGACAACTCAGCTGCTAAAACTTGAGAATATTCTTTGGCTCCCCTTGTGTCGAATCAATAAATTGGGGTTGAATACTCTACCATCGAAAACTATTGCGATCCCCTATACTTGTGGGTTATCATTTACCTTGCGTGCCAACATGCTATTAAAATGGTTGTGATGTGGTATGATAGGGTGGTATCCTCCTTTGAACGATTCGAGTGGCTTGACTTGGCACATGTTCACGCATGTAGTTGAAACAAAATCAACGTAGCCTCCATGATATTTATGTTCATGGTGATTTATATCCTACTCATGCCTGCATTCAGTGTTGATTAATTTAAATGCATGTTCATGACTGTTGTCACTCTCTAGCTGGTCGCTTGCCAGTCTCTTTCTAGCCTTCACTTGTACTAAGCGGGAATACTGCTTGTGCATCCAACTCCATAAACCCCAAAAGTTGTTCCATATGAGTCCACCTAACCTTCCTATATGCGGTATCTACCTGACGTTCCAAGTAAATTTGTATGTGCCAAACTCTAAACCTTCGAATAAAAATTCTGTTTTGTATGCTCGAATAGCTCATGTATCAACAAGGGATGTCTGTATCTTCCATTCTAGGTGGGTTATTCTCAAGAGGAGTGGACTCCGCTCCTCACTCATGAGAAAATGGCTGGTCACCGGGATGCCCAGTCCCATGCTCAAATCAAATCAAAATAATTGCAAACAAAACTCCCTAAGGATTGTTGTTAGTTGGAGGCACTCGTTGTTTCGGGCAAGCCATGGATTGATGCTTGTTGGTGGTGGGGGAGTATAAACTTTACCATTCTGCTTGGGAACCGCCTATAATGTGTGTAGCATGGAAGATATCGAGATCTCTCGGTTGTTATGTTGACAATGAAAGTATACCGCTCAAAATATTATTCATCTCTATTTCAAAATCGAGCTCTGGCACCTCTACAAATCCCTGCTTCCCTCTGCGAAGGGCTTATCCATTTACTTTTATGTTGAGTCATCATCCTGTTATTAAAAAGCACCAGTTGGAGAGCACCGCTGTCATTTTCATGTATTATTATTAGTTTACATTGAGTATGACTTGACTGGATCTCTTTTACCATGAATTACAATTTCCAGTCAGCCCTTGATCTTCAGGGGTGCCCTGCATTTATGTTTTGCGGTCTCAGAAAGGACTAGCGAGATACCATCTTGTTATATCATATTATGATTGTTTTGAGAAAGTGTTGTTATCTGAGATTTATTATTATTGCTCGCTTGTTGATTATGCCATTGATATGAGTAAACATGAGACCTAAATGTTATTGTGAATATGGTTAATTCATAATCTTTGCTGAAAACTTGAATGCTGGCTTTACATATTTACAACATCAAGAGCAAACAGAGTTTGTAAAAGTTTTTCTTTATCACTTTCATTTTATCAACTGAACTGCTTGAGGACAAGCAAAGGTTTAAGCTTGGGGGAGTACATACGTCTGCAACGTATCTACTTTTCCAAACACTTTTGCCCTTGTTTTGGACTCTAACTTGCATGATTTGAATGGAACTAACCCGGACTGACACTATTTTCAGCAGAATTGCCATGGTGTTATTTTTGTGCAGAAATAAAAGTTCTTGGAATGACCTGAAAATCAACAGAGAATATTTTTGGAATATATAAAAATACTGGTGAAAGAATCAAGGCCAGGGGGCCCACACCCTGTCCATGAGGGTGGGGGGCGCGCCTACCCCCTGGGCGCGTCCCCCTGCCTCGTGGGCCCCCTGGTGCTCCACCGACCTCAACTCCAACTCCATATATTTGAAAGAAATATGCCCTAGAGGCAATAATAAAGTTATTATATATTTCCTTATACCATGATAAATGTTTATTATTCATGCTAGAATTGTATTAACCGGAAACATAATACATGTGTGAATACATAGACAAACAAAGTGTCACTAGTATGCCTCTACTTGAGTAGCTCGTTGATCAAAGATGGTTATGTTTCCTAGCCATAGACATGAGTTGTCATTTTATTAATGGGATCACATCATTAGGAGAATGATGTGATTGACTTGACCCATTCCATTAGCTTAGCACTTGATCGTTTAGTATGTTGTTATTGCTTTCTTCATGACTTATACATGTTCCTATGACTATGAGATTATGCAACTCCCGTTTACCGGAGGAACACTTTGTGTTCTACCAAATGCCACAACATAACTGGGTGATTATAAAGGTGCTCTCCAGGTGTCTCCGAAGGTACTTGTTGAGTTGGCGTATTTCGAGATTAGGATTTGTCACTCCGATTGTCGGAGAGGTATCTCTGGTCCCTCTCGGTAATGCACATCACTATAAGCCTTGCAAGCAATGTGACTAATGAGTTAGTTGTGGAATGATGCATTACGAAACGAGTAAACAGACCTGCCGGTAACGAGATTGAACTAGGTATTGAGATACCGACGATCGAATCTCGGGCAAGTAACATACCGATGACAAAGGGAACAACGTATGTTGTTATGCGGTTTGACCGATAAAGATCTTCGTAGAATATGTAGGAGCCAATATGAGCAGCCAGGTTCCGATATTGGTTATTGACCAGAGACGTGTCTCGGTCATGTCTACATAGTTCTCGAACCCGTAGGGTCCGCACGCTTAAAGTTTGGTGACGATCGGTATTATGAGTTTTTGTGTTTTGATGTACCGAAGGTAGTTCGGAGTCCCGGATATGATCACGGACATGACGAGGAGTCTCAAAATGGTCGAGATAAAGATCGATATATTGGACGACTATATTCGGACACCGGAAGTGTTTCGAGTGGTTTCGGATAAAAACTGGAGTACTGGGGGGTTACCGGAACCCCCCGGGGAGTTAATTGGGCCTCATGGGCCTTAGTGGGAGAAGAGGAGGGGCGGCCAGGGCAGCCGCGCGCTCCCTCCCCCTCTAGTTCGAATTGGAGAAGGAGGGGGGCACCGCCCCCTTTTTCCTTCTCCTCCTCTCTCCCTTCCTTCCCTCTCCTACTCCCACAAGGAAAAGGAGGAGTCCTACTCCCAGTGGGAGTAGGACTCCCCCCTGGCGCGCCCTCCTCCTGGCCGGCCGCCTCCTCCCTTGCTCCTTTATATACGGGGGCAGGTGGGCACCCTAGGACACACAAGTTGATCTGTTGATCTATTCCAGCCGTGTGCGGTGCCCCCCTCCACCATATTCCACCTCGGTTATATCGTAGCGGTGCTTAGGCGAAGCCCTGCGTCGGTAGCGACATCATCACCGTCATCACACCGTCGTGGTGACGGAACTCTCCCGTGAAGCTCTGATGGATCGGAGTTCGCGAGATGTCATCGAGCTGAATGTGTGCTAAACTCGAAGGTGTCGTACGTTCGATACTTGGATCGGTCGGATCGTGAAGACGTACGACTACATCAACCGCGTTGTGCTAACGCTTCCGCTTTCAGTCTACAAGGGTACGTGGACACACTCTCCCCTCTCGTTGCTATGCATCACCATGATCCTGAGTGTGCGTAGGATTTTTTTTGAAATTACTATGTTCCCCAACAATATTCACGTTCGGGGAGAAAAAAAATAAGAGAGAAGGATTCATCGCGTTTTACGATATAGAGCCGCTGCCAAGCCCTAATCTCTCTCGGAAGGGCTGATCTGGAGTCCATTCGCGGCTCCGGAGAGGGGAATCCATCGCCATCGTCATCATCAACCTTCCTCCATCACCAATTTCATGATGCTCACCACCGTGTGTGAGCAATTCCATCATAGGCTTGCTGGACGATGATGGGTTGGATGAGATTTACCATGTAATCGAGTTAGTTCTGTTAGGGTTTGATCCTTAGTATCCATTATGTTCTGAGATTGATGTTGCTATGACTTTGCTATGCTTAATGCTTGTCACTAGGGCCCGAGTGCCATGATTTCAGATCTGAATCTATTATGTTTTCATGAATATATGTGAGTTCTTGATCCTATCTTGCAAGTCTATAGTCACCTATTATGTGTTATGATCCGTTAACCCCGAAGTGACAATAATCGGGATACTTACCGGTGATGACCGTAGTTTCAGGAGTTCATGTATTCACTAAGTGTTAATGCTTTGGTCCGGTACTCTATTAAAAGGAGGCCTTAATATCCCTTAGTTTCCAATAGGACCCCGCTGCCATGGGAGGGTAGGACAAAAGATGTCATGCAAGTTCTTTTCCATAAGCACGTATGACTATATTCGGAATACATGCCTACATTACATTGATGAACTAGAGCTAGTTTTGTGTCACCCTATGTTATAACCGTTGCATGAGGAATCGCATCCGACATAATTATCCATCACTGACCCATTGCCTACGAGCTTTTCACATATTGTTCTTCGATTATTTACTTTTCCGTTGCTACTGTTACAATCACTATAAAACCAAAACTGCTACCGTTACTTTTGCCACCGTTACCACTACTATCATATTACTTTGCGACTAAATACTTTGCTGCAGATATTAACTTTCCAGGTGTGGTTGAATTGAAAACTCAGCTGCTAATACTTGAGAATATTCTTTGGCTCCCCTTGTGTCGAATCAATAAATTTGGGTTGAATACTCTACCCTTGAAAACTGTTGTGATCCCCTATACTTGAGGGTTAACAGCCTCCACGCTCGTGGATGCCTCATGTCCCTTTCAGACTACTTCTTATTTTCCTATTTTATTAAATATTCCAAAACGGAGAAAAATTGCTATTAGAACTGTTTCGGAGTCGGTTTACTTACCGTACCACATACCTATTCCTTTTCAGAGTCTGAAATGTTCTGGAAAGTGTCCCTTATGTACTCCTCCGGGGTTACGGTATCAATAACATTGGTTTCAACATTTATGGGATTACTTGAGATATAATGTTTGATTCTTTGACCATTCACCACCTTCAGATTTGTGCCTTCGAAGTTGTTGATTTTTATGGCACCGGAACGATAGACCTCCTCGATAACGTAAGGACCTTCCCATTTAGAGAGGAGTTTTCCTGCAAAAAATCTTAAACGAGAGTTGTATAACAAAACATAATCACCTAAATTAAACTCATGCTTTTGTATCCTTTTGTCATGCCATCTTTTAACTTTTTCTTTAAACAGTTTGGCATTCTCGTAGGTCTGGGTTTTCCACTCATCAAGTGAGCGAATGTCAAATAGTCTCTTCTCACCGGCAAGTTTGAAATCATAATTGAGCTCTTTAATGGCCCAATATGCATTACGGTCTAGTTCGGGAGTTAAGTGACATGCTTTTCCATAAACCATTTTATACGGAGACATACCCATAGGATTTTTATATGCAGTTCTATAGGCCCATAATGCATCATCAAGTTTCTTGGAACAATTCTTTCTAGATCTATTAACAGTCTTTTGCAAAATTAATTTAATCTCTCTATTACTCAGTTCTACTTGACCACTAGACTGTGGGTGGTATGGAGATGCAATTCTATGATTAACATCATACTTAGCAAGCATTTTACGAAAAGCACCATGAATAAAATGTGAACCACCATCAGTCATTAAGTATCTAGGGACTCCAAACCTCGGAAAAATAACTTATTTAAACATCTTAATAGAGGTGTTATGATCAACACTACTAGTTGGAATAGCTTCTACCCACTTAGTAACGTAATTAACAGCAACTAAAATATGTGTATACCCATTAGAGGAAGGAAACGGTCCCATATAATCAAAGCCCCAAACATCAAATGGTTCAGTAACAAGTGAATAGTTCATAGGCATTTCTTGACGTCTACTAATATTACCAATTCTTTGACATTCATCACAAGACAAGACAAACTTACGAGCATCTTTGAAAAGAGTAGGCCAATAAAAACCGGATTGCAAAACCTTATGTGCAGTTCTATCTCCAGCGTGGTGTCCTCCATAAGCCTCGGAGTGACACTTGTGTAGGATCTGTTCCTATTCATGCTCATGTACACAACGTGTAATAAGACCATCTACTCCTTCATAAAGGTGTGGGTCATCCCAGAAGTAATGTCTTAAATCATAGAAAAACTTTTTCTTTTGCTGGTATGTGAAACTAGGTGGTATAAATTTAGCAACAATGTAATTAGCATAATCAGCATACCATGGGGCAATACGAGAAGCATTTATGATAGCTAATTGTTCATCAGGAAAGCTATCATCAATAGGTAGTGGGTCATCAAGAACATTCTCTAACCTAGATAAGTTGTCTGCAATGGGGTTCTCAGCTCCCTTTCTATCAATAATATGCAAATCAAATTCTTGTAGCAAGAGAACCCATCTAAGAAGTCTAGGTTTAGCATCTTTCTTTTCCATAAGATATTTAATAATAGCATGATCAGTGTGAACAGTTACTTTAGAATCAATAATATAAGGTCTGAACTTATCACAAGAAAATACAACTGCTAAAAATTATTTTTCAGTAGTAGCATAATTTCTCTGGGCACTGTCTAGAGTTTTACTAGCATATTGGATAACATTTAATTTCTTATCAACTCTTTGTCCTAAAATAGCACCTACAGCATAATCACTAGCTAGTATCACACATAATTTTAAAGGGTAAATTCCAATCAGGTGGCTGAACAATAGGTGCAGAAATCAAGGCTTTCTTAAGTATTTCAAATGCTTCTACACAATCATCATCAAATACAAAAGGAACATCTTTTTGTAAGAGATTAGTAAGAGGCCTAGAAATTTTTGAGAAGTCTTTCATGAACCTCCTATAAAAACCGGCATGACCAAGGAAACTTTTTATACCTAATGTCCTTAGGACACGACATCTTTTCAATAGCATCAACTTTAGCTTTATCAACTTCGATACCTCTTTCAGAAATTTTATGCCCCAAGACAATACCTTCATTAACCATAAAGTGGCACTTCTCCCAATTCAAGACAAGATTAGTCTCTTCACATCTCTGCAAAACTCGATCAAGGTTGCTTAAGCAATCATCAAAAGAAGTTCCATACACGGAGAAATCATCCATGAAAACCTCAACAATCTTTTCACAAAAGTCAGAGAATATAGCAGTCATACATCTTTGAAAGGTAGAAGGTGCATTACATAAATCAAAAGGCATACGTCTATAAGCAAAGGTATCGAAAGGGCAAGTAAAAGTGGTCTTTTCCTGATCCTCTTTTGACACAGGTATCTGAGAGAAATCAGAATAACCGTCTAGAAAGCAAAAATGTGTATGTTTGGATAATCTTTCTAGCATTTGATCAATAAAAGGTAAAGGGTAATGATCCTTTCTAACTTTATTTAATTTGCGGAAGTCAATTACCATTCTATAACCTGTAACAATTCTTTGTGGGATCAATTCACCTTTATCATTAGGAACAACAGTAATACCTCCCTTCTTAGGGACACAATGGCAGGACTTACCCACTGACTAAAAGCAACAAGATAAATTATACTTGCCTCCAGAAGCTTTAGTATTTCATTTCTTACCACTTCTTTCATCTTAGGATTTAACCGTTGTTGGTGATCAACAACCGGTTTAGCATCTTTCTCCAATTTTATTTTGTGCTGGCATAGAGTGGGACTAATGCCCTTAAGATCATCAAGCGTATATCCAATAGCAGCACAGTGCTTCTTCAGAGTTTTCAATAATTTCTCTTCTTCCTGCTCTGAAAGGTTAGCACTAATAATAACATGATATATCTTCTTTTCATCAAGATAAGCATATTTTAGAGTATCAGGTAATGGTTTAAGATCAAACATGAGATCACCCTTGGGTGGAGGAGGATCCCCTAGAATTTCAACAGACAAGTTGTGTTTCAAAATAGGTCCCTGTTTAAAGAATACTTCATCTATTTCCCTTCTTTCATTCATAAACATATCATTTTCATGGTCTAGCGAATATTGTTCTAAAGGATCATTAGGAGGCACAACAATAGAAGCAATACCAATAATTTCATCTTTACTAGGCAATTCTTTATCATGGGGTTGTCTACGAAATTAAGCAAAATTAAAATCATGAGACATATCCCCTAAACCAACAGTAACAATATCCTTTTCGCAGTCTATCTTAGCATTAACAGTATTCAAGAAGGGTCTACCAAATATAATGGGACAAAAGTCATCTTGTGGGGAAGCAAGAACAAGAAAATCAGTAGGATATTTAATTTTCCCACACAAGACTTCAACATCTCTAACAATCCCAACTGGTGAAATAGTATCTCTATTGGCAAGCTTAATAGTAACATCAATATCTTCTATCTCAGCAGGTGCAATATCTTGCATAATTTCTTTATATAAAGTATAAGGTATTGCACTGATACTAGCACCCATATCAGATAAGCCATGATAACAGTGATCTCCTATTTTAACAGAAACAACAGGCATGCCAACAACAGGTCTATGTTTATTTTTAGTATCGGGTCTAGCAATTCTAGCAGCTTCATCACAAAAGTAAATAACATGCCCATTAATATTATCAACCAAGAGATCCTTAACCATAGCAATACTAGGTTCAAATTTAATTTGCTCAGAGGGTGTAGGTGTTCTAGCATTACTCTTACAGACCACAGTTGAAGCTTTAGCATGATCCTTTATTCTAAAAGGAAAATGTGATTTCTCAATATAAGCTGTAGGAACAATAGGATCAACATTATAAGTGATAGTCTTTTCTTCAACTTTAATAGGTTCAACTACTTTTACTTCAATGGGAGGATGATATTTAAACCACTTCTCCTTAGGGATATCAACATGAGTGGCAAATGATTCATAGAAAGAAGCTACTATCTCAGAGTCAAGTCCATATTTAGTGCTAAATTCATGAAAAGCATCGGTATCCATAAAAGATTTAACACAATCAAACTTAGGTGTTATACCTGACTCCTTAACTTCGTCGAGTTCCCAATCTTCAGAGTGGCGTTTAATTCTTTCCAATAAATCCCATCTTAATTCAATAGTCTTCATCATAAAAGAACCAATACAAGAAGTATCGAGCATGGAGCGATTATTGAGAGAAAGTCGAGCATAAATTTTTTGAATGATAATTTCTCTTGAGAGCTCATGATTGGGGCATGAATATACCATTGACTTAAGCTTCCCCCAATCTTGAGCGATAATTTCTCCTTCGCGAGGCCAAAACTTATATATATATATAATTACGATCACGATGAACCAGATGCATAGGATAAAACTTCTGATGAAATTTCAATTTCAATCGGCTGTAGTTCCATGATCCAGTACAATCACATAGCCTAAAACATGTCAATGCCTTTCCCTTCAAAGATAAAGGTAAGACCTTCTTCTTTATAACATCCCCGGGTATACCTGTAAGCTTAAATAATCCACAAACTTCATCCACATATATTAGGTGCATATCGGGATGTAATGTTCCATCTCCTGTAAAAGGGTTAGCTAGCAGTTTCTCTATCATACCCGAAGGAATTTCAAAGTAAACATTTTCAATAGGTTCAGTAGGTTGAGGAGCAACTCTTTTCTCTACTGGTCGGGGTGAAGATACCCCAAACAAGCCCCTCAAAGGATTATTTTCCATAGTAAGAAGTGACAGTAAATTTCAGCACACTATATAAATTTTTCCTTACCAAATTCCACCTACCAGAGGCGCTTCACTCCACGGCAACGATGCCAGAAAAGAGTATTGATGACCCACAAGTATAGGGGATTTATCGTAGTCCTTTCGATAAGTAGGAGTGTCGAACCCAACGAGAAGCAGAAGGAAATGACAAGCATTTTTCAGTAAGGTATTCTCTGGAAGCACTGAAATTATCGGTAATAGATAGTTTTATTATAAGGTAATTCGTAACGGGTAACAAGTAACAAAAGTAAACAAGGTGCATCAAGGTGGCTCAATAATTTTTTTTAGCAAAGAACAAGCTTGGACAAACTCTTATATAAAGGAAAGCGCTCCCGAGGACACATGGGAATTATCGTCAAGCTAGTTTTCATCATGCTCATATGATCCGCGTTCATTACTTTGATAATTTGATATGTGGGTGGACCGGTGCTTGGGTACTGCCCTTCCTTGGACAAGCATCCCACTTATGATTAACCCCCCTCGCAAGCATTCGCAACTACGGAAGAAGAATTAACGTAAACCTAACCATAGCATGAAACATATGGATCCAAATCAGCCCCTTACGAAGCAACGCATAAACTAGGGTTTAAGATTCTGTCACTCTAGCAATGCATCATCTACTTATTAATTCCCAATGCCTTCCCCTAGGCCCAAACAATGGTGAAGTGTCATGTAGTCGACGTCCACATAACACCACTAGAGGAAAGACAACATACATCTCATCAAAATATCGAACGAATACCAAATTCACATGACTACTTATAACAATACTTCTCCCATGTCCTCAGGAACAAACGTAACTACTTCACAAATCATATTCATGTTCATAATCAGAGGGGTATTAATGTGCATAAAGGATCTGAACATATAATCTTCCATCGAATGAACCAACTAGCATCAACTACATGGAGTAATCAATACTACTAGCAACCTACAGGTACCAATCTGAGGTTTTGAGACAAAGAACAGATACAAGAGATGAACTAGGGTTTGAGAGGAGATGGTGCTGGTGAAGATGTTGATGGAGATTGACCCCCTCCTGATGAGAGGATCGATGGCGACAATTTCTCCCTCCCGGAGGGATGTTTCCTCGGCAGAACAGCTCCGCCAGAGCCCTAGATTGGTTCTGCCAAGGTTCCGCCTCGAGATGGCGGCACTTCATCCCGAAAGCTTCCTTCTAATTTTTTCCAGGGCAAAAAACACCTTATACCAGAAGATGGGCGTCAAGGGGTGATACGTCTCCAACGTATCTATAATTTATGAAGTATTCATGTTATTATATTATCAACCTTGGATGTTTTATATGCATTTATATGCTATTTTATATGATTTTTGGGACTAACCTATTAACCTAGAGCCCAGTGCCAGTTTCTGTTTTTTCCTTGTTTTTGAGTTTTACAGAAAAGGAATACCAAACGGAGTCCAATTGACGTGCCAATTTTTGACGATTTTTTATGGACCAAAAGAAGACCCCGGAGTGAAAGAGTTGGGCCAGAAGAGTCCCGGGCCGTCCATGAGGGTGGGGGGCACGCCCACCCCCCCAGGCGCGTGGGCCTGCCTCGTGGACGACTTGGGCACCTTCTTGACGTGAGACCGACGCCAAAAATTCCTGTAAATACAGAAACCTCCAGAAAATAACCTAGATCGGGAGTTCCGCCGCCAGAAGCCTCCGTAGCCACCAAAAACCAATCTAGGCCCTCTCTGGCACCCTGCCGGAGGGGGCCATCATCACCGGAGGGCATGGAGGAGGATCCCAGAGGGGCCATCATCACCATGAAGGCCGAGGACCAGAGGGAGAACCTCTCCCCATCCAGGGGAGGCCATGGAGGAGGAAGAACAAGGGGGAGAACCTCTCCTCCTCTCTCTTGGTGGCACCGGAGTGCCATCGAGAGGGGAATCATCATCGCGGTGATCGTCTTCATCAACATCAACATCACCATCACCATCATCACCCTCATCTCTTTTACGCGGTCCACTCTCCCGCACCCTGCTATGATGTTTTGAGTAGATATCTTTTGTCTTTGGGTTGATTGATGATCTAGATTGGTATGAGTTGTATGTTTTACTTTGGTGCTGTCCTATGGTGCCCTCCGTGTCGCGCAAGTGTGAGGGATTCCCGCTGTAGGGTGTTGCAATATGCTCATGATTCGCTTATAGTGGGTTGGTGAGTGACTGAAATGCAAACCCGAGTAAGGGGGTTGTTGCGTATGGGAATAAAGAGGACTTGATGCTTTAATGCTATGGTTGCGTTTTACCTTAATGATCTTTAGTAGTTGCGGATGCTTGCTAGAGTTCCAATCATAAGTGCATATGATCCAAGTAGAGAAAGTATGTTAGCTTATGCCTCTCCCTCATATGAAACTGCAATAGTGATTACCGGTCTTGTTAACAATTGCCTAGGACGATCCACCATTATTCCATACTCTCTATTTATAATATTTAGTAATATATTTTAACTTTATGATAACAGCACCTACTTTCATATGTTAGCTCCCTGATATCATGCAAGGTTATCCTCTTCATACCCACAACGTAGTTTTATTTCTCGTTTCTAGTTGGAAGCAAACGTTCGGTGTACGTAGAGTCGTATCAGTGGCAGATAGGGCTTGAGATAATATTGATCTTACCTTTAGCTCCTTGTGGGTTTGACACTCCATACTTATCACTTCCACCTTTGGAAACAAGCTACGATGATTCCCTGCACTTGGGGATTATCAAGCTCTTTTCTGGCGCCGTTGCCGGGGAGCAATTGCGTGGGGTTGATATTCTTGTGTATGCTTGTTTGCTTTCTCCACCAAGTAGATTTTGTTTTTCCTTTTTGTTTCTGTTTATTTGTGGGTGAAACATAAAAAAAGAATGAAAATACCAAAAAAATTACTTGCCTCTCATGCCTAAAAAGTTTTTCAAATAGAGAAGTGATTGGAAAGTTATGCATTGAAGAAGTGAGGGTCGACCTTGAGCACTTGTGTTCATGCTCACGGAAACAATGTAGAATTTTTCATGGAAGTTTCTCTGTAAATAATTATCCCCTTATATTTATTCATTGTATTATAAAAATAATGTGCCAAGCTTTGGTTTTAGGATGATTAGATTGCTTGTTTACTATGTGCAGAACAAAAACAGAAACTTTGGCTGTAGCGCGTGATTTTACATTTTTTACTGGAAAGTCAAATGGGTCCGAAACTTTTTGCAAATTACTTCTGTATAAATTTTACAAATTTTAAAATTTAGTTCATAATTTTTGGAGTTACAGAAATTTACTAAACCTCCAGATTACTACAGACTGTCCTGTTTTAGACAGATTCTGTTTTTCGTGTGTTGTTTGCTTATTTTGATGCATCTATGGCTAGTATCGGAGGGTATGAACCATAGAGAAGTTGGAATACAGTAGATATAGTTCTAATATGAAATTGGAATGAGTTTGAAACAGTACCTAAAGGTAGTGATTTGCTTTATTATACTAACGGATCTCACAAAGTTTTTGTTAAAGTTTTGTGTGGATGAAGTGTTCGAAGAACGAGGAGTTACCGATGTGAGAAGAATAAAGAGAGGCAAGAGCTCAAGCTTTGGGATGCACAAGGCACCCCAAGTAAATATTCTAAGGATACTCAATCATCTATGCTTGGGGATGCCCCGGTTGGCATCCCATCTTTCTTCTTGAACAATTATCGGTATACCTCGGTTTTTGTTTTGTTCACATGATCTGTGTCCTTTGTGTTTTCCTTTTTTATTTAAGAACCATGATAGTATGAGATGTACCTTCATCAATTTATAGAATACTTCATGTTCTTCACTTATATATTTTAAGTATGATCTTATAGAATTGCTCTTTGAGCTTCACTTAAATCTTTTGAGTATGGTTTTATAGAATGCTTCGTGTGCTTCACTTATACATTTAGAGCTTGGATATTGGTTAGTCTATATTAATTGTAGAATCCTCCATGAACTTCACTTATATCCTTTGGAGTATGAATAATACTATCATCTAAAGCGGGTTTGGAAGAGTGTCAACTTTAGGAACTAGTGATCCCGCTATTCCGAATGAGAAGAATTTTGCTTATGTGTAGAGTAGAAAATTTTCTATGCTTGTAGATCATGAAAAGAATGCTTTATGTGATGGTTATGTTGTTTAATTCATTCATGGTGCTACTGAAAATTATTATGAGGGAGGAATACATGCTTGTAGGAGTTGCAATAATATCAAGCTTCCTCTCTATGTGCTTAAAGTTTCGAAGTTATACTTGTTTTGCCTTCCTATGCTAGTTGATTCTTGTTCTAATAAATTGTGTGCTCACAAAATCCCTAGGCATAGGAAGCGGGTTAGGTTCAAATGTGCTAGTAATATTCTTCAGGATGCTCTCTTTATGTTTCAATTCTTATCTTTTATGTGAGCATCATTGAAATCATCATGCCTAGCTAAAAGGCATTAAAGAAAAGCGCTTGTTGGGAGACAACCCAATATTTACCCTTACTGTTTTTGTGTGCTTACATGATTAATCTACTGTAGTAATCATGTTTTATAGCTTTTGTTTCAATAAAGTGCCAAGTAAGACCTTTGGGAAGACTTGGGTGAAAGTTAATGTGATCTTGCTGTAAAAAACAGAAACTTTGCGCTCACGAGTTTAGCTGCCATTTTTTACAGAAGAGTGAATTGGTGCTAATTCGTTTTGAAGAATATTAATAGACAAATTCCGCACGTCCACCAATTTATTTCATAATTTTTTGAGTAGCATAAGTACGGTTGGTGTTCAGATCATTACAGACTGTTCTGTTTCTGACAGATTCTGTTTCATTGCATAGTTTGCTTGTTTTCTAGTTTCTATGGCTTATATTCCTCAATATAAATTGTAGAAATGATATGGTACAGTGGGCATTGTGTGAGAACAATTATGAACCTTGTCTTTGACAGTAACAAAGTGAATGGTTTACTCTTTATCATACTAACCTATCTCACGAAGTTCCGTTAAGTTTTGTGTGATTGAAGTTTTCAAGCTTTGGGTGAGATATCGATATGAGGAGAATAAGGAGTGGAAAGACCCTAAGCTTGGGGATGCCCAAGACACCCAAAGGTAATATTCAAGGAAGACTCAAGCGCCTAAGCTTGGGGATGCCCCGGAAGCATCCCCTCTTTCGTCTTCAAAACTATCGGTATACCTTACTCGGAGCTATATTTTTATTCGTCACATGATATGTGTTTTGCTTGGAGCGTATTTTCAATTTTACTTGCTGTTTGAATAAAATCATTGGATCCGAATTATTAAACAAAAAAGAATCCTCCCATGGCTTGTTAATTATTTGACTACTCAGTGTCCTTCACTTATATCTTTTGGAGTAGTTTGTCATTTACTCACGTGCTTCACATATATCCTATGAGTAAATGGTTGAATAATTGAATATCATAAATATGAATTTATATACGTTTCATATGCTTATACCATGGGGAGTAATGACTTCGCATAGAACAAGTATAGGTAGTAAACTTATTGAAAGTTAGCAAATGTAGAATTGGTCACTTGAACAATTCATGAAAGAATATTGAAGGAAGAGAGATTTTACATATAAATATACTATCTTGGACATCTTTTGTAATAGTAAGCACTCATTAAAATATGACATGCTAAAAGGTTGATGTCGGACAAGGAAGACAACGTAATGGGTTATGTTTTCTTATATCGAAAATAAAGTATATTGTCTTGGATCATCCAACATGTTGAGCTTGCTTTTCCCCCTCATGCTAGCCAAATTCTTTGCACCAAGTAGAGATACTACTTGTGCTTCCAAACATTCCTTAAACCAATTTTGCCATGAGAGTCCACCATACTGACCTATGGATTGAGTAAGATCCTTCAAGTAAGTTGTCATCGATGCATGCAATAAAAAATTGCCCTCTAAATATGTATGATCTATTAATGTGGAGAAAATAAGCTTTATACGATCTTGTGGTGTGGAAGAAATAAAAGCGACGAACTGCATAATAAAGGTCCATATCACAAGTGGCAATATAAAGTGACGTTCTTTTGCATTAAGATTTTGTGCATCCAACCATAAAAGCGCATGACAAACTCTGCTTCCCTCTGCAAAGGGCCTATCTTTTATTTTTATCTTCTACCTTATGAAAGAGTCATGGTGATCTTCACATTTCCTTTTTACATTTTATCCTTTAGCAAGCACATTGTGTTGGAAAGATCCTGATATATATATATATATATATCCAATTGGATGTAAGTTATCATGAACTATTATTGTTGACATTACCCTTGATGTAAAAGTTGGGAGGCGAATCTATAAGCCCCTATCTTTCTCTGTGTCCGATTAAAACTTTGAACCCATAAATATCACATGAGTGTTAGCAATTGTGAAAGATTAAATTATAGTTGAGTATGTGGAGTTTGCTAAATCAAAGCTCTGACATAGACACTTCCTGAAGATAAGATGAATTGCAATTGTTTGATGACTAAGAATATAGTTTGTTAGTTTCAAGAAAGTTTATGATCTATACTTTAACATGTGAATAACTTGTTACTTGATCATGGAAAGCTTTATGAAAACGAGCTACTGTTATGATATATAATGATGCTAGAAAAAGTGACTCGAACTATCATTGATGAAACTTATGCACTTGCTAGCATTCACACTTCATAAATTATTTCTTTTATCATTTACCTACTCGAGGACGAGCATGAATTAAGCTTGGGGATGCTGATACGTCTCCAACGTATCTATAATTTATGAAGTATTCATGCTATTATATTATCAACCTTGGATGTTTCATATGCATTTATATGCTATTTTATATGATTTTTGGGACTAACCTATTAACCTAGAGCCCAGTGCCAGTTTCTATTTTTTCCTTGTTTTTGAGTTTTATAGAAGAGGAATACCAAACGGAGTCCAATTGACGTGCCATTTTTTGACGATTTTTTATGGACCAAACGAAGACCCCGGAGTAAAAGAGTTGGGCCAGAAGAGTCCCGGGCTGTCCATGAGGGTGGGGGGCGTGCCCACCCCCAGGCGCGTGGGCCTGCCTCGTGGACGACTCGGGCACCTTCTTGACGTGAGACCGACGCCAAAAATTCCTATAAATACATAAACCTCCAGAAAATAACCTAGATCGGGTGTTCCACCGCCAGAAGCCTCTGTATCCACCGAAAACCAATCTAGGCCCTCTCTGGCACCCTGCCGGAGGGGGCCATCATCACCGGAGGGCATGGAGGAGGATCCCGGAGGGGCCATCATCACCATGAAGGCCAAGGACCAGAGGGAGAACCTCTCCCCATCCAGGGGGGAGGCCATGGAGCAGGAAGCACAAGGGGGAGAACCTCTCCTCCTCTCTCTTGTTGGCACCAAAGTGCCATCAAGAGGGGAATCATCGCCGCGGTGATCGTCTTCATCAACATCACCATCATCATCATCATCACCCTCATCTCTTTTATGCGGTCCACTCTCCCGCACCCCGCTGTAATCCCTACTTGAACATGGTGCTTTATGCCACATATTATGATCCAATGATGTGTTGCCATCCTATGATGTTTTGAGTAGATATCTTTTGTCTTTGGGTTGATTGATGATCTAGATTGGTATGAGTTGTATGTTTTACTTTGGTGCTGTCCTATGGTGCCCTCCGTGTCGCGTAAGCATGAGGGATTCCCGCTGTAGGGTGTTGCAATACGTTCATGATTCTCTTATAGTGGGTTGGTGAGTGACTGAAACACAAACCCGAGTAAGGGGGTTGTTGCGTATGGGAATAAAGAGGACTTGATGCTTTAATGCTATGGTTGGGTTTTACCTTAATAATCTTTAGTAGTTGCGGATGCTTGCTAGAGTTCCAATCATAAGTGCATATGATCCAAGTAGAGAAAGTATGTTAGCTTATGCCCCTCCCTCATATGAAACTGCAATAGTGATTACCGGTCTTGTTAACAATTGCCTAGGACAATTCCACACACCGATCCACCATTATTCCATAATCGCTATTTATAATACTTAGTAATATATTTTAACTTTATGATAACAGCACCTACTTTCATATTTTAGCTCCCCAATATCATGCAAGGTTATCCTCTTCATACCCACAACGTAGTTTTATTTCTCGTTTCTAGTTGGAAGCAACCGTTTGGTGTACATAGAGTCGTATCAGTGGCAGATAGGGCTTGAGAGAATATTGATATTACCTTTAGCTCCTTGTGGGTTCGACACTCCATACTTATCACTTCCACCTTTGGAAATTGCTATGATGATTCCCTGCACTTGGAGATTATCAGGGGGCTTCTAGGTGGCCCACGAGGCAGGGGGTGCGCCCAGGGGGGTAGGGCGCGCCCTCCACCCTCGTGGACAGTGGGTGGCCCCCCTCTGGTGCTTCCTTCGCCCAATATTTTTTATATATTCCAAAACTGACTTTCATGGAGTTTGAGGACTTTTGGAGTTGTGTAGAATAGGTCTCTAGTATTTGCTCCTTTTCCAACCCAGAATTCTAGCTGCCGGCATTCTCCCTCTTCATGTAAACCTTGTAAAATAAGAGAGAAAAGGCATAAGTATTGTGACATAATGTGTAATAACAACCCATAATGCAAGAAATATCGATATAAAAGCATGATGCAAAATGGATGTATCACACCGTAAGATCGAACCCATCACAAAGCACCTCTTACCATGGCAAGAAAAAACGATCTAGTTGGCCTAACTAAACCAAAGATTCGAAGAAGAAATACGAGGCTATAAGTAATCATCCATATAAGAGATCAAAAGACTCAAATAACTTTCATGGATAAAAACATAGATCTGATCATAAACTCAAAGTTCATCGGATCCCAACAAACACACCGCAAAAAGAGTTACATCAAATAGATCTCCAAGAGACCATTATATTGAGAATCAAAAGAGAGAGAGGAATCCATCTAGCTACTAACTATGGACCCATAGGTCTACAATGAAACTACTCACGCATTATCGGAGAGGCACCAATGAGGATGATGAACCCCTCCGTGATGGTGTCTAGATTGGATCTAGTGGTTCTGGAACTTACGGCGGCTGGAATTAATTTCCGTCGACTCCCTAGGGTTTCTGGGATATTGTGGTAAGCAAAGAGGCGGTGCGGGAGGCCACCAAGGTGGGCACAACCCACCTGGGCGCACCTGGTCCCCCCAATCACGCCCTGGTGGTTTGTGCTCCCCTCGGAGCACCCCTCAGGTACTTTCTTGGCCCATCTGGTGTCTTCTGGTCCACACACAATTCACAAAAAGTTTTGCTGTGTTTGGACTCCGTTTGGTATTGATTTCCTGCGATGTAAAAAACAAGCAGAAAACAACAACTGCCACCGGGCACTATGACAATAGGTTAGTCCCAAAAAGTGATATAAAATGACTATAAAATGATTGTAAAACATTCAAGAATGATAATATAACAGCATGGAGCAATCAAAAATTATAGATACGTTGGAGACGTATCAGGTCTCTGATACGTCCATTTTGCATCATGTTTTCCTACCGTTATTTATGATGTTTTTATCCATAATAATGCTTTTTGGAGTAATTATAATGCCTTTTCTCTCATAATATGCAAGGTATACGCAAAGAGGGAGAATTCCGGCAGCTGGAAATCTGAACCTGGAAAAGCTATGTCAAGCTACCTATTCTGCACAACTCCAAACAAGCTGAAACTTCATGGAGAATTTTTATGGAATATATGGAGAATATTGGAGCAAATAAGTACCAAAGGGGGCCCACCAGGCGGGTAGAACCCACCTGGGCATGCCAGGGAGCCCAGGCGTGCCCTGGTGGGTTGTGCTCGCCCAGGCCCACCTCCGTTGCCCATCTTCTGGTATATAAGTCATTTTGACCTAGAAAAAAATAAGGAGAGGACTTTCGGGATGGAGTTCCACCGTCTCGAGGTGGAACTTAGGCAGGAGCACCTTTGCCCTCCGGCGGAACGATTCCGCTGGGGGAACTTCCCTCCCGGAGGGGGAAATCATCGTCATCATCATCACCAATGATGTCGCTTGAAGCTACGTCGGTATTTCCCCAAGGAGGAAGGGATGATGCAGCACAACGGCGGTAGGTATTTCCCTCAGATACGAAACCAAGGTTATCGATCCAGTAGGAGAACCAAGCAACACAACGTAAACAACCCCTGGACACAAATAACAACCACTCGCGACCCGAGGTGTTAAAGGGGTTGTCAATCCCTTTCGGGTAACGGCGCCAGAATCGGCAAACGGACGTGAGATAAATTTGTAGTAAATCGATAGATCGAATGCCAAATAAAATAAATAGAAATAAAATGCAGCAAGGTATTTTTGTATTTTTGGTTTAGTAGATCTGAAAATAAATGTAAGAGAAAAGTAGATCGCAAAAGCAAACATATGAGAAAGAAAACCCGGGGGCCGTAGGTTTCACTAGTGGCTTCTCTCGAGAAAAATAGCAAACGGTGGGTAAACAAATTACTGTTGGGCAATTGATAGAACTTCAAATACTCATGACGATATCCAGGCAATGATCATTATATAGGCATCACATCCAAGATTAGTAGACCGACTCCTGCCTGCATCTATTGCTATTACTCCACACATCGACCTCTATCCAGCATGCATCTAGTGTGTTAAGTTCACGGAGAAACAGAGTAATGCAATAAGAACGATGACATGATGTAGACAAGATCTATCTATGTAGAGATAGACCCCATCATTTTATCCTTAGTAGCAACGATACATACGTGTCGTTTCCCTTTCTGTCACTGGGATCAAGCACCATAAGATCGAACCCACTACAAAGCACCTCTTCCCATTGCAAGATAAATAGATCAAGTTGGCCAAACAAAACCCAAATACCGGAGAAAAATATGAGGCTATAAGCAATCATGCATATAAGGGATCAAAGAAACTCAAATAACTTTCATGGATATAAAAAGATAGATCTGATCATAAACTCAAAGTTCATCGGATCCCAACAAACACACCGAAAAGAGTTACATCATATGGATCTCTAAGAGACCATTGTATTGAGGATCAAGAGAGAGAGATGAAGCCATCTAGCTACTAACTACGGACCCGAAGGTCTACAAAGAACTACTCACGCATCATCGGAGAGGCACCAATGGAGGTGGTGAACCCCATCCGAGATGGTGTCTAGATTGGATATAGTGGTTCTGGACTCTGCGGCGGCTGGATGAATATTTCATCGACCCCCCTATGGTTCTGGGATTTTTGGGGTATTTATAGAGCAAAGAGGGGGTCCCGGGGGGCACCTGAGGTGGGCACAACCCACCAGGGCGCGCCTGGGCCTCCTAGCGCGCCCTGGTGGGTTGTGCCCCCCTCGGAGCACCCCCCAGGCGCAGCTAGGGCCCGCTGTGTTCATTTTGGCCCATAAAAATTCTCCATGAAGTTTCGTGGCATTTGTACTCCGTCTGATATTGATTTTCTGTGATGTAAAAAACACGGAAAAAACAGAAACTTGCACTTGGCACTTTGTCAATAGGTTAGTTCCAAATAAAAGATATAAAATGACTATAAAATGATTATAAAACATCCAAGATTGATAATATAACAGCATGGAACAATAAAAAATTATAGATACATTGGAGACGTATCAACATCCCCAAGCTTAACTCCTACTCGTCCTCGAGTAGGTAAGTAATAAAAACTGAATTTTTGATGTGGAATGCTGCCTATCATGTCATATCATTTCTTTTCTTTATAGCATGGACAATTGGACTTTTAGTTGTTCAAAGAAATAGTCTAGTTTTGACATGATAATTTAGATACTCAAGCATATCAACAAGCAACCATGTCTTTCAAAATATCAATGCTAAAATAAGTTATCCCTAGCCCATCATGCTCAAACATTGATCCATTCATGAAACACACTCGAATATTAGCTACACCCAATACTTAAGTACGATCATATTGCCTCCTAGTTGGTGCTTTTATAAGAGAAGATGGAGACTCAAAATAAAAATTACATAAAGTAAAAGAAAGGCTCTTCGCAGAGGGAAGTAGGGATTTGTAGAGGTGCCAGAGCTCAAAGCGAAAAACTTAGAGATAGAAACATTTTGGGAGGTGTATCCATCCCACCAACGAAACCGACTTAGAGTTCCCAGTAATTTCCATGCATAGATATATCATAGGCGGTTCCCAAACAGAAAATAAAGTTTATTCCTTTTTCCACCATACTTTCACTTTCCATGGCTACCCGTATCCATGGTTGCCCTCCATACCAACACTCCCCAAGGAATTTGTTATTTGACAACATAAAGTAAATTCATTTTTTTTGCATTTCGGGACTGGGCATCCCTAATACCTTTGCCTTACTCTCGTGCAATGACAAGTGAATAAACACTCATCTTGAGAATAACACATCTAGCATGGAAAATATTAGCCACCCTCACCGCTCCGCGAGCGAAACAAACACACAAAATAGAAGTTTATTTTGAAATTAGAGATGGCACATGCAAATTTTCTTAGAACGGCAAAAGAATACCGCATATAGGTAGATATAGTGGACCCATGTGGCAAAACTGGGTTAAAGGTTTTTGGATGCAGAAGTAGTGATCATACTTAGTGCAAAATGAATGCTAGCAAAAGATTGGGAAGCGACCAACTAAGAAACAGATAATCTCATAAGCAAGCATTAAGCATAAATGCACCACAAGTAGGATGTAATTTCATTGTATGACTATTGACTTTCGTACTTGCATAGGGAATCACAAACCTTAACACCAACATTCTTACTAAATCATAATTACTCACCAACATAACTCACATATCACATCATCATATCTCAAAACTATTACTAAGAATCAATTTTATTTCGTCCAATGATCTTCATGAAAGTTTTTATTATATCCTTCTTGGATATCTATCACTTTGGGACTAATTTTTATGTATTTCTTTTGACAAGCTCCAATAAGTGAATATCATGAGCATAATAAATTTTTCTTTCTCTCAAATTAATTTAAGTGAAGCAAGAGATAATTTCTTGAAAATTTTACTAACTCTCAGATAAATCTAAGTGAAGCAAGAGAGAATTTATTCAAAAATTCTAAAGCACATCATGCTCAAAAAGATATAAGTGAAGCACTAGAGCAAGTCCATAGCTCATAAAAATTTAAGTGAAGCATAGAGAGCAATTCTAACAAGTCATGACATAATTTTGGCTCTCTCAAATAGGTGTGTCCATCAAGGATTGATGACTTAAAAAACAAAATAAAACAAGCAAATACTCATATCATACAAGACGCTCCAAGCAAAACACATATCATATGATGAATAAAAATATAGTCTCGAGTAAAATACCGATGGTCGTTGGAAGAAAGCGGGGATGCCACTCGGGGCCATCCCCAAGCTTAGTTGGTTGCTCATTTTTGGATAATAGCTTGGGATGCTGGGGCATCCCCAAGCTTAGGCTCTTCCATCCTTCCTTCATCCATCGTAAGATAACCCAAAACTTGAAAACTTCAATCACACAAAACTCAACAAAACCTTCGTGAGATCCGTTAGTATAAGAATAATAAATCACTACTATAAGTACTGTATCAAACCAATTCATATTTTGTTTTTGTATTATATCTATTGTGTTCCAACTTTTCTATGGCAAAAACTCATCAAAGAAAACCATAGAGCCATCAAAATAAGCACACAACACAAAGAAAACAGAATCTATCAAAACAGGACAGTCTGTAGCAATCTGACTATTTAGAATACTTCTGTAAATCCAAAAATTCTGGAAGATTAGGAAGGCCTGAGAAATTTGTATATTGATCTACTGCAAGTGGAATGGGTATTTTATCGCTCTCCGGTAAAAATGAAAATTAATTTCGTGAGTGTAAAAGTTTCTATTTTTTCAGCAAGATCAAACAATTATCACCCAAGAAGATCCTAAATGCTTTACTTGGCACAAACACTAATTAAAACATAAAAAACACAATCATAACAGTAGCATAATTGTGCTAACACACAAAAAGGAAGCAAAAAGCAAAAATAAAATTTGTTCATTGGGTTGCCTCCCAACAAGCGCTATAGTTTTATGCCCTTAGCTACGAATAAAGCAAGGATCTAAGTTTTGTCATCTTTGGTTCGAGATCCATAAGATGCCCTCATGATTGATTCATAAGGTGGTTTAATTCTAGTTCTAGGAAAGTGTTCCATACCCTTCCTCAAAGGAAATTGGAACTTAATATTGCCTTCTTTCATATCAATCACGGCACCGATAGTGCGTAAAAAGGGGTCTACCAAGAATAATGGGCAAGACGGATTGCAATCAATATCAAGAACAATAAAATCTATGGGCACATAATTCCTATTTGCAAGAATATTAACATCATTAATTCTTCGCATAGCCTTTTTAATAGTATAATCCGCCAAGTGCAAATTCAAAGAACATTCTTCAAGATTAGTAAGACCAAGCACATCACATAAAGATATTGGAATTGTAGAAACACTAGCACCCAAGTCACACAAAGCGAAACACTCATAATTTTTAATCTTGACTTAGATAGTAGGTTCCCATTCATCATGCAATTTTCTAGGAATTAAAACTTCTAATTCCAATTTTTCTTCAAGAGCTTTCATCATAGCATCAACAATATGTTTAGTAAAAGCTTTATTTTGTTCATAAGCATGGGGTGAATTTATCATGGATTGCAACATAGAAATACAATCAATCAAAGAGAAACTATCATAATTAAAGTCTTTGTAATCCAAAAGAGTGGGCGCATCACTAGCTAAAGTTTTGACCTCTCCAAACCCACTTTCATCAATTTTCTCAACAAGATTTTCACCATCCGAAATATTGGGACGCCTTCTACCTAAAGTTGACTCTTCTCCAGTCCCTTTTTCATCAATCTTAACTTTACTAAATAAGGAATCAATAGAAGAAACACCAATCATTTTAAAATCTTCATCACTTTTATGAAAGAAATTACTAGAAAATGCTTTTTCTAAAAATTCTCTTTTAGCTCTAAGCATTGCGGTTCTTTTCTTACTTTCATCCATAGAAACATAAAGAGCTTTAATTGATTCATCTACTTTAGGCACAACAATTTTCATCTTGAGATTTTCCACATCATGAGCAATTCTATCAACACTTCTAGACAAATCATCAATCTTACTCAACTTTTCTTCTATGGAAGTGTTGAAAACTTTTTGAGTATTGATAAATTATTTAATATTATTCTCAAGATCAGAGGTGTTCCTATTATTATTATAAGATTGATTTCCATAGGAACTACCATAATTATTAGATGAATTACTAGGAAAAGGCCTATGATTAAAATTACCTCTATAAGCATTGTTGTTGAAATTATTTCGAGAGAAAAAATTCACATCTATGGCATCACTATTTTGATCAATCAAAGTAGACAAAGACATATCATTAAGATCAATAGGAGCACTTATACTAGCAACCAATTTCACAAGAGCATCAACTTTTTCGCTCAAAGAAGAAATTTCTTCAACCGAATTAACTTTTTTACTAGCAGGAACTCTTTCGGTATGCCATTGCGAATTATTTGTCATGATATTATCAAGAAATTTGGTGGATTCACCCAAAGTAATTTCCATAAAAGTACCACACGCGGCGGAATCTAAAATATTAAGAGAAATAATATTCAACCCCGCATAAAAAATTTGTATGATCATCCAAAGATTTAACCCATGAGCTGGGCAATTCCTTAGCATCATTTTCATCCTTTCCCAAGATAGTGAAACATGCTCATGTTCAAGTTGCTTAAAATTCATGATCTGGGTTCTAAGGGAAATATTTTTTGTGGGAGGAAAGTACTTAGTGATAAAAGCATCTTTGCACTTATTCCAAGAATCGATACTATTTGCAGAATCACGCAAAGAAAACGGAAATAATTTCATATTGACCACATCATTGCCCACATCTTTTTTCTTTTGCATATCGCATAATTCCACGAAGGTATTAAGATGGGACGCGGCATCCTCATTAGGAGTACCAGAAAATGGGTATTTCATAACAAGATTCAGCAAAGCAATATTGATATCACAAGACTCCGCACTAGCGGCGGGAGGAGCAAGCGGAGTGCCAATAAAATCATTGTTGTTGGTATTTGAGAAATCACATAACTTGGTGTTCTCTTGAGTCATGATGAATACACAACAAGATTGCACTCAAAAACAGACCCCATCGTTTTATCGTTAGTAGAAATGATACATACGTGTCATCTCCCTTTCTGTCACTGGGATCAAGCACTGTAAGATCGAACCCACTACAAAGCACCTCTTCCCATTGCAAGATAAATAGATCAAGTTGGCCAAAAAATCCAAATATCGGAGAAGAAATGCGAGGCTATAAGCAATCATGCATATAAGAGATCAAAGAAACTCAAATAACTTTCATGGATATAAAAAGATAGATCTAATCATAAACTCAAAGTTCATTTGATCCCAACAAACCCACCGCAGAAGAGTTACATCTTATGGATCTCCAAGAGACCATTGTATTGAGGATCAAGAGAGAGAGAGAGAGAGAGAGAGAGAGATGAAGCCATCTAGCTACTAGCTACGGACCGAAGGTCTACAAAGAACTACTCACACATCATCGGACCAATGGAGGTGGTGAACCCCACCTGAGATGGTGCCTAGATTGGATCTGGTGATTCTGGACTCTGCGACGGCTGGATGAATATTTCATCGACTTCCCTAGGGTTCTGAGATTTTGGGGGTATTTTTAGAGCAAAGAGGCGGTCCAGGGGGCACCCGAGGTGGGCACAACCCACCAGGGCGCGCCTGGGCCTCAGGGCCAGTTGTGTTCCTTTTGGCCCATAAAAATTCTCCGTAAAGTTTCGTGGCATTTGGACTCCATCTGATATTGATTTTCTGCGATGTAAAAAACACAGAAAAAACAGGAACTGGCACTTGGCACTATGTCAATAGGTTAGTACCAAAAATGATATAAAATGACTATAAATGATTGTAAAACATCCAAGATTGATAATGTAACAACATGAAACAATAAAAAATTATATATACGTTGGAGACGTATCAACCAACAACTCCCCCATATTGGGGGGGGGGGCAATCTCCATAAACATCTTCAACAACACCATCTCATCTCAAACCCTAGTTCATATCTTGTGTTCAATCCTGTTACCAGAACTATAGATTGGTGTTGATTACATCTTGTAGTTGATTACTATATGGTTTGTTTGGTGGAAGAATATATGTTCATATCCAATGTGCTATTTAATACCCCTATGATCTTGAGCATGATTATTATTTATGAGTAGTTACTTTTGTTCTTGAGGTCACGAGAGAAATCATGTTGCAAGTAATCATGTGAAATTGAAATGTGCTCGATATTTTGATAGTATGTATGTTGTGATTCCCTTAGTGGTGGCCTGTGAACGGCGACTATAACACTTCACCATATTTGGGCCTAAAGGAATGCATTGTGGAGTAGCAATTAGATGATGGGTTGTGAGAGTGACAGAAGTTTAAACCCTAGTTTATGCGCTATTCCGTAAGGGGCCGATTGGATCCAAAGTTTAATGCTATGGTTAGAATTTATTCTTAATACTTTTCTCGTAGTTGCGGATGCTTGCGGGAGGGTTAATCATAAGTAGGAGGTTTGTTCAAGTAAGAACAACACCTAAGTACCGGTCCACCCACATATCAAATTATCAAAGTAGCGAAAACAAATCAAACCAACATGGTGAAAGTGACTAGACGGAAATCCCGTGTACCCTCAAGAACGCTTTGCTTATCATAAGAAACCATTTTGGCATGTCCTTTGCCTCAAAAGGATTGGGCTAACTTGCTGCACTTTTGCTACTATTATCGTTACTTGCTCGTTACAAATTATCTTGCTATCAAACTACTCTGCTACTTACAATTTTAGCACTTGCAGACATTACCTTGCTGAAAACCACTTGTCATTTCCTTCTGCTCCTCGTTGGGTTCGACACTCTTACTTATCGAAAAGAGCTACAATTGATCCCCTATACTTGTGGGTTACCAGTCTCTACCAATTTAGTTGCTTGTATAATTGCATTCGCCGCTGCATATACCTGAGAGGGCCTGCAATGTTTCCTAGCAAAGAGAGCTTCGTTTCGAGATTTCCAAAGGCACCATAGAAAAATATATAAGTTAGAAAAAATAATCAGTGGATGGCCTGAGTTAAGCAAGGTTTGGATCATGTCAGAAATAGAATGATTACTTGTAGCATGGATTTCAATTCTAATAAAACATGGTGAGAAAAACCAGGCCGCTTTAGAGAAAGAGCAAAGGAAAAGCATGTGCATTTGTATTTCCACATTTGGAGCAATTTTCATTTATGTATTTAGAGAATTTACTTGCTCTCTTACCTGTAGGAAGCACTTTCCTAAGAATCCTCCAAGCAAATGTATGTACTCTTGGTGCCATCAGTTTGTCTTGCCAAAGTTGGTTTAGAAGAGCAATGATTTGTGGATGAGCCTCTTTCGGTCGTGTCTAGCAGACAGGTCAAGGTTATTGAAGCAATGCTTATATGCACTTTTGGTGGAGAAGTTTCCCGCAGGTGTTAGTTTCCAAATTAAAGCATGTTGCCCAGCAGTAGCGACTATAGGAGTATGAATAATACTATCGGCTATCTCATGAGTGAACAAAGTGTTAGTTAGATCAACATTCCAAACTTTTTTGATTTGCCAACCAAAGATCTTTAACAATAGCAGGATAGACAAAAGTGTGCTCTTGTATAATGTGATGATCATAAATTTCTTCCCATCTTGAAAACCAAGGAGACCTCCACAAAGAACTATTATCATCTATAACTAGCAGAAGATGGTAAATAGCGTTTTTGTTAGCCACTGCACTCACACTGTTCATTCGGAAAGTAAGTCCTCCTAAAGATTGTTCTCCCCAATCCAAGTTCAAGACGGCCTACCTAAGAGTACAAAAGATGGACAACCAAAAAGCGAGTAACGAGTAAGAGAGTGGCGGGTGACTAGCCCTACCCTCTGTCTTCCTGAGAAAGATAGGTTGGTACCTCTGCCTGTGAAAAGAAGAGAGAGACCACTTTAAGAAAGGTTGTCCACAAAAGACAAGTACTGGCTGAAATTAAGAGAGGTTTTACCTTTAGAATTTCAGCCCAGAAAGTTGATTTTGGCTTGTTTCCTTTGGCTCTCCAAATGGACGTGTCATGGTGATACTTAGCCTTGAGGATCAAAGCCATCTAACTATTTGGTTCTTTTTCCAACCTCCATGTGACAGAAAGAATAAGTCCTTGATTAATTATTAAGGTCATCTCCAAGGTCAAAGCTGAATTTAGTATGTTAGGTGCACGTGCACTACCATAAGACATCACCTGAAGACCTTTGTCTTTGCTAGGTGCCCATGCACTGCCATCAAAAAAATTCAAGGGTTTTCAAACTATTCTTTTTGAACGTCGACATAATTCATCTCCATCTCTCTCATACTCTGTAAAAACAAACATATATATATATAAATACACCTTGTATTATAACGGGCCCAGGAAGATGATCCCTCCAGACCTCTCAGGCCCTCTCAATAAAACAAGTTACAATGTCCTTTGTGGTCCATTTCACTTCATGATCAAGCACACATGTGCATATCCTTGCTGTTTTTTAGCAGTCGAATGATTCTTGTTTTTAAGTTTGACAACTTTATTTAAATGATTATCATATCCTTTACAAGAACTGGAACCGGGAAATAAGGGGTGTGGTTCGCCTAGACCTCTCAGGCCCTCTGAATAAAACAAAATCGAGCAAGTTCGTGTGAATCTACATTTGCTTCTCGCCCCTGGTGCATAATCCTTGCCCTTCCAAAGCTTGTCATCAAATTCCGGCAATCATAAGTGCCAACCGCCCCTGAAGTGCGGTACTCCGATGGGTTCTTCACGGCTTGAACAATTTTCATTGAGTCTCTCCACCGCAAGGGAGTGGATGTCCAATTTTCTACTAACTGCAGGCCCATCAGTAATGCTTCAGCTTCCATCGTTGGAATGTCCAATCTTGACTGCTTGTACCTGCATGAAGCAAGAATGAAGCCCCAAATGATTCATGAAGAATAGCCCATGGGCCCCGTTGTCTCCATCAATGTGAAATGAAGTGTCCTTGTTGAGCTTCACACTGTTGGACGTGGATCAAGTCCATTTATGAACTTGGCGCCGGTGCACGATCCTCCCGAGCAATGGAGTTTGCGGCTATCGTTCGATGAGTGAGCAAGGGGATCTCGTTTTTACCTCAGGAAAATGCTTCAACACTCCCACCAGATAAACAAGCAAGAAACCATTATAATTCCTTGATGTTGATTAGAGCCTCGGCTTTTAGCAGCTTCCTCGTGTTAGTTATCAAGTCCACCCACACTTATCCAAAGTACCAATAGAAACAAAATGCAATGATGTTTTCTTTGTTGGAAATGGCATGGGGTTAGGATATAACCATTTTTAAATAAATAAATATGGTAATTAGGATTTTTTTTATAGAGATGAACAACTTCTGCTTTTCTCGATGCATGGCTAATTAGTCAGCAGTTTGTTACTTGAGATGATCAAGTGGATTATTAGTAGTTTCCAAACATATAAACAATGGCCATTATTACCACCTAGTTGTAGCATAGCTTCGACCAAGATTTTGTATTTGAGAAATTATTAAGAACAAATTTCAAAAGAATTGTATATATACGCAGATAGACAATTAAGCAAGCACAAGCTAAACTATTTAAAAATTGTTAAGGGTTAAATAGAAGAAAAAAAGTCTATTTTACTCCCCCGAAGAGAATGGGTTGTTCGCATAACCCCATGATTTTTTGGTTCACTTAACCCCCTAATCTTATTAATACCGTTCAAAAATCATCATAGGTGGTTTGCACAGGTGGTTTTGCTGACATGGCCGAGGTCAAAGTGGTTTGTTGACTAGTGGGCCACGTCACAGCGCATTTGGCTATCGTCTTCCTCAAGCACGCTACATATGTGCTCGCCTCCACCGCCGCCACGCTCTGCCTTCTCCCTCCTCGCCACCCCCAAACAACTGTGTCCCAAGCCTCCAACATCTCACGCTGGTCCTCTACACCAAAGGATTCGAGCCCCGATGCCCGGAGCCGACCCAATCGAGCTGTCTTCTCCAACTGCGGCCGTCGGACGCCGGCGACCGATTTGCCACGCACAAACGAGCCCCAACCTAGCGTTCACCTCCATTAGACTTGCGCCAAGCCTCTCCCAGTTTCCCCTCTCCTATAGAACTCGGACTCATGTTGTAACCATCGTCCATGCGAGCTAAGCATCGTCCGCCATGGCCAACGTTCTCCTCGTTCTGAGCCCCCCTTGTGTTGTTTTGCTGCCTGTCGTGCTTCCGTTGGTCCGTAGATTCCACACATCAGCCTAGTTTGCTCGGGTTTGGCTGTAACATCGATGTCGTCGTGGCTCTGCCGCCGCTCAGATCTGCTGCTTGCCTGCTTCTGGCCACCCCACAGCCTCCCGCGACCAACAATGGACGCGCACGAGCGCGGGCTACACCCTGATAATCTCCAACGCCGCTATCGTGGCCTCTGGTGGGACATGGCCATGATGTGATTTCGTCGACGGTTATCACCAGCTGTGCCGACATGGCATCATTTGTTTAGGACAATTAAGTTTAGCATGAAACACTGACATGTGGGGCCCCTCTGTTAATGATGCAGTTAGGGATAAATTAATCCCCTATTTTTCTTTGCGCAACCGAGATGTGGGCCCCATGTGTCAAGTTTGACTTGGCACAATCAGCGTTGACCGGGCCTAGTAGCCAGTGAGGTTGTCTAGCTGAGAGGGACCCACCCAGAGGTCAAATACCGCCTTTGACTATGTCCAAGGCAGCATCCTACCAAGGTAAACTAGTCAAAGATGTTATTTGACTGTTATGGGATAGTTGAGGGGGGGGGGGGGGGTAAGGGAACCGAAAAAACATCAGGGGTTATATGGACCACCAAGTTTATTCAGGATAATAAAATTGACTTTTTCTAAATAGAATTCACAAATAACAGTAACCACCAGTTGTTTCTGAAATTTAATTCGACTGCACTATATTTCTTTAAGGGAAAGACATTTAATCAAATGCAGATGAAATGTCGCATAATACTATGCCATCATCTCGCAAGCTACATGGATTTGAATCAGAGACCTAATTAAAAACTCATCAAGAATCCTTTCATCAGCTCCTTGGCCCTGAGCGACCAGATGTAGCACACTGCCAAGAGAAAAAGATTAATAAGATGTGATATTTTGGTCATGCTGCATGATATCATATTTAGAATTCAACCACATTTCATTCCTCTCCTAACATAGAGGAGCAAACATGAAATGTATGATCATCACTCAGAATATATCCCTGCAACAAAGCATCAACAAAATACATAGTATATTACTTGTAAAAGGGCAAACTTTGAGGCACAACACAAAATTGTGATATGTACAATATATCACTTTAAAAAGGTAAACTTTGAGATGCCGCAAAACGCCAGATGCCCATATGTTAAAATGACAAAAGGATAAATAGGAACAAATTCTACAAGAATGATGCATAATATTTGGATATATCAGTACTTTACTTGGCCACAATTAAGATTTGTAGATAGGCACCTGCATGATTCAAAGATCAAGCGATTTCCATTTTCAACAGCATAAATAGGGGGAGGGCATGTAATAATGGGAGGTGAAGATAACTCTAAGAATAAGGCGATGAATTCTACTTGAAACAAGAGTACATAGTTATTTCCTTCACCAATCACCACAAAATTTTAGCATGTTGTCTCGCCTGATTATAAAGCATTTTCACACCTGACTCCTTGATCATGTCATTCATGAATAAAAAATACATAAGTAACTCTCCGCTTCAGAAGTGTACTTGGCAATTTGCTGAACTGTAGTTGGCAATTTGCTATTTTTAAAATCATACGATATTATAATGAACTACAAAAGGTGAAACAAATGTTTGTCCTTATTTTCAGAACCCTACACTTGATAAAGTATAGGAAATAGGTACCCTCGACATAGGTTGTAGGGAAAGTGCGAAATCATTACTGTACCTCCTTTTTTGTTCATACATTCATATATGGCAATGTCCTTGTTGTTAGTTAACTATGCTTAAAGCAAAGTGCCTAAGATATGAATCAGATTACCTGAATTAGTAGCCGGAAGAACTCTGCCATGTACTATACAGCCTAAAGTACTAGGTTGGCACCTAAGAAATGGATATTTAGTGTCCATATTCCCTATCTATAGTAGAAGATAAAACGAAATCAAATCAAAGGTCCTGTATGTTGTAACGTGATGACAAAATAGACACATGGATCTTTGCTAAAAGTGTACCATGCTTCGCTTTCCTCCAGTGCAGTCTCCCTCTTTTCTCTTAACATCGCATGCTTCGCAATGGAGCAAACGACAGATTCCGAGTCCCCCTCGCCATGCATCGATGACAGGTGCAATTTGGTTGAGCGAGGCAAGTTTGCGCTCGATGACAAGGGCTTTGGCGGACACGCTGAAGCATTTCACGCCTATGATTCCACAGTTGCGAGCGTGGCGGCGAGCTAGTCAGGAAGAGCCAAGCATGGAATCTTGAGCTCCTCCTCAACTATTAGAAAGCCTTTTCAGTGAAGTACGTAAAATGATATCTAGAATGATAAAAGTGTCCATTAATAATAGACGTCAAGAGCATTAATTTTGCCAAGATGATACCCTCAAACTTTCTATAGATTAAAATCTACAAATATTCCTTCAAGTCAAAGAATCTGTTATATTAAATTTTCTCATGGAGAGCTCACCACATTTTCTTCCATACTTGCTTTGAAAAGCCGTTTAATATGTATTATACATCAGACTAAATAATTTTCTATGTTGAGCTTCCAAATCATCTCCTAAATTGAAAGCCTAGACAATATGTGAGATACTAAATGACCGAACTTCTCTGAACCTTGTACTCATACTTTTTTTCGAAAAGGGGGGGCTCCCCGGCCTTTGCATCAGAGTGATGCATACGACCATCTTATTAACCAAATAACAAAATGTGCCAACAAGGTTCCAAAGTCTCCAGCTTAAAGAAAGAAAAAAAGATAAATGCAGCTCACACAGAGCGAAAAGAGGCTAGACACACAAACTAGCCAGGGAAAGGTGTCACAACCGGCTGGCTAAAAATAGATAGGAAAACTAATTGCCCATCCTATTACATGACCGCCATCAAAACCGGTTGAAGATATCCCGAGCTACCATCTCCCAATGGATAGATCCAGTAACCAAATGCTCCCTGGCCTCCATCGGAGTGAGTAGCGACCACGAACGGATCAGTGCCATAGCTCGGAAAATAACCTACAAGAAATGAAACCGTGATGTTCTATTAAAAACCAAATCATTTCTGCAATTCCAGATAGTCCACAACAGAGCACAAACTCCAACCCAAATATGTCTTGCTAAGTCTGGCTCAACCCCATTAAGCCATGTCCCAAATAATGCATTGACCGAAGTCGGTGGAGTAATATTAAAAGCAATATGGACCGTCCGCCAAAGAACTTTGGCCAACGGGCAATCAAAGAATAAATGCTTAATCGTCTCATCCCGATCACAGAAACTACACCTAGTAGGTCCTGTCCAATTACGCTTGATCAAGTTTTCCTTTGTTAAAATAACTTGTTTATGGACAAACCACATAAACACTTTAATTTTTAAAGGAACTTTGACAACCCAAACATACTTGGAAGTTGGAATAACATTCGAATTAATAACATCAATATACATTGATTTGACTGTAAATACTCCAGAACTAGCCAACTTCCAGCGTAATACATCGGGTTGGTGAGAAAGTTGAACCTCCATCAGTCTCCTAACTAGATGGAGCCATTCTTCCCAACGATTGCCCGCTAGCGACCGTCTAAACTGAATATTAAGGGGGACAGATTGAAATACCATCGCCACGAACACCTCACGTCGTTGAGCAATCCGATATAAAGACGGATATTGAATGGCTAAAGGTGAGTCTCCAAGCCAAGTATCCTCCCAGAAACGTGTACTTGTACCATTTCCAATAACAAATCTCGTCCTATTGAACATTGATTGTTTGACTTTCATTAGTCCTTTCCAGAAAGGCGAATCAGTCGGCCTGACTGCGACCTGGGACAATGTTTTAGTCTGGAGGTACTTGTTGCGGAGGATCTGCGCCCACATGGCCTCAGTCCCGGAAGAAAGCTTCCACAACCACTTACTAAGAAGGCATCTGTTCTTAACTTCAAGATTTTCAATACCAAGGCCCCCTTGGTCTTTCGGTCTACAGATGATGTCCCATTTAGCAAGCCGGTATTTTCTTTTAAGTTCATCACCCTGCCAAAAGAAACATGACCGATAGAAGTCCAGTCGTTTCCTAACACCAACTGGGACCTCAAAGAACGATAAGAGAAACATAGGCATACTCGTGAGCACCGAATTAATCAATATCAAACGGCTTCCGTATGACATGAGCTTACCCTTCCAACAGCTCAGTTTTTTCTCAAATCGATCCTCGATGCACTTCCATTCTCTGTTTGTTAGCCTACGATGGTGTATCGGAATACCAAGGTATGAGAAGGGTAAACTCCCCAACTCGCACCCAAACAATTGCCTATAAGAATCCTGGTTGTCTTTGGCTCTACCAAAGCAGAACAACTCGCTCTTATGAAAGTTAATCTTTAACCCGGTCAATTGTTCAAAAAGGCATAACATTAGCTTCATATTTCTCGCCTTGGCCAAATCATGCTCCATAAAGATGATTGTATCATCTGCGTATTGAAGGATGGATACACCTCCATCAACGAGATGAAGTACCAAACCACCTACTTGACCATTCTCCTTAGCCCTTCCTATCAAAATTGCTAACATATCCACCACAATGTTAAACAGGATAGGGGACATCGGATCTCCTTGTCTGAGGCCTTTATGTGTCTGGAAGTAATGACCTATATCGTCATTCACTTTAATTCCCACACTCCCTTTTTGCGTAAAGGATTCGACCTGTCGGCGCCAGGCTTCATCAAAACCTTCCATACGCAATGCCTGTTGGAGGAATGGCCACTTAACCTTATCGTACGCTTTTTCAAAATCCACCTTAAAAATTACCCCATCTAATTTTTTGGAATGGATTTCATGGAGCGTTTCATGAAGAACAACCACCCCTTCAAGGACGTTCCTGTCTGGCATGAAAGCAGTTTGGGATTGTTGCACCACAGACTGTGCAATCTGTGTGAGCCTATTGGTCCCGGCCTTGGTGAAGATTTTGAAACTAACATTGAGGAGGCAGATCGGTCTGAACTGCTCAATCCTCACAGCATCCGCTTTCTTAGGGAGCAATGTGATAGTTCCAAAATTCAAGTGAAATAATTGAAGCTGTCCAGAGAATAGATCATGAAACATAGGTAGTAAATCCCCCTTAATAATGTGCCAGCACTTTTTATAGAACTCGGTCGGGAACCCATCCGGACCGGGAGCCTTATTGTTTTTCATTTGTGCAATAGCATGAAACACCTCCTTTTCTGAGAATGGGGCAACCAGGATATCATTATCAGCAGCAGACAATTGAGGCACGCCCTCAATCCTAGACTCATCGAGGGACACACAATTATCCTCCGGAGGTCCAAATAACTGTCTATAATACTCGGTAATGTAGGTTTTGAGATTATCCTGACCTAAAATAGTACCTTCATCCTGTTCAAGCTAAAAGATCCGCTTCTTTCTGTGCTTACCATTAGCAATGAGGTGAAAGAATTGAGTATTCGCGTCCCCTTGGACCACTTTGCAGACCTTAGCTCGCAAAGCCCACTTCAATTCTTCTTCGCGGAGAAGTTCTTTCAGCCTCTTCTCCGCCTCATTTTTGACCTGGAACTCAGGAGGCAGCAAAATCGCGGAATCGGCTTTTATGTCCAGGGCCTGTATAAGAGAGAGGAGCCTATCCTTCTCGATCTTATACACCCCACTGAGGTGCTTAGCCCAACCCCGTAAGAAACTTCTCAAATGCCTAATTTTATTCTGCCAGCGCTCGACCGCCGTCCTTCCTCCCATTCCCTTGGCCCATTCCCTGGCTATGAGGTCTAGGAACCCCTCGCGTTCGAACCAGGGCATCTCGAATGAGAACGTGTTTTTGTTTCCCATATGGTTCGGCTCCCCTGAGTCTACGAACAATGGTGTGTGATATGAAATTCCCCGCGTGAGAGCTTGCACCGTAACAAGAGGGAACTTCTGTTCCCACTCCACGCTAGTGAGAACTCGATCAAGCTTTTCATATGTCGGGTTTGGCAGAGCATTAGCCCAGGTAAACTTTCTACCAGAAAGCTCTATCTCCCTTAGATCCAAGATTTCAATAATGGTATTGAACATAAACGAACACCTGCCGTCAAAGTTATCATTATTTTTCTCCTCTCTCCTCCTAATGATATTGAAATCACCCCCGACCAAAATTAGAAGCTGTTCGGACCCACAGATCCGAACAAGGTCCGCCAGAAAGTCCGGTTTAAGCTCGGGTTGTGCAGCACCATAAACCGCCACCAAAGCCCAGTTGAACCCATCAAATTTAGACCTAACTCGAAACTTTACCGCAAAGTCGCCCATTACTACACTCCGGACTTCAAGGGAATCGCATCTCACACCCAGTAAGATACCGCCCGATCTACCTCGTGGCGGGAGGCAATGCCAGTCGAAATCAATACCACCCACAAGAGAGGATAGAAACCGCAGTGCAAAATTCTCTCTACCGGTTTCCGATAGAGCAATGAAATCTAACCGGTGTTCCAGAGAAGCCTCAGCAAGAAACCTTCTTTTAGCCAAGTCCTTCAGACCTCTGCTATTCCAAAAGATTCCTTTCATAATTCATCATGGAATTTTTTAGCAGTCCGAATCCTAGCACTCCAACGAACTGCAGAATTGGGATAAATCTTTCGTTTCCACTTACGCTTTGGCTTAGTGGGCTCTGTCACCCAATCCTCATAACCGGGTTGAACGGAACTAACAACTGCAACATCTAAGGGCACATCATCGTCCTCAGACTCCTGATTAGAAGGTGCTAGATCCGCACACAGATTATCTAGCACTCTAACCCCTAACGCATCAATCTCCTCATCATTCATGGGTTTAACCGCAGCAAGATTACGAATAGTCTCTAAGGCCCGCTCCGCCTCTAAATCTAACATATCATTCACCGAATTGGAGATTTCATTATCAGTGGCACCTAGTGAAACTCCTAATTGGTTTGCATTACTAATAATCTCCTCAGGAGGAAAATGCAATAAAGAATTAGATATGTTAACGGACGTATCAGAAGATATCGCAGCATCGTGAAGCTTGGCCGCCCTCATAGCGCACCGCTGCTGCATATCATCCACCTCCGGAAGGTCCAGAACGCGAGCACTCATCCGTCTCCCCGTCGAGACTGGGTCCGGGATCCCGCCAAAGGCAACAACCTCCTCTCTAGTGATCAGAGGAGGTGGCTGCGGGCTCCCAAGACCCTCGGACAAGTGCCTTGCGGGTAGGATAAGAGACGAGACAGCTGGGGCCACCTGCCCACTCCCTCCTCTTGCCCCACCCACCGGCTCAGAGCGAAGTGTTGAAGTCGCAGAAGGCGCGGTCCTCCTGACCACAGACGAGGAAGGGAGGTCTAGGGTCACCTGCCCCAGCCCCCCCTCCCCCAGCGCCACGGGAGACCCGGGTGCCACTGCCAGGACCTGAGGAAGAAGAGCCGAAGCCACCTGCCTCGGGCTCCCACTCCCAGCACTGGCTGGCCCCGACGCGACCGGCGTCTGTATAGGGAGGGGAGAGGTCAAGGACACCTGCCCTGACCCTCCTCCCCCAAGGCCCACCTCGAACGTAGAAGACATCACCGGAACCGCGTCAATCGGTGAAGCAAGGAAAATAGGAGCGACCTCCGGCTCCACTTCCCGAACTGCAACCCCCTCAAAGTCCAACAAAGGAAGCGTGTGTTCAAACACATCATCAGTCTCCACCCTATCACTCCAAAGTCTGGGAGGCGCAGAAGCAGGCGCAAAGGACCCAAAACGCAACGACGTCGTAGGCACCGAAGGTGACGGTGCTGGCTCAATCCTGGTCCCCTCCACAGGCAACTGAGCATCTGGGCGAGACCCGGTCGACCCCTCTCAAGTGGACTCGGTTGGCGCCCCCATGTTTCCTGCACCGCCGTCACTCTCGTGCATATCAACATCATCCCTAGTACCCTCCTCAGCAAACATCTCAACGTCCTCAAACTCTATGTCGAGCGGGAATACCTCTCCCCTATATGTCCAGTGTACCACATCAGGCACGAAATCAACATTCAGAACACTCACCAAGATCCGAGCCACTCCATGCGCCCGAGTGAAAGCCATATCCACTCTCTCCGTCTTCCCCACCATGATACCCATACTGGCCACAACTCGAACATCCTGCAAAGGCTTAGATGAGGCCCCAGAAAACCTCAACCAAACTTGTGTAAGCGGCTTTCCTTTAGGCTCCACCTTCCTCCACTCGTGAAACTCCAAAATACACTTAGTACCAGGAACTCTACACAAGCCAAAGCTCAGCAGTTTCAGCAAATCCTCCACAGAAGGGAAATCCACCTTGAAGACATTAGCTTCGAGGCTGACCAGCTCCCACTGGAAGTCACCCGATGCCAACTCCTGAAGCCTCCGGATAATCTGAGCCTCAGTCACCTCGCCCTGAGTTGCTTTCACAATCCCGGTAGTCAAGCACTATGTCTCCTCTGGAATCTCCCTCGCGGCCGGGGATTCGAAGAACAAAAGCTCCGCACAGTAAAGCCCATACATAGTCAGAGATGGAGCCTGGTCACGCACTAACGGGCATTCTCCCGAATCATGTGCTGGCTTGCCACACGAGTCACACAGCTCTGCCACGCACTCTGCAATAAAATGGCCCTTCTCACCGCACCGGTAATAGAGCATCCTTTCCTGCTTGCGCGCCCACTTGGACACCCTCTCTGAATCAGATCTGTCAGACGCCTCACCCACAGCCCCAGGCACAGGAACATCAACATTGGCCAGGGCCGTTACCACCTCCATCGCCTGACTAGTAAGATCAGTAGACTGAGCGTTATCTGTCTCAGCAGCGGTAGCCGCATGGTCAACAGCAGCCGGGGGAGGAGGCTGCCGACGATGCCTCCCACGGCCACCGCCCCGACCACCCCGATGTCCACGGTAGCCACCTCTCTGGTGGTGATCCGGACCGGATGCCCCCACGACAAAGCCACCAGGAGGCCCGAGGAACGGTCTCTCAGCAGACCCATCACTCTGCCAAGTATAGCCTCAGTCTCCACCGGTAGACGAGGAACCACGGTGCTGTCCGTCTCCATACGCATCAACACCATCATCACCCCACTGACCTCGGGGCGGCTCAAAAGACTCTCGAACTGTCGAATTTTGCCTAGTCTGCGAAGGCCCCGACCGATAATGAGCCGGCCTCGCGGCATAGTGCGGCAGTAGAGCAGCCCGAGGCGGAGCACCACCCGGGACCGGCACCACAGGTCTTGGGCCAGACCCGCCGCCACGACCCATGGAAGTAGCCACCGGAGGCGTTGGCCCCGGAGGCCGCGGCCCTATTGGGCCCCCTCTTCCCGCAGGTAGCACCGGCGGCCTGGCAGGCATTGGCCCCGTAGGTCGGGGACCAGCGGGTCCCCCTCTTCCCGCAGGTAACACCGGTGGCCTGGCCGCCGCAAGCACGGGCGGCTGCGTCCCTTGGTTGCCGCTAGCCCATCCCGAGGCCAGATTAGGGGCGGGAGCGCCTCGCCCGGCGCCGGCTACAACCAGCCCAGCACCGGCTGCGCTAAGCCCCGCGCCGGGGGCCCCTCGTCCAGCACTCCCAGGCGGCGGCACGACAGCCTCGGCCCTACTCGCGACCGCTTGGGACTTGGCCGCCGGCGGCCCACCTGCTCCTCGACCAGCCATCGCACGCAGTGGAGGAATCCGGCGAGCACGGCCAGGACCGCACGAAGGTAGAATAGGCGTCCCGCGCTGACGAACCCTAGGGGAAGATGCAAACACACACGCGCAGGAGGATTCAATCACGTCTGTGCATGCAGCGCTCGTGGCTATGCATGTGACGCCCGGTATGGCCTGGGCCTCATACCCAGCCATCTCCGGCCCAACTAGCAAAGCGTCAACGCAAGTTGAATCCGACCCAAACCGGCCCAGCAGCTGGTTCAAGCGCTCGCTGCGAGCCTCCCGGATCCCGCTCAGCAACCTTGACGGCACCACAGCCGCCATCGCCGGCAGCGATCCGGCTCTCAACTCGCGATCAGGCCTTCTCTTCTTGACCACCGCCCACGAATCCGGATGAATTAAATCGAAAAGCGTGAGGTTTGGAAAGCGTACCTTAGGTATGGGGCCCTTCCAGGGCCTGACCACCTTCGCCGCCGTTCTCCGGTGAACGACACGGCGCACCATCTCCTTCCTCTCGTCCGGATGTAGCCCGACCCGCGCCGGATCCTCCACCGGCAATACCGAGTCTACGGTTGTGGCCACATCATCCTCGGCATAACATGCATGAAATAAATCTAAAATCAAATCCGATGGAGTAGGTGACGTCGGTGAACCCCCTGGATCCTCTCAGTCCCCGTCGGCATCCTCGTCGTCCGAGTCCAGAAGAGCCCAGAAACGGCCGCCGACGCCTACCCGGTCCGCCGCCACGAGGCGACGCGCCTCGGTGCTCGCCTCCACCATCGCCTGGGGAGTCGCCCTCATCCCAAGAAAGTCAAGGCACCTTGTACTCATACTATAGTAAAAAAAATTGCGCATGTGATAAATTTTGACATTCACTGGTGAGGAAACGATAACAAAAACTGCTTCTACATACCTTGACATATGGGAGCAAAAGCATCCAAACACAAACAACGGGCACCTTCAGCGAGTAGAGCATGCTGCTTGTGGCCAGGGGAAGTGAAGAAACTTCACCATCATACAACAATGTCGATGTACACCAACCAAGCATGAGAGGTGTTTGCTCTAGGTCCATCTCTTTTGTAAATCTGAACTTGAGTTGAATTGTTGCTCTTGGTCACTAAGAGGCAAGATCCTTGGTGGGAGATTGGATATGTGGGTCAGAACTTGGTCTCGAACATGGTGTTGGGATGCTATGGACGTAGTCAGGGCACAGCTGGTAAAAAGTCATGGAGGAATCATCTGCCGAGTCCTTGTCCTATAGACCAATGATTATTAGTAAAAAGTATATTTCAACAACTCATTTTTTAGTGTTAGATACATACTGCAGTAAGAAAAAATATACATAGTGTTGAGTATAATGTTTATTAGGAAAGACGAGATAGACTAGGATTTGTTCTGATTGTACTCCTATATATATGCCCACGAGGCTCAAGCAATACAACAACTATTCCACCAAACCCCTCTCCCTTCTCACATGGTATCTTATCGCAAGTCGATCCTAAACCCTAGCCGCCGTCGCTTCTGCACCTGCGTGCCGCCCCTGGGGCGGTCGGCCTACATGGGTTTTTTCGCTCTCTCGCCGGTCGTTTTGATCGGCGTTTTTTCTTTGGTTTTTCGATCTAATCTTGATCGGTTTGCGTCGCCAGCCGCTGCCGTCAACCCCCGTGCACCTCTACTCCGACCCGGGCGCGACCAGCCAGCCTCTCCTCCGACCCGGCGGCCACGCACGTCGAGGCGGCCTATCCGGGCCAGCCGCCGTCCGTGCGTTGGTCCGGCCGTCACCGCCCTGCTCTGACCGGGACACGTGCATCGTCCCGACCCGGCGGCCTCGCGCCATGTGACGGACAATCATAGCCGTCGCTCGCGCGCCGGCCCGCCCATCGATCCACGTCACCAGCCTCCACCACGTCTGCACAGCAGCCCGGCGGTCTACCTCGCCGGCCTCGTTCTCGGCTGCGTTGGGACGGCTGCGTCAGGCTCATCGGTTGCCTCAACTCGGACGCCACTGCTCCATTGGTTGCTCAGGCCTCGCTGCCCGGGCACCGGCGCTGCTTTGGCAGCCCAGGTGCCGGTGCCGACAAGCTCGTCCATGACGTCCCACGGCGTCCGTCGTCGCTGGCTTCATCTCGGACTCCGCCGCCACCACGCCTCCACTGAGCGGCGTCCCGACCTCGCGCGCGATTGGATTGATTACCCACCCGCCGCCAAGATCCGTCTCATCTATGCCGTGCAATCGACCTGGCCCGTCGGTTGCGCGCGCCTCCGTAGGCCCCATGAAGACTGTCCCGAGTTCAGCGCGCCCCTCTACCGATCGAGCAACGGGCTGCCGCTGCATCACCCCTTCAGGCCGCAGCGCCGCCGCCCCGTGGTTCTTCTCCCGACTGCACCGACCCGCGTCACCGTTGCGTCGCCCCTTCAAGCCGTAGTGTCGCGGCCCGCGGTGCACCACCGCCCAGGGGCCGTCCGCTCCAGGCCGTCCCCATGGCTGCACCGACCCTTGTGTCGCCGCTGCGTCGCCCCGTTGGGCTGTAGCGAGCATGGCACGCGGTCCATGCCGCCGTCCCGAGGCCGTCCCCGCGGTTGCACAGACCCGCGTTCCGCCGCTGCGTCGCCCCTTCAGGCTGTAGCACTGTCGCCCGCAGTCCCTGCGACTGCCCCGAGGTCTTCCGCTGTCGCCCTGACCTGCCCGCCGCTGCTGCGTCGCCCCTTCGGGCCGTAGCGCCGCGGCCCGCGGTCCACTCCGCTGTCACCGTGCGTCGCCCTCCCGTGGTATGCGTTGCATCGTCTTCCTTGGCGCGGGAACGCCACCGTCCGCGCCGGTCTTCGTCACGCTATCAGGGTTCTTCGCCTACTTCGAGCATCGCCGCCACACTTCTAACCTAGCCGCCGCCGCCGTCAGGCCACCACTGCCGCTCTTCTTCAGCCGCCGCCGCCGCCGCTACCCCCGTAGCCGCCGCAGCCGCCCGTCCACCCCCTTCGTCTACGTCCAGCACCAGCCCGTCGCCAGCGTCGCCGTCATCTACCCGGACCGCTTCATCTACTCCGACAACCGCGGGCGACATTGGCCTCAGGCCGATTGGCACCGCAACCATCGTCGAGTCCTTCTCTGCTTGCCTCTCCAACTTCTTCGACATGGCGTACAACTCGTGCAGGTCCCAGTCTACGCATGCCCGGTGCTGGCAACACCGATGCGTGCCTTCGTCCACGAAGTGTCCTCGGGCCTGGCAAACCTGGTGCGGTGCTTCGTCAACTTCGTCATCGTCCGTCTACGCATGCCCGGTGCTAGCAACACCGGTGCGTGCCTTCGTCTATGATGTGTCCCCGGGTTTGGCAAACCTGCCACGACGCGTCGTCAACAACATCTCCTTACCGGCACACCACTACTTCGACACCACTACGCCCATGCTAACTCGGTGCCCCCTTGCGCCTGCGGCTCCACGACGACTTCCTCGACACCGGCCACCCCGACTCGACATCGACCACGGTATTCTTCGCTCGGCTACCTCGACCACGGCTCCACCACCCACGCTCTCGGCTACATCGACAAACGACACAAAGAGCTACCGCCTGCTTGAGCAACCTTGTTGGTTTCCACTCCAGCCACGACTCCGTGATGCGTCGACCGTTACGACTGTGGGGGGGGGGGGTGTCCATCGGCTTTCCTTCAGATTCTTCTCCAGTCTCACCGTCTGCGTCGCTACCGCTGTGACTGCGGGGGGATGTTGAGTATAATGTTTATTAGGAAAGACGAGATAGACTAGGATTTGTTCTGGCTTGTCTTGTACTCCAAGTAGATGATTGTACTCCTATATATATGCCCACAAGGCTCAAGCAATACAACAACTATTCCACCAAACCCCTCTCCCTTCTAATACATAGATGTGGAAGAATATCCTATCTAAAAACTTAGTTAATTTGTAAAATATTTATACTTACTTCATGATGGGGTTGAAGTTCACGAGGTTGCTCAGTCTAAATGGCAAGCGGTATGTGTTGGGGACATGCATAACAGGTAGGCCCACGAAGGGTCAAAGATCATAAAGCACGGGGTCTGCATATCAGATGGGCCCAGAGCATCGCTCGGAGAATCGATAAACCATCCACTCGGATGACCACCAAGTCACTCGGACGACAACAACCACTCGGAGCATAGCACTCCACTCGACCAACTCATTCCACTCGGAGCACCTGATCTCACTCGGATATGTGAAGACCAACAGTCGACAAGGCACTCGAAGCATCATCTTAGTAGTAGGCTGAGTTATGGCATTAACGCCCTCACTTTGTAACATAGGAGGTGAGGGGGTGGCGCACTCTATATAAGAGGGTGCTTGGATCCAAGGGACTTATTTTAGTCTGACTAAAAATAGTCTCTTTAAGAGGCTAAAGTTCCAAGCACCCCTGACTAAAGTGGGGCTAAAACTAGTCTTGAGACTAAAATGTTTTAGTCAGGGGTACCCCTACTAAAATGTGGATTAGTCCTCTCTCTCCTCATTTAACTCCTCTCCTTTAACACAGGCGAGTTCTGGATTGGAGGGTTTGGAGGATAATAAATGCTCATTAACTTGATTTTAGTCTCTTTAGTATTTGGATCCAAGCATGGGTGAGGCTAGCAAGTTTTAGTCCCACTACTTTTAGTCATGAGACTAAAACGTATCCAAGCATCCTCTAAGCCACCCCACCACTAGATCAAGGGGCTTTTTTCTCCCATCTCTCTCTCTAGGACCATTACTCTCATGAATTAGCATGGGATCCGTTCCCCTCGCTCCCTCTCTCAAATATACCATGTAACTCCTGTTGGGGAACGTAGTAATTTCAAAAAAATTCCTACGCACACGCAAGATCATGGTGATGAATAGCAACGAGAGGGGAGAATTTTGTCTACGTACCCTCGTAGACCGGCAACGGAAGCGTTGACACAACATAGAGGAAGTAGTCGTACGTCTTCCCGATCCGACCGATCCAAGTACCGAACGTACGGCACCTCCGAGTTCTGCACATGTTCAACTCGGTGACGTCCCTCGAGCTCTGATCCAACCGAGTGTTGAGGGAGAGTTTCGTCAGCACGACAGCGTGATGACGGTGATGATGTTCTACCGACGCAGGGCTTCGCCTAAGCACCGCTACGATATGACCGAGGTGGAATATGGTGGAAGGGGGCACCACACACGGCTAAGGAACGATCACGAAGATCAACTTGTGTGTCATGGGGTGACCCCCTGCCCCCATATATAAAGGAGGGAGGGGGGAGGTGCGGCCGGCCCCTAGGGGTGCGCCTGGAGGAGTCCTACGTGTTGGAAATATGCCCTAGAGGAAATAATAAATTAGTTATTATTATATTATATTTCATTGTTCATGATAATCGTTTATTATCCATGCTAGAATTGTATTGATAGGAAACTCAAATACATGTGTGGATACATAGACAACACTATGTCCCTAGTAAGCCTCTAGTTGACTAGCTCGTTGATCAATAGATGGTTACGGTTTCCTGACCATGGACATTGGATGTCGTTGATAACGGGATCACATCATTAGGAGAATGATGTGATGGACAAGACCCAATCCTAAGCCTACCACAAGATCGTGTAGTTTGTTTGCTAAAGCTTTTCTAATGTCAAGTATCATTTCCTTAGACCATGAGATTGTGCAACTCCCGGATACCGTAGGAGTGCTTTGGGTGTGCCAAACGTCACAACGTAACTGGGTGGCTATAAAGGTTCACTACAGGTATCTCCGAAAGTGTCTGTTGGGTTGGCACGAATCGAGACTGGGATTTGTCACTCCGTGTAAACGGAGAGGTATCTCTGGGCCCACTCGGTAGGACATCATCATAGTGTGCACAATGTGACCAAGGAGTTGATCACAGGATGATGTGTTACAGAACGAGTAAAGAGACTTGCCGGTAATGAGATTGAACAAGGTATCGGGATACCGACGATCGAATCTCGGGCAAGTACAATACCGCTGGACAAAGAGAATTGAATACGGGATTGATTGATTCCTCGACATCGTGGTTCATCCGATGAGATCATCGTGGAACATGTGGGAGCCAACATGGGTATCCAGATACCGCTGTTGGTTATTGGCCGGAGAGTTGTCCCGGTCATGTCTGCATGGTTCCCGAACCCGTAGGGTCTACACACTTAAGGTTCGATGATGCTAGGGTTATTAGGAAGACTTGTATGTGATTACCGAATGTTGTTCAGAGTCCCGGATGAGATCGCGGACGTCACGAGGAGTTTCGGAATGGTCTGGAGGTAAAGATTTATATATGGAAAGTTGTTGTTCGGGTTCCGGGAAAAGTTTGGTTTTTTCCGGTATTGTACCGGGAAGCTTCCGGAAGGTTCCGGAGGATTCCGGAGGGGTCCGGAGGTCCGGAAAATGTTCCACCACGTCCAATCCAGCAACATGGGCTGTAGGGGAGCGCCCTAACCTTAATGGGCCAAGGGCACCAGCCCCCCAAGGCCCATGCGCATGGGAGAGGGGAAACCCTAAGGGGGAGGGCCTCCACTTGACTTGGGAGGCACTCCTCCCCCCCTTGGCCGCCGCCCCAACCCTAGATGGGATCTAGAGGGGCCGGCCCCCTCTCTCCCCACCTATAAATAGTGGAGGGGTGGGAGGGCAGCCACACCCTTGAACCTGGCGCAGCCCCTCCCCTCCAATACCTCTCCTCCTCCGCGTGAGCTTGGTGAAGCCCTGCCGGAGAACTGCCACTCCATCACCACCACGCCGTCGTGCTGCTGTTGGACTCTCTTCCTCAACCTCTCCCTCCTCCTTGCTGGACCAAGGCGTGGGAGACGTCTCCGTTCCGTACGTGTGTTGAACGCGGAGGTGCCGTCCGTTCGGCGCTAGGATCATCGGTGATTTGGATCACGACGAGTACGACTCCATCAACCCCGTTCACTTGAACACTTCCGCTTAGCGATCTACAAGGGTATGTAGATGCACTCTCCTTCCCCTTGTTGCTAGATTACTCCATAAATTGATCTTGGTGATGCATAGAAAATTTTAAATTTCTCCTACGATCCCCAACAGTGGCATCATGAGCTAGGTCTATGCGTAGTTTCTATGCACGAGTAGAACACAAGTTGTTGTGGGTGTCGATTTTGTCAATTTACTTGCCGTTACTAGTCTTATCTTGATTCGGCGGCATCATGGGATGAAGCGGCCCGGACCGACCTTACACGTACTCTTACGTGAGACTGGTTCCACCGACTGACATGCACTAGTTGCATAAGGTGGCTAGCGGGTGTCTGTCTCTCCCACTTTAGTCGGATCGGATTCGATGAAAAGGGTCCTTATGAAGGGTAAATAGAAATTGGCATATCACGTTGTGGTTTTGGCGTAGGTAAGAAACTTTCTTGCTAGAAACCTATAGCAGCCACGTAAAAACTTGCAACAACAATTATAGGACGTCTAACTTGTTTTTGCAGAATATGCCTTGTGATGTGATATGGCCAAAAGGATGTGGTGAATGATATATGTGATGTATGAGATTGATCATGTTCTTGTAATAGGAATCACGACTTGCATGTCGATGAGTATGACAACCGGCAGGAGCCATAGGAGTTGTCTTAATTTATTTATGACCTGCGTGTCAACATAAACGTCATGTAATTACTTTACTTTATTGCTAAAGCGTTAGCCATAGTAGTAGAAGTAATAGATGACGAGACAACTTCAAGAAGACACGATGATGGAGATCATGATGATGGAGATCATGGTGTCATGCCGGTGACAACGATGATCATGGAGCCCCGAAGATGGAGATCAAAAGGAGCAAAATGATATTGGCCATATCATGTCACTATTTGATTGCATGTGATGTTTATCATGTTTTACATCTTATTTGCTTAGAATGACGGTAGCTTAAATAAGATGATCCCTCACTAAAATTTCAAGAAAAGTGTTCCCCCTAACTGTGCACCGTTGCGAAGGTTCGTTGTTTCGGAGCACCACGTGATGATCGGGTGTGATAGATTCTAACGTTTGAATACAACGGGTGTAAGCCAGATTTACACACGCAATACACTTAGGTTGACTTGACGAGCCTAGCATGTACAGGCATGGCCTCGGAACACGGAAGACCGAAAGGTCGAGCATGAGTCATATAGAAGATACGATCAACATTAAGATGTTCACCGATGTTGACTAGTTCGTCTCACATGATGATCGGACACGACCTAGTTGACTCGAATCATGTTTCACTTAGATGACTAGAGGGATGTCTATCTGAGTGGGAGTTCATTAAATAATTGGATTAGATGAACTCAATTATCATGAACATAGTCTAAATTGTCTTTGCAAATATGTTGTAGATAAATAGCTCACGTTGTAGCTCCCTGTTTCAATACGTTCCTAGAGAAAGATTAAGTTGAAAGATATTGTAAGCAATGATGCGGACTAGGTCCGTAGTCCCAGGAGTGTCCTCAGTGCTACACAGAAGGCTTACGTATTTGATACACCGCTCGATGTGCAAACCCCTACAACGTCGTATGTGGATGTTGTGAACACCTGACAGACACGTCCTGATGACTACTTGATAGTTTAGTGCACCATACTTTACGGCTTAGAATCGGGATTCCAATGACGTTTTAAACGCCATAGAACATATGAGATGTTCCAAGAGCTGAAATTGGGATTTCAGGCTCATGCCCGTGTTGAGAGGTGTGAGACCTCTGACAAGTTCTTTAGCCAACAAGATGGAGGAGAATAGCTCAGCTAGTGAGCATGTGCTCAGAATGTCTGGGTGCTACAATCACTTAAATCAAGTGGGAGTTAAACTTCCAAATAAGATAGTGATTGATAGAGTTCTCTAGCCACTATCACGAAGCTACTAGATCTTCGTGATGAACTATGACATGCAAGGGATGGAGTTGATCCCGGAGCTGTTCGCGGTGCTTAAGACCGCAAAAGGTAGAAATCAAGAGGGAGCATCAAGTGTTGATGGTTTAACAAGACCACTGGTTTCAAGAAGGGCAAGGGCTAGAAGGGAAACTTCATGGATGGCAAACCATTTGCCGCTCCAGTGAAGGAACCCAAGGTTGAACCTAAACCCGAGACTAAGTGCTTCTATTGTAAAGGGAACAGTCACTGGTAGCAGAATTACCCCAAATGCATGGTAGATAAGAAGGCTGGCAACTTCAACAAAGTATATACGTGTTATTAATGTGTACCTCACTAGTACTCCTGGTAGCACCTGGGTATTGGACACCGGTTCAGTTACTATTATGGTGACTTGAAGCAAAAGCTACGGACTAAACGGAGACTGGCTAAGGGCGAGGTGACGATGTGTGTTGGAAGTGTTTCCAAAGTTGATGAGATCACCATCGCACGCTCCATCTGCCTTCGGGATTAGTATTGAACCTAGATAAATGTTATCAGGTGTCTACGTTGAGCATGAATATGATTAGATCATGTTCATTGCAATACGGTTATTCATTTAAGTTAGAGAATAATGGTTATTCTGTTTACATGAATAATACCTTTCATGGTCATGCACCCTATGTGAATGGTTCATTGAATCTCGGTCGTGGTAATACACATGTTCGCACCAAAAAGATGTAGAGTTAATAATGATAGTACCACTTTCTCGTGGCACTGCCGCTTAGGTCATATTGGCGTAAGATGCATGAAGAAACTCCATGTCGATGGATGTTTGGAGTCACTTGATTTTGAATCACTTGACACATGCGAGCCATGCCTCATGGGCAGGATGACTAAGACCCCGTTTTCAGGTACAATGAAACGGGCAAGTGACTTGTTGGAAATCATACATGCTGATGCGTGTGATCCAATGAGAATTGAAGTGTGCGGTGGATATCGCTATTTTCTCATCTTCACTGACGATTTGAGTAGATATAGGTATATTTACTTAATGAAGCACAAGTCTGAAATGTTTGAAAAGTTCAAGCGATTTCAAAGTGAAGTTAAGAATCATCATGACAAGAAGATCAAATTCCTACGATCTGATCAATAAGAATTTCTGAGTTATGAGTTTGGTAAACACTTAAGACATTGTGGAATTATTTCACAGTTGAAGCCACCTGGAACACCACATGGTAATGGTGTGTCCGGTCGTCATAATCGAACCTTATGAGATATGGTGCGATCTATGATGTCTCTTACTGATCTACCGCTATTATTTTGAGGTTATGCATTAGAGATAGCTGCATTCACTTTAGATAGGACACCATCTAAGTCCGTTGAGATGACATCGTATGAACATTGGTTTGGCAAGAAACCAAAGTTGTCGTTTCTTAATGTTTGGGGCTGCGATGCTTAAGGCTTTAGCAGGAGAAGCTCGAACCCAAAAGCGGACAAACACATCTTCATAGGATACCCAAAGGTGACAGTTGGGCATACCTTCTATCTCAGATCCAAGGGCAAATTGTTTGTCGCTTAGAACGGGTCCTTTCTCGAGAAGGAGTTTCTCTCGAAAGAATTGAGTGGGAGGAAGATAGAACTTGATGAGGTTGTCGAACCTTTACTTCAACCAGAGAGTGATGCAAAACGCAAGGATGTTTTCTGTGGCACCTGCGTCTGTTGAATAGGAAGTTAATGATAGTGATCATGAAGCTTCGGATCAAGTTGCTATCGAACCTCGTAGGTCGACAAGGATATGTACTACTCCTGAGTGGTACGGTAATCCTGTCTCAGATATCATGTTGTTGGACAACAATGAACCTATGAGCTATGGAGAAGCGATGGTGGGCCCGTATTCTGACAAATGGTTAGAAGCCATGAAATCTGAGATAGGATCCATATATCAGAACAAAGTATGGACTTTGGTGGACTTGCCCGTTGATCGGCAAGCCATTGAGATAAATGGATCTTTAAGAAGAAGACAGACGTGGGCGGTAATGTTACCGTCTATGAAGCTCGACTTGTGGGAAAGAGTCTTTTCACAAGTTCAAGGAGTTGACTACGATGAGAATTTCTCACCCGTAGCGATGCTTAATCATGTTAGCATTAGCTGTATTTTTCGATTATGAAATCTTACAGATGGATGTCAAAACAAGTTTTCTTACTAGTTTTCGTAAGAAAAGTTGTATGTGATACAATAAAAGGTTTTGTCGATCCTAAGGATGCTAAAAGGTATGCTGGCTCCAGCAATCCTTCTATGGACTAGAGCAAGCATCTCAGAATCGGAATATATGTTTTGATGGAGTGATCAAAGCTTTTAGGTTTTATACAATGTTTGCTAGAAACTTGTATTTACAAGAAAGTGAGTGGGAGCACTACAACATTTCTGATAAGTATATGTGGATGACATATTGTAGATCCAAAATAATGTAGAATTTCTAGAAAGCATAAACGGTTGTTTGAAGAGTGTTTTTCAAAGGAAGACCTGGATAAAGCTGCTTACATATTGGGCATCAAGATCTATAGAGATAGATCAAGATGCCTGATGATACTTTCAAAGAATGCACACCTTGACATGTTTTTGAAGGAGTTCAAAATAGACCAGTCAAAGAAGGGGTTCTTACCTGAGTTGTAAGGTGTGAAGTTGAGTAAGACTCAAAGCTTGACCACGGCAGAAGAAAGAGGAAGGACGAAGGTCGTCCCCTATGCTCTTGTCATAGGCTCTATACGGTATGCCATGCTGAGTACTGCACCTGATGTGTGCCTTGCCACATGACTGGCAAGAGGGTACAAAGGTGATCTAGGACTGGATCACCAGATAGCGGTCAAAATTGTCCTTAGAGGAATAAGGAAATATTTCTCGGTTATGGAGGTGATAAAGAGTTCGACATAAAGAGTTACGTCGATGCAAGCTTAACACCTATCCGGATAGCTCTGAGTAGAGATACCGGATACGTATAATGGAGCAACAATTTGGAATAGCTCCAAGTGGAACGTGGTAGCAGCATCTACGATATGACATAAAGTTTTGCGAAATACATAGGGATCTGAATATGGCAAGACCCGTTGACTACAACCTCTCTCACAAGCATAACATGATCAAACCCAGAACTCATTGAGTATTAATCACATAGTGATGTGAACTAGATTAGTGACCCTAGTAAACTCTTTGGATGTTGGTCACATGGCGATGTGACCTGTGAGTGTTAATCACATGGCGATGTGAACTAGATTATTGACTCTAGTGCAAGTGAGAGACTGTTGGAAATATGCCCTAGAGGCAATAATAAATTAGTTATTATTATATTATATTTCATTGTTCATGATAATCGTTTATTATCCATGCTAGAATTGTATTGATAGGAAACTCAGATACATGTGTGGATACATAGACAACACTATGTCCCTAGTAAGCCTCTAGTTGACTAGCTCGTTGATCAATAGATGGTTACGGTTTCCTGACCATGGACATTGGATGTCGTTGATAATGGGATCACATCATTAGGAGAATGATGTGATGGACAAGACCCAATCCTAAGCCTAGCACAAGATCGTGTAGTTCGTTTGCTAAAGCTTTTCTAATGTCAAGTATCATTTCCTTAGACCATGAGATTGTGCAACTCCCGGATACCGTTGGAGTGCTTTGGGTGTGCCAAAAGTCACAACGTAACTGGGTGGCTATAAAGGTTCACTACAGGTATCTCCGAAAGTGTCTGTTGGGTTGGCACGAATCGAGACTGGGATTTGTCACTCCGTGTAAACGGAGAGGTATCTCTGGGCCCACTCGGTAGGACATCATCATAATGTGCACAATGTGAACAAGGAGTTGATCACGGGATGATGTGTTACGGAACGAGTAAAGAGACTTGCCGGTAACGAGATTGAACAAGGTATCGGGATACCGACGATCGAATCTCGGGCAAGTACAATAGCGCTGGACAAAGGGAATTGAATACGGGATTGATTGATTCCTCGACATCGTGGTTCATCTGATGAGATCATCGTGGAACAAGTGGGAGCCAACATGGGTATCCAGATCCCGCTGTTGGTTATTGGCCGGAGAGTTGTCCCGGTCATGTCTGCATGGTTCCCAAACTCGTAGGGTCTACACACTTAAGGTTCGATGACGCTAGGGTTATTAGGAAGACTTGTATGTGATTACCGAATGTTGTTCGGAGTCCCAGATGAGATCGCGGACGTCACGAGGAGTTCCGAAATGGTCCAGAGGTAAAGATTTATATATGGGAAGTTGTTGTTCGGGTTCCAGGAAAAGTTCGGTTTTTTCCGGTATTGTACCGGGAAGCTCCCGGAAGGTTCTGGAGGGGTCCGGAGGTCCGAAAAATGTTCCACCACGTCCAATACAGCAGCATGGGCTGTAGGGGGGCGCCCTAACCTTAATGGGCCAAGGGCACCAGCCCCCCCAAGGCCCATGCGCATGGGAGAGGGGAAACCCTAAGGGGGAGGGCCTCCACTTGACTTGGAGGCACTCCTCCCCCCCTTGGCCGCCGCCCCAACCCTAGATGGGATCTAGGGGGGCCGGCCCCCCTCTCTCCCCACCTATAAATAGTGGAGGGGTGGGAGGGCGGCCACACCCTTGAACCTGGCGCAGCCCCTCCCCTCCAATACCTCTCCTCCTCCGCGTGAGCTTGGCGAAGCCCTGCCGGAGAATTGCCACTCCATCACCACCACGCCGTCGTGCTGCTGTTGGACTCTCTTCCTCAACCTCTCCCTCATCCTTGCTGGATCAAGGCATGGGAGACGTCTCCATTCCGTACGTGTGTTGAACGCGGAGGTGCCGTCCGTTCGGCGCTAGGATCATCGGTGATTTGGATCACAACGAGTACGACTCCATCAACCCCGTTCACTTGAACGCTTCTGCTTAGCAATCTACAAGGGTATGTAGATGCACTCCCCTTCCCATCATTGCTAGATTACTCCATAGATTGATCTTGGTGATGCGTAGAAAATTTTAAATTTCTCCTACGATCCCCAACAGTACTCCCACCGGGAGTAGGACTCCCCCCTCTTGCCTTGTTGGAGAAGGAAAGGGGAAGGGGGAAAGAGGAAAGGGGGGCGCCGCCCCCCCTTCCTTGTCCTATTCGGACTAGGGGGAGGGGGCGCGCGGCCTGCCCTGGCCTGCCCTCCTCTTGTCCCTTAGGGCCCATGTAGGCCTATTAACCCGCCCCCCCCCCCGGGGGGGGGGGGGTCCGGTAACCCCCCGGTACTCCGGTAAAATCCTGATTTCACCCGGAATGATTCCGATATCCAAATATAGGCTTCCAATATATCAATATTTATGTATCGACCATTTCGAGACTCCTCTTCATGTCCGTGATCACATCCGGGACTCCCAACAACCTTCGATACATCAAAACACAAAAAAACCTAATTACGATCGTCACCGAACTTTAAGCGTGCGGACCCTATGGGTTCGAGAACTATGTAGACATGACCGAGACACTTCTCCGGTCAATAACCAATAGCGGAACCTGGATGCTCATATTGGCTCCTACATATTCTAAGAAGATCTTTATCGGCCAGACCGCATAACAACATACGTTGTTCCCTTTGTCATCGGTATTTTACTTGCCCGAGATTCGATCGTCGGTATCTCAATACCTAGTTCAATCTCGTTACCGGCAAGTCTCTTTACTCGTTCCGTAATACATCATCCCGCAACTAACTCATTAGTTGAAATGCTTGCAAGGCTTTAAGTGATGTGCATTACCGAGAGGGCCCAGAGATACCTCTCCGACAATCGGAGTGACAAATCCTAATCTCGAAATACGCCAACCCAACAAGTACCTTTGGAGACACCTGTAGAGCACCTTTATAATCACCCAGTTACGTTGTGATGTTTGGTAGCACACAAAGTGTTCCTCCGGTAAACGGGAGTTGCATAATCTCATAGTCATAGGAACATGTATAAGTCATGAAGAAAGCAATAGCAACAAACTAAACGATCAAGTGCTATGCTAACGGAATGGGTCAAGTCAATCACATCATTCTCTAATGATGTGACCCCGTTAATCAAATGACAACTCATGTCTATGGCTAGGAAACTTAACCATCTTTGATTCAACAAGCTAGTCAAGTAGGCATACTAGTGACACTCTGTTTGTCTATGTATTCACACATGTATTATGTTTTCAGTTAATGCAATTCTAGCATGAATAATAAACATTTATCATGAAATAAGGAAATAAATAATAACTTTATTATTGCCTCTAGGGCATATTTCCTTCAGTCTCCCACTTGCACTAGAGTCAATAATCTAGTTCACATCGCCATGTGATTTAACATCAGTAGTTCACATCACCACGTGATTAACACCCATAGTTCACATCGTCATGTGACCAACACCCAAAGGGTTTACTAGATTCAATAATCTAGTTCACATCGCTATGTGATTAACGCCCAAAGAGTACTAAGGTGTGATCATGTTTTGCTTGTGAGAGAAGTTTAGTCAACGGGTCTGCCACATTCAGATCCGTAAGTATTTTGCAAATTTCTATGTCAACAATGCTCTGCACTAAGATACTCTAGCTAATTGCTCCCACTTTCAATATGTATCCAGATTGAGACTTTGAGTCATCTGGATCAGTGTCAAAACTTGCATCGATGTAACCTTTTACAATGAACCTTTTGTCACCTCCATAATCGAGAAACATATCCTTATTCCACTAAGGATAATTTTGACCAATGTCCAGTGATCTACTCCTAGATCACTATTGTACTCCCTTGCCAAACTCAGGGCAGGGTATACAATAGGTCTGGTACACAGCATGGCATACTTTATAGAACCTATGGCTGAGGCATAGGGAATGACTTTCATTCTCTCTCTATCTTCTGCCGTGGTCGGGCATTGAGTCTTACTCAATTTCACACCTTGCAACACAGGCAAGAACTCTTTCTTTGACTGTTCCATTTTGAACTACTTCAAAATCTTGTCAAGGTATGTACTCATTGAAAAACTTATCAAGCGTCTTGATCTATCTCTATAGATCTTGATGCTCAATATGTAGGCAGCTTCACCGAGGTCTTTCTTTGAAAAACTCCTTTCAAACATTCCTTTATGCTTTGCAGAATAATTCTACATTATCACCAATCAACAATATGTCATACACATATACTTATCAGAAATGCTGTATTGCTCCCACTCACTTTCTTGTAAATACAGGATTTGCCTCAAGTTTGTATAAAACTATATGCTTTGATCAACTTATCAAAGCGTATATTCCAACTCCGAGATGCTTGCACCAGTCCATAGATGGATCGCTGGAGCTTGCATATTTTGTTAGCACCTTTAGGATTGACAAAACCTTCTGGTTGCATCACATACAACTCTTCTTTAATAAATCCATTAAGGAATGCAGTTTTGTTTATCCATTTGCCAGATTTCATAAAATGCGGCAATTGCTAACATGATTCGGACAGACTTAAGAATAGATACGAGTGAGAAACTCTCATCGTAGTCAACACCTTGAACTTGTCGAAAACCTTTTTGCGACAATTCTAGCTTTGTAGATAGTAACACTACTATCAGCGTCCGTCTTCCTCTTGAAGATCCATTTAATCTCAATGGCTCGCCGATCATTGGGCAAGTCAATCAAAGTCCATCCTTTGTTCTCATACATGGATCTCATCTCAGATTTCATGGCCTCAAGCCATTTCGCGGAATCTGGTCTCATCATCGCTTCCTCATAGTTCGTAGTCTCGTCATGGTCAAGTAACATGACCTCCAGAACAGGATTACCGTACCACTATGGTGCGGATCTCACCCTGGTTTACCTACGAGGTTCGGTAGTAACTTGATCTGAAGTTACATGATCATCATCATTAGCTTCCTCACTAATTGGTGTAGTAGTCACAGGAGCAGATTTCTATGATGAACTACTTTCCAATAAGGGAGCAGGTACAGTTACCTCATCAAGTTCTACTTTCCTCCCACTCACTTCTTTCGAGAGAAACTCCTTCTCTAGAAAGGATCCATTCTCAGCAACGAATATATTGCCTTCGGATATGTGATAGAAGGTGTACCCAACAGTTTCTTTTGGGTATCCTATGAAGATTTATTTCTCCGATTTGGGTTTGAGCTTATCAGGTTGAAACTTTTTCACATAAGCATCGCAGTCCCAAACTTTAAGAAACGACAGCTTAGGTTTCTCGTCAAACCACAGTTCATACGGTGTCATCTCCACAGATTTAGATGGTGCCCTATTTTAATGTGAATGTAGCTGTCTCTAATGCATAACCCCAAAGTGGTAGATCGGTAAGAGACATCATAGATCGCACTATATCTAATAAAGTACGGTTATGACATTTGGACACACCATTACACTGTGGTGTTCCAAGTGGCGTGAGTAGTGAAACTATTTCACATTGTTTTAACTGAAGGCCAAACTCGTAACTCAAATATTTCACTTCCGCGATCATATCGTAGAAACTTTTATTTTTGTTACGATGATTCTCCACTTCACTCTGAAATTCTTTGAACTTTTCAAATATTTCAGACTTGTGTTTCATCAAGTAGATATACTCATATCTGTTCAAATCATTTGTGAAGATCAGAAAATAATGATACATGTCGCGAGCCTCAGTATTCATCGGACCACATACATCAGTATGTATGATTTCCAACAAATCTGTTGCTCGCTCCATTGTTCTGGAGAACGGAGTCTTAGTCATCTTGCCCATGAGGCATGGTTCGCAAGCATCAACTGATTCATAATCAAGTGATTCCAAAATCCCATCAGCATGGATTTTCTTCATGCGCTTTACACCAATATGACCTAAACGGCAGTGCCACAAATAAGTTGCACTATCATTATTAAGTTTGCATCTTTTGGCTTCAACATTATGAAAATGTGTATCACCACGATCGAGATCCAACAAACCATTTTCATTGGGTGTATGACCATAGGAGGTTTTATTCATGTAAACAGAACAACAATTATTCTCTAACTTACATGAATAACTGTATTGCAATAAACATGATCCAATCATATTTATGCTCAATGCAAACACCAAATAACATTTATTTAGGTTCAACACTAATCCTGAAAGTATAGGGAGTGTGCGATGATGATCATATCAATCTTGGAACCACTTCCAACACACATCGTCACTTCACCCTTAACTAGTCTCTATTTATTTTGCAACTCCCATTTCGAGTTACTACTCTTAGCAACTGAACCAGTATCAAATACCGAGGGGTTGCTATAAACACTAGTAAAGTACACATCAATAACATGTATATCAAATATAGCTTTGTTCACTTTGCCATCCTTCTTATCCACCAAATACTTGGGGTAGTTCCGCTTCTAGTGACCAGTCCCTTTGCAGTAGAAGCACTTAGTCTCAGGGTTAGGTCCAGACTTGGGTTCCTTCACTTGAGCAGCAACTTGTTTGCTATTATTCTTGAAGTTACCCTTCTTCCCTTTGCCCTTTCTCTTGAAACTAGTGGTCTTGTCAACCATCAACACTTGATGTTTTTCTTGATTTCTACCTTCGCCGTTTTTTGCATCGCGAAGAGCTTGGGAATTGTTATCGTCATCCCTTGCATATTATAGTTCATCACTAAGTTCTACTAACTTGGTGGTGGTGACTAGAGAATTCTGTCAATCACTATTTTATCTGGAAGATTAACTCCCACTTGATTCAAGCGATTGTAGTACCCAGACAATCTGAACACATGCTCACTGCTTGAGCTATTCTCCTCCATCTTTTAGCTATATAACTTGTTGGAGACTTCATATCTCTCAACTCGGGTATTTGCTTGAAATATTAACTTCAACTCCTAGAACATCCATATGATCCATGACGTTCAAAACGTCTTTGAAGTCCCGATTCTAAGCTGTTAAGCATGGTGCACTAAACTATCAAGTAGTCATCATATTGAGCTAGCCAAACGTTCATGATGTCTGCATCTGCTCCTGCAATAGGTCTGTCACCTAGCGGTGCATTAAGGACATAATTCTTCTGTGTAGCAATGAGGATAAACCTCAGATCACGGATCCAATCCGCATCATTGCTACTAACATCTTTCAACTTAGTTTTCTCTAGGAACATATAAAAATTAAACGGGGACCAACATCGCGAGCTATTGATCTACAACATAGATATGCTAATACTACCAGGACTAAGTTCATGATAAATTAAAGTTCAATTAATCATATTACTTAAGAACTCCCACTTAGATAGACATCCCTCTAATCATCTAAGTGATCACGTGATCCAAATCAACTAAACCATAACCGATCATCACATGAAATGGAATAACTTTCAATGGTGAACATCATTATGTTGATCATATCTACTATATGATTCACGCTCGACCTTTCGGTCTCAGTGTTCTGAGGCCATATCTGCATATGCTAGGCTCGTCAAGTTTAACCTGAGTATTCTGCAAGTGCAAAACTGGCTTGCACCCATTGTAGATGGACGTAGAGCTTATCACACCCGATCATCACGTGGTGTCTGGGCACGACAAACTTTGGCAATGGTGCATACTCAGGGAGAACACTTTTATCTTGAAATTTAGTGAGAGATCATCTTATAATGCTACCGTCAATCAAAGCAAGATAAGATGCATAAAAGATAAACATCACATGCAATCAATATAAGTGATATGATATGGCCATCATCATCTTGTACTTGTGATCTCCATCTCCGAAGTACCGTCATGATCACCATCGTCACCAGCGCGACACCTTGATCTCCATCGTAGCATCGTTGTCGTCTCGCCAATCTTATGCTTCCACGACTATCGCTACCACTTAGTGATAAAGTAAAGCATTACAGCGCGATTGCAATGCATACGATAAAGCGACAACCATATGGCTCCTGCCAGTTGCCGATAACTCGGTTACAAAACATGATCATCTCATACAATAAAATTTAGCATCATGTCTTGACCATATCACATCACAACATGCCCTGCAAAAACAAGTTAGACGTCCTCTACTTTGTTGTTGCAAGTTTTACGTGGCTGATACGGGCTTAGCAAGAACCGTTCTTACCTACGCATCAAAACCACAACGATAGTTTGTCAAGTTGGTGTTGTTTTAACCTTCGCAAGGACCGGGCGTAGCCATACTCGATTCAACTAAAGTTGGAGAAACTGACACCCGCCAGCCACCTGTGTGCAAAGCACGTCGGTAGAACCAATCTCTCGTAAGCGTACGCGTAATGTCGGTCCGGGCCGCTTCATCCAACAATACCGCCGAACCAAAGTATGACATGCTGGTAAGCAGTATGACTTATATCGCCCACAACTCACTTGTGTTCTACTCGTGCATATAACATCAACGCATAAAACCTGGCTCGGATGCCACTGTAGGGGAATGTAGTAATTCCAAAAAAATTCCTACACACACGCAAGATCATGGTGATGCATAGCAATGAGAGGGGAGAGTGTTGTCTACGTACCCTCGTATACCGGCAACGGAAGCGTTGACACAATGTAGAGGAAGTAGTCGTACGTCTTCCTGATCCGACCGATCCAAGTACCGAACGTACGACACCTCCGAGTTCTGCACACGTTCAACTCGGTGATGTCCCTCGAGCTCCGATCCAGCCGAGTGTTGAGGGAGAGTTTCGTCAGCACGACGGCGTGATGACGGTGATGATGTTCTACCGACGCAGGGCTTCGCCTAAGCACCGCTACGATATGACCGAGGTGGAATATGGTGGAAGGGGCACCGCACACGGCTAAGGAACAATCACGAAGATCAACTTGTGTGTCATGGGGTGTCCCTGCCCCCGTATATAAAGGAGGGAGGGGGAGGTGCGGCCGGCCCCTAGGGGTGCGCCTGGACGAGTCCTACTCCCACCGGGAGTAGGACTCCCCCCTCTTGGCTTGTTGGAGAAGGAAAGGGGAAGGGGGAAAGAGGAAAGGGGGGCGCCGCCCCCCTTCCTTGTCCTGTCCTGCCCTCCTCTTCTCCCTTAGGGCCCATCTAGGCCCATTAACCCCCGGGGGGGTTCTGGTAACCCCCCGGTACTCCGGTAAAATCCCGATTTCACCCGGAATGATTCCGATATCCAAATATAGGCTTCCAATACATCAATCTTTATGTCTCGACCATTTCGAGACTCCTCGTCATGTCCGTGATCACATCCGGGACTCCGAACAACCTTCGGTACATCAAAACACAAAAAAACCCTAATTATGATCGTCACCGAACTTTAAGCGTGCGGACCCTACGGGTTCGAGAACTATGTAGACATGACCGAGACATGTCTCTGGTCAATAACCAATAGCGGAACCTGGATGCTCATATTGGCTCCTACATATTCTACGAAGATCTTTATCGGTCAGACCGCATAACAACATACATTGTTCCCTTTGTCATCGGTATGTTACTTGCCCGAAATTCGATCATCGGTATCTCAATACCTAGTTCAATCTCATTACCGGCAAGTCTATTTACTCGTTCTGTAATACATCATCCCGCAACTAACTCATTAGTTGAAATGCTTGCAAGGCTTTAAGTGATGTGCATTACCGAGAGGGCCCAGAGATACCTCTCCGACAATCGGAGTGACAAATCCTAATCTCAAAATACGCCAATCCAACAAGTACCTTTGGAGACACCTGTAGAGCACCTTTATAATCACCCAGTTACGTTGTGATGTTTGGTAGCACAAAAAGTGTTCCTCCAATAAACGGGAGTTGCATAATATCATAGTCATAGGAACATGTATAAGTCATGAAGAAAGCAATAGCAACAAACTAAACGATCAGGTGCTATGCTAACGGAATGGGTCAAGTCAATCACATCATTCTCTAATGATGTGACCCCATTAATCAAATGACAACTCATGTCTATGGCTAGGAAACTTAACCTTCTTTGATTCAACGAGCTAGTCAAGTAGAGGCATACTAGTGACACTCTGTTTGTCTATGTATTCACACATGTATTATGTTTCCGGTTAATACAATTCTAGCATGAATAATAAACATTTATCATGAAATAAGGAAATAAATAATAACTTTATTATTGCCTTTAGGGCATATTTCCTTCAACTCCGTGTTCATGACAGATAAAAGAAAGCCTCTCCGGAGCACGAGACGTAGGGTTGTTATCTCCACCGTGACAGGCCTGAACTCGCTAAAATCACCGTGTCACCCATTTGCATCTCAACAGATCATGCTCCTTTATCCTATCCCTTATTATTGTCGAAATCGTTCCCACGACAGTTGGCGCCCACCGTGGGGCATGGCGTCTATCGAGCCATGATGTAGATGGTTTTTTCTCAATCACTGGCGCGGTCTGTCCCGTTGTCTCCGGTCTCGTCTACTACACCGTCAGCGAGCTGCTATATGCGGTGACTGACGCGGTCCGTCCCATCGTCTCCGGCCTCGTCTACAACCTTGTCTACAACACCGTCGGCGAGTTGCTACATGCGACGACTCACGTGGTCCGTCCCGTCGTCTTCGACCTCGTGTACGACCCCACCGGCAAGCTCCTACACATGGCCACCGGCACGCGAATCACGACGATCGACGCTCGACCCGGTTCCTCGGGCAACAAGGACTGGATGCCGACAGTCGGCCCAGCTCCATGGACGTTGAAGCGCCATTCCTACCGCCCCGCATCCCGACCACTAATGCTCGCGTAGGGGTCGCCCTTGGCTGTGCCGACCCGCATCTCCCGCGCCTGCTGCTCATCTTTCCCGTCAGCAGCTCTCGGCTGCCGACCGATTCCAGCCGGACCAGCAGCTTCCGTCACGGAGGATCTCTCCTCCGGGCTGCCTCTACAACTCTCCTTCTAATTTCTGTTCCCTCCCGTATTGAAACGAAACTGCATGCAGTGGAAAAACAATCCGTGGGAAAGGAAACTCCCATTGCATGCAGAATCACCTTTAATTCTTGCCTAATTAACACTAACACCTCTTGCATGCAGACTCTGGACGTTGGCGATTGACTACAGGTCGTGTTTGGTTCTCTAGTCCTAGGACTTTTTCTAGTCCCTAGGACTTTTTGGAAAAGACTATCAAGGAGGTGCTTCTAAGGACTTTTAGCAAAAAGTCCCAAAAAAGTCCCACCCTGTTTGGTTTGCTAGGGACTTTTTTTAGTCCCAACACAAAAAAGTCCCTGTAACCAAACACCCCCTGAAACTTCTATCGCATGCAATACCGGCCTTAACTCTTGCTTAATTACCGCTAATTAAGTCTTTTGCATGTGTGTATAGGTTTTGGACGTGGTGAACTCCATCAATGCATGGTAACGACATCTGAAGCAGCATGTATTGGCAAACCCCGACGACCAATGGTCTCCGGCACGATGACCCAGCGTTCCTCCATCCGATGCCAAGCGCTCGCCGATAGCCTGTACACTGGAGTCAACACCACACCGGCAAAACCGAAAGCTGGCTCGGTCCTCACACACGATGGCGTCTCCCGCGCTGGGGGTACAAACCCGACGCAGTGTGTGGACCAGGAGTTGTCCATGCCGCCATGCTCAGCAGCTTCTCCCTCCGGCATCACCCACTTAGCAGCAACTCCCTCCAGTCGGCATGACCACTCGGACGGGACTAGCTCGCTCGGACCAAACGGGATCATTGCCACTCGGTCGCCTGTGTGCCGCCACTCGGCCGCCTGCATGCCAACGCTAGTTGCACGCATCACTCGGGCGTCTCGCGCGTTGGCACTCTGCGGGACACCGCTACTTCACCCGGACACCCAGCGCGTCGCCACTCCGCGGGACGCGTCTACTTCACTCAGACGCCCTGCGCGTTGCCACTCCACGGGACGCGTCTGCTTCACTCGGATGCCTGCGCATCCCCACCCTATGAGACGCCTCTACGTCACTCGGACGCCCCGCACATCGTCACTCTGCTGGAAGCGTCTTCATCAATCAAACGTCCCGTGCATCGCCACTCTGCGGGACGCCTCTACTTTACCCGGACGCCCAATGTGTCGCTACTTTGTGGGAAACCTCTACTTCACTCAGACGCCCTGCGCGTCGCCACTCCACGGGACGCATCTGCTTCACCCGGACGCCTCACTCGCCACTCCGCAGGACGCGTTTACTTCACAAGGGCGCTCTGCGCATTGCCACTCCGTGGGACGCGTCTACTTCACTCTGACGCGCCGTGCGTCTCCTCTCCGCTGAACACGTCTTCATCACTCGGATGCCCCAAGCGTCGCCTCTCGGTTGGTCACCTCATCATCACTCGGCCGCCCCGCGCGTCGCCATCGATTGGTCACCTCATCACCAGTCGGCCGCCCCCCGCGTCACCATCGGTTGGTCACCTCATCACCACTCCGCCCCGCGCGTCGCCGTCGGTTGGTCACGTCATCACCACTCGGCCGCCCCGCGCGTCGCCATTGGTTGGTAACCTCATCACCACTCGGCCGCCCCACACGTCGCCATTGGTTGGTCACCTCATCACCACTCGGCCGCCCCGTGCATCGCCATCGGTTGGTCACCACATCACCACTCGGCCGCCCCGCGCGTCGCCATCGGTTGGTCACCACATAACCACTCGGCCGCCCCGCGCGCCGCCTCCAGTTGGTCACCTCATCACCCCTCGATCGCCCCACGCGTCGCCACTGTTTGGCCACCTCGTCATCACTCGGCCGCCCCGCGCGTCGCCATTGGTTGGTCACCTCATCACCACTCGGCAGCTCCGCGCATCACCGTCGGTTGCTCACCTCATCACCACTCAGTCGCTCCGCGCGTCGCCTATTGGTTGGTCACCTCATCACCACTCGGCCGCTCCGCGCGTCGCCACTCGGTTGGTCACCTCATCACCACTCGGCCACTCCGCGCGTCACCACTGGGTTGGTCATGTCATAACCACTCGGTCAACCCGCGCGTCGCCACTTCGTTGGTCACCTCATCACCACTCGGCCACCCGGCATGTCGTTATCGGTTGGTCACCTCATAACCACTCTGCCGCCCGGCGCGTCACCATCGGTTGGTCACCTCATAACCACTCGGCCGCCCCGCGCGTCGCCACTCGGTTGATCACCTCATCACCACTCGGTCGCTCCACGCGTCGCCACTCGGTTGGTCACCTCATCACCACTCGGCCGCCCCGCGCGTCGCCACTTGGTTGGCCACCTCATCACCACTCGGTCGCCCCACGCGTCGCCATCGATTGGTCACCTCATAACCACTCGGCCGCCCGACGCGTCGTCATCGGTTGGTCACCTCATAACCACTCGGCCGCCCCGCGCGTCGCCATCGGTTGGTCACCTCATCACCACTCGGCCGCCCCACGCATCGCCACTCGGTTGGTCACCTCATCACCACTCGGCCGCTCCGCGCGTCGCCATCGGTTGGTCACCTCATCACCACTCGGCCGCTCCGCGCGTCGCCACTTGGTTGGTCACCTCATCACCACTCGGCCGCTCCACGCATCGCCACTTGGTTGGTCACCTCACCACCCCTCGGCCGCCCCGCGCGTCACCACTTGGTTGGTCACCTCATCACCACTCGGCTGCCCCGCGCGTCGCCATCGGTTGGTCACCTCATAACCACTCGGCCGCCCCGCGCATCGCCATCGGTTGGTCACCTCATAACCACTCGGCCGCCCCGCGCGTCGCCATCGGTTGGTCACCTCATCACCACTCGGCCACCCCGCGTGTCGCCACTTGGTTGGTCACCTCATCACCACTCGTCCGCCCTGCACATCGCCACTCGGTTGGTCGCCTCGTCACCAATCGGGCACTCGCGCGCCTTCAGACAACTAAATCATTTTACATTTTGTTATTTTCGTCTTCCCGAGTATCCCATAATTCACACATCACATTCACTCGGAGGCCACGCCACCGAATGTACCTCTACGCTCAGCTGCTTATTTTCACATACTTGCTTAATACTGGTTATGTGACTCCCGAGTCCGACTTCCATTTTTTCGTATACATCATTCATGAACACCATGTGTTCTTCATTTCGAGTTTGCTTCGGTCCTCTAGGGCTGCAACTCATTTGTAACACTAAACTTCCATTTCATTTGAGCCAGTACTCCAACGAGTTCAGTTGGATCCGCCACTTCGACAAGTTCGAACGGATCCTTCGCTCTTTCAGAATCTTGCTGGTTAACCAGCAAGCCCCTTGCACTCCCAGCGGGTGTCTATGGGTGTTATTCACAAAAATTATTCCAGCACACATCAAATTTTCTCGAGAGATTATTACGTGGGCTTGTGCTATTTTTCATACACAAGTTACGCGACCATTCGACAGCCCCTATGCGCCAACTTCATCGCTACTCAGACTCGGTCACCATATCGGTCTTAGCGCACCACAACACCGACCTTGTCGCTCTGTTGACTTCAAACACATCCGGCCAACCCCTCTGTGAAATCCTCTTCATCGTATCAATGATATAGACCTCGTCAATCATAAGACAGATAAGTCCCATTTATAATTAAACTTCACACTTCACTCCTTTGCGAGTTTGCCTATTTTAATCATCACTCGGAAGCTTCTTCTCATATTTACCCGAGTCTGACTTGATGAATTGCAAATCATCCATTCAAAACTATATTTTCTCGTGTTCCGACATGTCCGTTGTCGAAGCCTGTAGTATGCTCGGGGGCTAAGCCGCACTCATGGGCTGCATCTCATTCGGAATGACACTCTCCTGAGTGGCCGAGTACTTCATCACCAGTCAGATCCTTCACTTCAACGAGTGCATTCGATCCGCCACTTTAACAAGTTTTATAATTACCCAGACGCTCTGCGCGCCATCTGCATTCCTACTCAGACTCAGTTGTCACGCCGGTCTTGTTGCATCGCAACCACACTATGCCAACGTCGTCGCTACATTAACTTCGAAAGCATCTGGCTCCTCCTTTGAAGATCATTTTAGCCACTTGGCTGGACGCGTAGTCCGTCACTTAGCCACCTCGCGCTTCCTCACTCGACCCTCCCACGCGGTGCCACTTCGTTGTGCATGTCATCGCCACTCGGCCGTCCCGCCCGTCGCCATTCGATTGTGCATGTCTTCACCACTCAGCTGCTCCGTGCGTTGCCTCTTGGTTGTGCATGCCTTCACCATACGGCCGCCCCGCGCGTCACCACTCGGTTGTGCATGTCTTCACCACTTGGCCGCCCCGCACGTCGTCACTTTGTTGTACACATCCGTGCCCCTCGGTCGCCCCGCGCGTCGCCACTTTGCTGGATACGTAGTCCTACATTCGACCACCTCACACGTGATCACCACTTGGCCGCCCCGCGTGTCGCCACTCGGTTGTGCATGTCTTCACCACTCGGTCGCCCCGCGCATTGCCACTCAGTTGTGCATGTCTTCATCACTCGGCCGCCCCGCGCGTTGCCACTCAGTTGTGCACGTCTTCATCATTCGACCACCTCGCACATCATGACACGGCTGCCCTGCGCGTCGCCACTCAGTTGGGCACGTCTTCACCACTCGGCCGCTCCGCGCATCTCCACTCGGTTGTGCACATCTTCACCACTCGGTCGTCCCGCGCGTCGTCACTCGGTTGTACACATCATCGTCCCTCGACCGCCTCGCGTGTCACCATCAGTTGGACATGTCTTTACCTCTACACCCCCAACACGGGAATGACTAAGTTACTCATATGATCAAACCTCATATCACACTCTGTAACAAGCTTACCTATTTCGAGCATCACTCGGGGGCTATGCACAACCGTTGGCAGCCCATTCAATCAACCCATTGATCACATCAGGAATATCTTTCTGACGATACATGCTCGGTCTGCCAAAAATCTATAAGGGTAGTACTGTCCACTTGGACGATCGCCCAAATCATTACCTAAAGTCATCTTCAGGACTGCAAAAGGGTGAAAACAACGCTCCTCTACAGATACACTTGGCCCTATCCTAGGCTCCAAGGCGTCAGTTTCACAAACTTGGACTCAGAGATGGCATGTGCTGGTGTTCCCCAAGATAATGAGTGGCCTCTCTCTAGAGAGTCAGCCCACACAGTAGCCTTGTCGCTCGGGTTTCATGGCACGTCCATGTCAGACCAATAGTCTATCTCCTCCGGGAGACATACAAGTGCCACCAAGTTTTTCCTTGCAGTCAACATACCCCGATCAGTCGGGAAGCACGTCCACTAGGACAAATACCCCTTTCATGCAAAAGGGTGAAAATGAAGCTCCTCTACGGATACAATGTACTATTACAAATACCCCTTTCATGCAAAATCTAACGGTCAATATAGGAAGTACTACTGGGACGATTACTCCCTGGAGAGTGTCCAACTTTTTTCTACAGTCGGCAGTTTCAAAGCCGAATTCATTCACCATGCTGAGAGCACGAAGATTCACCTGCTTGACCGAGTTCTAGGCTGAATTTATTCCATGTCGAGTGCACGAAGATTAGCCTGACCGACTCAGCTCTAGGCTAAGCTTATTTACCATGTCAAGCACCTGAAGATGCATCCGATTGACTCAATTTTAGACTAAAATATATTTACCGTGTCGACTGCGTGGAGGTTTACCAGGAGACATAAACCCTCTGCCCTACTCATCTTGTCCCATAGAGGCTCGGGGACTACACCCAGTGGGTGCACTCAGCGTGCCCACACTGGAAGAGAACTCAGAAAGAAACATTTTTGTCGACACAAGACCATCTCCAGATAACTCAAGTGCTACTCGACCTCCGAGTCGAAGAGAAACAAGTTCTATCAGTACCAGCTAAGAAGATTTTTAGTTCTCCCAGACCCCCGCCGACTGCCCGCAGTCGACAACGGTCTCGGGGACTACACCTAGTGGGTGCACTCAGCGTGCCCCCACTAGAGTAATCTCCACTCGGTACGGCCTGACCAGTCCGAGTGGAGACCAACAAACAAACAAGTTCTAAGGCTCTCGTTGGCTACCAATATTTTTTGCTATAATGTGAGTTTAATGCTCCTCCGTGGACCTGTTTTGAGCCTTCTTCTAGGACTCAGAGCGTGAAACTTTTGGATCTAGAGCCGACTCGTATTGACGTCCCTCCGGGATAAGAATGGCATCCCTCTGAGAGAGCAGTCCATGCGTCGATCTTGTTTCCTGGATTTAATGACACATCCATACTCTGATCATGAGTTAACCTCTTCCGAGAGATGATCGAATGTCACCAAGTCGCTCCTCGCGAGATCTTATCCCAGATCTGTCGGGAAGCACGGTGCTAGAATCTGTTGAGATTTTGTTCAAACCTTGGTTGTCTGAAAGCACGATGATGGGTACCGAGTTATGTCTTCCAAAAACTCGTTCTGCAAAATCACAACTGATTCGGGGGCTAATGTTGGGGACATGCATAACAGGTAGGCCCACGAAGGGTTAAAGATCATAAAGCATGTGGTACACATGTCAGATGGGCCCAGAGCATCGCTCGGAGAATCAACAAACTATCCACTCGGATGACCACCAAGTCACTCGGACGACAACAACCACTCGGAGCATAGCACTCCACTTGACCAACTCATTCCACTCGGAGCACCTGATCTCACTTGGATATGCAAAGACTAACAGTCGACAAGGCACTCGAAGCATCATCTTAGTAGTAGGCTGAGTTATGGCATTAACGCCCCCACTTGGTAACATAGAAGGTGAGGGGGTGGCGCACTCTATATAAGCCACCCCCACCACTAGATCAAGGGGCTTTTTTCTCCCATCTCTCTCTCTAGGACCATTAGTCTAAGGACTTAGCATGGGATCCGTTCCCCTCCCTCCCTCTCTCAAATATACCATGTAACTCCGGAGCACGAGACGTAGGGTTGTTATCTCCACCGTGAGAGGCCCGAACTCGCTAAAATCACCGTGTCACCCATTTGCATCTCGATAGATCATGCTCCTTTACCCTATCCCTTATTATTGTCGGAATCGTTCCCACGACAGTATGGACAAGCGTGGATTTCTCGCCTAGGTGTCCTTTAGGAGCTCAGTGGCTGGAGGATCTCCATTAATCAATTGTCTCTAAGCGCAACTGGGTTCACCTCCCGGTCACGGTCATATGCAGATCAAGATTGATCTCAAAACTTAGTCATCACCATAAGTCAAAACAGTAAGAATGCCATCGTACTTGAGGGTGATGGGTCCTCAGCGCCCTTGGTCTTCTCGGCCATGGGCGACGCCGATGGTGGGCTTCTTCCTGCCACAACCCTCAGTGCGGTGGAAATAGGGTGATTGTGACAAAATTCAATAGATATTTAAAATAGAGAAGCATTTGAGAGTAGCTAAAAAAGTACCAATTGATATGGTTAATAGATTGTTATCGCCGCCCGGTGGCCGCTTCGTCGGACCTTCGCCGGTTTCCGCGTGCCGCCACGCCGAGACCCCACCGTTTCGCCGCTCGTCCTCCTGTTCGACCCGCCGGCCGGTCGCCAGAGGCGCCCCGCTCCCTGTACCGCGCCGCCGTGGCACGTCACCCCGCCGCCCGACCTCCGGCGAGCACGCCCAGGTCTGCCGCCCACGGATCCCGCCCAAGCGCCGCCCCGTGCTCCGATCCGGAGGGCAGCGCCTGCATCCGGTCGCCTGCCTCCGCCCGTCCCCGGTCCAGGTGGACCCTGCCACCGTCCTCGAGCATACTCGCCGAAGCCGGAGCTCCGTCCGGTCGCCGCCATGGCCTCGGGCCTTCCTCTGCCGCGATCTGGATGCCACCGTCCCGGAACCCCGTCGTCCCGCCATCCAAACGTCGTCCCCGAGCCATACCGCGCCGTCCCGAACCACTCCATCCAGTTTTCTACGAGGTGAATAAAATGACTAAGTCCCTGGAGTTTCACAATATGTTGTCCACTTCGACTTGTCACATATCCATGCTCATAGCCCCGATTTGCGCATATGATATATCAAAATGTTCGTCTCGTGATGCTCTTCATGTTAGTGCCATTTGCATGCATGTTACTGTCCATATTGATGCCATTATCATCGTTGCAGGAGTGCTATAAAAAGTTGTCTGCTGGAAGTTAACATAACTTGATGATTTGTCATTTTCATTGCATTTTGTGTGTGCATCCTATGAGCATGATGTGTACATGTTTTATGAGCTCCATCATGCCATATTTACAAAGGTGCAAGCCTTGTATTTGTTTTGATCTATGTGGTGACTAGCATAAGCATGCAAATTAGGCTTCATAATGTTGCTGTTTTCAGACACTTAGAATATATTGCTAAGTCATTTCGTGTTACATTTTGATGCCATGTAAACTTGTTACTACCATGAGATCAATGCACATTTTGAGATAGTTCAGTAATCATGTTTTGAATATGTGGTATTGATCTATCCATTGATGTCTGTGGTTGTAATTATGGAGCACTCTAGCATGTCATTTCCTTGCTCTACTTTTGCTAAATATTGTTCCTGGCAGATTGTTAACATGATATTCAATATTGCCATGGTTGTTGCTAGTGATGCATGTACCCTATGAACTTGATCCTGCCATTCTTAGCTTCTTGAACATGGCTAATTACTGTTGGTCACCTTACTATGCCATGAAATGCTATGTGGTAAGTGGCATGAGCTTGCAAAGTTGCTATCATGGATCTGTTCCTGCCATGCTCTATTTTTCTACTGTCTGAAACTGTTCATATAACTTGCCATGTTTGCATGGGTGTCACATCATTTTCCATGCATCTTTGGGTAAAGATCAGTAAGGGAGTTTTGTTAAGGGCATTTAGTACTAGCATGCCATGCCTTTGTTTGCCATGATATGTTCCTGTACCATGTTGTTTGCTAGCTCTAACCATTGATATATGATGCTGTTTTGTCATGCCTAGTATTTTCTCCAAGTCTATGAATCTGTTATCATTTGCAATTTTGCCATGCTATTTTGAGCTTGTTCTAGTGCGAACTAGAAGGAGATCAGTGTTCATGATTTGTAGAGCTTCATGTGTAATTTAATGCCATGTGCTTTGTTGCTATGTTGGAGTGCTGTAGCATAGTTTCTTGTTGCATTCTAAGTGCTATGATGCTGTTAATCGCAGATTTGCATCATTCTTGTTTTGCTTGTCTTTTGCGAACCGTGCATCCGTTTTCGGTGATCCTTATATCGATTTCGACCAAAATCACCTCATCTTTCCAGCGGCATACTTGGTTTGCCAAGTTGATGCCTTGATCATCTTTTCCCTTCCGGTGTACCCATATGCATTGCACATCATATCTTGCGTATCATGCCATGTATTGCATCATGTTGCTTATGCATTGCTCCGTGATTGATTGTTGTTCCATTTCTTGTGTTCTTGCTTTGGGTAGAGCCGGGAGACTTGTACGTGAACAAGTAACCTGTTGAGTACGCTAACGAGGAGAAAGCTTTCGACAACTCTGAGTACATTGCAGGCAAGATGACCATTACCCTTGATATCACTTCTATCTTTGCTTGCTAGTTGTTCATTCTATCGCTATGTCGCGCTACCTACCACTTGTTTATCATGCCTCCCATATTGCCATGTCAAGCCTCTAACCCACCTTCCTAGCAAACCGTTGTTTGGCTAAGTTACCGCTTTTGCTCAGCCCCTCTTATAGTGTTGTTAGTTGCAGGTGAAGTTGAAGTTTGTTCCATGTTGGAACATGGATATATTGGGATATCACTATATCTCTTATTTAATTAATGCATCTATATACTTGGCAAAGGGGGGAAGGCTCGGCCTTATGCCTGGTGTTTTGTTCCACTCTTACCACCTTAGTTTCCGTCATACCGGTGTTATGTTCCTTGATTTTGTGTTCCTTACGTGGTTGGGGTTATGGGACCCCCCCTGACAGTTCGCCTTGAATAAAAATCCTCCAGCAAGGAACCTTGGTTTTATATTTCCCAACCTAAGCCTTTTCCCTTGGGTTCTGCAGACCCGAGGGTCATCTTTATTTTTAACCCCCGGGCCAGTGCTCCTCTGAGTGTTGGTCCAACCTAGGCGATGTCCGGCGTCCCCTAGGAAACTAGGGTCTATGCCAACCCGACGTTTGGCCCATACGATGTGCCCTGGGAATGAGATACGTGCGACTCATATTGGGATTTGTCGGCACATCAAGCGGTCTTGCTGGTCTTGTTTTACCATTGTCAAAATGTCTTGTAAGCGGGATTCCGAGACTGATCAGGTCTTTCTGAGAGAAGGAATATCCTTCGTTGATCGTGAGAGCTTGTGATGGGCTAAGTTGGGACACCCCTGCAGGGTATAAATTTTCAAGAGCCGTGCCCGTGGTTATGTGGCAGATGGGAATTTGTTAATATACGATTGTAGAGAACTTGACACTTGACTTAATTAAAATGAATCAACCGCATGTGTAGCCGTGATGGTCTCTTTTCGGCGGAGTCCAGGAAGTGAACACGGTTTGTGTTATGTTTGAACGTAAGTAGTTTCAGGATCACTTCTTGATCACTTCTAGCTTCACAACCATTGCGTAGCTTCTCATCTTACTCTTATTTGCGTATGTTAGCCACGATATTTGCTTAGCGCTTGCTGCAACTCCACCTCATTACCATATCCTACCCATAAGCTTAAATAGTCTTGATCTCGCCGGTTTTGAGATTGCTGAGTCCTCGTGACTCACAAATACTACCAAAACAGTTGCAGGTGCCGATGATACCAGTGCAGGTGATGCTACCAAACTCAAGTGGGAGTTCGACGAGGACCTTGATCGTTACTATGTTCGTTTCCTGATGATCAGTAGTGGAGCCCAGTTGGGACGACCGGGATCTAGCAATTGGGTTATCTTCTTTTTCATTTGGTTGTCCATAGCCGGACTATGAGAGTACTCTGATGATGTATTAACATCTTGTATTATGGGCCGGAGGGAGTTTATTGCATTTTTACAAATTATCGGCCGATTAACTTGTTGTTGTTGTTGTTGTTGCTGTTGTTGTTGTTGTTGTTGTTGTTGTTGTTGTTGTTGTTGTTGTTGTTGTTGTTGTTGTTGTTGTTGTTGTTGTCGTTGTCGTTGTTGTTGTGGTTGTTGTTGTTGTCGTCGTCGTTGCTGTTCTTTTATGTATATCTAGACATCATCAGAACATTAAGGTAACACTCTTCCTTGTTGCTATGTAGCCTAGGATTGCATATTTAAACATTCAGTATAGTGCATGTTGCTATGTAGCCTAACATATATTAGATATGGCCCTAGTTAACCTACCGATAAATGGGTTACATATATATATATATTCAGTTAAAAGTCCGTATTAGATTAATCCCTTATATGGTACCAGCTACCGATATCCTAAACAATGAGTATATATAAGCCATGGGATGAAACTAACCTCGATAGTAAACAACAGATGTTCCCAATATTGTCCTGTATAAGTACATCTAAAGGCATGTTAAGAAAAACATGCTAAACATCAACCAAATATATCCATGGTAGACAACATAATCTCCAAATGATAGCTTCATGGTGAAGGTTTAAGCACGCTAGTTAAGAAAAACAAGAAGTGCAAAGGTGTGTTATTAACTGCAACATGCCTAACATTTAAAAACAAGCAAACATAGTCACTCGAACTTGTATTGTGCCGATCTAAGTACACTGGTTACTGTTAAGTCAAATGGAAAGGCGTGTTAAATACAACATGCTTAACAACAACCAAATATAGTCATTCATAGAGCTATTGTTAAGACTGGTATTGATGAAATTGAACTGCATGGTTCATACTAGCACATATAGAACATCACGTTTGTGAATAACTGAAATAAACAAGTCATACTACGAACAACCAAAGATGGCAAATGAAACTGGACATATGCTAACTACAAACAACTTAACAACCAAAAACTGTAGAAATAAACAAGGCGAAATGCAAACAACCAAATATAGCAATAAATACTTGACAGGTTCTCACTACAAAAGGGGTTCGAGAAAACAAATCATGGGATTCCCCCGGCGAAGAGGCACGACAAAACATATCATGGGTTTCCTCACTTGTCACAGATGGGCTCCTCCTCATGGTCGCCGTCGATGAGGTCTGACTTGGCAGCCGAGGATCCCAAGCCAGCATCGCAGAACGTGTCCTTCAGAAATGACAAAAGAGGATCCATGGTGATGAGGGATGGCAAATTGTTCATAACGAGCCACGGGAGATCAGCGGCAGGGCCATCGATGAGAACGACGGCTGTCGAACCCAAGGGGTTGGGGTTGGGCAACTTAACCTGTGACATAGCCCACGTCAAGCCGTCGCTGTCGACGACCTCAATGTCGTCGGCGTCCGTGACATGACAGAATATTCTAGCCCGCTGATTGAAAGGCTGCAGCCAGTCATCGTCATTTGCTTCCTTGGCGGCCACCTCGCCGACGTCGGGCGAAGAGGAAGCGGTAAAGCTCTTTTGGGCCATTCGATCCTCAAGCTCGCCGGGAAGCGTAGCCAGGCTTAGGCTGCGACGCTCTAGAGTGGGGGAGGGGGATGTGGATGCGGATCTGTGAGAAAGGGGGCATTTCTTAGGCGTCATCTAAGAAACTCAGGGCGGCGAGGGTATGTATATCGGTGGGTAACCTGCACGGGCAGACCGACAGAGGTTGACGATGGAGGCGGTGTGGTGGCGGCGACCCAGCTAGGGTTTTGAGCGAGGGAGGGGTTGTGTGTGTGTGTGAGAGCGGGAGATTTGGGGTGAGCGCATGATTTGGGGTGTGTGTGTGTGTGTCGAGGGGTGATACGTCTCCGTCATATCTATAATTTGTGATTGTTCCATGCCAATATTCTACAACTTTTACATACTTTTGGCAACTTTTTATACTATTTTTGGGACTAACATATTGATCCAGTGCCCAATGCTAGTTCCTGTTTATTGCATGTTTTTTGTTTCGCAGAAAATCCGTATCAAACGGAGTCCAAATGGGATAAAAACTAACAGCGATTTTTTGGAATATATGTGAATTTTGGGAAGTGGAATCAACATGAGACAATGCCCGAGGGGCCCACAAGGGTGATGGGTGGCCCTAGGGGGTCAGGCGCGCCCTGGGCCCTCGTGGCCACACCGTAAGGCGGTTGGTGCCTTTCTTTCGCCACAAGAAAGCCAATATCCGGATAAAAATTGTGTCCAAATTTCAGCCCAATCGGAGTTACGGATCTCCGGGAATTTAAGAAATGGTAAAAGGGCAGAATCAAGGAGCACAGAAACATAAGGAAACAGAGAGAGAGAGATCTAATCTCGGAGTGGCTCCCGCCCCTCGGCCGCCATGGAAGCCAAGGACTAGATGGTAAACCCTTCTCCCATCTAGGGGGAAGCTCAAGGAAGAAGAAGAAGAAGGGGGGCCCTCTCCCCCTCTCTCCCGGTGGCGCCGGAACGCCGCTGGGGCCATCATCGTCATCGCAATCTACACCAACACCTCCATCATCTTCACCAACATCTTCATCACCTTCCCCATCTATCTACAGCGGTGCACTCTCCCGCAACCCGTTGTACCCTCTACTTGAACATGGTGCTTCATGCTTCCTATTATTATCCAATGATGTGTTGCCATCCTATGATGTCTGAGTAGATTTTCGTTGTTCTATCAGAAATTGGTGAATTGCTATGATTGGTTTACTTTGCTTGCGGTTATGTTGCTGTCCTTTGGTGCCCATCATATGAGCGTGCGCATGGATCACACCATAGGGTTAGTTGTATGTTGATAGGACTATGTATTGGAGGGCAAGGGTGACAGAAGCTTCAACCTAGCATAGAAATTGATGCATACGGGATTGAAGGGGGACCAATATATCTTAATGCTATGGTTGGGTTTTACCTTAATGAACGTTAGTAGTTGCGGATGCTTGCTAACAGTTCCAATCATAAGTGCATAGAATTCCATGTAAGGGATGACATGCTAGCAGTGGCCTCTCCCACATAAAACTTGTTATCGATCTAGTAAAGTAGTCAATTGCTTAGGGACAATTTCGCAACTCCTACCACCACTTTTACACACTCGCTATACTAACTTTATTGCTTCTTTATCTAAACAGCCCCTAGTTTTTATTTACGCGCTCTTTATTATCTTGCAAACCTATCCAACAACACCTACAAAGTACTTCTAGTTTCATACTTGTTCTAGGTAAAGCGAACATTAAGCGTGTGTAGAGTTGTATCGGTGGTCGATAGAACTTGAGGGAATATTTGTTCTACCTTTAGCTCCTCGTTGGGTTCGACACTCTTACTTATCGAAAGAGGCTACAATTGATCCCCTATACTTGTGGGTTATCAAGACCTTTTTCTGGCGCTGTTGCCGGGGAGTTATAGCGTGGGGTGAATATTCTCGTGTGTGCTTGTTTGCTTTATCACTAAGTTATTTTTATTTGATGTTCTAAGTTTTTCTCTATCTTTAGTTATGGATATGGAACACGAAATACCAAAAAAATTAGGTATACTTGCTACTCATGGGGATGGGGAACCTCCTAAAACCCTCGATGCTAGTTATGTGAAAAATATTATGCACTACTTTAATAATCCTGAGAAAACCCCATTCAATTATGTAATGGGAGAAACATTGGATCAACGTGAATACTTTAGGGATTATCGCTTGGCTCAAAAAGGGAAACTATTATGGGATCAAATTCATATGTTGCATTGGTATGCTCGGGAAGTATGCTTGAGATATGATTATACTTGTTGCTCTAGGATGATGGCTCCACACCTTCCCTTTTCATGCAAATTTAATGATGATAAAACCTTGGCTTCTTATGCTAATGATATATATGATTACTTATGTGGAACAAATAGAAGAATTCGTTGCTTTTATGGGTTCTTATGAAATTGGATCTTTGTTTATAGTGTGAAAATCTTGATGATGCTGTTTACAGACCTGCAAATTTTGCTATACTTAAATATTGCTATGAGAATTATGAATTCAATTCTGATATTGATGATTTTATTAAGAGAATCTCCGCTGTCCAAGAAGAGATTAATATTTTGTAGGAGTCTATGGAAGAAGAAATTAATGACATTGTGAGCTCACTGGATGAAAAAGATGAGGAGAGCGAAGAACAAAAGGAGGAAGAGCGGATTGATCACCCGTTCCCACCATCTAATGAGAGTAACTCTTTATCCAATACATTGTTTAATTTCCCTTCGAATTTACCGAAGGATGAATGCTATGATGATTGTTATGATCCCGTTGATTCTTTTGAAATATCCCTTTTTGATGATGCTTGCTATGCTTGTGGCCAAGATGCCAATATGAATTATGCTTATGGAGATGAACTTGCTATAGTTCCTTATGTTAAACATGAAATTGTTGCTATTGCACCCACACATGATAGTCCTATTATCTTTTTGAATTCTCCCGACTACACTATATCAGAGAAGTTTGCCCTTATTAAGGATTATATTGATGGGTTGCGTTTTACTACTACACATGATGATTTTGATAGATATAATATGCATGTGCTTGCTGCTCCTACTTGAAATTATTATGAGAGAGGAACTATATCTCCACCTCTCTATGTTTCCCACACGATAAAATTGCAAGAAACTGCTTATGCTATGTATTGGCCTTTACTTTGTGTGCGTGAATTGTTCTTTTATGACATGCCGATGCATAGGAAGAGAGTTAGACTTCGTCATTACATGATATATGTTACTTTATGCTCACTACTAAATTACAAATCATTGTTAATTCAAATTGGCTTTGATATACCTTGGGATCCGGGTGGATCCATTACTTGAGCACTATATGCCTAGCTTAATGTCTTTAAAGAAAGCACTGCCAGGGAGACAACCCGGAAGTTTTAGAGAGTCATCTATTTCTGTTGAGTGCTTTTATAGAGTTTTAAAAGAAAAAAAGAGGGGAACCCAAAACTTTTCAAAACGGAAAGTGAAAGTGAGAGAGACAAGCATTGTTGAAGTGGGGGAGCTCCTTGAACTTTGTTCATGCTCACGGAAACTTTGTGAATCTTGATTACAGAAAATTTTCAACAAAAATAATTATCCCCTTGTACAATTTCATTGTACTCCCTCTGTTCATTTTTATAAGGCTTTGTAGATGTTGCAGACATGGTGCAAAATAGCTCAATTTCACTTGTCTAAAACGACTTATAAAAGTGAATGGAGGGAGTATTATAAAAATAGTGTGCCAAGATTTTCCTTTAGGATGTTTACATTGCTTGTTGGTTTGTGCGGTGCAAAACAGAAACTTTGGTTGTAGTGCGTGATTTTACATTTTTTACTGGAACGTCAAAAGGTTCAAAAACTTTTTGCACTGTCTTTCTATGCAAATGTTTTATTTTTCTTATTTTTTTCAGAATTTTTGGAGTACCAGAGGTATGGTCAATGTTCAGATTACTACAGATTGTCCTGTTTAAGACAGATTCTATTTTTGATGCATTGTTTTGGTTGTTTTGATGAAACTATCGATTTCTATCAGTGGATTAAGCCACTGGAAAGTTAAATTACAGTATCTAAAATGCAAAAACAAAATATGAATTGCGTTGCAACAGTACTTAGAGTAGTGATTTGCTTTATTATACTAACGGATCTTACCGAACTTTCTATTGAGTTTTGTGTGGATGAAGTGATCAAATATCAAGGAGGTCTCGATATGAGGAGAAGGAGGAGAGGCAAGAGCTCAAGCTTGGGTATTCCCAAGGCACCCCAAGTAAATATTCAGGGAGACTCAAGCGTCTAAGCTTGGGGATGCCCCGGAAGGCATCCCATCTTTCTTCAACAAGAGTCGGTATGTTTTCGGTTTCGTTTTGTTCATGTGATATGTGCAAATCTTGGAGCGTCTTTTGCATTTAGTTTTCACTTTTCTTTGATGCACCATGCTGGTATGAGATAGTCCATGGTTGATTTATATAATGCTCATTGCACTTCACTTATATCTTTTGAGTATGGCTTTATAGAATGCTTCATGTGCTTCACTTATATCATTTGAAGTATGGATTGCCTGTTTCCCTACACATAGAAAACCACCATCTTTGTAGAATGCTATTTTTCTTCACTTATATTTGTTAGAGCGTGGGCATATCTTTTGTAGAAAGAATTAAACTCTCTTGCTTCACTTATATCTATTTAGAGATATGACAGGAATTGGTCATTCACATGGTTAGTCATAAAATCCTGCATAAAACTTGTAGATCACTGAATATGATATGTTTGATTCCTTGCAATAGTTTTGCAATATAAAGATGGTGATATTAGAGTCATGCTAGTGGGTATTTGCGGATTGTAGAAATACTTGTGTTGAAGTTTGTGATTCCCGTAGCATGCACGTATGGTGAACCGTTATGTAACAAAGTTGGAGCATGAGGTATTTATTGATTGTCTTTCTTATGAGTGGCGGTCGGGGACGAGCAATGGTTTTTTCCTACCAATCTATCCCCCTAGGAGCATGCGTGTAGTACTTTGTTTCGATGACTAATAGATTTTTGTAACAAGTATGTGAGTTCTTTATGACTAATGTTGAGTCCATGGATTATACGCACTCTCACCCTTCCATCATTGCTAGCCTCTTCGGTACCGTGCATTGCCCTTTCTCACCTCGAGAGTTGGTGCAAACTTCGTCGGTGCATCCAAACCCTGTGATACGATATGCCCTATCACACATAAGCCTCCTTATATCTTCCTCAAAACAGCCACCATACCTACCTATCATGTCATTTCCATAGCCATTCCGAGATATATTGCCATGCAACTTCCATCATCATCATATACATGACTTGAGCATTCATTGTAATATTGCTTTGCATGATCGTAAGATAGCTAACATGGTGTTTTCATGCCTTGTCCATTTTTGATGTCATTGATACGCTAGATCATTGCACATCCCGGTACACCGCCGGAGGCATTCATATAGAGTCATACTTTGTAATAGACATCGAGTTGTAATATTGAGTTGAAGTAAATAAAGGTGTGATGATCATCATTATTAGAGCATTGCCCCAGTGAGGAAAGGATGATGGATACTATGATCCCCCCACAAGTCGGGATGAGACTCCAAACTTTAAAAAAATAAAAGAGGCCAAAGAAGCCCAAATAAAAAAGAGAGGCCAAAGAAGCCCACCAAAACAAAACAAAAAACAAAAAAATGAGAGAAAAATAGAGAAGGGGCAATGTTACTATCCTTTTACCACACTTGTGCTTCAGAGTAGCACCATGTTCTTCATATAGAGAGTCTCTTGAGTTATCACTTTCATATACTAGTGGGAATTTTCATTACAGAACTTGGCTTGTATATTCCAACGATGGGCTTCCTCAAATTCCCTAGGTCTTCATGAGCAAGCAAGTTGTATGCACACCCACTTAGTTTCAGTTTGAGCTTTCATACACTTATAGCTCTAGTGCATCGGTTGCATGGCAATCCCTACTCATCACATTGACATAAATTGATTGGCATCTTCATAGCCCGTTGATTAGCCGCGTCGATGTGAGACTTTCTCCTTTTTGTCTTCTCCACACAACCTCCACCATCATATTCTATTCCACCTATAGTGCTATGTCCATGGCTCACGCTCATGTATTGCGTGAAAGTTGAAAAGATTTGAGAACGTAAAAAGTATGAAACAACTGCTTGGCTTGTCATCGGGATTGTGCATGATTTGAATATTTTCTGTGGTGAAGATGGAGCATAGCCAGACCATATGATTTTGTAGGGATAACTTTATTTGGCCATGTTATTTTGAAAAGACATGATTGCTTTATCAGTATGCTTGAAGTATTATTGTCTTAATGTCAAATGATAGACTATTGCTTTGAATCACTCGTGTCTTAATATTCATGCCATGATTAGATTACATGATTAAGATTATGCTAGGTAGCATTCCACATCAAAAATTATATTTTTTATCATTTACCTACTCGAGGACGAGCAGGAATTAAGCTTCGGGATGCTGATACATCCCACCGTATCTATAATTTTTGATTGTTCCATGCCAATATTCTACAACTTTTACATACTTTTGGCACCTTTTATACTATTTTGGGACTAACATATTGATCCAGTGCCCAGTGCCAGTTCCTGTTTATTGCATGTTTTTTGTTTCGCAGAAAATCCGTATCAAACGGAGTCCAAATGGGATAAAAACTAACAGCGATTTTTTGGAATATATGTGAATTTTGGGAAGTGGAATCAACATGAGACAATGCCCGAGGGGCCCACAAGGGTGATGGGTGGCCCTAGGGGGTCAGGCGCGCCCTGGGCCCTCGTGGCCACTCCGTAAGGAGGTTGGTGCCTTTCTTTCGCCGCAAGAAAGCCAATATCCGGATAAAAATCGTGTCCAAATTTCAGCCCAATCGGAGTTACGGATCTCCGGGAATTTAAGAAACGGTAAAAGGGCAGAATCAGGGAGCGCAGAAATAGAAGGAAACAGAGAGAGAGAGAGGTCCAATCTCGGAGGGGCTCCTGCGCCTCCGTCACCATGGAAGCCAAGGACCAGAGGGGAAAGCCTTCTCCCATCTAGGGGGAAGGTCAAGGAAGAAGAAGAAGAAGGGGGGCCCTCTCCCCCTCTCTCCTGGTGGCGCCGGAACGCCGTTGGGGCTATCATCGTCATCGTAATCTACACCAACACCTCCATCATCTTCACCAACATCTTCATCACCTTCCCCCATGTATCTACAACGGTCCACTCTCCCGCAACCCGCTGTACCCTCTACTTGAACATGGTGCTTTATGCTTCATATTATTATCCAATGATGTGTTGCCATCCTATGATGTCTAAGTAGATTTTCATTGTCCTATCGGTAATTGGTGAATTGCTATGATTGTTTTAATTTGCTTGTGGTTATGTTATTGTCCTTTGGTGCCCATCATATGAGCGCGTGTGTGGATCACACCATAGGTTTAGTTGTATGCTGATAGGACTATGTATTGGAGGGCAAGAGTGACAGAAGCTTCAACCTAGCATAGAAATTGATGCATACGGGATTGAAGGGGGACCAATATATCTTAATGCTATGGTTGGGTTTTACCTTAATGAACGTTAGTAGTTGCGGATGCTTGCTAATAGTTCCAATCATAAGTGCATAGAATTCCAATTCAGGGATGACATGCTAGCAGTGGCCTCTCCCACATAAAACTTGCTATCGGTCTAGTAAAGTAGTCAATTGGTTAGGGACAATTTCACAACTCCTACCACCACTTTTCCACACTCGCTATACTAACTTTATTGCTTCTTTATCTAAACAGCCCCTAGTTTTTATTTACGCGCTCTTTATTATCTTGCAAACCTATCCAACAACACCTACAAAGTACTTCTAGTTTCATACTTGTTCTAGGTAAAGCAAACGTTAAGCGTGCGTAGAGTTGTATCGGTGGACGATAGAACTTGATGGAATATTTGTTCTACCTTTAGCTCCTCGTTGGGTTCGACACTCTTACTTATCGAAAGAGGCTACAATTGATCCCGTATACTTGTGGGTTATCAAGGGGGTCCAAGGTGGTGTTTGAGGAAATGCTGCAGGTACTAAAATTTTTACTAGGCAGGAGTAAAATGGCGGAGCTACTGAAAATTTGGATCAAGGGATTGAAGTAGAGCGGGGCGGGAGTAACAAACATCACACACAATTAAAACATAGTGATCGTGTGCTATCAAACAGAAAAATACTCCGGACGAGCTGATATTTTTGATATTGCGAGGGATGCATGTGGGAGTAAAATGCTGGGGCTACTGAAAATTTGGATCAACTGATTGAGCAGAGCGGGAGTAACAGACATCACACACGGTCCACACATACTAATCGTGTGCTATCAAATAGAAAAACCCTCTAGGCGGCTAGATATTTTCGAGATTGCGAGGGACGGAAGCCTCGTGGAGCCCAATCAACTGTGATGATGTGGGCGACAGGGGCACGGGCGCGACACACAGGTAGTCCGGGGGAACCGTGTCTGTTGCGTACCCGATCGCAGACGGTTGCTGCATTCGACTCGTCTGCTATTTATAAATTTGGCCAAAAAATGCGGGAAAGGGTCAGGACACAAACACACTTGCATGTGGACCAAATATATGTACAAAAAGGGTGGTTTGATGTTCAAATACCCAATGCACAACTTTGATGTGGCACCTGTCGCACAAAGCACGCGCTATTATAGCTAGCCCCCCCCCCCCCCACACACACTTCGTGTTGGCGAGAGGGGAATCCTAGCTATGAACGCATGCCCCCAATAGCTAGGTATGACATCTCACCCTACTATAACAAAAAACCAAAAGGAGTACATCATGGTCAACCCCCCTTTTTTGCTTCCAGTCAAATGTGGGCCATGTGCGGACCCACAAATGTGTGCTTGTGGCGGGAGATGGGTGAGACCACATATGAACCACATCTATGGGTGGACCAATGTGTGTGTGTATGTGTGTAAAAACGGTGTGGTGTGATATTTTAAATACCCACGCAGGTTCAGCAAGTATGAAGTTGGCCCCTCCCCCAACACACACACACACACACTTTGTGTCGGTGGGAGGGGGCATCTCACCAAGACATATTGTAACACTGACCAAGAAGAATAACCACCTTGGGTGTATAACCTCTCTCGTTGTTGGGTCAATGTGATGGACGACATCCACAAGCGATCCCACAAATAGGCTAGCTTGTCGCCCATAACCATGCGAGGGAGTGCCTGAATACAACCACTATGTGCATGTGGCCCAAACATATGTATGGAAGTGTTATGTGGTGTTTGAATATAGCCAATGCACAACTTTGATGTGGCACCGTGCTTTTGGAACCAAAAAGTCCCCACACGGAGCGAGGGTTCACAATGCATATAGTATATAAATAGGGATTCATGTGTATGCATGCGCTCAAACTTAGCTTTGGAATCTCACCATGATCAACGTACGACTATACGGTAATGCAAACCAAGAGAATAAGAATCCACCCTGGCAACCTCTCTCGTTGTCGGTCAAAGTGATGGACATCCATGCCGACCCACAAATATATAGGTCGTCGATCATAACCAAGCGAGGTAGAGTGTCCAAAGACAACCACTTCATGCATATGTCCCAAACATATGTATGGACATGTGTGATGCATGCATATGTTTAAATACCAAATGCATAGCATTTTGATGTGGCGCATGCGTCGAAAATCGCACAGTCCCCACACAGAGCGAGGTTCATGACGCATTGTGTGCTCACCCCCGGGCCCCCCATTTTGATCCGGTGGGAGGGATTCATGCGTACACATGCTCTCAAAGTATATTATGTGATCTTACAGCATGACATGTACTGTATAAGATGAACCAAAATTTAATACCCTCCTAATTATAAGTCAAATTAACCTCTATCGTTGTCGGTCAAAGTGATTGACGACCAATTGGGCACACAGATGGATGAAGCATGCATGTCATCGATAACCGCATGAGTGAGTGCTAGAGGACAACCGCCATCGCTTGCATGTGGGCCAAACAAATGTAAGATGTGTGGTTGTGATGTTTGAATACCTAATATGCACAACTTTGACGTGGCACCTACCTCGGAAACCTTTAAGTCCCCACACGAAGCGAGGTTCATGACGCGCAGTATATGTTGGTCCCCATCCCCTCTTCGACGCATAATATATATATATATATATATACTCCTACTGTAACACAACATGAAAATAATCCTCCTTGTTTGTCGAATTTACCTCTCTTGTCGGGTCATATTAGATGGACGACGACCTCGCGGGCTCATGGAGGGAAGCGTCGCAGGTGAGTGAGTGACAACAATCATCTGCACGTGGCCCAAAGAGGTGTTGGTGATGTTTGAATACCCAATATGCACAACACTATTGTTGGATGGTCCAAACGTGACTGTATAATCAAAGACCCTTCGACGAAACTGTGTGCGATGCATTAATCACAAATGGTGGTGTAAGAAAACCGTCAAAAATGAGACGAACTGTTTGCGATGGCACGCACATCAAACATGATTTGGATCAGAGGTGCGTGTGTGATGCATGGCATACGGTTAATCCATACGGACTGTTTGCGATGATCCAGAACAACAGAAACGGACAGCCAGATGAGGTTGTGTGCGATATACGGCATACAGTTCACTCGGATGAACTGTCCATGATTAGGCAACACAACAAAAATGGTCAGCCAGATCAAGGTGTGTGCGATGGAGGGCATACAGTTCACTGGGCTGGACTGTTTGCGATGAGCCAAGACAACAGAAACAGTTCAAAAGAACAAGATGTGTGTGATACACGGCAAACAGGTCCGGGATCAGAAATGTGTGTGAAGAGCAATAATAACACAGATGATTGCTGTTAATAAGTCGTGAAATTTGCTCTATCTACAGAAGAGCAACATATATATAACTAAAATAAACATCCAGTTACATAAGTGACTATACATATCATTCGCACACACCTCAATAAACAATTGCATGCATTCTAAACTAGGAGAAATGATCATCTAGTCATCTACTTCTTGTGATGCTCTCGCCACTGCTCTGTGGCTCGATCTCTTGTCTGGGGTAGGACGAAGACACTTCCTCATGTCAACGATCCGCCTGTACATCTCGTAGCTTGTGTACGCGTCCTTGGCCGCATACTTGATGTGTTCTTCATCTAGTCTCTAATGCCAGGCACTGTGCCAGGCGTTCTTGCCTTCTTGCTCTCATCCGTCATATTCATGTAGTATGGGTCGATGATGGCCTAGGAGAGGTCAACCAGGGAGTTCTGTTTGTTCTTGGTGCTGCACCAGACCTTGTGGTGGTCACGGATGTTGACAAGATTCTTGCAGGTCAAGCCTAAAACATCGAGCGCTTCTAGATCGTTGGTGGTGTCCACCACATCGAAAATGTAGTCGGTGTTGTTGATAAACCTGGCGAAACGCTCGCAAGGCCTTCTGGCCAGGTGGTAGTGGCAGACGTGGATGTCATGTCACACGCACAACTGGGCAACAACAACCTTCTGATCTTGCTCGGCACGACTGCCGGTGAACAAGAGGTCAAAGCCGACCACTTGGTACTTGTCCTCACCAAGCAACTACTCCATAGTTTGGATGGAGCTCTCCACCGAGACTGACTCGTTCGTGTACACCACCGAGAGATCCTTCCCCCTCACGTGGGTGTCCACTATGTGATGCGTGGTGAACTACCCCCATTGTCGTCCACTACAAAAAAAGACACATCCGTGACATTTTGGGGCAAACAATTTTTTTCTATCATGCTTATGACACTTCTATGACGATAATTGCGATAAAACCCGGTATCATCATAGATGTGGCGGGCTCCTACTTCTATGAAAAAAATCATGACAGAAAATGGGCTTTTCATCCTGGGCGGGCCGGAGACATAGCTGCATGACATTCTTTGGGCCGTCCATGACGGAAAAAACCGTGGTAGAAGCGAGGGCGAGGAAAATATCGGGGGAGTTCCCGGTTGTGGTGGGTGGTCAGGGCCGAGCGATGCACATTTCTCTCGTACATGTACGCGCGTGTGCGAGGCATTGCCCTCTAACTGAATGAAAGCACAAGTGCTCCCTAGGTGGTTTTGATAATTGATGACAACATATCTCTTGTTGGACTAACATTTCTATCTAGCATGTTTCAGATAAGTTCAACAATGGAATGGCATGGACTAAAGGTTGTGGGAACTCCTTCAAGATGCTAAGGACAAAGGATTGGCTAAAGCTTCAAGCTCAAGACTCTTCATTTTACATTTTAGTGATCCAAGATCACATTGAGTCCATAGGAAAAGCCAATACTATCAAGGAGGGATGAGGTGTTGCTTAATGAGCCTCTTGCTTCATGTGCTTAATGATATGCTCCAAAATCCTCAGCTACTTTCCCACTTCCACATATGACCTAAACCCTAAGCCAAACTCGGTCCTACCGATTCTTCCTATCCGGCGCCACCGAGTTTCACTTGTCATAAGCCACTGCCAAACCCTAATCATTTCGGTCTCACCGATGGGATCTCGGTCTCACCGAGATGGGCTTGCAAACTCTCTGTTACCCATTGCAATATTCTCGGTCCCACCGAGATATGCAATCGGTTCCACCGAGTTTGCTTGGCCAAATCTCAGTTTCACTTATTACCCAAATCGGTCCCACCGAGTTTGAGTAATCGGTCAAACCGAGTTTTGGATTTACCCTAACCCTAGCACATCGGTCCCACCGAGTTGATCCAGTCGGTCCCATCGAAATCTCTAACGGTCACTAGGTTTACATTTTCGGTCCGACCGAGTTTATTGATTCGGTCCCACCGAGATTGGAAAATTGTGTAACGGTTGGATTTTGTGTGGAGGCTATATATACCCCTCCACCTCCTCTTCATTCGTGGAGAGAGCTATCAGAACGCATACACCATTCCAACTCATATGTTCTGAGAGAGAACCACCTACTCATGTGTTGAGACCAAGATATTCCATTCCTACCATATGAATCTTGATCTCTAGCCTTTCCCAAGTTGCTTTCCACTCAAATCTTCTTTCTACCAAATCCAATCCTATGAGAGAGAGTTGAGTGTTGGGGAGACTATCATTTGAAGTACAAGAGCAAGGAGTTCATTACCTACACACCATTTGTTACTTCTTGGAGAGTGGTGTCTCCTAGATTGGCTAGGTGTCACTTGGGAGCCTCCGACAAGATTGTGGAGTTGAACCAAGGAGTTTGTAAGGGCAAGGAGATCGCCTACTTCGTGAAGATCTACCGCTAGTGAGGCAAGTCCTGTGTGGGCGATGGCCATGGTGGGATAGACACGGTTGCTTCTTCGTGGACCCTTTGTGGGTGGTTGCTTCTTCGTGGACCCTTCGTGGGTGGAGCCCTATGTGGACTCGCGCAACCGTTACCCTTGGGTGGAGCCCTGTGTGGACTCGCGCAACCGTTACCCTTCGTGGGTTGAAGTCTCCATCAACGTGGATGTAGGATAGCACCACCTATCCGAACCACGGGAAAAACATCCGTGTCTCCAATTGCGTTTGATCTCTCCAAACCCTTCCCTTCACATTCTTGCAAGTTGCATGCTTTACATTCCGCTGCTCATATACTCTTTGCATGCTTGCTTGATATGTATTGTGTGTGTTGAAATTGTGCCTAAACTCCACTTAAACCGAAAAAGCTTAAAAAATTGCAACTTTAGCACTAAGTGTCTAATCACCCCCCCTCTAGACACATCTACTTCTTGATCCTACAAGTGGTATCAGAGCTTTGGTCTCCATTGCCATGGTTTAATCACCATTGGATGAAGATGGATGTGTCTACATTAGGGAGTCTTAGACATAGAGTGCCTATTCTTGATGGAGAGTATTTCCATGAGTGGAAAAATGAGATGCTTGTAATCTTCAATCAATATCATTTGAACAAGTATATTGCTAGCCCTTGTGCACCTCATATTGATCCTTTGCATCCTACCCTAGATGAAGATATTGACATGATTCGCAATCTTAGAACTATTGAGCTCATCATTAGAGGATTGCCCAAAAATTTGATTGCTAGTTTGCCTACTCACAGTTGTGCCTATACCATATGGAAATTTCTTGAGGAACGATTTGCCGATTATTCCTTGAAAACTTTGGATGAAATTCTCCATAAATCTATTGCCTTGAGTAAGATGAACTCTAGTGATCCTAGTTTTGGTAAATGTCTTTTTGAACTTGCCAATCTTAAGAATGCTAAAGGAGATGTTGGAATCATTAATGATATCATATTAAAAGCTATAAGAATTCATAAAAGTAACCACTTTTATCATTTATCTAATGAATTACCCTCTCTAGGAAATGATGAGTCACAAGATCATGATGAACATGAATATTATGACGATGATGATAGTGACTTCGATCTTGATGATGCAATGAGACATTTTGGTCTTATGGCAAATCTTCGGGGATATGAATCAGGAGGAAAGGAATGGGTTCTTGATAGTGGATGTACTGATCATATGACCGGAGATGAAGAGATGTTTCGTGAGCTTGCTAAAAATGACGGCCCTCGAAAATATGTCACCTTTGGTGATAATTCAAAGGGTAAAGTGGTTGGCCTTGGTAAGGTGGCCATCTCACATGATAGTTCCATTCAAAATGTCATGCTCGTTGAATCTCTCGGCTACAACTTACTTTCAGTATCTAGACTTGCTGATTTCGGTTTGAATGTCCTATTTACTGAGGTAGATTGCCAAGTATTTCGTCGAGACAATCATAAAATGGTCTTTACCGGTATGCGTAGAGGTGATATTTACATTGTCGATTTCTCTAAAAAGGCACAACCTAAAACTTGCTTTGTTGCTAAATCCTCAAAAGGTTGGTTGTGGCATAGACGACTAGGTCACGTTGGCATGAGAAACCTTGACAAGCTTATTAAAGGAAATCATATCCTTGGAGTTAACGATGTCATATTTGATAAGGATATACTTTGCAGTGCTTGTCAAGCAGGTAAACAGGTTGGAGGAAGACATCCCGTGAAGAACATCATGACCACAAGGAGGCCACTCAAGCTACTTCACATGGATCTTTTTGGTCCCAACGCCTACAAGAGTCTCGGTGGAAATTCTTTTGGTCTAGTTATAGTTGATGACTTTTCAAGATTTACGTGGGTGTTCTTTCTTAATGACAAGTCGCAGGTCCAGAAGATCTTCAGAAACTTCGCTATGAAGGCCCAAAATCAGTTTGATGTGAAGATTAAGAAGGTTCGGAGTGACAACGGAACGGAGTTCAAGAACGCAAATGTGGACACCTTTCTTGACGAAGAAGGGATTTCACACGAGTTCTCGGCTACATACAGACCTCAACAAAATGGAGTTGTTGAGAGGAAGAACTGGACGCTCATCGAAATGGCAAGAACGATGCTTGATGAATACAAGACGCCAAAGCACTTTTGGGCAGAAGCGGTTGAGACAGCTTGTCACGCAACAAATCGCTTATATCTTCACAAGCTACTCGGCAAGACGGCATACGAGCTTCTCACCGGTAACAAACCCCAAGTTGGATACTTTCGAGTATTCGGCTCAAAGTGCTACATTCTTGATAAGCATCGTCATTCAAAGTTTGCTCCTAAAACTCATGAAGGTTTTCTACTTGGTTATGGCTCAAACTCTCACACTTACCATGTCTACAACAATTTCACCCGAAAGGTTGAAGAGACGGTAGATGTGAAGTTTGATGAATCTAATGGCTCGCAAGTAGAGCAATTGCCAATTGATGTAGGAGACAAAGACTCTTCATAAGCAATTCAAGACTTGTCCATCGGCAAAATTCGTCCAACGGAGGTTAAGGAGAGTACTTCATCCGTCCAAGTGGAAGCTTCTACTTCACGACAAGGTGAACCAAGAATTGACACGGAAGCATCCACAAGTGGGACACACCAAGATGAAGAAAACGAGGAAGTACGTCAAGATGAACATCAACAACCTCCTTCTGCACCACGACAAGAGAACGACGACGTCAACAATGAAGAAGGCCAAGAAGAAGAACAAGATGAAGAAGATGTTCAACGAAGACCCAAGCAAAAGCTCTCACGAGTTCGAGCAAGAATTGCCAAAGATCATCCCGTCGAGCAAATCCTCAATGATATACAAACCGGGAGAATCACTCGCTCAAAAACTCGTTTAGCTAACTTTTGTGAAAACTATTCATTCATCTCTAGCATTGAACCAATGAAGGTTGAAGAAGCATTGGAAGATCCGGATTGGATAAACGCTATGCATGAAGAGCTACATAATTTTGAGAGAAACCAAGTTTGGACATTGGTTGAGAAGCCCGACAACAACCACAACATCATTGGTACCAAATGGGTGTTTCGCAACAAGCAAGATGAAGATGGACAAGTGGTTCGCAACAAAGCACGTCTCGTCGCCCAAGGGTACACACAAGTCGAAGGTATGGACTATGGTGAGACGTATGCTCCCGTTGCTAGACTTGAGTCCATTCGCATCTTACTTGCCTATGCTAATCACCATAATATCACCTTGTACCAAATGGACATTAAAAGTGCTTTTCTAAATGGAGAAATAGAGGAGGAAGTTTATGTCAAACAACCTCCCGGCTTTGTCAATCCTAAGAAACCAAATCATGTTTACAAACTTCACAAAGCTCTTTATGGTCTTAAACAAGCTCCTAGAGCATGGTATAAATGCTTGACCAAGTTCCTTACTACAAGTGGTTTTGAAATTAGTAAAATTGATTCTACTCTTTTTACTAAAAGGGTTAATGGAGAACTATTTGTATGCCAAATTTATGTTGATGATATCATATTTGGTTCAACTAACCCTCTCTTTAGTGAAAAGTTTGGAAAGCTAATGTCAGAGAAGTTTGAGATGTCTATGATGAGTGAACTCAAATTCTTTCTCGGGTTGAAAATCAAGCAAACTAAGGAAGGTACATTTGTCTCTCAAACAAAGTACACCAAGGACTTATTCAAGAAGTTCAATATGCAAGAATGCAAAGGTATGTCTACACCCATGCCTACTAGTGGACATAATGATTTGACCAAAGATGGTGAACCTGTTGATCAAAAGGTTTATCGCTCTATGATTGGTTCATTGTTATACCTATGTGCTTCACGTCCCGATATTATGCTAAGTGTGTGCATGTGTGCACGATATCAAGCTGCTCCTAAAGATTGTCATCTTAAGGCTGTGAAAAGGATAGTGAGATATTTAATCCATACACCAAATTTTGGCATTTGGTATCCTAAGAGGTCTTCTTTTGATCTTGTTGGCTATTCTGACTTGGATTATGCCAGAGACAAGGTTGATAGAAAGTCCACTTGGGGTACTTGTCAATTTCTTGGCAGATCTCTTGTGTCTTGGTCTTCCAAGAAACAAAACTCGGTATCCTTATCCACCGCCGAAGCGGAATACATTGCCGCTGGTTCATGTTGCGCTCAATTACTTTGGATGACCGAAACTCTTAAAGATTATGGGATTTATGTGAAACATGTTCCACTGCTTTGTGACAATGAAAGTGCTATCAAAATTGGTCATAATCCTGTACAACATTCTCGAACTAAGCATATTGAAGTTCGTCATCATTTCATTCGAGATCATGTTGCTAAGGGTGACATCAATCTTAAGCATGTTCGCACCGACAAGCAATTAGCGGATATATTTACTAAACCACTTGATGAGAAAGTGTTTTGCAGGTTGAGAGGAGAATTGAACATCATTGATGCTTCGAACTTGGAGTAGAAACTCCATTGGACACATGCAAGATATGAGCTTATGACTAATCCATGATATAACTCTTATGATAACTATCTTATGTCTTGGATATATTTGCACCTTGCATGTTGTCTAACCCATGTAGGTGCTTGGTTGAATCTAATTCCATGAGATTGCGACTCACTCATATCTTGAGCAATCTCTACATCACCAAGACTCTACACAATAGTGGTTGAAGACAGGGAAGCACAAAACCACTCAAACACATCCTATGACAAATTCTATGTTAAGCTTCATGATTGTCATTTTTGGATACACAAGTGCTCTTCCTTGCAAGAACTAACCCATGTAGGTAGATGAACTCAAACTCCAAGTGGTGCTCCCAACTCTTGATGAACTACATCAACCTTGAGCACCCACACAAGTTCAACTACATGAGCAAGAACCACACCACCACCCAAGGTATGTTATTCCATCTTAGAGAAGCTTTACTCCAAGACATGAGTCAAAGCAACTCAACAAGATGTGAATACATCAAGATTCTTAAACGAAAAATGGTAATCCCATTTTGAGCTTAAACGATGAGTATGACCTATGATCAAGTGTTCTCACTTGACTCCTAAGTCAATATACTCTAACATAGGTGACTATGTCACCGCCCAATTCTAGATGAAGTTCTCTTGTGTTCTTTTCTGAGTTATTGCATTTGTCCCTTGCATATTTGTTTCCTTCTTTTTCAAACAAAACAAAAACAAAAACTTCATCTAGAAACTTTCACTCTTTTCTTTTTTTTTGGTTCTTGTTCTGCATATTTCTGCATCAAATTCATTGCAAATCTTTGTGAGATCTTACTTGACTAGTGAGCTGAGGTGACAAGTGTTTTTCTCTGTGATGAACTCGGTTTCACCGAATTGCCATTTTCGATCCAACCGAATCCCTTCGGTACTACCAAAACATGCCACTCGGTGCCACCGATTTCGCAACAGGAAAAACAGTTTGCCACATATTCTATATTTCTTCTGATCCAGCTCCACTCAATGAATCTTGTCCTCTACAAGCATCACAGTTTTATTCCCTGCTTTGTACTGAATCTCAAGGACCAAACCTATTCGACGGATTCCAGGAAAAACCTTCTTGGAAATTGATGTCAAAGGGGGAGCGAGAGATCACATCAAAGCTTATCATCAGGGAGAGAGAGATCACATCAAAAGCTTATCACCTACAAAGGAGAAAGTACTAAGGGGGAGAGAATACTCAAGGATCCCATATATTAAGGGGGAGAAAGAAATCTCCAAGGGGGAGAGAATACTCAAGGATCCCAGATGCTTGATGTTCAAGAGGAGAGATGCCACATGTCTTTTTGGGGGAAAGACATGTTCATATGAACTCATTTGAATTAAGTTCTATTCATATCTTTCAGCTCTAATTTTCTGTTTCCTATCTTCTCCCAATATCCCATGTACGATTCAGGGGGATCAAGACACCTAAGGAAAAGAAATCAGTCAAATTCATTGCATATCTTTATTCTTGGGGACATGTTGAATTCAATGTGGTACCTTGTACTCACTCTCTACATGTCATCCCAGTCTTGGTATTCTTGTGGTTTCTTTTGTTTGCTCTGGCTAGTGGATGTACCTGTGTTATCTAACCTTGTTTGTGCAGGTCCATTCCATCCTAAGCCAACTCAAGACCACAAGGTAAGTATATGCATCAAAATCATGAGTATGAGGAGTTCTTGCTTATGTACATATTGTTTGCAAGAAGGACTCATGAGCATGAAGGTATTTTCCTTGATAATCTTTTGCTCTGATGCATATGGCCAAGATGCATGTAACACATTGCCTACTCTGTCATGGTTATGCTCTCACATGCCTCTATATTTCATATTTACATGAGTGCATACATGTAGGGGGAGCCTATGCTCGTTACATGTCCTTCCAAAGCTTTACTTGCTGTTCTTTATATCTTTATCTAAAGCTTTGATGTATGTTTCCATCAATTACCAAAAAGGGGGAGATTGAAAGCACAAGTGCTCCCTAGGTGGTTTTGATAATTGATGACAACATATCTCTTGTTGGACTAACATTTCTATCTAGCATGTTTCAGATAAGTTCAACAATGGAGTGGCATGGACTAAAGGTTGTGGGAACTCCTTCAAGATGCTAAGGACAAAGGATTGGCTAAAGCTTCAAGCTCAAGACTCTTCATTTTACATTTTAGTGATCCAAGATCACATTGAGTCCATAGGCAAAGCCAATACTATCAAGGAGGGATGAGGTGTTGCTTAATGAGCCTCTTGCTTCATGTGCTTAATGATATGCTCCAAAATCCTCAGCTACTTTCCCACTTCCACATATGACCTAAACCCTAAGCCAAACTCGGTCCTACCGATTCTTCCTATCTGGTGCCACCGAGTTTCACTTGTCATAAGACACTGCCAAACCCTAATCATTTCGGTCTCACCGATGGGATCTCGGTCTCACCGAGATGGGCTTGCAAACTCTCTGTTACCCATTGCAATATTCTCGGTCCCACCGAGATATGCAATCGGTTCCATCGAGTTTGCTTGGCCAAATCTCAGTTTCACTTATTACCCAAATCGGTCCCACCGAGTTTGAGTAATCGGTCAAACCGAGTTTTGGATTTACCCTAACCCTAGCACATCGGTCCCACCGAGTTGATCCAGTCGGTCCCACCGAAATCTCTAACGGTCACTAGGTTTACATTTTTGGTCCGACCGAGTTTATGATTCGGTCCCACCGAGATTGGAAAACTGTGTAACGGTTGGATCTTGTGTGGAGGCTATATATACCCCTCCACCTCCTCTTCATTCGTGGAGAGAGCTATCAGAACGCATACACCATTCCTACCATATGTTCTGAGAGAGAACCACCTACTCATGTGTTGAGACCAAGATATTCCATTCCTACCATATGAATCTTGATCTCTAGCCTTTCCCAAGTTGCTTTCCACTCAAATCTTCTTTCTACCAAATCCAATCCTATGAGAGAGAGTTGAGTGTTGGGGAGACTATCATTTGAAGCACAAGAGCAAGGAGTTCATTACCTACACACCATTTGTTACTTCTTGGAGAGTGGTGTCTCCTAGATTCGCTAGGTGTCACTTGGGAGCCTCCGACAAGATTGTGGAATTGAACCAAGGAGTTTGTAAGGGCAAGGAGATCGCCTACTTCGTGAAGATCTACCGCTAGTGAGGCAAGTCCTGTGTGGGCGATGGCCATGGTGGGATAGACAAGGTTGCTTCTTCGTGGACCCTTTGTGGGTGGTTGCTTCTTCGTGGACCCTTCGTGGGTGGAGCCCTGTGTGGACTCGCGCAACCGTTACCCTTGGGTGGAGCCCTGTGTGGACTCGCGCAACCGTTACCCTTCGTGGGTTGAAGTCTCCATCAACGTGGATGTAGGATAGCACCACCTATCCGAACCACAGGAAAAACATCCGTGTCTCCAATTGCGTTTGATCTCTCCAAACCCTTCCCTTTACATTCTTGCAAGTTGCATGCTTTACATTCCGCTGCTCATATACTCTTTGCATGCTTGCTTGATATGTATTGTGTGTGTTGAAATTGTGCCTAAACTCCACTTAAACCGAAAAAGCTTAAAAAATTGCAACTTTAGCACTAAGTGTCTAATCACCCCCCCTCTAGACACATCTACTTCTAGATCCTACACTGAACTCGAGTGAGGCGTTGGGCTCTAACTGAACCCAAGCGATTGCACTGTAGGCTACGCATTACTGAACCCGAGCGATCGATCGATCCCTTGCTGTTAACTGAACCCGAGTGATTCCTTCGCTACTGCTGCTAACTAAAGCCGGTCGATGCAGCCTCTTGATGAACAATGAGCGTTGTTAGGGGTTTGGATGAACAGTTACCGGTGGGGGGTTGGATGAATAGGACCCCGTGGTAGTAGAGGCCGTTGCCGCTGGATGAACAGGACCCCGATCGATCGAGCTGGTGGATGAACAGGACCCCATGGAGGGGTGGATGAACAGGGCCCCGTGGAGGGCTGGATGAACAGGACGACCCCATGGAGGGCTGGTTGAACAGTAGCCGGTGGAGGGCTGGATGAACAGTAGCCCGTGGAGGGGTAGTTGAACAGGACCCCGTGGAGAGGGCTGGTTGAACAGTAGCCGATGGAGGAGCGCGCGGTGGAGGTTGGATGAACATGAGCCCGTAGATGAACAGTCGCAGGTGGAGGCTAGAGGAGGTCGACGGTGGATGAACATGTAACATCCCAAATTTTTAATTTGGAATGTTATACATAGATCATTCATGCATATCATATTTTATTGCATATTCGTTTGGCTAGATCCGAGAAATTCTATGCAACTCAAGGACCCACGGAGAGATTTGGGAATTTCGTTATTTTCATATTTGAGTTTTCTCAAATTTTGAAAAAAAGAGGATCATTTGAGTTTAATTATTTTATCTTCAAATATTTCTTTTATAAAAATAAAAGAGAGAGGATAAAATGACTTCCTTAAAATAAAGAAATATTGGAGATTTAATATTAAAATCGAATAAGATTTTGATTCGGAGTTTTATCGCTATTTTATTTGAATTAGGAAAAAATGCGTTTTTAAAAATTGCATTTTAGGCTGAAATAAATGTTCACCTTATCCGGCCTATTTTTAGAGGACGGGAAAATTTTATTTCGGGATTTTTGGAGTCCGTTTAGTATTTCTTTTCTTTCTTTTTCTGCACGTCGGAATATTTTTTTGTTTTTTTAAAAGGAAACCGACCTACGGGCCGTATCCGGCCCGGACTCCTCCCAACCCTCTTTATAAGCCGCGCCGCCGAGCCCACCGCAGCCCACCGCAGCCCAACCAGCCCCCCCGCCGCCGCCGCCCAAACCCGAACCCTAGCGCCGCCGCCGCGCCACCCGCTGCCGCCGACGCCGCCGTGCCGCGCCGCCCGCCGCCGCCGCCCCGCCACCCGATACCGCCGCCGCCCGTCGCCGCCGACCACCGCCGCCGGAGCCGCCGCGCCGCCGCCTGCTGGAGTTCGAGGTAGCCGCCGGTTTTTTCTAAAACCGATCGGTTTTATTTCATAACCCTAGTTTCGATTTTTTATTATTAATAATAGATCGGTTCGCCGGTTTTTCTTAGTTTAGTTATTTAGCGTATGTTCGTCCGTACGCTCGTTTTAACGAACGGTATTTCGTCCGTTAGTTGTAGACAACGAACGTTCGTTCGTTAGCCTGTTCGTCAGTTTTTTCTTTTTCTCGGATATTTCACGATTATTTTCGATCGCGATTTCTGATCCGATTTTCGTTTTAGTTTATTTTTTCGCTCGTTTATTGGAATCAGGCGATTCAAGCGCCTAGATCTTCGTCTCAAAGCCCTCTTTCCGTTTAACCAACTTGAACAAGATTTTGGTATTGTAAAATTTGACTTTAGTCCAGATTAGTAATCGGATCTTGTTTCTTTCTTAGTTTGAGTTTCGTTGCTCCGTTTGATTTGATTCTTTTTGCAAACCAGAGTTCTTAAGTTGCACTTTCTGGTTAGATCTTCTTATTCGTGTTTTACCCGTGCTTCTTTTCTTGATTGCTTATGTATGCTATTGGTTGTTTGCGACAGAACAACCGGAGTGCGAAGCGTGCTACTATGAGTCTCTAGGTTTTGCGGATCATCAGCAAGGCAATTAACACTTTGATCATACCCCTTTAACACCCAGTTTTTATGCATTAGTTCCAATCCTCAAACATTGCATGATTATGTTGTGATATAACATGTGGGTTTGGGAAGTAGTTGATGAGGTAGAACCTATTGCCCTGTTATTATCAAACCTTTGGGAGTTACTTCTACGTATTGCTTATATTGCTATGCTATGCTCATAGACGTGGTTTGGGTGAGTGAATCCATGACAGATGTGAGATTGTTAATTAATGGTTCAACATAAGGTGGCAACTTTAATACACATCTGGGTGGATTGCTTGTCGGGCACCTGGAGAATCCAGTGTTGTCCTAGGATATCCCGGAGGACCCGTGTGATAATCCTAAGGTCCGCCACCCAGGATCCAAGGAAACTGAGATATTTCATGCTAGAAACTTCCGTCTGCAGCCACAAGCCATTATGGGCTCTGGCATAGTTAAGTAAGTTGCGTGAAGCTCTTGAAGAGGTAGACTAGCAGATGTAGTGGGTTGTAGGTGGTACGGTCTATCCAGAGTGGAGAGTTAATGCTTCTGAAAGACTGTGTCTCGGTCATCCGTTTCTCAAACACCATGTAGTGCGAGAAATCCAACGCAGGAGATCGAGTCTTGTGGGGAAAAGTGCGCAAACCTCTGCAGAGTGTATAAACTAATCATGGTTAGCCGTGTCCCCGGTTATGGACATTCTGAGTATTTGGTATTTGGATTATCATATGTATCTCATCACTCAAATTTAATATTGTTGGGTTGATAATTAATTTTAATTGGGATTGATTTGGACGAACCTTCTCAATGATGTTTCAACTACCATGATAGTTAAATAAAATCTATTCCTTTGTTGTAGGAAAAAATTGGCTTTTCGCAAAACTATAACCATAGAGCTTTTCCACCAGCCAAATATGCATGTAGTGATAGCATTATTCAGTTCTTGCTCTACTGTATTATATTGCAAGGATATTCCATGTGTTGACCCGTTTTCGGGTTGCAATGTATTATGTTGCAGACTTTTTAGACGAGGAGTAAGGTTCGTTAGGTCGTTGTCGTGCAGCTTAGCTATGCCGTTGGAGTTGATGGACTCACTTTATCTTCCAAGCCTTCCGCTGTTATCGTATTAGATGGCCTTAAGCCATGTTTATTATAATAAGTTCTCTTTTGAGACATTCGATGTAATAAGTGTGTGATTGCTACTCTGTTAGAAATCCTTCGAGTACTCTGTGTGTCAGCATTACCGATCCAGGGATGACACTGAAGCACAGAGACTTGACCGTTTGAGGTCGGGTCGCTACAAGATGGTATCAGAGCACACGCTGAGTGTAGGACACGACCACTAAGCTAAAGCCCTAGATCACTACTCTCTTCTCATTTCTGACTCCTCTCCATTTTCTGTTGTTTAGGATGGCGGACGCAAGGAACAAGTTTGCACAACCGGATAAAGAAGCACCTTTTGGACGACACTTGAAGGAAGTCACTAAGTACCTGAACATTGGAATACCAAGCTTCACCGGGACTTACAACGCCACTTTACCAGAAGAGGAGTGATGGAGATTCAAGTTCAAGTTCTAGGAAGGACATTCGCGCCAGTCACTAAGCCCATAGAGTTTTCCTTTGATGCACCAACCTGGAGTCTAGGAAAGAGTATGGGGGCTCACATCACCATGGGACGCATTGGAGAAGTTTACCATAAGGAGCTTAAGGACACAATCTACCAGATTTGTGGGCGTCGAGATGAGCAATGGGAGATGATCAGCACTAGGAAGGATAGATCAATCGCAGCTTTCATCCAGGGGTTAAACCAGCACATTCGTCGCTAGGAGAACCAGATGTGCGCAGGCATGATAGATCTGAAGAAGGCGATGATTATGAAGGAAGAACTCAAGGCTACTCGCGAAGATTATGAAGAGGAAATCGTCGTATTAGTGGAGAAGAATGACGGTCTGGAAAGGAAGCTAGGAGTCTTCATGGGAGACCCTGCGCCAGGAGGAGAAGACGTTGAACCCAAGGAGATTCGTTCTGAGGACTACATCATCATCGACGACACCGACTTGGACCCCGACGATAGCGATGATGACTATGAAGACGAAGCTGGAGCAGACATCATGGCGTCTTCGACCGATCAATATTTCTAGTAGACCACCACATCAGTAGTAGTATTCCACCATGTATATAGTATGGTCCGAGCACTTTTGTAACAATAGTTAGATCGATTGTATGCCCTTGTTTGATTGATTGAGTGATATGATTGTGTTTGTCTCATGTGCATATGGGTAGTGTTTCTCTCACTAGACCTCATTCTATTCTATTCTCTTCCCTCTAAACCCTCAGATGCCTCCGAGACGTGACCCTGAATTTACCTTCCCACCGGAGCTCACTCAGTTGATCCAACAACAGAATACACTGATGCAATTGTTAGTTCAGAACCAAGGCAACAACAACAACAACCCACCGCCACCACCACCAGTTGACAACTTAGCCCGCTTTCTGAGGTTGCAGCCGCCGGTGTTTTCCAGTAGCACCGAGTCGATAGTGGCAGATGATTGGCTCCGCGGGATTGGAAGGGATTTAACCACTGCAGGATGTACATATGCTGAGAAGGTGCGTTTTGCCGTGCATCAGTTAGATGAACCAGCAGCCTCATGGTGGGAGAATTACACTGTCACCTACCCTATAGCCACTGTTACATGGGATCAGTTTCAGCAAGCATTCCGCACCGCCCATTCTCAACGGGAGCGATGAGCATGAAGAAGCGTGAGTTTCGCAACTTGCGCCAAGGGAACCGTACTGTGGGGCAGTACGTGGATGAATTTAGTAAGCTGTCTCGTTATGCCCCTGACGATGTGGCCATAGATGACGCGAAGCAGGAGAAGTTTATGGAAGGGCTGAATGATGAGATGAGCATGCAATTGATGGTGGCAACATTTAACAACTACCAGGAGTTGGTAGACAAGGCTCTTATGATTGAAGGGAAGTAGCAGCAAATTGAGAGCCGCAAAAGGAAGTATGGACAAGGAAGGTACAACTCAGGAGCTCAGCAGAAGCCTCGTCTAACCCCGAACTCGGGAGGACTTGTTCATAACCATGGAGGTCATAACCACAATGGAGGAAGTTCGCATAACCACAATGGTTCCAAGAATGGGACTGGGAACGGAACAAGCAACAATCAGAACCGCTCCAATCTAGCCACACCCGCCAAGAGAGACCTAAGTCACATTACTTGCTTCAAGTGCGGGAAGAATGGACACTATTCCACGGAGTGCCCTGAAGCAAAGAATGGAAACGGTAATGGGAGCGCTGGGAAGAAGCCCAATCCATTCAACAAAGGACAAGTGAACCACGTTAACGTGGAGGAGGTTGAAGGGCCGCCAGACGCAGTTATCGGTAAGTTTTTGGTTAAGACTTTTACCGCCCTTGTTCTTTTTGATACTCGTGCATCACATTCATACATATCAAGGGGATTCATGGGTACGTTTAAACTACCAACCCAAGCCCTTAGGACCCCTCTGTTAGTAAGTTCACCTGGAGCAGAGTATATGGCTAGCCGATGGTGCGACCGGATATCCTTAACCATTGGTAGCCATGTTTTCCCGTCAGACCTAATAATTTTGGAGTCACAAGGATTGGATGTGATATTTGGCATGGACTGGATGTCAAAGTATGGAGGAAGCATTGACTGTGCTAGTAAGTCGATTTATCTCACCACCCCGGAGCGAAAAAAGATCAAGTATTTATCTAGGCATGCGCCTAGAAGGAGCCAAGTAAATACCCTCACGGGAGTTGTTCAGGAGGAAGTGCCTGTAGTGAAGGATTACCGAGATGTTTTTCCAGAGGAGTTACCAGGCATGCCACCGGATCGAGACATCGAGTTTTTCATAGAGCTATTGCCAGGTACAGGGCCGATATCAAAGAGACCCTACCGGATGCCCGCAAATGATTTGGAGGAGATTAAGAAGCAGATCAAGAAGTTGTTGGAGAAAGGTTACATCCGACGGAGCTCATCGCCATGGGGAGCCCCAGTGCTTTTGGTTGGGAAGAAGGATAAGTCTCTAAGGATGGTTGTTGATTATCGTGCGTTGAATAAGGTGACGATCAAGAACAAATACCCACTGTCGATGATCAATGATTTGCTTAACCACTTGCAAGCATATAAGGTGTTTTCTAAGATCGATCGCGATCAGGATATCACTAGCTGAAGATCCGGGAGCCGGATATACCTAAAACCACATTTACCACAAGATACGGGTTATATGAGTATACAGTCATGTCATTTGGACTAACTAACGCCCCTGCATATTTCATGAGGATGATGAACAAGGTGTTCATGGAATATTTGGATAAGTTTGTTGTGGTGTTCATTGATGATATAATGGTATACTCGAAGAATGAAGAGGAGCACAAGGAGCATTTGCGTTTAGTTCTCGAGAAACTCAGGGAACATCAGTTGTATGCCAAGTTCAGCAAATGTGAGTTTTGGTTGAAGGAAGTTGGATTCCTTGGACATGTTATATCAGGAGAAGGTATAGCAGTAGACCCCACCAAGGTTCAGTCAGTCACTGAATGGTTGGCACCCACTTTAGTTAGCGAGATCTGCAGTTTTCTTGGACTCGCAGGATACTATCGGAGATTCATTGAGAATTTTTCCAAGATTGTGAAACGAATGACGGAGTTATTGAAGAAGGATACCAAATTTAGATGGATGGAAGAGTGTGAGGCGAGTTTTCAGGAGTAAAAGAAACGTCTGACTACAGCCCCAGTGCTGATTCTGCCGGATATACGCAAGGATTTCCAAGTGTATTGTGATGCGTCTCGCTTAGGACTTGGAGGAGTACTGATGCAGGATGGAAGAGTTGTTTCGTATGCCCCGCGACAACTGAAACCACATGAGTTAAATTATGCCACACATGATTTGGAGTTGGCTGCCGTAGTGCATGCGTTGAAGACTTGGAGACATTACCTTATTGGAAACCGTTGTGATGTGTACACGGATCAAATGAGTTTGGAGTACATTTTCACACAGAAGGAGCTGAACCTTAGGCAGAGGAGATGGTTGGAGCTTATAAAGGATTATGACATGAAGCTTCACTATCTTCCAGGCAAGGCCAATGTCGTAGCAGACGCTTTGAGCCGGAAGAGTTATGCTAACACCCTCGTAAGCATAGGATTGCCAAAGGAGTTAGCAGAGGATCTCAGGGAACTTCGATTGGAGATTGTCCCTAGAGGTTTTGTTGCAACAATGGAAGTTCAGTCTACATTGTTAGGAAAGATTCGAGAAGCTCAGAAGGATGACAAAGAGATTGCTGAGATAAAAGAGAGAATAAGCAAAGGAAAGGCCAAAGGTTTTCGTGAGGATGAACACGACACCTTGTGGTTTGAGGACCGTGTTTATGTGCCCAATAACACAGAGATTAGGAAGTTAATACTTCAGGAGGCTCATGACTCACCATACTCGATACACCCCGGAAACACCAAGATGTATTTGGATTTAAAGGAGCGTTTCTGGTGGACTAGTATGAAGAAGGATATTGCCGAGTATGTAGCCGTATGTGATGTATGTCAGAGAGTGAAGGCAGAACATCAAAAGCCAGCAGGATTGTTACAACCTATGCCGATACCCGAATTAAACTGGGATAAGCTTGGCGTGGATTTCATCACTAGATTGCCCAGGACCAAATCAGGATATGATTCTATATGGGTAGTAGTTGATCGCTTGACCAAAGTGGCTCACTTTATCCCAGTGAAAACCACCTATACAAGTGCGAAGTTGGCCAAGATATACATGACCAGGATCGTATGTTTGCATGGAGTTCCGAGGACCATTGTATCAGATAGAGGAACCCAGTTTACCTCAAAGTTTTGGAATCAGTTGCATGAAACTTTGGGAACCATACTAGAGTTCAGTACCGCTTTTCACCCGCAAACAGATGACAGACCAAGAGAGTCAACCAGATTCTGGAGGATATGTTGAGAGTTTGTGCACTAGATTATGGATCTAGTTGGGATGACAACCTGCCCTACGTGGAGTTCTCATACAACAACAGTTACTAGGCCAGTTTGAAGATGGCACCATTCGAAGCCCTGTATGGAAGAAGGTGCAGGATGCCGTTGATGTGGGATGAATTTGGAGACCGCCAGTTGTTTGGACCAGATTGGATTAAGGAATCAGAAGAGAAAGTTAAACTGATTCGAGATAGACTGAAGGTAGCTCAGTCCCAATAGAAGAGTTATGCAGACTCAAAATGCAAGGAGGTAGTCTATGAAATCGGAGACAGAGCATATCTGCGAGTTTCACCCCTGCGAGGTGTTAAACGTTTTTGAGTTAAGGGAAAGTTAGCCATGAGGTTTGTAGGACCATACCGTGTTTTGGAACACATGGGAGAAGTTGCCTACAAGTTGGAGTTACCAGAAGGATTGTCAGGCGTTCACGATGTGTTTCATGTTTCACAGTTGAAGAAGTGTCATGCTGAGATGGCCGATATACCACTGAGAGATATAGTGCCCTTGGAAGCGATTCAGTTGGACAGTGATCTGACCTATGAGGAGAAGCCAGTCAGGATTCTTGAATTTGCTAGCTGGGTTACTCGCAGGAAGGTTATCAAGTTTTGCAAAGTTTAGTGGAGCCACCATACCGAGGATGAAGCCACCTGGGAACGAGAGGATGATCTTCGCAATGACCACCCACACCTATTTTCTAGCCAACCCGAATCTCGAGGGCGAGATTCATCTTAAGGGGGGTAGGTTTGTAACATCTTAAATTTTCAATTTGGAATGTTATACATAGATCATTCATGCATATCATATTTTATTGCATATTCGTTTGGCTAGATCCTAGAAATTCTACGCAACTCAAGGACCCACGGAGAGAGTTGGGAATTTCGTTATTTTCATATTTGAGTTTTCTCAAATTTTGAAAAAATAGGATCATTTGATTTTAATTATTTTATCTTCAAATATTTCTTTTATAAAAATAAAAGAGAGAGGATAAAATGACTTCCTCAAAATAAGGAAATATTGGAGATTTAATAATAAAATCGAATAAGATTTTGAATCAGAGTTTTATCGCTATTTTATTTGAATTAGGAAAAAAAAGTGTTTTTCAAAATTGCATTTTAGGCCCAAATAAATGTTCACCTTGTTCGTCCTATTTTTATAGGACGAGGAAAATTTATTTCGAGATTTTTAGAGTCCGTTTAGTATTTCTTTTCTTTCTTTTTCTGCACATTGGAATATTTAAAAAAAGGAAACCGACCTACGGGTCGTATCCGCCCCGGCCTCCTCCCAGCCCCTCTTTATAAGCCGCGCCGCCGAGCCCACCGCAGCCCAACCAGCCCCGCCGCCACCCAAACCCTAACCCTAGCGCTGCCGCCGCCGCCGACGCCGCCGTGCCGCGCCGCCCGCTGCCGCCCCACGCCGCCGTGCCGCGCCGCCCGTCGCCACCGCCGCCCGCTACCGCCGCCTCCCGTCGCCGCCGACCACCGCTGCCCGCCAGAGTTCGAGGTAGCCACCGGTTTTTTTAAACCGATCGGTTTTATTTCGTAAACCCTAGTTTTGGTTTTTTTATTATTAATAGATCGGTTCGCCAATTCATCTCAGTTTAGTTATTTAGCGGACGTTCGTCCGTACGCTCGTTTTAACAAATGGTTTTTTTGTTCATTAGTCACAGACAACGAACGTTTGTTCGTTACCCTGCTCGTCAGTTTTTTCTTTTTCTCGGATTTTTCGCGATTATTTTTTATCACGATTTCTGATCTGATTTTCGTTTTAGTTTATCTTTTCGCTCGTTTGTCAGAATCAAGCGATTCAAGCGTCTAGATCTTCGTCTCAAAGCCCTCTTTCCGTTTAACCAACTTGAACAAGATTTTGGTATGGTAAAATTTGACTTTAGTCTAGATTAGTAATCGGATCTTGTTTCTTTCACAATTTGAGTTTCGTTGCTCCATTTGATTTGATTCCTTTTGCAAACCGGAGTTCCTATGTTGAACTTTCTTGTTAGATCTTCTTATTCGTGTTTTACCCGTGCTTCTTTGCTTGATTGCTTATGTATGCTATTGCTTGTTTGCGATAGAACACCCGGAGTGCAAAGCGTGCAACTATGAGTCTCTAGGTTTTGCGGATCATCAGCAAGTGTAACACCCCGGATGTAATTTACCTTATATGTATCCCAACTCTTGCCGTTTCCGGCCTAAGTTATTTTATTTTCCTCAGTGTCGGGTTTTTTTTCTCTGTGTGTTGTTGCCTTTGTCATGCATCTCATATCATGTTATCATGTGCATTGCATTTGCATACGTGTTCGTCTCATGCATCCAAGCATTTTCCCCGTTGTCCGTTTTGCATTCCGGCGCTCCTATCTTCTCCGGTGGTCCTTTCTACCTCTTTTCGTGTGTGGGGGTTAAACATTTCCGGATTGGACTGAGACTTGCCAAGCGGCCTTGGTTTACTACCGGTAGACCGCCTGTCAAGTTTCGTGCCATTTGGACTTCGTTTGACACTCCAACGGTTAACCGAGGGACCGAGAAGGCCTCGTGAGTGTTGCAGCCCAACACCCTTCCATTTTGGCCCAAAACCCACCAAAAACCCTTCTATCATCTAGAGCATCCGATCACGATCGCATGGCTGAAAACCGCACCTCATTCTGAGCTTCCTAGCTCCTCCTACCTATAAAATGGTCTCTTCCCCGAAAATCCCGGGTCTCCAACCACCCTAACCCTAATTTTTCGTCTCCTCCGCCGCCGGACGTGTCCGCTCTCGCCGGACACGCCCCGTGCCGCCGCGCCCGGCCAACCGGGGGCCGCCATGTGTCCCGCCGGGGCTCCCTGCCGCGCTGGCCCGCCCGGCCCAGGGAGGGCCCCCGAGAGCCCGCGTCTGCCGCCGCCCTCCATCCGCTCCGCGCCGCCCGAGTGCCCCGCCGCGTCGCCGCTCGACCCCGCCGCCGGCGAGCTCCCCGCGGCGAGCCTCCTCGCCGCCCCGCTGACGCCGTGCTCCGCCCGCGCGCCGCCGCCTCCTCCCGCGCCGGTCGCCGCGCGCCACCACGCCGGCCACCTCGACCACAACTTCGGCCGGCGAGTACCCCGGCCACCTCTCCCTCCGAACTCCGGCGACGCCAGCCCGCTCCGGCGAACAGGGATCCGGCGAGCTCAAGGTCAACCTCGGGATCCGCGCCACCGATCTGGATCTCAGATCCAAAAAACCCTAGCGGTTGACCTCTTTCCCCTCTCCCCTTATTTTTTTTGCAATCTTCATCATGTCGTAACTCCGCATTCGTAGCTCCGATTTGTGCGTGTAGCATATCAAATGTTCGTCTCGACGAGTACATCATTTCATCTCCTTGCATCCTTTTCATTTGAGCTCATCTTGATGCCCAAAATGCTGTTGGAAGAGGGCTATGTGATGAATTTGTCAGATCTGTTTCATCAAATAGCTATTTGTCATTTTGGCCATGATTAATGTGTGCATGATATGATCCAGAGCTCTACATGTGCTTTGTTATATGCCATGCCATATTTGCAGAGGTGCTTGCCATGTATTTTTGTGATATGTGTGGTGACTAGCACAAGCTTGCAAAGTAGCGTAATCGGTAATGCTGATTTCAGGGACATAGAATTTCATTAAGTCCTTGTTCTATTTTTGTCGTTATGCCATATTTTCATGTTGTTTTCTAGTGATCCGTACCTCTTTTGAGGATGATCAGTAAAGATGATTTGTTAAAATTGTGGTGCTCTATCCATCCATGTCTTTGTTTACATTTATGGAGCACCCTAGCTTGCGTCAATCGAGCTCTACTTTTGCTATATCGTGAATCCTGGCAGATCGTTGACATGTTTAGCGATTTTGCCGAGGTTGTTGCTATTGATCTGTGCATGCTATGTCATTGTTCTTGCCATGTCTTCTTGATGGGTGTATGCTTAGTTTGTCATGCCATGTTCTGTAGTGAGTGCATCGAGCTCGTGAACATGCCTACTCGTTAACTGTTTTGCATGCTCTAGTTTTTCACTAAGTCTGAGATTTGTTTATGTTTTTTGCCATGTTCACATGCTTGCAGTTGTATTTTCGGATCCCTTTTGGCTCAAGGTCACTAAGGGACTTTTGTTAAGTGCTTTGAGTAGCTTCATGCCATGCCTTGCTTTGCCATGTTAAGTTCCTGTAGCATGTAGTTTTCATGCTCCAAAGTGTGCTTCCTGATGATAAATTCCAGACTTGTGTTAATTTCACTAAGTCTGAAACCTGTTATCATTTGCACTTTTCCCATGCTTGTTTGAACCTGTTAATGGACTAATTAGCCGTAGCTCAGTGTTCATCTTTTGTCAAGCATCAAGAGTGGATCCCTACCATGTATTTTCTTCTATATTTGAGTGTTTTAGAATATTTACGTTCATACAATTAGTTGGTCACTTGCTGATTAGCTCAGACCGGTGCCATATTTGTTTTGCTTGCCATTTCCAAACCGTGTATCCGATTCCGGTGATCTTTATATCGATTTCAACCTAAATCACCTCACCTTTCCTTTGGAACTCTTGGATTTCCATGTTGAGTCCAGGTTCAATCATTCCTTGTCAAATCTTGCATATGCATCGCATACCGCATCCCGCATATCATACCATGTTTGCATCATGTTGTTTGAGCATTGCACGTGGTTGATTGTGTTCCGTTTGCTTGTTGTTCTTGTTTGGGTAGAGCCGGGAGACGAGTTTGCGAACGAGGATCCCGTTGAGTTCGCTTACGAGGATCAAGTCAACTTTGACAACTTTGCAGGCAAGATGATCATACCCTCGAAATCACTTCTATCTTTGCTTGCTAGATGCTCGCTCTTTTGCTATGCCTATGCTACGATGCCTACCACTTACTTATCATGCCTCCCAAATTGCCATGTCAAACCTCTAACCCACCATCTCCAGCAAACCGTTGATTGGCTATGTTGCCGTTTGCTCAGCCCCTCTTATAGTGTTGCTAGTTACAGGTGAAGATTGGAGATCGTTCCTTGTTGGAACTTTGTTTATTGTTGGGATATCACCTTATTATCTTGTTATCTTAATGCACCTATATACTTGGTAAAGGGTGGAAGGCTCGGCCTTTTGCCTAGTGTTTTGTTCCACTCTTGCCGCCCTAGTTTCCGTCATATCGGTGTTATGTTCCTAGATTTTGCGTCCCTTACGCGGTTGGGTTATAATGGGAACCCCTTGACAGTTCGCCTTGAATAAAACTCCTCCAGCAATGCCCAACCTTGGTTTTACCATTTTCCACCTAGCCTCTTTTTCCCTTGGGTTTCCGGAGCCCAAGGGTCATCTTTATTTAAACCCCCCTGGGCTAGTGCTCCTCTGAGTGTTGGTCCGACCGAGTAGACTGCGGGGCCACCTCGGGGCAACTTGAGGGTTGGTTTTAGTCGTAGGATGTCTCATCTGAGTGTGCCCTGAGAACGAGATATGTGCAGCTCCTATCGGGTTTTGTCGGCACATTCGGGTGGTGTTGCTGGATTTGTTTTACCATTGTCGAGGATGTCTTGTAACCGGGATTCCTAGTCTGATCGGGTCTTCCCGCTAGAAGGAATATCCTTCGTTGACCGTGAGAGCTTGTGATGGGCTAAGTTGGGACTCCCCTGCAGGGATTTGAACTTTCGAAAGCCGTGCCCGCGGTTATGGGCAGATGGGAATTTGTTAATGTCCAGTTGTAGAAAACATGAAACTTAACTTAATTAAAATGAATCAACCGCGTGTGTAACCGTGATGGTCTCTTCTCGGCGGAGTTCGGGAAGTGAACACGGTGTTGGAGTAATGCTTGACGTAGGTTGTTCTAGGATCACTTCTTGATCATAGTTGTTCGACCGTGCTTTTGCCTTCTCTTCTCGCTCTCTTTTGCGAGCAGGTTAGCCACCACATATGCTAGTCGCTTGCTGCAGCTCCACATCATACCTTGCCTTTCCTATAAGCTTAAATAGTCTTGATCGCGAGGGTGCGAGATTGCTGAGTCCCCGTGACTCACAATTTACTTCCAAACCAGATGCATGGACCGATGATACCGTTCCAGACGATGCGCTTGAGTTCAAGTGGGAGTTCGATGAAGACTCTCGCTGTTACTATGTGTCTTTCCCAGATGATCAGTACTGGTGCCCAGTTGGGGCGATCGGGGACCGTGTCGCATGTGGGGGTTGATCTTTTATTTTGGTACCGTAGTCGGACCATGAGTGTATTGGATGATGTAATGTTATTCATGTATTTGTGTGATGTGGCGAGTGTAAGCCAACTATGTACCGTTTCCCCTTTTATCAATTTACATGGGTTGTTGTGAAGATTACCTTACTTGCGACATTGCTTTCAATGCGGTTATGCCTCTAAGTCGTGCTTCGACACGTAGGAGATATAGCCGCATCGCGGGTGTTACAAGTTGGTAATTAGAGCCTTCCCCGACCTTAGGATCCCCCTGCTTGATCGAATCGTTGGCGTTGTTGAGTCTAGAAAAATTTTTTTGAGTCATTTAGGAAATATATATCGGAGAGTTCAAGAATTCTTTTTACTCCCCAGTCCCTTCATCGCTCTGGTAAGGCATCCTGACGTAGAGTTTTGACTCTTCTCTTCTCAAATTTCACTAAATTTTTTTTAGGATCATGCGGGTATCTTGGAATCATTCCGATCGATTTGTGCCGAGAACATTGTTCTTGGTGCCTCCTGTCATTTAGGGGTTGTGGCAGTGTCCCGGGGAGTTGAGCTCTGAGGTGTTGTCGTCACAATTTTATCATTGAGATTCTGGAATACCTGAGTTTCGCCGACATCGAAAATCTCTTTTATGCAGTTGTTGGTGAGATAACCTCGACGCCACCCAGTACTAGGGCGGGAGTTCGGGAGTCCATAACTTGTATAACGGATGCTTTTCGAAGGTTGAGGTAGATGATTTCCGAAGTTTTTCTTGGTTATATGTTGAAGGATGGATGCAGCTGGATGTAGGATTTGCTAGATTTGGGTGAGGTATTATGCTTCCCCTGTATCCCCAACACCTGATTGCATAACCAGAAAGGTTTGGGAGTTTCATAGGTGGGAATTCTTGTAGTTCTATTTCTTCTTCCGCGGATATTTGGTTTGGGACTGGGTAATCCTCACCAAGTATTCGTTCTTGTCCGTACCTTGTTGTTTTTCTTCTACCTCAATTCTAAGTGGCTTCTCAATTTATGGATATGCGACCATTTCAATTGGAATGCATTCGTTCATTTTGTTCGGATGTGAAGACTTTATGTTGCAATTTCAACCAGTTTGATTCAGCTTAAATAATTGTCTGTCAATGTGCTAACGGATGTCAACCTCTTCAGGATGGCTCCTCCAACACGCACGACTCCGAATCCTGATCCGCCACCACCACCTCCACCTCCGGAGGCATGGCAAGCTGTGATGGCCGCTACCAATGCAAACACGCAGCTGATCATGCAACTTCTTCAAGAGCGCAACCAAGGGAACCAGGGTCATGGCAACAATCAGAATCAGTTTGCTACACTCAACCAGTTCCTTGCTAACCAGCCAAAGACCTTCAGCAATTGTGTTGAGGCAACAGACGCTGATGATTGGCTCGTGGACATATGCAAGCATTTTGAGTGCAGTAATGTCAGTCCTGAGGACTTTGTCAAGTTCGCCTCCTTCCAACTCAAAGACCAAGCTGCAGAATGGTTTCAGCAGTACAAAGATTCCAGAGGAGGCCGTGTGATTACCTGGGATGAATTCCGTCAAGACTTCAAAGCTCATCATATTCCTCAGAGCATGGTTGAAAGCAAGCATGAGGAATTCCGCAACCTGAAGCGAGGCACTATGTCTGTTTACGAGTACAACAAAATGTTTCAGAAGCTTGCCCGTTTTGCTAAGCAAGACATCCCTGACGAGAAGAGCATTATATACCAGTTCAGGGGTGGTCTCAGAGAAGAAATCCAGCTAGCTCTCGTCCTCTTTGAGCCCAAGAGGTACGATCAGTTTTACAACATGGCAATGAAGCAAGAGACTGCTCAACTGAAGTGCGATGCTTCCAAGAAGCGAGTCAGAGATGCTACTCCTTCTTCCTCAACTCAAGTGGCTAAGCAGCAGAAGTATTGGCTTCCTCCTCCTCCGTTCCGTCAGCCTTATCAGCAGAAGAGCAAAGGTGGCAGTGTATCTTCCCACCCATCCAACCCTGGCTTTCAGAACAAGACTTCGTCTCAAGCTCCAAGATCAAGTGCTTCGTATCACCGTCCGCTTTCGGAGGTCACGTGCAACAAGTGCCATCAGAAGGGTCACTATGCCAACAAATGGTTCAATTAGAGGTGTCTCCCTCCTCCTCCTGTGAGATCAGCAATTACAGTTGTGGTCAAGCATAACCCCAAGCACGCCAAGGTCAACTTGATGAATGCAGCTCAGGCAGAGGACTCGTCAGATGTCATCATGGGTAACCTTCCTGTTAACGATGTTCCTGCAAAAGTACTTTTTGACACTGGTGCATCGCATTCTTTCTTGTCATTCCCATTTTCATCGAAGCACAATGTTGATACTGAGGTTATGCCCAAAGTCATGCAAGTTGTTTCTCCCGGCAAGCTTATGACTTCTAGTTTGGTTTCTCCTGATGTCTCTATCACGTTGGGCGACTACAAGTTTCTGTCCTCTCCGGTGGTCCTTGGTAACTCGGATATTGATCTTATTCTTGGAATGGATTGGCTTTCTAAGCACAAGGCTCATCTTGATTGTGCTACCAGGCAGATTCAATTGACTCATTCGTCTGAGGATGTAATTGTCTTTGCCTCTCGTGATGATACCATCCGTTTGTTTTCTCTCAATGAGAAGGGTGAACTGGACACCATCTCTCAAATTCCGGTCGTTTGCGAATATCAAGACGTCTTTCCAGAAGAGCTTCGAGGAATGCCTCTGCACCGGCCAGTTGAATTCGTCATCGATCTTGAGCCTGAACCTATTTGGAAACGTCCTTACAAGATTGGACCTGAAGAGTTCAAGGAGCTAAAGAAGCAACTCGATGTTCAAGGGCGAATGGGTCTCATCTGACCTAGTTCTTCTCCATGGGGTTGTGGAGTTCTTTTTGTGAAGAAGAAGGATGGAACAGACCGACTTTGTGTTTACTACCGTCCATTGAACAAGAAGACTATAAAGAACAAGTACCCACTTCCCAACATCAACGAGCTGTTTGAAAAACTCAAAGGTGCTCAAGTATTCTCCAAGCTTGATCTCTGTATGGGCTATCACCAGATCCGAATTCGTGAGCAAGATATCCCCAAGACGGCGTTCAGAACAAGCTATGGTTCATATGAATACATTGTCATGTATTTTGGCCTTGTCAACGCTCCTCCGACGTTCTCTCGCATGATGAACTTCATCTTCAACCCCTACACAAATGACTTCGTCTTGGTCTACCTCGATGACATTTTGGTCTTTTCCAAGAACAAGGAAGATCATGCCAAGCACTTGCGTTTGGTGCTTGATAAGCTCAGAGAACATCAGTTCCACACCAAGTTCTCAAAGTGCGAGTTTTGGCTCGATGAGGTTCTCTATCTTGGGCATATCATCTCTGCCAAGGGCATAGCGGTGAATCCCGAGAAGGTGTCTGCAATTGTGAATTGGGAACCACCTCAGAACGTGAAGCAACTCCGCAGCTTCCTTGGTCTCGCAAGCTACTGTCGAAGGTTCGTTGAGAACTTTCCAAAGATCGTGAAGCCGCTTTCCAACCTTCTCCAGAAGCACGTCAACTACGTTTGGTCTCCGAAATGTGACATCGCTTTCAACACCCTGAAAGAGAAATTAGTCACTGCTCCGTTCTGACTCCTCCTGATGAATCCAAACCGTTCGAGGTCTTCTGCGATGCCTCTCTTTAAGGTCTTGGTGCAGTGTTGATGCAAGAGAAGAAAGTTGTGGCTTATACTTCTCGGCAATTGAAGCCCAACGAGAAGAACTACCCCACTCATGACCTCGAGTTGGCGGCAGTTGTGCATGCTCTTTTGACTGGGAGACATCTCCTATTGGGAAGAAAAGTGGACATCTTCACTGACCACAAGATTCTCAAGTACATCTTCACTCAGCCTAATCTCAACCTCAGGCAGACTCGTTGGGTCGAAATGATTCAAGAGTATAATCCAAGTATTGAATATACTCCAGGCAAGGCCAATGTAATTGCTGACGCATTGAGCAGGAAGGCTTACTGCAAAAGTCTGATTCTCAAGCCTTACCAACCCGAGCTTTGTGAAGCTTTCCGCAAACTCAATCTGCAAGTTGTTCCTCAAGGTTTCCTCACCAACCTTCAAGTCTCTCCTACTTTGGAAGATCAGATTCGCGAGGCTCAACTTCTTGATGCTATGGTGAAGAAGGTGAAGATTGGGATTGCCAAGAGTCAATCCAAGTACAAGTGCTATCGCCTTGATGACAAGGATACTCTCTTCTTCGAGGATCGCATTGTTGTGCCTAAAGGTGACCTTCGTAAAGTCATTATGAACGAGGCTCACAATTCACTCCTCTCCATCCACCTTGGGAGTACGAAGATGTACCAGGACCTCAAGCAGGCGTATTGGTGGACTCAAATGAAGCGTGAGATTGCTCAATTCGTGAATGAATGTGATGTCTGCAGAAGAGTGAAGGCAGAACACCAACGACCAGCTGGTCTCCTCCAACCTCTTGCCATTCCAGAATGGAAGTTTGACCACATTGAGATGGACTTCGTGACAGGATTTCCAAAGTCCAAGCGTGGCAATGGTGCTATATTCGTTGTCATCAACAAACTCACTAAAGTGGCTCATTTCCTTCCTATCCAGGAGTGTATCACTGCAGCTCAATTGGCGGAGCTGTATACCTCTCGGATTGTCTCTTTGCACGGCATTCCATAGTTGATCTCTTCAGACCGTGGCAGCATCTTTACCTCCAAGTTTTGGGATTCTTTTCAGAAGGCCATGGGCACCAACATCCATTTCAGCACAGCTTTTCATCCTCAAACTAGCGGCCAAGTCGAGCGTGTCAATCAGATTCTTGAAGATATGCTCAGGGCTTGCGTTATCTCTTTCGGTATGAAGTGGGAAGATTGTCTTACATATTCCGAGTTCTCCTACAACAACAGCTTTCAAGCGAGTTCGGGCAAGGCACCATTTGAAATTCTCTATGGCAGGAAGTGCCGTACTCCTCTTAACTGGTCAGAGACCGGTGAACGTCAACTTCTTGGAAATGACTTGATCACAGAGGTAGAGGAAATGTGCAAAGTCATTCGTGATAACCTCAAAGCAGCGCAATCGCGCCAAAAGAGCTACTATGATAGTAAGCATCGTGATTTGGCTTTCGAGATCGGAGACCATGTTTACCTCCGCGTCTCTCCAATGAAAGGTACTCGTCGCTTCGGTATCAAAGGGAAGCTTGCCCCTAGATACATGGGTCCTTTCAAGATCGTCAGCAAGAGAGGCGATCTCGCCTATCAACTTGAACTTCCCTCCAACTTTACAAACGTGCACGACGTGTTCCATGTCTCTCAGCTCCGCAAGTGCTTCAGGACTCCTGACCGCACTGTCAACTTCGAAGACATTGATCTCCAATAAGACCTTTCTTATCATGAGCACCCCGTTGCTATCCTTGAAGAGACTGAGCGCAAGACTCGCAACAAGTCAATCAAATTCCTCAAAGTCAAGTGGTCACACCATTCCGACCGTGAAGCCACCTGGGAACGCGAGGATCATCTCCGTTCTGAGTACCCGGCGTTTTTCCAGTCCTAGATCTTGGGACGAGATCCTTTCGTAGTGGTGGAGTGTTGTAACACCCCGGATGTAATTTACCTTATATGTATCCCAACTCTTGCCGTTTTCGGCCTAAGTTATTTTATTTTCCTCGATGTCGGGTTTTTTGTCTCCGTGTATTGTTGCCTTTGTCATGCATATCATATCATGTCATCATGTGCATTGCATTTGCATACGTGTTTGTCTCATGCATCCGAGCATTTTCCCCGTTGTCCGTTTTGCATTCCGGCGCTCCTATCTCCTTCGGTGGTCCCTTCTACCTCTTTTCGTGTGTGGGGGTTAAACATTTCCGGATTGGACCAAGACTTGCCAAGCGGCCTTGGTTTACTACCGGTAGACCGCCTGTCAAGTTTCGTGCCATTTGGACTTCGTTTGATACTCCAATGGTTAACCGAGGGACCGAGAAGGCCTCGTGAGTGTTGCAGCCCAACACCCTTCCATTTTGGCCCAAAACCCACCAAAAACCCTTCTATCGTCTAGAGCGTTCGATCACGATCGCGTGGCCAAAAACCACACCTCATTCCGAGCTTCCTAGCCCCTCCTACCTATAAAATGGGCTCTTCCCCGAAAATCCCGGGTCTCCAACCACACTAACCCTAATTTTTCGTCTCCTCTGCCGCCGGACGTGTCCGCTCCCGCCGGGCACGCCCCGCGCTGCTGCGCCCGGCCAACCGAGGGCCGCCATGTGTCCCGCCGGGGCTCCCCGCCGTGCCGGCCCGCCCGGCCCAGGGAGGGCCCCCGAGAGCCCGCGTCTGCCGCCGCCCTCCATCCGCTCCGCGCCACCCGAGTGCCCCGCCACGTCACCGCTCGACCCCGCTGCCGGCGAGCTCCCCACGGCGAGCCTCCTCGCCACCGCGCCGCCCCGCTGACGCCGTGCTCCGCCCGCACGCCGCCGCCTCCTCCCGCGCCGGTCGCCGCGCGCCACCACGCCGGCCACCTCGACCACAACTCCGGTCGGCGAGTACCCTGGCCACCACTCCCTCCGAACTCTGGCGACGCTAGCCTGCTCCGGCGAACAGGGATCAGGCGAGCTCAAGGTCAACCTCGGGATCTGCACCGCCGATCTGGATCTCAGATCCAAAAAACCCTAGTGGTTGACCTCTTTCCCCTCTCCCCTTATTTTTTTGCAATCTTCAGCATGTCGTAACTCCGCATCCGTAGCTCCGATTTGTGCGTGTTGCATATCAAAATGTTCGTCTCGACGAGTACATCATTTCATCTCATTACATCTTTTTCATTTGAGCTCATCTTGATGCCCGAAATGCTGTTGGAAGAGGGCTATGTGATGAATTTGTCAGATCTGTTTCATCAAATAGCTATTTGTCATTTTTGCCATGATTAATGTGTGCATGATATGATCCTGAGCTCTACACGTATTTTGTTATAATCCATGCCATCTTTGCAGAGGTGCTTGCCATGTATTTTTGTAATATGTGTGGTGACTAGCACAAGCTTGCAAAGTAGCGTAATCGGTAATGCTGATTTCAGGGACTTAGAATTTCATTAAGTCATTGTTCTATTTTTGTCGTTATGCCATATGTTCATGTTGTTTCCTAGTGATCCGTGCCTCTTTTGAGGATGATCAGTAAGGATGATTTGTTAATTGTGGTGCTCTATCGATCCATGTCTTTGTTTACATTTATGGAGCACCCTAGCTTGAGTCAATCGAGCTCTACTTTTGCTATATCGTGAATCCTGGCAGATCGTTGACATGTTTAGCGATTTTGCCGAGGTTCTTGCTATTGATCCGTGCAAGCTATGTCATTGTTCTTGCCATGTCTAGCTCCTATGCCATGTATTCTTGATGGGTGTATGCTTAGTTTGTCATGCCATGCTATGTAGTGAGTGCATCGAGCTCGTGAACATGCCTACTCGTTAACTGTTTTGCATGCTCCAGTTTTTCACTAAGTCTGAGATATGTTTATGTTTTTGCCATGTTCACATGCTTGCAATTGTATTTTCGGATCCCTTTTGGCTCAAGGTCACTAAGGGACTTTTGTTAAGTGTTGTGAGTAGCTTCATGCCATGCCTTGCGTTGCCATGTTAAGTTCCTGTAGCATGTAGTTTTCATGCTCCAAAGTGTGCTTCTTGATGATAAATTCCAGACTTGTGTTAATTTCACTAAGTGTGAAACCTGTTATCATTTGCACTTTTCCCATGCTTGTTTGAACCTGTTAATGGACTAATTAGCCGTAGCTCAGTGTTCATATTTTGTCAAGCATCAAGAGTGGATCCCTACCATGTATTTTTTTTCTATATTTGAGTGTTGTAGAATATTTACGTTCATACAATTAGTTGGTCACTTGCTGATTAGCTCAGACCGGTGCCATATTTGTTTTGCTTGCCATTTCCAAACCGTGTATCCGATTCCGGTGATCTTTATATCGATTTCAACCTAAATCACCTCACCTTTCTTGTGGCACTTTTGGATTTCCATGTTGAGGCCAGGTTCAATCATTCCTTGTCAAATCTTGCATATGCATCGCATACCGCATCCCGCATATCATACCATGTTTGCATCATGTTGTTTGAGCATTGCACGTGGTTGATTGTGTTCCGTTTGCTTGTTGTTCTTGTTTGGGTAGATCCGGGAGACGAGTTTGCGAACGAGGAGCCCGTTGAGTTCGCTTTGCAGGCAAGATGATCATACCCTCGAAATCATTTCTATCTTTGCTTGCTAGATGCTCGCTCTTTTGCTATGCCTATGCTACGATGCCTACCACTTTCTTATCATGCCTCCCAAATTGCCATGTCAAACCTCTAACCCACCATGTCCTAGCAAACCGTTGATTGGCTATGTTACCGCTTTGCTCAGCCCCTCTTATAGCGTTGCCAGTTGCAGGTGAAGATTGGAGATCGTTCCTTGTTGGAACTTTGTTTATTGTTGGGATATCACCTTATTATCTTGTTATCTTAATGCACCTATATACTTGGTAAAGGGTGGAAGGCTCAGCCTTTTGCCTAGTGTTTTGTTCCACTCTTGCCGCCCTAGTTTCCGTCATATCGGTGTTATGTTCCCGGATTTTGCGTTCCTTACGCGGTTGGATTATAATGGGAACCCCTTGACAGTTCGCCTTGAATAAAACTCCTCCAGCAATGCCCAACCTTGGTTTTACCATTTGCCACCTAGCCTCTTTTTCCCTTGGGTTTCCGGAGCCCAAGGGTCATCTTTATTTAAACCCCCCTGGACCAGTGCTCCTCTGAGTGTTGGTCTGACCGAGTAGACTGCGGGGCCACCTCGGGGCAACTTAAGGGTTGGTTTTACTCGTAGGATGTCTCATCTGAGTGTGCCCTGAGAACGAGATATGTGCAGCTCCTATCGGGATTTGTTGGCACATTCGGGCGGTGTTGCTGGATTTGTTTTACCATTGTCGAGGATGTCTTGTAACCGGGATTCCGAATCTGATCAGGTCTTCCCGCTAGAAGGAATATCCTTCATTGACCGTGAGAGCTTGTGATGGGCTAAGTTGGGACTCCCCTACAGGGATTTGAACTTTCGAAAGCCATGCCCGCGGTCATGGGCAGATTGGAATTTGTTAATGTCCGGTTGTAGAAAACATGAAACTTAACTTAATTAAAATGAATCAACCACGTGTGTAACCGTGATGGTCTCTTCTCGGCGGAGTTCGGGAAGTGAACACGGTGTTGGAGTAATGCTTGACATAGGTTGTTCTAGGATCACTTCTTGATCATAGTTGTTCGACCTTGCTTTTGCCTTCTCTTCTCGCTCTCTTTTGCGAACAGGTTAGCCACCACATATGCCAGTCGCTTGCTGTAGCTCCACATGATACCTTGCCTTTCCTATAAGCTTAAATAGTCTTGATCGCGAGGGTGCCAGATTGCTAAGTCCCCGTGACTCACAGTTTACTTCCAAACCAGATGCAGGGACCGATCATACCGTTCCATATGATGCTCTTGAGCTCAAGTGGGAGTTTGATGAAGACTCTGGCCGTTACTATGTGTCTTTCCCAGATGATCAGTAGTGGTGCCCAGTTGGGGCGATCGGGGACCGTGTCGCATGTGGGGGTTGATCTTTTATTTTGGTACCGTAGTCGGACCATGAGTGTATTGGATAATGTAATGTTATTCATGTATTTGTGTGATGTGGCGAGTGTAAGCCAACTATGTACCTTTTCCCCTTTTACCAATTTGCATGGGTTGTTGTGAAGATTACCTTACTTGCGACATTGCTTTCAATGCGGTTATGCCTCTAAGTCGCGCTTCGACACGTAGGAGATATAGCCGCATCACGGGCGTTACAGCAAGGCAATTAACACTTTGATCATACCCCTTTATCACCAAAGTTTTATGCATTAGTTCCAATCCTCAAACATTGCATGATTAGGTTGTGATATAACATGTGGGTTTGGGAAGTAGTTGATGAGGTAGAACCTATTGCCCTGTTATTATCAAACCCTTGGGAGTTACTTCTACGCATTGCTTATATTGCTATGCTATGCTCATAGACGTGGTTTGGGTGAGTGAATCCATGATAGATGTGAGATTGTTAATTAATGGTTCAACATAAGGTGGCAACTTTAATACACATCTGGGTGGATTGCTTGTCGGGCACCTGGAGAATCCAGTGTTGTCCTAGGATATCCCGGAGGACCCGTGTGATAATCCTAAGGTCCGCCACCCAGGCTCAAAGGGAACTGAGATATTTCACGCTAGAAACTTCCTTGTGCAGCCACAAGCCATTATGGGCTCTAGCATAGTTAAATAAGTTGCGTGAAGCTCTCGAAGAGGTAGACTAGCAGATGTAGTGGGTTGTAGGTGGTACGGTCTATCCAGAGTAGAGAGTTAATGCTTCTGAAAGACTGTGTCTTGGTCATCCATTTCTCAAACACCATGTAGTGCGAGAAATCCAACGGAGGAGATCGAGTCTTGTGGGGAAAAGTGCGCAAACCTCTGCAGAGTGTATAAACTAATCATGGTTAGCCGTGTCCCCGGTTATGGACATTTTGAGTATCTAGTATTTGGATTATCATATGTATCTAATCACTCAAATTTAATATTGTTGGGTTGATAATTACTTTTAATTGGGATTGAGTTGGAGGAACCTTCTCAATGATGTTTCAACTACCATGATAGTTAAATAAAATCTATTCCTTAGTTGTAGGAAAAAATTGGCTTTTTGCAAAACTATAACCATAGAGCTTTTCCACCAGCCAAATATGCATGTAGTGATATCATTATTCAGTTCTTGCTCTACTGTGTTATATTGCCAGCATATTCCATGTGCTGACCCGTTTTCAGGCTGCAACATATTATGTTGCAGACTTTTCAGACGAGGAGTAAGGTTCATTAGGTCATTGCCGTGCAGCTCAGCTATGCCGTTGGAGTTGATGGACTCACTTTATCTTCCAAGCCTTCCGCTGTTATCGTATTAGATGGCCTTAAGCCATATTTATTGTAATAAGTTCTCTTTTGAGACATCCGATGTAATAAGTGTGTGATTGCTACTCTGTTATAAATCCTTCAAGTACTGTGTGGGTCAGCATTACCGATCCAGGGATGACACTGAAGCACAGAGACTTAACCGTTTGAGGTCGGGTCGCTACCGAGCAGTAGCCCGTGGAGGCTGGAGGAGGTCGACGGTGGAGATGAACAGTATCCCGCGGAGTCCCGTTTTGCGGTACGCCACACCCCTCCCAATTAATAGGACCCCTGTTTCGACCGTAGCGCTCTAACACAAGTCCGTTTCCTCTATTTTGCGGTACGCCACACCCCTCCGGATCAACAGGACCCCGTTTCGACCATAGGAGGTCCAAGAGAAGTTCGTTTCCTTTGTTTTGCGGTACGCCAGACCCCTCCCGATGAACAGGATCTCGTTTCGACCGTGGCCGGTCGAACACAAGGCCGTTTCCTCAGTTCTGCGGTACGCCAGGCCTCGTTTCCATCGGCTGTTCCGTCCAAACCGATTGGCTCCCGATGAACAACATGCGTTCTGTTGCCTCACGATGAACATGACGCATTCCGTTGCCTCCACATGAACACGAAGATGACGCAGTTTCTCCATTCCAACCTAGCCATGTACACGAGCCCTGGCCGTACGTATGCGCGAGTAGGCGTTCGAGACCCCGCCCGTATGTACGTACGTGGCCGTATTTACTTTCTTGCACCCTGGCCACTGTATGTACATGTACGTGTACATGCTACATGCGTGCCTCTACTATGACACGTGCGTGCCTCTACCACGACACATGCGTGCCTCTACATCGACCAACATGTACGTACACGTTCGCGACCAGAATGACAACACTACGTACGCTTCGACCAGGTGGGTCCCGACTGTCAGGCACTTCCTTGCGTGTGAAGATGTAGCTCGTGGGTCCTAGAAGTCAGGAGGCGAATCATTTTTTTGCCCGTAATATGGACGCACTTCCTTGCATGCGAAGATGTAGCTGGTGGGTCCCAGCAGTCAGGGGGGAAACATTTTTTCGTGAAATACTGTGGCCCGTCCGGTGGGTCTCTGCTGTCAGGTGGAGGAATCATTATTTTCCGCGTAATAAGGAGGCACTTCCTTGCTGCGGCCGTGGACCTCGTAGTCAGCCTCTCCACGTAAAGTACTCTTCCGATGAAAGTCATTCCTTGACTACGTTGACCACGCTGCGGCGAGAGCACCAGGGCGGTGGACGACGGTGAGGCCTAGGAAGGGAACAACGCAGAGTGGGGGAAGACGCGACAGTGGAAGCCCACGCGGAGAGGACTACGAGGGTTCACTGGTTCGGCTGCGGCGTGAGCCTGCTGTCGCCGCAGGGCCTGGCCAGCGGTGGGAGTAGTAGGGGGCGGTGAGGCCTCAACGGCAGCACAAATGGCCACTAGAGGCAGGAGCAGGCAGTCTCGCTGACGCTGGTTTGGGCGGCTAGTGCAAGAAGAGCAGCGATTAAAGAAGAAGCAGGGCCGTTCGATTCAAATCCAACGGTCACTGCTGCTAGAATCGTTTGTTGACTAAGTTGGCAAAGCCCTGCATACGCGTCAACTCAGTAGGCCCACAGGCCAGCCACCGAACTGGTGCGCCCCAGATGTCAGTGAGAGGAATCATTTTTTCGCGTAATAAGGAGGCAATTGATTGCGTGCGGCCAGGCCAGCGGAGGGAGTAGAGTGGGCAAGTGAAGCCTGCGCGGCATGACAACGGGCCACAAGAGGAGGGAGCAGGCAGTCTAGCCAACGCTGGTTTAGGCGGCTGGAGCAGGAAGATCAGATATTGAAGAAGCACGTCGGTCGTTGGATGGACATCCAACAGTCATTGCTGCTAGAATCATGTGTTGACTGACAAAGCCTTGTGTAAACAAGTCAGCCTCGAAATATGTGGCATGTACAACCCATTTGCTATTATTTTTATAATTTTTACTCATTTTCTAATTCATATGGAATTTATTGCAGCCCATTTTCCATTTTTAGAATTGCTGCCCATTTTCTGGTCAGTACCAGGGTTAAAAAATTAAACTAAAAATGTGCCAAATTTTGAAAATTCGCAAATTTTTGCTGCGGAACAAAATATTCTTAATCCAAATATTAGTAGTCATACTAAAACAAATTTAAAAATAAATTAGTTCTACTAGCACAAATGCCCGTGCGTTGCAACGGGAAAGAAAATTGACGTGTGTCCATGAAATTTTCCTGAGCGGCATAACGACATTAGTATAGTGCCACCTAACGGCGGCAAACACGTGTACACCAAGATTTTGAAGAAAAGCATTAATTCAACCGTGCATTAGTCATGAAAGAATCCTTAACACCGATGATAAGGAACACTTCTTCATAATTCTAAAATTATGATGAAAAATTATTGCATGAGTAACTATCCATGCATTGGTTAATTTATCAATCTCATTTAATCGGGTATTCCTCTTTTATATGTTCTGTTTATCTCATGCAGCCAGAACCCACAATTCCATTTAAATAGTGTCTTTTTTATGTTTTCCTTTTTCTCATGAAGCACAGGATCCCATTTAATTTATAGTGAACCAACAAAATAGTGTGCATGTCCTCTTTTCTTTATCTCATGCAGCCTCGCTGACACCTAGAATAAAACAAGATCCATATTTTTTCAGTAAATGTTGACGGTAATATAAACAAGCCATCATGACATCATATGAAAGTAACATACTGCTGTAACAACCATTTGTAGCGATGACTGGAGTAGGCCAGCAATACATCCAGCCATAGAAGGAGTCGACATCGTAAATGAAGCCCTTGTGTTCAATGGCATCAGAGAACCATGGAGGATGTATGATCCCGTGATGGACGGGCAGATTTATCCACTTACCATAGTGACCTGTCAGATAGGCGAGACCACGGTTGAAGAACACAATTGGCTTCAAGTCTTTATAATTCGCAAATCTTGTGGGCACTTGGCATATTACAACCTTGAGCAAATGAAACTTGGTATCATGTTGGCTATTGTAAGATTCCGAGTATTCTGGGCCGTGGTGCCAAAGCAGTGCAGTGTTAATCAAAGGAAGGGGGATCAATCATCGAGTGTAGACCTCCACGAGCATCCAGCTACCGCCATCGTCGACGAGCACCATCCAAGATGTGTTCATGCCGACCTAGTACATACCATTAATGTAGTTGAGGGTGACGGGGATCAGATCGCAGTCAAGAGGGTTGATGCTCGCCACCCTACAATCATTATGCTGTGTGATACGCCGTTTCTGAAGATCAGGCGGCATTAGCAAGCAAGGAGTTGGCTTAAAAAGCTCCGGCCTGAGGGCTTTGAGTAAACGGTACAGCCCCGACGAGCACGTGGCGAGTGGCATGGTACTGAGATTGTCCACACGCGAAACAATGAGCCTGATTACCTCTGTGGGGAGCGAATTCCGGCCAATCTTTTGGCGGACACTACTCGGTTCTGCCATTGTTAGTGCTTGGGTTTCAGAAGAGGGGGGAGGCACCTTAGTGGGGATGGAAGATTGGACAATTATGTGCGTACAAGGAGGGAGAAGCGAATATGTGCCGCGGTAGACGCTTATTTGAACCATGAAGACCAGGATTTCTTTAAGCACCAGTGCTTATTTGTACAGGGTAGACGCTTAACTAAGTGTCTCTCCTACAGAAATAGGCACCAGTGCTTCAGAAAAATCCGGTTTATTTTTCTAAGCACCTGGCTTAGCATCTCCCATTGTACAAGGCCTAAGTGGACAGGTGATGATGACTACAGCACGCCGCTTGACTTACGAGACACATACCAGCAACGTAGGGTCATATCGATGCCAGACAACTTGCTTGAGTGATCACAGTACTGGTACTCCCTACAATACCTACTACTATGCCCTAACTTGCTTGAGTAGAGTAGTAGTGGAGTAGGACTCTGCTCTACTACTAGCACCGGAGGATTAGTATATTCTAATCTAAAATAGTTACAAACTTCAATGCCTGAGCGTGGAACAACTACGAACCGCCATCGATGCTAACTCCAATCCCCAGCAAACGTTCGCTGGCAGACATGGCAGTTGCAAACGCCCGCGACGCAGTTACAGTACATGTGTAAGGGTGGCGGTTTTTTCAAATACTATGGCTTAAAAACAGGCCACCATCGGATGGAAATCTAACGGTTACGTGGGATTCGCATGATTGAGCTTGTGGCGAACAATCACCAGATATCATTACTATAAAAAGGTTAAAACACCTGGGGCTATAACTTGCACCGGCTGACCACTAACAATGATACTAACATAGTTGTAAAATGGTCAAAGACCGTGTCTACGTGGTGTTTGGAATTATATGCAAAAAAACTAGCAAGATGCACGTGCATTGCACGGAACATCAAGATGCATTTCTTTTACAAAACACCTGTTGTGATTGACCCATGCAGGAGTAATCCCATGTGTAAAATCTAATGATATCTCAAGAATTTTATCGGAAAAATGGTATCTCGACCATTTCATGTAAAAATGATATCTCGAGAAAGATGATAGATAAGGTGAGGAGGAGTGGGGTGTGGTGGTAACTGGTGGTCGGACTGGGCGGAGGCATGGGGATGGACGGCACCGGCAGCGGCCACCATGCCAGATTGTTCCAGAGACTTCCTTTTTTAATTGCTCAGCAATGAGGTTGTGGGAGATAAGGGTGAATGAGGCAAGGCCTTATCTTTAAATGTGGAGAGAGGTGTGGGTATCTTTTGTAAAATTGTCATAGTTTGCTTTCTATCCGTCAGATATAGATCGGACGGTCTATACTATAAGATGGCAGGCACACCATCATCACCAACTCAGTTTTTTATCTACTCCTACTCCTATATTACTTACTCCTATGAAAGGCTCAGCTGGTGATGATGGTGTGTCTGCCATCCGCCATTTCTGACCATTAGATCTGCATCTGACGGCTGTGATGTAAGTTGTGGCCTTTTGCAACAATTCCTACTTCTCTGCTCCAGTTTACACAAAAACCCTTAGTATCTTGAAACCAACCACATTCCTCCCTTACCTCATCAAAACAGCCCAAAGAATATATTTGGAGTGAAACATAAGATATTTTTAGTGATATGTATATCAAAACTAAACTGTTTTCTTTCAAATTTGTGAATATGTACTATTCTACTTTGGACCCATTGCAACAAACGGGCTCATTGCTATAAAGGTTTATCTCTTACATCATCTGCAACGAACACCTGGTGTACTGGTCCGGGCCGGATGCTTGGAGCGCGATGGCCCGAGTTCTAATTATGTCCTAAACTGTAGCTTTTTATATATTTTTAATATATACTTCTTTCACTACTGTAGTGGGAGTGGAACCCCAAAGTACTTAGAATACAAGATTAAGGATGGATTTGTTTCTTTCTAACTTTCTGTAAGTCAGGTACACTGTACTGACAGTGGAACCCATAGAGTACTTAGAATACAAGATTAAGGATGCAATAAACTTTTTATAAAGGGAGAATCATACACGCAATGAACTCAAATGGATTGGACGTGACTCTATTATTCTCCAACGGCAATCGGAAAATTTCCTCCCGTGGGCTGGAGTAGGTTTCTCGGTTTGCATGCAGGTTTAACGGAGGGGTTTGATGGAGGAGAGGAGGCATGTTTAGTCGGGCATGCAGCGGGCGGCGCAGTACTATTCGATTTGACAGCTATTAGTATATTATAAAAAAGAAAGAAGAGTAGTAGAGATAGAGATAAGAGTAGAGACAGAGACGAGGGAGGAGCACCATCTACCGCTTCGTGTGCTACTCATGCGCTCCATTCGGCGGTCGCAACGTCCCCTACAGCCACTCCCTCCTACGCTCCATTCGGCGGACGCTGTTGAAATTTGGGGAGCGCACTCTCGCGACTGCTGGCAGCGACGACTTCACTGATGACGACTTCTTCCCCGACCTCGACAACCTCTTCCTCAATGACATGGGCGACAACCTCAATGCCAACGGTGCTGCTCCCGTTGCACCGTATGTGTTTCTGTCCTTCCTCTTCAAAATCGTGGTAGAATTTATGTTTCTAGTCTGTGTCCTAGATTCGATCTATTCATCTACTATGCTAGTCCACATGATTAGTTTAATCTCTCTTATAGCCATCATGATTTATTTTGTGCTTATTTGGACTAAATCTCGTAGAAAATTGTGATACGTCTCCAACGTATCTATAATTTTTTATTGTTCCATGCTATTATATTATGTGTTTTGGATGTTTAATGGGCTTTATTATACCTTTTTATATTATTTTTGGACCTAACCTATTAACCGAAAGCCCAGTGCAAATTGATGTTTTTTTTGCCTATTTCAGTGTTTCACAGAAAATGAATATCAAATGGAATCGAAACGGAATGAAACCTTCGCGAGGATCATTTTTGGAACAAACGCAATCCAGGAGACTTGCAGTGGACGTCAAGGAAGCAGCGAGGAAGCCACGAGGTAGGAGGGCGCACCCCAGGGGGGTGGGCGCGCCCCCACCCCCGTGGGACCCTCGCAGCTCCACCGACCTACTTCTTTCACCTATATATACTCTTATACCCTGAAACCTTCGGGGAGATCCACGAAACACCTTCTCTACCGCCGCAACCTTCTGTACTCGTGAGATCCCATCTTGGGGCCTTTTCCGGCGATCTGTTGGAGGGGTATTCGATCATGGAGGGCTTCTACATCAACACCCTAGCCTCTCCGATGATGTGTGATTAGTTTACCAGAGACTGATACGTCTCCAACGTATCTATAATTTTTGATTGTTCCATGCTATTATATTATCTATTTTGGATGTTTAATGGGCTTTAATATACCTTTTTATATTATTTTTGGGACTAACCTACTAACCAAAGGCCAAGTGCAAATTGCTGTTTTTGCCTATTTCAGTGTTTCGCAGAAAAGGAATATCAAATGGAATCCAAACGGAATGAAACTGTCGGGAGAGTGATTTTTGGAACAAACGCAATCCAGGAGACTTGGAGTGGACGTCAAGGAAGCATCGAGGAGGCCATGAGGCAGGGCAGCGCGCCCCCACCCTCGTGGCTCCCCCGACCGTCTTCTTTCGCCTATATATACTCATATACCCCGAAAACATCCGAGAGCACCAAGAAACACTATTTCCACCGCTGCAACCTTCTGTACCCAAGAGATCCCATCTTGGGGCCTTTTCCGGAGTTCCGCCGGAGGGGGAATAAATCACGGAGGGATTCTACATCAACACCATGGCCTCTCCGATGATGTGTAAGTAGTTTACCACAGACCGTCGGGTCCATAGTTATTAGCTACATGGCTTCTTCTCTCTTTTTGGATCTCAATACAAAGTTCTCCTCGATCTACTTGGAGATCTATTTGATGTAATTCTTTTGCGGTGTGTTTGTCGAGATCTGATGAATTGTGGGTTTATGATCAAGATTATCTATGAAAAATATTTGATTCTTCCCTGAAATCTTTTATGTATGATTTGTTATCTTTGCAAGTCTCTTTGAATTATCAGTTTGGTTTGGCCTACTAGATTGATCTTTCTTGCAATGGGAGAAGTGCTTAGCTTTGGGTTCAATCTTGCGGTGTCCTTTCCCAGTGACAGCAGCGGCAGCAAGGCACGTATTGTATTGTTGCCATCGAGGATAAAAAGATGGGGTTTATATCATATTTCTTGAGTTTATCCCTCTACATCATGTCATCTTGCCTAATGTGTTACTCTGTTCTTATGAACTTAATACTCTAGATGCATGCTGGATAACGGTCGATGTGTGGAGTAATAGTAGTAGATGCAGAATCGTTTCAGTCTACTTGTCGCGGACGTGATGCCTATATACATGATCATGCCTAGATATTCTCATAATTATGCACTTTTCTATCAATTGCTCGACAGTAATTTGTTTACCCACCGTAATACTTATGCTATCTTGAGAGAAGCCACTAGTGAAACCTATGGCCCCGGGTCTATTTTTCATCATATAAGTTTCCAATCTATTTTAATTTGCAATCTTTACTTTCAATCTATATCATAAAAATACCAAAAATATTTATCTTATCATCTCTATCAGATCTCATTTTTGCAAGTGGCCGTGAAGGGATTGACAACCCCTTTATCGCGTTTGTTGCAAGGTTCTTATTTGTTTGTGTAGGTACGAGGTGACTTGCGTGTAGTCTCCTACTGGATTGATACATTGGTTCTCAAAAACTGAGGGAAATACTTGTGCTACTTTGCCGCATTACCCTTTCCTCTTCAAGGGAAAACCAACGCAATGCTCAAAAGGTAGCAAGAAGGATTTCTGGCGCCGTTGCCGGGGAGGTTGCACCAAGTCAAGTCAAGATTTGATCCCCAGTCAACAAGCCATTTCTGGCGGCGTTGCCGGGGAGATCCAGGCACAAGTTAATACATACCAAGTACCCATCACAAACTCTTATCCCTCGCATTACATTATTTGCCATTTGCCTCTCGTTTTCCTCTCCCCCACTTCACCTCTGCCGTTTTCTTCACCCCTCTTCCGTTTGTCCTTCAGTTTGCCTGTGTTACCATGTGCCTTTTATTTGCTTGCATCTTCGCTTGCTAAAAATTTATTGATATGGATCCTCATCCTCTTGCTAATCTTTTTAAAAGATCCAATTATGGTGAACCGATTGCTAGTGAGTTGAGTGCACTAGATTATCTTTATGGGGTTTTGCTTGAATTTTGTGAATCTGAAAAGTATGATGAATACTTTATGAAGCGATTCATGATAGATCTTTGAATAAAAATCATGATTCCAATGATTTTATTATAAATTCTATTAATGTCGATTGTGTTAATGATATGCAAAACCCTAAGCTTGGGGATGCTAGTTTTGCTATGTCCACCACTTGTTGCAATGATCATGATTAGGGTGATTCTTCTTATGATCTTGAGAATTTATTTAAGCCCCATGATGAATATAAGATTGATAATAATGTTTGCAATAATATTGAAAGTGGGTTTGGAAGAGTGTCAACTTTAGATCCCACATATTTGGAAAATGTTCAATCTTATGACATTTTTGATAAAAGTGGGTTTGGAGAGGTCCTGACTTTAGTTAATGTTAATCCCACTATTTTGGAAGAGTGTCAACTTTGCATGCATGTGGATTGTGTTGAAAATATTTTATGTGATAGCTATTTTGTTGAATTTGCTTTTGATGCCACATGTAATGATAGAGGAAAATATGGTTGTAGAAATTTTCATGTTACAAAATTACCTCTCGTCATGTTGAGATTGCTATTGTTTCTTTCCTCTTCCTTGCATATGCTAGTTTTTGCTTGCTATGATAATTTGTTTGCCTATAAGATTCCTATGCATAGTAAGTATGTTAGACTTAGATGTTATTTTCATATGATTCATGATGCTCTCTTTGTGCTTCAATTCTTGTCTTTCATGTGAGCATCATCGAAATTGTCAATGCCTAGCCAGGGGCGTTAAACGATAGCGCTTGTTGGGAGACAACCCAATTTTATTTTTGGTTCTTGTTTTTGTTAATGTTTAGTAATAAATAATTCATCTAGCTTCTATTTAGATGTGTTTTTATGATTTTAATTAGTGTTTGTTCCAAGTAGAACCTTTGGGAAGACTTGCGGGAAGTCTTTGCGATCTTGCTGTAAAAAAACAGAAACTTTAGCGCTCACGAGATTTGCTGCCATTTTTACTGGAGAGAGAGATTATGTTGATTATTTTTTCAGATGATTAATAGACAAATTACTCACGTCCACCAATTTATTTCAGAATTTTTGGGGTTACAAAAGTATTCGAAACCTACAGATTACTACAGACTATTCTGTTTTTGATTGATTCTGTTTTTCGTGTGTTGTTTGCTTATTTTGATGAATCTATGGCTAGTATCGGGGGGTATGAACCATAGAGAAGTTTAAATATAGTAGGTTTAACACCAAAATAAATAAAGAATTAGTTCATTACAGTACCTTAAGTGGTGGTTTGTTTTCTTATACTAACGGAGCTCATGAGATTTTCTGTTGAGTTTTGTGTCATGAAGTTTTCAAGTTTTGGGTAAAGATTTGATGGATTATGGAATTAGGAGTGGCATGAGCCTAAGCTTGGGGATGCCAAAGGCACCCCAAGGTTAAATTCAAGGACAACCAAAAGCCTAAGCTTGGGGATGCCCCGGAAGACATCCCCTCTTTCATCTTCGTCCATCGGTAATTTTACTTGATGCTATATTTTTATTCACCACATGATATGTGTTTTGCTTGGAGCGTCTTGTATGATTTGAGTCTTTGCTTTTTAGTTTACCACAATCATCCTTGCTGTACACACATTTTGGGAGAGACACACATGAATCGGAATTTATTAGAATACTCTTTGTGCTTCACTTATATCTTTTGAGCTAGATAATTTTGCTCTAGTGCTTCACTTATATCTTTTTAGAGCACGGTGGTGGTTTTATTTTATAGAAATTATTGATCTCTCATGCTTCACTTATATCATTTTGAGAGTCCTCTAGAACAGCATGGTAATTTTCTTTGGCTATAAAATTAGTCCTAATATGATAGGCATCCAAGATGGGTATAATAAAAACTATCATAAAAAGTGCATTGAATACTATGAGAAGTTTGATACTTGATGATTGTTTTGAGATATGAAGATGGTGATATTAGAGTCATGCTAGTTGAGTAGTTGTGAATTAGAGAAATACTTGTGTTAAAGTTTGTGATTCCCGTAGCATGCACGTATGGTGAACTGTTATGTGATGAAGTCGGAGCATGATTTATTTATTGATTGTCTTCCTTATGAGTGGCGGTCAGGGACGAGCGATGGTCTTTTCCTACAAATCTATCCCCCTAGGAGAATGCGTGTTGTACTTTGTTTCAATAACTAATAGATTTTTGAAATAAGTATGTGAGTTCTTTATGACTAATGTTGAGTCCATGGATTATACGCACTCTCACCCTTCCACCATTGCTAGCCTCTCTAGTACCGTGCAACTTTCGCCGGTACCATAAACCCACCATATACTTTCCTCAAAACAGCCACCATACCTACCTATTATGGCATTTCCATAGCTATTCCGAGATATATTGCCATGCAACTTACCACCGTTCCATTTATTATGACACGCTTCATCATTGTCATATTGCTTTGCATGATCATGTAGTTGAAATCGTATTTGTGGCAAAGACACCTTCATAATTCTTTCATACATGTCACTCATGAGTCATTGCACATCCCGATACACCACCGGAGGCATTCACATAGAGTTGTTAGTAAATAAAAGTGTGATGATCATTATTATTAGAGCATTGTCCCATGTGAGGAAAGGATGATGGAGACTATGATTCCCCCACAGGTCGGGATGAGACTCTGGATGAAAAAAGGAGAAAGGCCATAAAAAAGAGAAGGCCCAAAAAAAGAGAAAAAAATGAGAGAAAAAGAGAGAAGGGACAATGTTACTATCCCTTTTACCACACTTGTGCTTCAGAGTAGCACCATGATCTTCATGATAGAGAGTCTCTTATGTTGTCACTTTCATATACTAGTGGGAATTTTACAATATAGAACTTGGCTTGTATATTCCAATGATGGCTTCCTCAAAATGCCCGAGGTCTTCGTGAGCAAGCGAGTTGGATGCACGCCCACTTAGTTTCTTTTGTTGAGCTTTCATACACTTATAGCTCTAGTGCATCTGTTGCATGGCAATCCCTACTCACTCACATTGATATCTATTGATGGGCATCTCCATAGCCCGTTGAAATGCCTAGTTGATGTGAGACTATCTTCTCCTTTTTGTCTTCTCCACAACCACCATTCTATTCCACATATAGTGCTATGTCCATGGCTCACGCTCATATATTACGTGAAGATTGAAAAAGTTTGAGAACATCAAAAGTATGAAACAATTGCTTGGCCTGTCATCGGGGTTGTGCATGATTTGAATATTTTGTGTGGTGAAGGGGGAGCATAGCCAGACTATATGATTTTGTAGGGATAACTCTCTTTGGCTATGTTATTTTCAAAAGACATGATTGCTTTGTTAGTATGCTTGAAGTATTATTATTTTTATGTCAATATTAAACTTTTGTCTTGAATCTTTTGGATCTGAACATTCATGCCACAATAAAGAAAATTAAATTCAGAATTATTCTAGGTAGCATTCCACATCAGAAATTCTGTTTTTATCATTTACCTACTCGAGGACGAGCAGGAATTAAGCTTGGGGATGCTTGATACATCTCCAACGTATCTATAATTTTTTATTGTTCCATGCTATTATATTATCTGTTTTGGATGTTTAATGAGCTTTAACATACCTTTTTATATTATTTTTGGGACTAACCTATTAACCAAAGGCCCAGTGCAAATTGCTGTTTTTTTGCCTATTTCAGTGTTTCACGGAAAAGGAATATCAAACGGAATCCAAACGGAATGAAACCTTCGGGAGAGTGATTTTTGGAACAAACACAATCCAGTAGACTTGGAGTGGACGTCAAGGAAGCATCGAGGAGGCCACGCGGTAAGGAGGCGCACCCAAGGGGGGCAGGCGCGCCCCCACCCTCATGGGCCCCTCGTGGCTCCCCCGACCGACTTCTTTCACCTATATATACTCATATACCCTGAAAACATCCGAGAGCACCACAAAACCCTATTTCCACCGCCACAACCTTCTGTACCCAAGAGATCCGATCTTGGGGCCTTTTCCGGAGCTCCGCCGGAGGGGAAATCAATCACGGAGGGCTTCTACATCAACACCATGGCCTCTCCGATGATGTGTGAGTAGTTTACCATAGACCTTCGGGTCCATAGTTATTATCTAGATGGCTTCTTCTCTCTTTTTGGATCTCAATACAAAGTTCTCCTCGATCTTCTTGGAGATCTATTTGATGTAATTCTTTTGCGGTGTGTTTCTCGAGATCTGATGAATTGTGGGTTTATGATCAAGATTAACTATCAAAAACATTTGATTCTTCTTTGAAATCTTTTATGTATGATTTGTTATCTTTGCAAGTATCTTCGAATTATCAGTTTGGTTTGCCCTACTAGATTGATCTTTCTTGCAATGGGAGAAGTGCTTAGCTTTGGGTTCAATCTTGCGGTGTCCTTTCCAAGTGACAGCAAGGCACGTATTGTATTGTTGACATCGAGGATAAAAAGATGGGGTTTATATCATATTTCTTGAGTTTATGCCTCTACATCATGTCATCTTGCCTAATGCGTTACTATGTTCTTATGAACTTAATACTCTAGATGCATGACGGATAGCGGTTGATGTGTGGAGTAATAGTAGTAGATGCAGAATTGTTTCGGTCTACTTGTTGCGGATGTGATGCCTATATACATGATCATGCCTAGATATTCTCATAATTATGCACTTTTCTATCAATTTCTCGACAGTAATTTGTTTACCCACCGTAATACTTATGCTATCTTGAGAGAAGCCACTAGTGAAACCTATGGCCCCCTAATCTATTTTCCATCATATAAGTTTCCAATCTATTTTACTTTGCAATATTTACTTTCAATCTATATCATAAAAATATCAAAAATATTTATCTTATTATCTCTATCAGATCTCAATTTTGCAAGTGGCCGTTAAGGGATTGACAACCCCTTTATCGTGTTGGTTGCAAGGTTCTTATTTGTTTGTGTAGGTACGAGGTGACTTGCGCATAGTCTCCTACTGGATTGATACCTTGGTTCTCAAAAACTGAGGGAAATTCTTATGCTACTTTTTTGTATCACCCTTTCCTCTTCAAGGGAAAACCAACGCAATGCTCATGAGGTAGCACAGACCTTCGGGTCCATAGTTATTTGCTAGATGGCTTCTTCTCTCTCTTTGGATCTCAATACAAAGTTCTGCTCGATCTTCTTGGAGATCTATTCGATGTAACTCTTTTTGCGGTGCGTTTGCCGAGATCCGATGAATTGTGGGTTTATGTACTTGATTATCTATGAATATTGATTCTTCTCTGAATTCTTATACTCATGATTTGATATCTTTGCAAGTCTCTTCGAATTATCAGTTTAGTTTCGCCTACTAGATTGATCTTTCTTGCAATGGGAGAAGTGCTTAGCTTTGGGTTCAATCTTGCGGTGCTCGATCCAAGTGACAGAAAGGGACAGAACACGTATTGTATTGTTGCCATCGAGGATAAAAAGATGGGGTTTATACCATATTTCTTGAGTTTATCCCTCTACATCATGCCATCTTGCCTATTGTGTTACTCTGTTCTTATGAACTTAATACTCTAGATCCATGCTGGATAGCGGTCGATGTGTGGAGTAATAGTAGTTGATGCAGAATCGTTTCGGTCTACTTGTCACGGACATGATGCCTATATTCATGATCATTTCCTTAAATATCATCATAACTATGCGCTTTTCCATCAATTTCTCGGGAGTAATTTGTTCACCCACCGTAATACATGCTACCTTGAGAGAAGCCACTAGTGAAACCTATGGCCCCCGGTTCTACTGTACATCATATAAGTTTCCAATCTACAATTCTAGTTTACTATTTATTTTCCAATCTTTATTTTCCAATCTATACCACAAAAATACCAAAAATATTTATCTTGATATCTTTATCAAATCTCACTTTTTCAAGTGGCCATGAAGGGATTGACAACCCCTTTATCGCGTTGGTTGCAAGGTTCTTATTTGTTTGTGCAGGTACTAGGCGATGTGCGTGTAGTCTCCTACTGGAATGATACCTTGGTGTTCAAAAACAGAGGGAAATACTTACGCTACTTTGCTGCATCACCCCTTCCTCTTCAAGGGAAAACCAACGCATGCTCAAGAGGTAGCAAGAAGGATTTCTGGCGCTCTTGCCGGGGAGATCTACGCACAAGTCAAGACATACCAAGTACCCATCACAAACTCTTATCCCTCGCATTATATTATTTGTCATTCGCCTCTCGTTTTCCTCTCCCCCACTTCACCCTTACTGTTTTATTCGCCTCTTTTCTGTTTGCCCTTTTTCCGTTCGCCTTCTTTCGCTTGTTTCTTCTGTGCTTGTGTGTTGGATTGATTGTTTGTCACGATGGCTCAAGACAATACTAAATTGTGTGACTTTTCCAATACCAACAATAATGATTTTATTAGCACTTCGATTGCTCCTCTTACCGATGATGAATCTTGTGAAATTAATACTGCTTTGCTGAATCTTGTCATGAAAGATCAATTTGCTGGCCTTCCTAGTGAAGATGCCACTACCCATCTGTTGGGGATATTACTATCTGTTATGACCCGTCCAGGAGGGGCCGGGTCAGCCCCAATGGTGGGTTACACAAGAAGCCCAGTAAAATTCAAGATTATAGTTTATTAAATCTTATAGAAGGACCAAAGGCCTGAAGGCGGTTTAAGGCCTGATATTGTGAACCGTCGTATGTAAGGAAAGACTTGTAAAGAAAGGCATGTAAAAGAAGTCACCGAGCCGGACACGATTATGAGCCGGCCGGGACTCTGTAGGCCACCAGGCGTCAACCCATGTATATAAGGGGACGACCCGGTGGCGGCTTAGGGCAAGAAACAACAAGTCGATAACCAAGCCAGCGAGTTGAGCCTCTTGGTGATCGAAACCCCAGCAATACCAATCCCAACTAGACGTAGGCTTTTACCTTCATCGTAAGGGGCCGAACTAGTATAAAACCCTCTCGTGTCCTTTGTCCCGATTAACCCCTTTAAGCTTCCTAGTGCGATGGCCCTACGACTAAGTCCTTGCTCTGGGACATCTTCCGTGACAATTCCACGACAGTTGGCGCCCACCGTGGGGCCAAACCACGGTGGATTTGAGTTCTTGAAGGGCAACTTTGAAGGGCTCAAGGGATACGCTGTGGGCCGGATGACTAAAAGTCGTCGCGGTAAGCTCTACATCGACGACAAAGGCTGGGGCCCGGAGGCCGGCTCAATTGAGTATGGATACCGGGTCTCCTTCGGCAGAATTCACGTCTTCATAGGCCGGATCGGCGAGTCAGGTCCTGAGCCGAACATCCACACCATCCTCATCGAAACGGCTCGGCACACGAGGACCGCCCGTGTTCAATCTGCCGTGAAGCATGCCTTCGTAGGCCGCGTCCACGGCGGTGAATACTCTGAAGGATCGGTGGAGGGCGGTGAGATGGCCGTCTGTTCTGATACTGCTTCATCAACGGGTGAGACGGACTCTTTGTACCAGCTGCAGGACGGCATGCTCGGGGGCTGTTCCGATGGCAGCAGTATTCCGGACCCTCTCGAGCCACCGAATTGGGCCGGAGTTTTCATGGCAGGGACACAGCCCGGGCAGAACTCTACACCAGCAGCGGCGACAGCTACCAGGTCGGCTGCGGCTGGGTCAGGAGACCCCGCCTGCCCCCCGGCCCAGATCTTGATGGACCTCATGGATAAACTAACGACTCTGTTGACTGCCGGGGTAGAGTCGGCGGATAAAGCCCAGCATGACGTAGAGGTGGCACGCGTACGTGAAGAGATGGTGCAGGCTAAGGAAAATATAGCCGCAGAGGAAGTCAGGATGGCAGCAGAGCTGGCGGCTTTGGACGTTCGTGCTCAACAGCTTCAAGCGGAGACCTTCCGGCTCTCGGTGGATCTGAACGCGTCGAACGAGGTCATGAGGAGGAGGCATCAGAAAACCCAATCACGTCTGCCTCTGACGCTCGATCCTAGGAATCTTTTTCACACACCCGGAGCCGGGGGAAGTAACCCGCCAGAGGCACCCCGGATTACAACACCCGGCGCACCGATCCAGCGCACGCCATGGATCCAGCTTGTATAATTACCGCTCCACCTCATTAGCCCCCAAACCGCCGCCGGGTCACTTCTCCAACCCTTTGTAAAACCTCATCGCAGCATCGGCTCGTCTGGCGGCTCTTCCGATGGAAGGTGACTCACCGGCGGCAATTGAAATGCGGAGGGTAAGAGAACTTCTCCAAACAGCTATGGCGCAGCAGGATGCATACTCCTACAGTCGAGACATGATCCATTCAACTCCTCGCCCAAGCCGGAGCCCGAGTTGCAGTAGGCATATGGAATCCACAGATATGTCAAGCAACGCTCAACGCCGCAACCGGCCATACAGGTATGAGCTGGTGTGGCTGGGTCCCTCAACTTGGCGGATCAGGAGAGGATTCGTCAAGACGCAGAACAAGCAGCTCAAATGGCAGCGGATCAGGCGGCTCATCAAACTTTTCTAGCTTATCCAGCAACCTCGGTTGAGGCAGGAGTGGCCACAAGAACCAGAGGCATTCCTTGCTTGGTGCCGGCCATACGTAATGAGCGTTTGCCAAAGGACTTTAAGGGGCCTCGTAAGGTGCCTAATTACACAGCTGACTTACAGCCCGGGGCTTGGATTGAGAGTTATGAGATGGCTATGGAGTTATTGGAGGTCAGTGATGTAGCAATGGCCAAGTATTTCACTATGATGTTAGATGGAACAACTCATACTTGGTTGAAGGGATTGCCACCCAATTCTATCGGCTCATGGGCGGAGTTGAAGGCCCGGTTCATCCAGAACTTTAAAGACACGTGTAAGCAGCCTATGTCGATTGTGGACCTGACCAATTGCAAGCAACAGGATGGTGAATCCACAACCCATTGGGTGCGCCGGGTCAAGGAGATAATGCATTCATCTGATAAGATGGATGTCGGCTCAGCAGTCTTGATGTTGGAGAAAAATTGCCATTTTGAACCTTTGAAGCAGAAGCTGGGGCGGCTCAAGCGTGACTGTAATGACATGGGAACGTTGATGGCGGCTCTCGTCAAGTATGCTAATTCTGACACTACCAAGGACCCGGTGTCTGACGAAGAAAAGGCAACGAAGGGAAAGAAGAACGGCAACGGCAAGGGTCACCCGCATAACCCGGCGAATCAAGGAGGTAATAAACGTAAGGCTGATGAATTTGTTGCTAACACCAATACACAAGGCGGAAATCAACGGCGCAAGGGCCGACAACCCCTCGGTCGGGCGGGTCAGGTCCCACCCTTGAGCAATTATTGAATGAGCCTAGTCCAAAATACGGTACCCGGGAGAAGCCAGCGACCCACCTGTGGAAAGATTGTACGATCATGAAGGCATTTAAAAATTCAAACGCGTTTGATGGAGGTCATGGCCCAGGTGGCGGCTCAGGTGGAGGCGGTTTCCAAGGCCCGAGCGCCGGCTTAGGTGGATGTGACGCCCGGATAATCAAGCTACAGTAACCTCTGCTAATGATGCCACGTCACCACTCTTACTGTTGTAAATCTCACGATGGTTCAATCCCGTTCGAATTCAAAATTTCAAAATCAGGTCAAACGGTAAAGTTTTCAAACATTAAAATGCTCTAGAGGTGGCAAATAATGCTTAAGTAATTATGGTGGAGGATCACATTTTTATAAAATAATTAAAAGCACTGAACTAAATAAAACAGTGGCTTATGCAAATAATTAGATGCATTTTATAAATATTAAAACATTAAACTATTTTATTAGGTATGAGAAATTAATGTGGCAATAGAGTATTTATAAATACTAATTTAGGGGCTAGTGGTATATTTTATAAAACCAAAAAAATAAATAAAACAAAAGAAACTTCAAAAAAAAACCAGAAACAAACAAAAAAAGGGGGAAAGAGAGAAAGGCCCCCACTGGGCTTCGGCCCAGCAGGCCGGCCCACTCGGCCACAGGCCCAGGCCGCCCCCCCACTACCCCCTCCTTATCCACCCCCCTGGAACCCTAACCCCCACCCGATCCCCACTCCCCCCCACTCGCCCCACCCCGCTCGCCCCCCTCGCTCCCTCCCCGATCTGGATCGGGGAAGCGAACCCACGACCGCGCCGAGCCCAACGCGCCCCCGCCGCTCGACGACGACGCCGGAGCCGTCCCTCGCTGCAGCCGCTCGTCTCCCCGTCGCGCGGCCGTCCTCGTCCTCCCCCCGAACGGCCTCCATGAGCCCGCGCCGCCGCCTGGACCTCGCCGCCTCGACCCCCCCGACGCCACCGTCGCCTTCCTCCTCGCCGGCGCCATCGTCACCGGACCACCTCGACCCCACGGCCGAGACCCTACGCCCCGCTGTGAGCTCCGGCCCCCTCCCTCTCTCCCATGGTTCTCTGACCGCGGCCTCGCGTGGCCCTGCTGCTCGCCTCGCCGCCGTTCAGTGCCCGCGCGGCCTCTGCCCCGCGACGCTGCGCTCCCCCGGCTCGCTACCGTTGCCTCTGTCGCTCCTCTGCTGCTGCTCGCCCGCGCCCCGCCGTGGCCACGCACCGCTGCTGCCGCTGCGCCTCCCTAGCGCCCGTCGCGCCTGCAGTGGCCCTTGCGGCCCCGCCTCTCCGCCGGCCACCATTGCACCTGGCCTCGCCCCTGCTTCCCCTTGCCGGTGCCGCGCCGCCGCTCCGGTGGCCATCGCCGGCCACGGCCTTGCCCGCGCCCCGTTTGGGCGAGCGCCCGCACCCGCTCGCCCGCGCCCCCTAGGCCCCGATGGGCCACTGACATGGGGGCCCCAGCCCCAGAACGTTTTGTTAAAAAAAAGGAATTAAAAATAATATGTAAAATACATAAAATAAATAAATAGATAATGATTTAATTAATTAATTAATTAAGGAATTAATTAAGTTAATTAATTATAATTAGATTAACCTAATCACTAATTAACCTAATTAACTGTTAGTTAATTAAAACAGAGTATGACGAACGGGACCCACATGTCAGGTTGACCTGGTCAATTGCTGACGTCATGCTGACGTCATGATGACGTCAGCAAGCACTGTTCTGGATAATGTTGTATTAAATTAATTAAATAAATCCTAAAAATGATTTAAATCTTTTAAAATTAATAAAAAATAAACCGCAGCTCAGATGGAAAAACTTTGTACATGAAAGTTGCTCAGAACGACGAGACGAATTTGAATACGCAGCCCGTTTATCCGCCACGCATCCCTAGCATAGCGAACACGCAACTTTCCCCCTCCGTTTCATCTGTCCGAAAACGCGAAACACCGGGGATACTTTCCCGGATGTTTCCCCCTTCACCGGTATCACCTCATACCGCGATAGGACACCCCTAGCACCGCTACTTGTCATGTCATGCATCCTATGCATCTGTTTGCTTAAATATTTATTGTTTCTTCCCCCTCTTCTCTCGCTAGACACCGAGACCGACGCCGCTGCTACCCAATACGACTACGGAGTTGACGATCCCTCTCTCTTGCCAGAGCAACCAGGCAAGCCCCCCCTTTGATCACCAGATATCGCCTACTCTTCTCTATACTGCTTGCATTAGAGTAGTGTAGCATGTTACTGCTTTCCGTTATTCCTATCCTGATGCATAGCCTATCCTTGCTACTACTGTTGTTACCATTACCTGCTATCCTACTGCTTAGTATAGGATGCTAGTGTTCCATCAGTGGCCCTACACTCTTGTCCGTCTGCCATGCTATACTACTGGGTCGTGATCACTTCGGGAGGTGACCACGGGCATATACAATATACTTTACACAGTTACCTTACCTGTGATACTGTTCGGAGATGGGGGCTGAAGGGGCAGGTGGCTCCATCCCGGTAGAGGTGGGCCTGGGTTCCCGACGGCCCCCGACTGTTACTTGAGGCAGAGCGACAGGGCAGGTTCAGACCACCTAGGAGAGAGGTGGGCCTGGCCCTGGTCGGCGTTCGCAGATACTTAACACGTTTAACGAGATCTTGGTATTTGATCTGAGTCTGGCTACTGGCCTATACGCACTAACCATCTACGCGGGGACAGTTATGGGCACTCGACGTCGTGGTATCAGCCGAAGCCTTCGTGACGTCAGCAACGGAGCGGCGCGCGCTGGATTGGACTGGAATGCCACTAGGCTAGGTCTGCTTCCGGCCGCCCACGCAACGTGCAGGTGTGCTAAGGGCGATGGGCCCAGACCCCTGGGCGCTTAGGTTTAGACCGGCGTGCTGACCTCTCTGTTGGTCTAGGTGGGGCTGCGACGTGTTGATCTTACGAGGCCGGGCATGGCCCAGGAAAGTGTGTCCGGCCAAATGGGATCGAGCGTGTTGGGTTATGTGGTGCACCCCTGCAGGGAAGTTAATCTATTCGAATAGTCGTGATCTTCGGTAACAGGACGACTTGGAGTTGTACCTTGACCTTATGACAACTAGAATCAGATACTTAATAAAACACACCCTTCCAAGTGCCAGATACAACCGGTGATCGCTCTCTCACAGGGCGACGAGGGGAGGATCATCGGTTAGGATTATGCTATACGATGCTGCTTGGAGGACTTCAGTCTACTCTCTTCTACATGCTGCAAGACGGAGGCTGCCAGAAGCGTAGTCTTCGAAAGGACTAGCTATCCCCCTCTTATTCCGGCTTTCTGCAGTCCAGTCCACATATAATAGCCTTATTCCAGTTGATACCAATGCATACATATGTAGTATAGCTCCTTGCTTGCGAGTACTTTGGATGAGTACTCACGGTTGCTTTCTCCCTCTTTTCCCCCTACCCCTTCTACCTGGTTGTCGCAACCAGATGTTGGAGCCCAGGAGCCAGACGCCACCTTCGACGATGACTCCTACTGCACCGGAGGTGCCTACTACTACGTGCTGCCCGCTGTCGACGACCAGGAGTAGTTTAGGAGGATCCCAGGCAGGAGGCCTGCGCCTCTTTCGATCTGTATCCCAGTTTGTGCTAGCCTTCTTAAGGCAAACTTGTTTAACTTATGTCTGTACTCAGATATTGTTGCTTCCGCTGACTCGTCTATGATCGATCTCTTGTATTCGAGCCCTCGAGGCCCCTGGCTTGTAATATGATGCTTGTATGACTTATTTTATTTGTAGAGATGTGTTGTGATATCTTCCCATGAGTCCCTGATCTTGATCGTACACGTTTGCGTGTATGATTAGTGTACGATTAAATCGGGGGCGTCACAGTGGAGGAGGATTCCACGGTCAGGGCCATCCTGGTAACCAAGGAGGGTATAATCCGCAACCCGGCCAAGGTAATCAGCAACAACAGTCCGGATATCAGAGCAATCCGAAGCAGCTGAATAGTGGGCAATACCATGTATTCACCACTAGCTTATGTAAGAGAGACCAGAAACTTCACAATAGGGTCGTCAATGCCGTTGAACCGACGGTTCCACGTTACTTACGTTGGTCAGAGCAGCCTATTGTGTGGAGCAGAGAGGATCACCCACCCCAGGTCGATAATCCGGGTCACTTGGCTTTGGTGGTGGCACCTCAGGTTGGTGGATACAAATTCACTAAAGTACTCATGGATGGAGGCAGCAGCATCAACATCCTCTACTATGAGACGTTCCGCCGGATGGGATTGACTGATAAGAGTCTTAAACAATCCAACACTGTTTTTCACGGTGTGGTTCCTGGCAAGTCGGCATACCCAGTGGGTAAGATTGAACTGGAAGTAGCCTTTGGGGATGAGTATGACTCCAGAGCAGAAAAATTAACCTTTGAGGTGTTTAAGATCAAAAGCCCATATCATGCTTTGTTTGGACGGCTGGCTTATGCCAAATTCATGGCTCGGCCATGTTATGTGTATTTGCAGCTTAAGATGCCGGGTTATAAGGGCACCATCACAGTACACGGGAGCCGGAAAATAGCCTTGGTGTGAAGAAGGTGATGCTGCCTATGCTGAATCTGTCTATGCAACAGAGGAGTTCAAATTTTACAAAGATCATGTTGACCCGGCAGACATGACGTCATTAAAGAAACCAACAACAGAGCATGAGTCGGTGTTGAAGTTCAAATCAGCTGATGACACCAAGATGGTTGACTTTGTGCCTGGCGACTCATCCAAGCAGTTCATCATCAGTGCTAACTCCAAAATAGGAAAGCGCGCTCATCGAGTTCATCCGTGAGAACCGGGAGATCTTCGCATGGAAACCTTCAGACATGCCGGGTGTCCCGAGGGAACTCGCTGAGCACACTTCAATATTGATCCAAAGTTTAAACCTGCCAGACAATTTCTCTGACGGTTCAATGAAGAAAGGCGCAAGGCCATTGTTGAAGAGGTGGCCTGGCTTTTGGCAGCTAGGTTCATTATAGAAGTCTTTCACCCAGAGTGGTTAGCCAACCCGGTGCTTGCACTCAAAAAGAATGGCACCTGGCATATGTGTGTGGATTACACTGATCTAAACAAGGTTTGTCCGGCTGATCCTTTTGCCCTCCCCCGTATTGATCGGATCATTGATGCTACGGCGGGTTGCGCACGTATGAGTTTCTTGGATGCTTATTCCGGTTATCATCAGATCAAGATGGCAGTCAAGGATCAGGAGAAGACGGCTTTTATCACTCCGTTTGGAGCTTTCTGCTATGTGTCTATGCCTTTTGGGCTTAAGAGTGCCCAGGCGACTTACCAACGGTGTGTGCAGAATTGTCTTCACGATCAAATTGGGCGTAATGTTCATGCTTATGTGGATGATATAGTGGTAAAATCCAGGAAGGAAGAAACCTTGGTCACAGATCTGAAAGAGACTTTCGATAATCTCCGGGTCTACAAAATGATGCTTAACCTGGCCAAGTGTGTTTTTGGAGTCCCAGCCGGCAAGCTCTTGGGTCTTTTGGTGTCTAACCGAGGTATTGAGGCTAACCCGGAGAAAATCAAGGCAATTACATCCCTGGCCAAACCAACATGCATCAATGACGTTCAACGACTGGTGGGCCATGTTGCTGCTTTGAGCTGGTTCATAAGCCGGTTAGGGGAGAAGGCAATGCCTCTGTATCAGATGATAAACAAAATAGATGATTTTGTTTGGAGCGATGCTGCAGACTCTGCTTTTGAAGACCTGAAGACACAGCTTGCTGAGCCACCGGTCCTGGCTGCTCTAGTCGAGAAAGAGCCGCTACTGTTATACGTGGCCGCCAACTCACGAGCTGTTAGTGTGGCTATTGTGGTGGAGCGCAAGGAGGCTGGCAAGGAGAATCCGGTTCAATGGCCGGTTTTCTACGTCAGTGAGGTGCTAATTGAATCCAAGCAACGATATCCACATTGGCAGAAGCTCGTATATGGGGTGTTCATGGCAAGCCGGAAGCTTAAGCGTTATTTTCAGGGACATCCAATCACCGTGGTTAGATCTGCTCCTTTGGGAGACATCATTCAAAACAGAGAAGCCACTGGGTGAATCGCCAAGTGTGCAATTTAGCTTGGGTCTCATGGGTTGAAGTATGTGCCACGTACTGCGATCAAATCTCAAGCACTGGTTGACTTCATTAATGACTGGACAGAGATGTAGATGCCAGAAGAGAAACTAGACAACACGTATTGGACTATTCATTTTGATGGGTCTAGACAGTTGGAAGGCTCGGGGGCTGGAGTTGTGTTAACCTCTCCGCGAGGTGACAAATTTTGTTATGTGTTACGGTTGATGTTTCCTTGCACTAACAACACAACAGAGTATGAAGCCTTGCTCCATGGTCTTCGAGTGGCAAAAGAGATGAGTTTGAGCTGGGTCAGATGTCTTGGCAACTCAGATTTAGTGGCCCAACAGGTATCAGGCAAGTGGGATTCCAAGGACCCTCTCATGGCGGCTTATCGCCGGGAGGTTGACACTGTTGCAGGGCATTTTAAGGGTTATTAGGTGGAGCACATTGACCATCGAAAGAACAAAGCGGTTGATGCTTTAAACCGATTGGGGTCTCAACGTAAGCCGGTACCTCCTAACACCTTTTTCGATGTTTTGCATAACCCGTCTGTCAAGTTGCCCACATAAGAAGATTTAGTCGTTCCTGACCCGGAGGCGCAGTTGGTGGCGGCTCTTCATGTCATCCTAGATTGGACAGCGCCGTTCTTGGCTTACATGACCCGGGGAGAGTTGCCAGCAGATGAGACCCTGGCTCGACAGATAACCCGACGGTCTAAGTCAATGACGATTTCGGATGGAGAATTATACCATCGCAGTGTCTCCGGAGCGTTTCAGCGGTGTGTTTCCCCCGAAGAAGGTCAAGAAATACTTCGTGAGATCCATGAAGGCGATTGTGGTCATCACGCCGGGTCAAAATCTCTGGTGGCCAAAGCTTTTCGTCACGGTTTTTACTGGTTGACGGCTCACGCTGATGCAGAGGATCTGGTCAGCAGATGTGATGGATGTCAAAAGTTTGCACGACGAGCGCATGTACCAACTCAAGAGCTCCGGATGATTCCAATCACTTGGCCATTTGCGGTCTGGGGGCTTGACATGGTGGGACCTTTCAAAAGGTCTAAGGATAAAAATACACATCTCTTGGTGGCAGTTGATAAATTCACTAAGTGGGTTGAGGCGGAACCAGTGAGTAAGTGTGATGCGGCCATGGCGGTTCAGTTCATGAAAAAGGTGATCTTCTGTTTTGGTTTCCCACACAACATTATCACTGAAAATGGCACTAATCTGTCCCAAGGGGCTATGGAGGAGTTTTGTCAACGTGAGCACATCCGGCTTGATGTTTCTTCCGTAGCTCATCCTCAATCCAATGGTCAAGCTAAGAGAGCGAATCAGGAAATTTTAAAAGGTCTCAAACCCCGGCTTATGGTTCCCTTACAGCGAACGCCAGGTTGTTGGGTAGAGGAATTACCCTCGGTGTTGTGGAGTATCAACACCATGCCTAACAGGTCTACGGGTTACACACCTTTCTTCATGGTCTATGGAGCAGAAGCAGTGTTGCCTAGTGACATCCGTCATGACTCGCCCCGTGTGGCGGCTTATGTTGAAGCTAATAATGAACAAGCCAGACAGGATGCACTTGACTTGTTAGATGAAGAAAGAGATTTAGCAGCGGCTCGATCAACAATTTATCAACAGGACCCGCGCCGTTATCACAGCCGCCGGGTCGAATCCAGGACCTTTCAGGAAGGCGACTTGGTGCTCCGGCTCATCCAGGATCTGTCAGATGCACATAAGCTATCCCCACCTTGGGAAGGACCCTTTGTGGTCAGCAAAAACTTAAACAACAGGTCGTATTACCTCATTGACGTTCCAGAACACAAAGATTCACGTAAGTCGGAGGAGGAGACCCGCCAACCGTGGAACATTGCTCAACTTCGGCCATACTAGACCTGAGCTACCGGCTCTCATCATGTACATACTTTAACATTGTATATACCATGATAAGTAATAAAGTAAGACCATCGGTCTCTTTTCTTTTCAAAGATTATGCATCTTTGTTATTTCTTATTCTCAAATGACTATTAAGGAGCTTATCATATTTGAACCAAGTCTAACCTTTTTTGGTCCGGCTTATGATCGTATTCGAATCTAGCTGCAATTATCATGGTCATTTGGGGGCTTCCTGTTCAAACATAGGTCGTATTCGAACCAAAGAGAACATAGCTGTCGTAACCCTCTTGATCGGCTCAAGGCCAAACTCACTAGGGGGCTTCTTGATCGTATCCGAATCATAGCTTAACCCCTTTTGGGTCCGACTTGGATCGTATTCGAATCAGGGTCGTTAAAAACCTCTCAAGGTCATTTGGGGGCTTCCTGTTTAAACATAGGTCGTATTCGAACCAAAGAGAACATAGTTCTCGGTACCCTCTTGATCGGCGCAATGCCACAGCCACTGGGGGCTATGTGGTCGTATTCGAAACTTAGCTTAACCCCTTTGGTCCGGTTTACTGATCGTATTCGAATCAGAAGCCACCAACCTTTAAATATAAGGTTAAATCATACTTGTTAACTGTTATTTGTCTTTGAGTTTCTTGTTGCAAATAATTAGCATGATCTTCCTCGCCAGTTTGTCTATTTGACAACATGGCTACCAAGGCATAACAATCATTGAAGTATTCAAAGGTATTAATTTCTCAGAAAGATTGAGTTATCGGCTTCATTACCCAGGTTTCTCAAGCCGGTGGTCTAAGGATCAAAGGTACAAGTATGGCTATTATTTATATATAATTGCCTACTACATTAACTAAAGAGGTACAGATTTAAAGTGTTGCAGAACCGATCATCAAATATAATGCATATATTGCCATCAGGAAGCACGGAGTCACATACAGTGTTTTATGCACGATGGCATAAGCAAGGCATTCAGTGTTTTCACAGCTAAACTATTACACGGCTTTTTATAAGCCAAATGAAGATGGTTATTATTCCTCCCTCGCCGGTTCACCGCCCTCTATTGGCTGGAAGTTGGGTTTTGACCAGTCAAAACCATTCACGGTGACGAATTCTACTTCATCATCGATCAGGCCTGCCGGCTCAACCTCCGGGGAAAATGTGTTTTCTCTTACAGGCGGGATCAAATCCGTCACCTTGTACGAGGGAGTCACCATCTTCTTATTTTTAGCATCAAAACCCAGCTGGTATTTGTCTATATTGGTGTCGTCTCCAAGGGTAGTTGCCTGAGGTCGGACTCCGCGCACACAGGCCATGAAGTCATCCTGCTCAAAAGGAGAACCATCTTCCTTCACAGTGGGATAGCCTCTGGCCACGTCTGCCGGGTCTAGGTCTGGCACCCCAGCCTTGGAGCGGCTCAGGGCAGTCAAAGCTCCGGCTCGCGCGCAGGAGCGTTTCACTTCTTGAAACCTGGCAGGCAGGATTGACAGTTTCTTCAGGACGTCGCTGAGCCGGTTGGGTCCTTGATTGGCAGGAGAGATGGCGGCAAGAGCCTGCTGTGCGCCAATATACAGTTGTTCTACCAAAGTATACACTGCCTTCAGTTTAGTCAAAGGGTCTTGGCTTAGATTTTTGCTTTGAGGGCCTGCACATATTTTATACACAAAGTCAGCTAGCGGCTTATACTCTGGATTAGCAAAAAGCACACAAAATTGAAGTCGTACGGCTTACCAAAGATGGCAGCCACCATTTGAGACACCCGGCCCTTTAAACCGTTTAGCTCTGTTGAAATCTCTTCAAGGGTTGTTTCGGCCTTCTCACCATGTTGGTTCAGAAGCGTTTTTTCCTCTTCCCAAGTTTTCTTCTTGGCAGCAAAGCTGGTCTTTAAATTTTCCGTCTCAGAGAGACTTATTTGCAGTTTGGAGTTAGCAGATTTGATTTCTGCCTCCTGACTCGCTAGCCGGGTCTTCGCATCGGCCAATTGTGAGTTCAATTCAGATAAGGCATTCTGCAAAACATTTAGATGAGTCAAGATTTTGCTTCAAGTTCAAAAATCAAGATTCAAGTCTCAAGTACTTTACAAAAAACCACTTAACACTTGGGGGGCTAATGTATGCCAAATCATTTTTTTATGACTCTAGAGACATACTTTAAGTCCCAAGTACCTTACAAAGTAACAACACTTGGCACTTGGGGGCTAATGTATGCAGTTCAGCAAGTTTCTCAAGGTTAAGTCGGAGTATTAAGTCCTTTGAATACAGTACCAAACAATTTAAAGTACCGGCTCATTTATGATCAAAATGAACCGGCCCTTGGGGACTACAGGTGAAGCTTTGTTCTATTGAATTCAAGAAAAGTGTCAAAGGTAAAGGTCTCGGCCTATATTTTAAAGTCTACAGATCATTCCGATTCTCTCATAATCTGAAGACTTGGGGGCTGAAGGAATATAGATAAGCCGGGAGAACGTACCTCATATTTCAACTTCAGCTATTTGACCATTTCAATCTCAGAGTCGCGACTGGAGTGTACATGGCTAAGATAGCCGGATAAAATATCATTGGCATTTAGATGGTCATAGTTGGCAACGTCAAAGCAAACTTTCTGCCTCTCCAATGCCTCTTGTTTCGCAGTACACCGAGCCAGCACGGTTGGATTCCCTGGTTCAATAAAGCGGCTCCCAGTGATCTGAACGTCTTGTGCATACAGTGATGGCGGGTTGGCTGAGCTTGATGGTCCAGTAGCAGAAGGGTTCACAGTGGTCTCATCAAACGACGGCTCAGGAGCATTTGCTTCTACATCAACAGGCGGGTCTGCTGGAGCGTCGGTTAATGGAGAACATCGCCTGGCCGGGTCAAATGCAAGCACTGGCGGGTATTCCACCGGTTTAGCTACCTTCGCTTTCTTGGATTTATCTTGGCCACTAAGAAAAATGTTGCAAGATCATCAGTATAAAGATACAATTTGAGCAACCCGGAAATATGAGGATTTTTCATTACCCAGGGGCAGTCTTGAAGGCCGGAAATTGTGTCTGTGATGAGTCGCCAGAAGAGCGAGACACCTCCTGAAAGGATAAAATAGAGTTAAAAGTAATACAAGGGGAAGGATCCATTAAAAAGAGTTAAAGACAGAAAGAAGTAAACCTCATTCGGACGCTTCTGAGGAGTTTGTTGAAGAACGATAGCCGGCTCATCTTCAGTCCAAGCTTGACGGCGGCTTTCATGTTGCTGCTTTTTCAAACAAAAGTTGGGATCCAAGTGAGCTAAAGGGTTAGAAAACCTTACTTTACAGATCACTCGTCGAACTTTTTGTCTTGGCAAGGGCTCTGAGTCGGAAGAAATGATAGTTACCTTTGCTTCCACAGCCTGACCGGCCCCAGTGTCATCCTGGTAATGATTAGTGTCAATAAGATTGTTAAAAAATTGGCCAAGGGAATCAAGGGCTACCTCCGAGTCAGATGTATCATCAAGCTTCATCAAATCTTCAGCAGTGCTCATTTTCTTCTTTTTCGACCTCCGGGTCATTTTCTTGGCGTTTATGGCGGCGGCTTTCACTTTCTTGGCAGCCTCATGGCCATACTTAACTTTCCAGAAGTCAGAGTTGGCCTGCAGACAGGTAAAAAACAAGAGAAAGAGTCAGGTAAGTATTAAAACAATACGACTGGGAAAATACAAAAGAGAGAAATAACGACATCCTTACTTCTGGCACCTGGTTAAGCTGGCAGAAGGGGTTTAACCCGAGGACACTGCAATCTTTGTATTTCCCGTTCACAAGAAGAGTTGACATTGAGACAATATCTTCTTCTGTCAATTGAACGGGGCTGTGACAAAGTCATACGGGCCTCCACCATACTCATACATCAGCTTTGACCGGCGGCTCAAAGGGATGACCCGCCATGAGATCCAGCAGTGGGTCAGATCAACTCCAGTTAACCTGCTCCCCAATAGAGCATTGATCCTTTTGATAGATGGTATCAGCCCCTTGCGTTCAGCGACGGTAAGCTTATCAGGAAGCGCGAACTTGGAGTCAAGACGATCGGGGTGATAACCCGGCAGTGGCTTCTCGTTTGCTGGTGAAGTCTCCTGGCAGTAGAACCAAGTCTGGTTCCAGTCCTTTGGGTGACTTGGTAAGATAATAAGGGGGAAGACGGCACCCTGCCGGCGCCGAATTGATATGCCTCCAAGCTCTAAGCTAAGGCCGTTGGTGCACTCGTTCTGCCGGTTTAGATAAAAGTATTCTCTAAACAACTCCATGGTCGGCTCTTGTTGAAGATATACCTCACAGAGCACTTGGAAGTTACAGATGTTAGATATGGAGTTGGGCCCGATATCTTGAGGGTGGAGCTTGAAAAAGTGGAGGACCTCTCTGAAGAACTTTGAGCCGGGCGGTGAGAAGCCACGGTTCATGTGGTCAGTAAAAATGATCACCTCACCGTCTCTTGGATTGGGCCGTTCTTCTTCCAGGTCAAGGGCACGGTAAGACATGACGGTTTTCATTGGAAGAAATCCTATGGTGAAGAACTCTTTTAAACGTTCCTCGGTTATGGTTGAGGGAACCCAGTTACAGATGGTTGGTGTTTTGGACGGCATGATGTGCAAAGAACTGAAAAGAAAAACAACATGCCGGTTCAGTTTAATGGTGAGATTGACAGTTAAGTGATGAAGATGCAAACAAGTAATGGCGGCTTATTTAGGGGCTAATGACATATAAGGAAAATTAAGCCGGCATGATAAGCCGCCATGACTACAGATATTTGAAGAAGGCAAATTCAGCTAAGTATTGAGACAAACAAGTTTCCTACATTGCTTGGTATTATTCCAGATCAAATGGCTATTCAGAAATGAAACCAATTCTAGACCTAAAAAGTTTAGTACAGAGGAGTCGGTAAGTTCTGAAGCAACCTTTTAATCAGAGAAAGGGATCCGTGGATCAAGAAGAGGTACAAAAACACTACCGCGCGAGCATATATATAACTTTTTGGATCAGAAAAGGCTGGCGGTGGAAGAACTACGATGAACTATGATGAACTATGAAGAACACGCAGGAGCTTGGAAACCCTAAAATGAGGATCTGAGAAGTAAAAAGGGAGACACTTATGATTGCGGATCTCCTGCGGAGGTCGCCGCTGTTCTCTGGATCGCCGCTGTTCTCTGGATCGGTTCGGGTTGATGCAGCGGCCAACGTCGACAGAGACAGAGGTGAAGCGCGGCGGTGGCGAAGCTCGAGCGGCAGGGGGTTTGCGAGAGGAAGAAGACAGAGCGAGAGAGGATAATGAGAAGGCCGAGGCGTGCCTATTTATAAGGAAAAGATGCAAACAGACGGGCGCGAAAATCAAGGGAGAGCCGAATAATGGTTATGCAGCTATACAGGCGCCTCGATTCTTGGGAAACATTAAAGATAAAAGATCCGTTGGAAGATGACGTCATGAAAGTTTTTTGCGTATTCAAGAGATGACGTCACGACGGGTTACAAGAAAATTTCAGCGAAGATAAGAAGATGGATTTTTGTCTAAGTATTGAAGATTGACAAAGAACGAAGTTCAAAGTCAACCTGGGGCCTAATGTTGGGGATATTACTATCAGTTATGACCTGCCCAGGAGGGACCGGGTCAGCCCCAATGGCGGGTTACACAAGAAGCCCAGTAAACATTCAAGATTATAGTTTATTAAATCTTATAGAAGGCCCAAAGGCATGAAGGCGGTTTAAGGCCTAATATTGTGAACCGCCTTATGTAAGGAAAGACTTGTAAAGAAAGGCATGTAAAAGAAGTCACCGAGCCAGACACGATTATGAGCCGGCCGGGACTCTGTAGGCCACCAGGCGTCAACCCATGTATATAAGGGGACGACCCAGTGGCGGCTTAGGGCAAGAAACAACAAGTCGATAACCAAGCCGGCGAGTTGAGCCTCTTGGTGATCGAAACCCCAGCAATACCAATCCCAACTAGACGTAGGCTTTTACCATCATCGTAAGGGGCCGAACTAGTATAAAACCATCTCGTGTCCTTTGTCCTGATTAACCCCTTTAAGCTTCCTAGTGCGATGGCCCTACGACAAGTCCTTGCTCTAGGACATCTGCCGTGACAATTCCACGACACCATCTAAACAACTTTGTTGATTTATGTGATATGCAAAAGAAGAAAGATGTGGATTATGATATTGTTAAATTGAAGCTAATTCCGTTTTCGCTTAGAGATTGTGCTAAAACTTGGTTCTCTTCTTTGCCTAAAAATAATATTGATTCATGGAATAAGTGCAAGGACGTTTTTATCTCTAAGTATTTTCCTCCCGCTAAGATCATCTCTCTTAGAAATGATATTATGAATTTTAAGCAACTTGATCATGAGCATGTTGCACAAGCTTGGGAGAGGATGAAATTAATGATACGTAATTGCCCTACACATGGTTTGAATTTATGGACGATTATACAAAAACTTTATGCTGGATTGAATTTTGCTTCTAGAAATCTTTTAGATTCGGCCGCCGGAGGCACTTTTATGGAAATCACTTTAGGAGAAGCTACGAAACTCCTAGATAATATTATGGTTAATTATTCTCAATGGCACACCGAAAGATCTACTAGTAAAAATGTCCGTGCGATAGAAGAGATTAATGTTTTGAGTGGAAAGATGGATGAACTTATGAAATTGTTTGCTAATAAGAGTGTTTCTTCTGATCCTAATGATATGCCTTTGTCTACTTTGATTGAGAATAATAATGAATATATCGTTGTGAATTTTGTTGGTAGGAACAATTTTGGTAACAACGCGTATAGAGGAAACTTTAATTCTAGGCCGTTCCCTAATAATTCCTCTAATAATTATGGTAATTCCTACAACAACTCTTATGGAAATTTTAATAAGATGCCCTCTGATTTTGAGACTAGTGTTAAAGAATTTATGAATTCGCAAAAGAATTTCAATGCTTTGCTTGAAGAAAAATTGCTTAAGATAGATGAGTTGGCTAGGAATGTGGATAGAATTTCTCTTGATGTTGATTCTTAGAAACTTAGATCTATTCCACCTAAGCATGATATCAATGAGTCTCTCAAAGCCATGAGAATTTCCATTGATGAGTGCAAAGAAAGAACTGCTAGGATGCGTGCTAAAAAAGATTGCTTTGTAAAAGCGTGTTCTTCTAGTTTTCATGATAATAATGATGAAGATCTAAAAGTTATTGGTGTGTATCCTATTAAGTCTTTGTTTGCCAATCCATGCTAAATTCTCCTCATGCTTATAGTCAAAATAAAGCTTTTACCAAACATATCGTTGATGCTTTAATGCAATCCTATGAAGAAAAGCTTGATTGGAAGTTTCTATCCCTAGAAAACTTTATGATGAGTGGGAACCTACTACTAAAATTAAGATAAAAAATCATGAATGTTATGCTTTATGTGATTTGGGTGCTAGTGTTTCCATGACTCCAAAAACTCGGTGTGGTGTGTTAGGTTTCCGTGAATTTGATGATTGTTCTTTAAATTTGCATCTTGCGGATTCCACCATTAAGAAACCTATGGGAAGGATTAATGATTTTCTTATTGTTGCAAATAGGAATTATGTGCCCGTAGATTTCATTGTTCTTGATATAGATTGCAATCCTACATGTCCTATTATTCTTGGTAGACCTTTCCTCAGAACGATTGGTGCAATTATTGACATGAAAGAAGGAAATATTAGATTCCAATTTACATTAAGGAAAGGCATGGAAACTTTCCTGGGAAGAAAATTAGATTACCTTATGAATCTATTATGAGAGCCACTTATGGATTGCATACCAAAGATGACAATACCTAGATCTATTTTTACCTTTATGCCTAGCTAGGGGCGTTAAACGATAGCGCTTGTTGGGAGGCAACCCAATTTTATTTTTGTTCCTTGCTTTTTGTTCCTGTTTAGTAATAAATAAATCATCTATCCTCTGTTATGATTGTGTTTTTATGCTTTAATTAGTGTTTGTGCCAAGTAAAGCCTTTAGGATCTTCTTGGATGATTGTTGTTTGATCTTGCTGAAAAAACAGAAAGTATGCGCTCAAAAGAATAATTTTCATGTTTTACCAGAGAGAGATAAAATACCAATTCAAACTGAAGTATATTAATATACAAATTACCCTGGTCGTCCTAATTTGGTAGAATTTTTGGAGTTACATAAGTATTCGAAACCTACAGATTGCTACAGACGGTTCTGTTTTTGACAGATTCTGTTTTCGTGTGTTGTTTGCTTATTTTGGTGAATCTATGGCTAGTATCGGGGGGTATGAACCATAGAGAAGTTGGAATACAGTAGGTTTAACACCAATATAAATAAATAATGAGTTCATTACAGTACCTTAAGGTGGTAGTTTTTTTTTATACTAACGAAGCTCATGAGATTTTCTGTTGAGTTTTGTGTTGTGAAGTTTTTAAGTTTTTGGGTCAAGATTTGATGGATTATGGAATAAGGAGTGGCAAGAGCCTAAGCTTGGGGATTCCCAAGGCACTCCAAGGTAAAATCCAAGGACAACCAAAAGCCTAAGTTGCATCCCCTCTTTCGTCTTCGTATATCGGTAACTTTACTTGAGGCTATATTTTTATTCACCACATGATATGTGTTTTGCTTGGAGAGTCTTGTATGATTTGAGTATTTGATTTTTAGTTTACCACAATCATCCTTGCTATACACACCTTTTGGGAGAGACACATATGAATCAAAATTTATTAGAATACTCTATGTGCTTCACTTATATCTTTTGAGCTAGATAATTTTGCTGTAGTGCTTCACTTATATTTTTTAGTGCGCGATGGTGGTTTTATTTTGTAGAAATAATTGATCTCTCATGCTTCACTTATATTATTTTGAGAGTCTTTTAGAACAGCGTGGTAATTTGCTTTGGCTATAAAATTAGTCCTAATATGATAGGCATTCAAGATGGGTATGATAAAAACTTTCATATAGAGTGCATTGAATACTATGATACTTCATAGATGTTTTGACATATAAAGGTGGTAATGTTAGAGTCATGCTAGTTGGGAAATTGTGAAATTGAGAAATACTTGTGTTAAAGTTGGCAAGTCCCGTAGCATGCACATATGGTAAACGTGTGTGACAAATTTGAAGCATGGGGTGTTCTTTGAGTGCTTTCCTTATGAGTGGCGGTCGGGGACGAGCGATGGTCTTTTCCTACCAATCTATCTCTCTAGGGGCATGAGTAGTAGTACTTTGCTTCGAGGGCTAATAAACTTTTGCAATAAGTATGTGAATTCTTTATGACTAATGTGAGTCCATGGATCATATGCACTCTTACCTTTCCGCAATTTGTTAGCCTCTATAGTACCGTGCATTGCCCTTTCTCACCTCGAGAGTTGGTGCAAACTTGGATGGTGCATCCAAACCCCGTGATACGATACGCTCTATCACACATAAGCCTCCTTATATCTTCCTCAAAACAGTCACCATACCTACCTATTATGGCATTTCCATAGCCATTCCGAGATATATTGCCATGCAACTTTCCACCGTTCCGTTTATTATGACACGCTCCATTATTGTCATATTGCTTTGCATGATCATATAGTTGACATCGTATTTGTGGCAAATCGACTTTCATAATTCTTTCATACATGTCACTCGTGATTCATCGCATATTCCGGTACACCACCGGAGGCATTCACATAGAGTCATATTTTTGTTCTAGTATCGAGTTGTAACATTGAGTTTTGAGTAAATAAAAGTGTGATGATCATCATTATTAGAGCATTGTCCCATGTGAGGTGAAATAAAAAAAGAGAGGCCAAAGAAGCCCAAATAAAAAAAAGAGGCCAAAGAAGCCCAAACAAAAAATGAGAGAAAAAGAGAGAAGGGAAAATGTTACTATCCTTTTCCCACACTTGTGCTTCAAAATAGCACCATGGTCTTCATGATAGAGAGTTTCTTATTTTGTCACTTTCATATACTAGTGGGAATTTTTCATTATAGAACTTGGCTTGTATATTCCAGTGGTGGGCTTCCTCAAAATGCCCTAGGTCTTCGTGAGCAAGCAAGTTGGATGCACACCCACTTAGTTTCTTTTGATGAGCTTTCATACACTTATAGGTCTAGTGCATCCGTTGCATGGCAATCCCTACTCCTCGCATTGACATCAATTGATGGGCATCTCCATAGACCGTTGATTAGCCGCATCAATGTGAGACTTTCTCCTTTTTTGTCTTCTCACCTAACCCCCATCATCATATGCTATTCCACCTATAGTGCTATATCCATGGCTTGCGCTCATGTATTGCGTAAGGGTTGAAAAGGCTGAAGCGTTTTAAAAAGTATGAACCAATTGCTCGGCTTTTCATTGGGGTTATGCATGAGGGGAGCATTTTGTGTGACGAAAATGAATTATGGCCAAACTATATGATTTTGTAGGGATAAGCTTTCTTTGGCTATGTTATTTTGATAAGACATAATTGCTTGGTTAGCATGCTTGAAGTATTACTATTTTTATGTCAATATCAAACTTTTATCTTGAATCTTTTGGATCTAAAAATTCATGCCACAATAAAGAGAATTACATTGGAAATTATGTTAGGGAGCATTCCACATCAAAAATTCGGTTCTTATCATTTACCTACTCGAGGACGAGCAGGAATTAAGCTTGGGGATGCTTGATACGTCTCCAACGTATCTATAATTTTTTATTGTTCCATGCTATTATATTATCTGTTTTGGATGTTTAATGGGCTTTATCATACCTTTTTATATTATTTTTGGGACTAACCTATTAACCGAAAGCCCAGTGCAAATTGCTGTTTTTTGCCTATTTCAGTGTTTCACAGAAAAGGAATATCAAACGGAATCCAAACGGAATGAAACCTTCGCGCAGATCGTCTTTGGAACAAACGCAATCCAGGAGACTTGGAGTGGACGTCAAGGAAGCAGCGAGGAAGCCACGAGGAAGGAGGGCACGACCCAATGGGGTGGGCGCGCCCCTCGCAGCTCCACCAACCTACTTCTTTCCCCTATATATACTCTTATACCCTGAAACCTTCGGGGAGAGCCATGAAACACCTTTTCCACCGCCGCAACCATCTGTACCTGTGAGATCCCATCTTGGGGCCTTTTCCGGCGATCTGCCGGAGGGGGACGACCACGGAGGACTTCTACATCAACACCATAGCCTCTCCGATGATGTGTGAGTAGTTTACCACAGACCTTTGGGTCCATAGTTATTAGCTAGATGGCTTCTTCTCTCTCTTTGGATCTCAATACAAAGTTCTCCTCGATCTTCTTGGAGATCTGTTCGATGTAACTCTTTTTGCGGTGTGTTTGCCGAGATCCAATGAATTGTGGGTTTATGAACTTGATTATCTATGAATATTATTTGATTCCTCTCTGGATTCTTATATGAATCATTTGATATATTTGTAAGTCTCTTTGAATTATCGATTTAGTTTGGCCTAGTAGATTGATCTTTCTTGCAATGGGAGAAGTGCTTAGCTTTGGGTTCAATCTTGCGGTGCTCAATCCCAGTGACAGAAAAAGGAAACGACGTGTATTGTATTGTTGCCATCGAGGATAAAAAGATGGGGTTTATATCATATTGCTTGAGTTTATCCCTCTACATCATGTCATCTTGCCTAATGCATTACTCCGTTCTTATGAACTTAATACTCTATATGCATGCTGGATAGCGATCGATGTGTGGAGTAATAGTAGTAGATACAGAATCGTTTCAGTCTACTTGTCATGGACATGATGCCTATATTCATGATCATTGCCTTAATATCATCATAACTATGCGCTTTTCTATCAATTGCTTGGCAGTAATTTGTTCACCCACCGTAATACATGCTATCTTGAGAGAAGCCACTAGTGAAACCTATGGCCCCCAGGTCTACTTTACATCATATAAGTTTCCAATCTACAATTCTAGTTTACTATTTATTTTGCAATCTTTATTTTCCAATCTATACCACAAAAATACCTAAAATATTTATCTTACTATCTTTATCAGATCTCACTTTTGCAAGTGGCCGTGAAGGGATTGACAACCCCTTTATCGCATTGGTTGCAAGGTTCTTATTTGTTTGTGCAGGTACTAGGCGATTTGTGTGTAGTCTCCTACTGGATTGATACCTTGGTGTTCAAAAACTGAGGGAAAATACTTACGCTACTTTGCTGTATCACCCTTTCCTCTTCAAGGGAAAACCAACGCATGCTCAAGAGGTAGCAACTTGCTCATATATTCATCTGGTGCAACATCCCCTACAGCCACTCCCGTGTCATGCACGGCCTTGTCGACGCCTCCAAGGAGCCCTTCGTCTACTTCTATGAGTGCCGGATGCCGTTTTGGGGCTCTCCAGCGGACATCGTGCATCACCTCACACAAGCGTCCGTCTATCACTACTGACCCGCGGTGAAGAACATCAAGTACGAGACATGCTACCCGTTCGCCATGCCGGAGTCACTGGAGGATCACCGCCGCCTGCTAGTCTTGGAGGAGGACGACAACATCTTCCTCTTGATCATGGGCCGCCGGCCCATCTCTGTAGTGTGCGTCAGGGGCGGCGCCGCTGACACTGACACTGACACGAGGCCGATGTACGGGTGCATTCTCACTGTTACTACCCCTTAGAGGTACGTGGACGGCGACACTGGCTACATCAAGCTGACTAGGACTGTGCCGAGCTGGGACCTTCCCGCCGATGTGGACATGGAAGACGCATGGTATGATTCCCCCCCCCCCAACGTGGTGCATGGGGACTCCAAGGAGGTTCACCTAGACATATGCGTTACCAAGTTAAATGTTGATCATTAGTCTTCGCTCAATGTAATCCTCTGTCTAAGCATGTGGAGACTTCCATGCATGATCTTGCTCTATTGGAGTATTGCACATGAATAAAAGTGTATCCATTTATGGTTTAGTCTAGAATCTTCCATGTATGAATTTTTACTACAGTACCGGTGAAAGACCTATGATGAACCATTTCTTACATCTCCTCTGCCCCCTTCCAAGTCATCCTGATTCAATCCCTCCATTTAGGTGTATAAGGGCATGGCTAATACTTAATAATATAGCCAACTGTTGACTATAAGAAAGTGCCATGTCATCTGTAGCTGATGTCTACTACGCAACTTTATTCTTGTAGACTCGTGTTGGGCCTCCAAGCGCAGAGTTTTGTAGGACAGTAGCAATTTTCCCTCGAGTGGATGACCTAAGGTTTATCAATCCGTGTGAGGTATAGGATGAAGATGGTCTCTCTCAAATAACCCTACAACCAAATACAAAAAATCTCTTGTGTCCCCAACACACCCAGTACAATGGCAAATTGCATAGGTGCACTAGTTTGGCGAAGAGATGGTGATAAAAGTGTAATATTGATGGTAGAAATATATTTTTATAATCTAAATAAATAAAAACAGCAAGGTAGCAAATAGTAAACGGGCACAAAAACGGTATTCCAATGCTTGAAAATGAGGCCTAGGGTCCGTACTTTCACTAGTCCAACCTCTCAACAATGCTAATATAATTGGATCATATAACCACCCCTCAAAGTGCGATGAAAAATCACTGCAAAGTTCCTATCTAGCGGAGAACATAAGAATAAATTGTTTGTAGGGTACGAAACCACCTCAAAGCTATTCTTTCTGTTCGACCTATTCAAGAGTTCATACTGAAATAACACAAAGCTATTATTTCCCTTCGATCTATCCTAGAGTTCATACTAAAATAACACCAAAGCAAATTCATATTCATAATACTCAATCCAACACAAAGAACTTCAAAAAGTGCCCCAAGATTTCTACCGGAGAAACAAAGACAAGAACGTGCATCAACCCCTATGCATAGATTACCCCAATGTCACCTCGGGAATCCGCGAGTTGAGTTCCAAAACATATATCAAGTGAATCAAAATGATACCCCATTGTCACCACGAGTATTCAATTGCAAACCATATATCAAGTGCTCTCAAATCCATAAAAGTATTCAATCCGATAACAATGACATCTCAAAGGGAAAAACTCAATTCATCACAACAAGGTAGAGAGGGGAAAACACCATATGATTCGACTATATTAACAAAGCCCACGATACATCAAGATCATGACATCTCAAGAACACGAGAGAGAGAGAGAGAGATTAAACACATATATACTGGTACAAACCCTCAGCCTTGAGGGTGGACTACTCCCTCCTCATTGTCGTGGCCGCCGGGATGATGAGGATGGCCACCGGTGATGATTCCCCCCTTTGGCAGGGTGCCGAAACGGGGTCTAGAATGGTTTTCGGTGGCTATAGAGCCTTGTGGCAGCAGAAATTCTTATCTAGGTTAATCCCTGATGGTTTCTCTATTTATAGGATTTTTTGGCGTCGGTTTCACGCTAAGATGGGCCTAGAGGTGAGCGCAACCCACCGGGGCACGAACAAGGGCCCGGGCGCGCCCCGGTGTCTTGTGCCCTACTCCTTCACCTTCTGGTCCTTCCACGAAGCTCCGGGGGTCTCTTTTGTTCCAAAAAAATCATCAAAAAGTTACAGCTCATTTGGAGAACTTTCATTTCTGCACAAGAAACAACACCACGGTAGTTCTGCTAAAAACAACGTCAGTCCGGGTTAGTTCCATGCAAATCATACCAAAACCATATAAAATTGTTGTAAACATGGCATGAATACTTCACAAATTATAGATATGTTGGAGACATATCAGTAGCCAACATTTATAACAATCGATACTCAAAAACTAATTCGTAAAGATCATTTCTTGCAAAGCACAATAAGTGTTATTTCTTCACAAGTTTTGGATGCAGGTTGAATAGTTGGATGCTTTTGCTTGCAAGAGATACTCTTTTATCTATTTCAACCAAATGTTTGTGAGCTCTAGAGATGAAATAATATCCAAAGAAACCTATCGATACCCGTTACACATGAGATGACCCCCACATCCTTTGTCAAAATAAACAACTCCCCGATCAATGCATTTCAATGTTCCGTGCAACGCACGGGCACCTTACTATACATTAGCACAACCAAAAATTGAACTAACATTATATATAGTACGATAAATGCTGATGCATGTCACCTAAAATTATATCATCGAAAACTATGTTCAAATACGAACCCAACGATATAGTTTTTGTTGACATGCACTAACATTTTGTTAGTTAAATCTTCAGTCAAATTCAATGGGGGACTAATAAACCATGACCGATGTAGTACCGATGTAAAACCCAACCACTCCCAGTAATAAGTGGCCTGGTAAAATAAACGGACAAGCAACCATCACATCCCTCCGTATTTTTTGCATTTCATCTCTCTGTATTTACTTTCTCCAGTTCATCTCGCACACTCGATCCCTAGCTACTACTCCTAGTATCCCTAGCTACTACTCCTAGGGCAAGTTCTTTTGCCGGCTTAAAAAATAAGGGCATGTACAATGGTGCTATCTTAAGAGTGACACATAGGATAAATGATGAGGTGGAGGAGAGAGAACGCATAAGAAAAGGCTTGTCTTCTCTTATTTAAGGGAAGACAAGAGATGATCTCTTAGCACAATATGTCTCACCACGTTTCTAGGGATAGCTAGTTATTGAAGATAAGGCTAAGAGATAACCCATTGTAACAATTTTGTTTGTCATCTCTAAATTACATGCAAGATTTAAGATAAGCCCGTCTTATCAACCACTGTACATGCCCTAAGCCATCTCTTCCCCAGCTTTTCCCATAAGACTAGTCAAAGTGGAGTGTAACATTAAGGCGCCTCACTCATTTATTTGGTCTTCTAAACTACTACTAATACCTCCATCCTGGTTTATTCATCACCATTGTAATTTGTGCTAAATTTTGACCAAAGATTTAACTGATAAAATGTTAGTGCATGTGACATGCACAAACATTTCATTAGTTAAATTTATGGTCAAAATTTGACACAGATTACAATGGGGACCAATAAAATAGGATGGAGGTAGTAGTTATGGGATTACTACTAATCTAGAAGCCTAAAGGAACTGGCCCCTGGTACTCCTAGTAGTAGTACTCAAGTTGGAATTCCAATTGCACGACACAGTTTGTTAGGCAAAAAATTCGATATAGGGTGTTGGAAGCGGTTTGGGAATTTTCATGCCTTCCCGACCAGTGAGATACTACTCTGTACAAAGTACAAATAGAGAAGTAACCACAGAGAAGGAAGCTAAAACTAAACAATCAAGCGAGCATTTTTGCATTTGTTTTGCATTGAACCGTTTCACAAGCTTGACTAGTGTTGTTTTTCTGCTTTTACAAAAACCGCATCGTAATGTTAAAACGTGCATTTGCGCATACATAAGTAATAGTAGTACTCCCTCCATCTAGGTGTATAAGTCTTCGCTCCTCCTTGGTCATGGTGCACAACCAAAGATGACTTATTCACTTGGATGGAGGGAGTAGCACAGTCTGCAAGCATATATAGAGAGAGACGTGTAGTGCGATAGTTGATGGATCACGGGTTCCGGCAAAACCCTTAAGGTTCGAACACTGGGGTTCGCACGAAGATCTCCCCCCTATCGATCCGCGTCCTAACTTAGCCTAGATCTCACGAACTAACTCAACGAACTCGCAACAGAAAGAACACGAGATTTATACTGGTTTGGGCCACCGTTGTGGTGTAATACCCTACTCCAGTGTGGTGGTGGTGGATTGCCTCTTGGGTTGAGGATGAACAGTAAAAAGGGAAGAACAGCCTCCTCAGGTTGAGGTGTTCTTATGCTTGGTGCCCTTGTGTGGCTGAGGATGATCTTGGATTCTCCCCCGCCTATGGTGGTGGCTAGTCCTATTTATAGAGGCCCTGGTCCTCTCCCCAAATATTGAGCAGGAAGGGAGCCAACAACGACCAATTTGAAAGGGGACAACTAGTAAAAGCTATCCTGACAAAAGGTTTTCTTCGCCTGTCAAAGGCTCTGGTGGTGACGCCGCCCTGGGCTCCATGGTGACCTATGTCTTGCCGTTGTTATGGTCTTGGTCTCGTTGCACCAATATGGAAACCTTTGCTTGATGCATCGGTACTCCGTGCCTGTGCTTGCCCCCTTAGCACCAAAGAGGAAACAAGGATGCTGCGCACGCTAGCAATCTCCTAGCGCCCGCCTGGTCTCGATCGTCATGTCTTATGTCACGAGCACCTCACGAGGTTTGCTCGACCTTGAACTCTCCACCCCTCATGAGCCGGCCTGATGAGGCTGCTCCTGAGGAGGTCTTGTGTCGTCCGCCTCGCGAGGCTTGGCTCCTCGTGAGGGTCTTCATTCCTTGTTGATGAAGATGGGCCGTACAGGCCTGCCAGCAAAGCCACGCCATGGGCCGCAGGCAGGCAAGTCTGGGGACCCCCATTCCCAGAATGCCGACAGTAGCCCCCGGGCCCAAGGTGTGCTCGGGCTTGGCTTTAAGGCGAAGCCAAGGGCCAAGTGTGGAGCGCCGCAGGCCCCACTAGCCTACGGCCTCGGTCAACGCATGGCGGTTGATTGGACGTGGGCGTCTCCGCTTCCCCATGCTGCCTCGGCAACTACCTGACTGTCAAAAGGCTGGCGTGCACAACGTCCGCCCTCACTGTTTCCTTTTGCCTTGCTCAGATCCCCTTTCTTGCTCCCCGCTTCCGAAATCTTTAGATCCGCTCCCATCCTTTCCTGCATCAGCGACCCATGGCACCCCAGAGAGTCAAGCACGCCTCGTTGCCGGTGTCGTCTGCGGCGAAGGCTTGGTACAAGCCTGCCCTCGACTCGCGCAACGTCTCAGAGAAAAACCTCGCCGCCACGCGCCTGCTGACGGCCGGGGAGAGTAATGAAAGGGGTAGACGGGGCTCCGGGTTGCCTCCGACATGCCGGAGCCCGAGGGGAGCGCGTTCTTCCCCTTCTTCACGAGCAGTATCACCGTCGGGTTGGTTCCTCCCTTCTCTGATATCTTCTATGAGGTCCTCGACCACTACGGGTTGCAGGCGCTGCATCTCCATCCCAACTCCGTCCTTCTCTTGTCCATCTTCGCCTACTACCATGAGGCGTATCTAGGCGTGATGTCGTCTGTGGCCCTGCTGCGCCACTTGTTCCTCCATGCTGGTGAGGGCCATATCTTCGGGTGTGCCAATTTCATCGGGGCAGCAAGGTCAACTTGATCTCAAACACCGGGAAGACGGCCGACAACCTCAGGGCCAAATGGGTCATGATGAGCGCCAAGCGTGTCCACCCGCGCTTGGCGCTGCCGATGGAGAAGCCCCGGGCCGACAAGGCGTGGTCCTGCGTGAAGCTCACCGACGAGCGGGCTATGTTGGTGCTGGAGCAGATGAAGTCCGACCTGAAGCTCGGCAATGCGAAGGCGGCGAGGATCACAGGGGCCATGCTCCTGAGGGAATTCCTGGCGCTACGTGTGGCCTTGCTGCAGGCCCGTTCGCGCACCTTATGGGAACTCGGGGATGAAGAGGACAAGGTTCGCCTGAGCTCGGAGGCCTTGTCCAGCGAGGAGCTGACCGCAGCTCTCCGCCTCCTGGTCGGGGATGATCAGGAGTATCCTCTGAATGTCTTCACTCCCTTGTTCCGCCACAAGGACAGTGCGCTGATCGTGGCCTCCAAGCCGACCTTTGATGGACAGGGTCTATGTCGTGGTGCGCGCACGGCAGATGCCAAGGGATGGCTAAAGAGAGGAGGAGGCTCGAGGGCGCTGGTGGACTCCAGAGGCGAGGTTGGCATGAGCGGGCGCGGGACGCCGGACATACCTAGGTTCGGGGCTCTCCGGAGAGATAATATCCCTAGTCCTGACGAGTGTAGTTGTATGATTGATAGTACAATGTTGCTCCTGGAGCTGTATGGAGGAGGAAGGAAGCTAGCCAAGGCTTAGGCAGTTCCCTCTCCTCGGGTGTTGCTAACTAGGTGCGTGCGATGGAATGAGTTCGCTTGTATGCGTGAGGGCTCCTGGGGGGTTTTATAGGTCAACCCCCAGGGGTACAGTGGTAATGTTACAAGTCGGTGGGTCCGTATTATCGGTGTCCAGGGACCCAGGCTGGGTCCCGCTGAGGGCTTGTGGTTCGCCAAGTTCCCCTAGGTGCGGGCCCCGCATGCCTAGGGGGACTGTGCACTGTCTTGTCGATCGTTAGGGTGTGGCCGAGTCGAATCATGTACAGTGCTCTCCGTCAGGTTGCCGCTTGCTGTCGTCAGCGGTGAAGGCGGGGGCACTGTAGCCATGCCAACCCTGGTCAGCGGGTAGGTGAGGGGCACTGTTGCCACGTTCCTGCTGACCAGAGGCATGGGCGGGGCACTGTTACCTTGGTCATCATTGATTGAAGTCTCATCCCATCATACGGCCTGGATGGGATGGGAGTTGACCCGTGGCTGGATTGCATAGCACGCCACGGGTGGTGCTGGCTTGTTGAGGAGGCTTTGGTTGTGCCGGGTTCGTCTATCTCGCGCTAGTTGTTGGGGCCGAGTCGACGCGTCTTGCCGGGTCGGCTAGTCTGGCCAGTTTGCGGGGCTTGGCCGGGTCGAGCGACCCCGCCAAGCGCGTGCCGGTATTGAGGGGCAGTGCCAACCTTGTCATTTTTGAAGAGGATCCGGGTTCCGTTGCCTGCCCGTGGTCCATCCCCCCGACAGTAGTCCCCGAAGCTGTGAAGGTCCGACGTCTTCGGATGAGTGGGCCTTTGCAGTTTCCCCCTTAAGCAAGGTGGATTCTGCGAGCGCCGGGTCCGGCAACACCCACTGTGTGCCGGTTTTCTCGGAAACCGGATCGTGGCATCCCAGCGGTGGCGGGGACCGAGAAGTCCGGTGAATCTTGGGGAAATCCCTCGGGCTTCGTGCGGGCGCCACGTGGTGCCCAGAAGTTGGAGGTGCCTGAGAGGCCATGCGCGCGACGGGTCCGGGCGGCGGGTTGGGGCCCACCGTCGCGCGCCCTTGGCCCAAGCGCGTGGATTTATTGCGGCGTCTGGGGGCCGGTTGCTCTTCCCCGGGCAGTTACTGCGCGTCTACGTGCGCACTTATTGCGGGGTAGTGGAACGGGCGCGTGCAGACGATCCCACTTCCCCACTTTCCCACGTTCAAACTAAGGGTTATAAATTGGGGGGCAGGGGGCAGCGGACATTATTCTCGCTCGCGCCCTCCAGTCCCTTTGCTCTTGCTCCGCTCTTCGCAACTGACGCACTGCGGCGCCCGCTGCTCCGAGCGGTATCTCTTCGCCGTCCATCTACCTTCTCTTCTTCCTCCGATCATGTCACTGCCATCGGGCTCCTGGATGGGCTCAAATGCCACCTCTGAGGACATCACCCAACTCCGGGCGACGCTGTGCCTGCCATGGGAGACGGACGTCGGCGTTCGCCTGCCGTGCGGCGAGCAGAGGCCTCGGCCCGAGGGGAAGGAGCGCATGGTCTTCCTCACGCACTTCGAGCATGGGTTTGGGCTGCCGGCGAGCACCTTCTTCCACGCGTTCCTGGAGTTCTTCGGGCTCCAACCGCATCATCTTGGCGCCGGCGCCATCGTCCAGCTCTCCGGCTTTGTCACCCTTTGCAAGGGGTACCTGGGGGTCGAGCCTACGATCGACCTCTGGGCAGGCTTCTTCTCCTTGAAGCAGCAGGGCCCATCGGCCGGGGAGTTCGCCGATTGCGGCGCTGCCATCATCTCGAAGCGGTCGGGGGCGGACTTCCCCAAGATCCCGCTGGAGGATTCTGCCAAGAAGTGGCAGAACTCCTTCTTCTACGTCTGCAACCATGGTGAGAGTCGCATCAATCTTTCGGCCTTCGCCATCGTGCCGCCGCGGGCGAAGATGAACTGGGGCTACTCACCTAGGCGCCCGTCGCAGGAGATCGTCAATCTCTGCGAGCGGGTGACGGTGATGAGGACGCAGGAGGGGCTCACCGGCACCGACCTCCTTGCCACGTTCGTCCGGAGCCGGGTCCTTTCGCTTCAGGGGCGCTCCTTCCTCATCAGCGAAATGGTCGTCCTTCAAGACCCCAACCGCATGGGGTCGACGCGGCTGTCCGCGGAGCTGATCGCACGCGACGTGAATGGCATCTCCAAGGCCAACCTTGGCGAGGACTGGCGGTTCGGCAAGGCACCGTACAGCCAGTCGAACCCGGCGCCGCAGGTGAGTGCCTGGTCTTCTTACTTTGCCCCTGTGCACCTTCTCATTCGTCCTGACACAACGCGTGAGATACTTATGAACGCGATTCTCCATTCTTACGCCCGGGCCCCGTCGCAGGTGACGCCGGTGGCGTCGGAGGAGCCCGCGGCTCATGGCGAGGAGGAGGAGGCCGAGTCCGACGCCGGCGTTGGGCGTCGCAGAGGTAAGTCTTGTGGTCTTTTCTAGTGGCGGGCGCTGGCGCACGCACTGGGTGTAGCCCCCGAGATTCGGGCAGGCGGAGGCGGCCGGTGCTCGACGGTCTCTTGACGAGGCCAACTGGCTGCATGAGCAGCTGGCGGGTCACAAGAGCCGCCCCGGGGCTAAGGTGGAGCACCTTAAGGCGGAAGCCGCCAAGGTGGCGGAGGCGCAGAAGGCCCTGGTGGAGGCGGACTAGCAGCGCGGCCAGCTGGCCGACGACAAGGGCCGGCTCCAGGCCGAGGTGGATCGCTTGCGGGAGCAGGTCACCACGGCTGAGGGGGCCCGTCAGGACGAGGCAAGTTGCCGCGAGGCAGCCGAGAAGGCCGCCGAAGATAAGGACGCCGAGCTGAAGGCGGCCCTTGCCAAGGCGGCCGACCTGGAGAAGGCGCTCAAGGAGCGCGATCACGCCATCGAATGGGAGCGACGTGGTACGTTGCTTGAAGCGCAGCACCTGGAAGAGTCCTTCTCCAGTAAGTGCTTTTTCTTGTCGTTTGCCGGGTCGGGACCCGGCCTTTCTTCCTTGTTGTTCTTCTTCTAACTTGCTTCTTCCTTTGTGGCAGGGGCCTTCCCGGAGACGCAGCGGCTGGCGGAGGAAGCCGTCCGCCACCAGCGCGACCCGACCGGCATCGTTGGGTCCGGGACGGATCCACGGGTGGCCTGGACCTTCCCGGAGATGATCGCCACCGCTGAGGCCCGCCTGTGGGTCCTGGGAACGCAGTTTGGGCGGTTGTCCCAGGCCGACACTGCGATGACGGCGGCCCTTTGGCCGGGCTCCGTCCAACCGAGCAGCTTCTCGCGCCTGGTGCGTTGGTTAGAGATGGGGCCGGACCGGCTTGGCGAGTGGTGCGTCTCCGCCGCTCGTTCCAGTTTTGAGATGGTGCTCCAGTTCGCACTGTCCTGGCATCCGGACCTACAGCTGGACGCGTTGATGGGCCAGCGGGCCGGTTCGGAGCAGCACTTGCAGGAGCAAGCCGGCCGGATCGCCTCCCGTGCCAGCTATATCGCCGAGTTCGCCTTCCACGACGAGTTCCATCCGGAGCAGACAGAAGACGGCAGGGCCGTGGACGGTGAAGACTATGGCTTGATCCTCCACGATCCAGAGGGGAGCTCGGAGGAGACGGGCGTCTACCGCAACGCGGGTACTGAGGAGGACACCAGCACCTCGCTGGATCCGGAGGCCGCCAGGGTTGAGCCGTCGATGTCGCGACGCGGCGCTGGAGATGCCTGAGATACTTTGTGTAATAATTTGTTAAATAGCAGGTCCACCCACCCAGTGGGGGTTTTAGGGTGTAATGAACTCGGGCCATGGGCCTTTTCTTAAATACTTGTGTAGATGTCATAGGTGCTTTTGCTTTTTGCCTTCTGTTTTTTGGACCGATTTCATGCGTTTTTTCCTTTCTCAAACCTCCCCCCATGAGTTAGACGGTCGAGGCTCTGGTCCGTGACAAGGAGTTCGGTTCTTTGAGAAGAGCGCGCAGGACTTGGGTCCCTCGAAATGTTGAGCGCGAGCGAAACACCCACTAGGCCGGCTGGCGATGATCCTACAAAGCCGGTTGGTGAGCAGCCGGTCATGCGGCTGTTCATTTGATGAATGGTTAGCCGTCTTGATCGACCCGGCAGCCTTTGACTTAGTGTATGAAGCGTAAAGGTGCTTTGGCCCGTTGTGCTTGCCAGCCGACAGCCAAAGCCGGATCTGTGGCTTTAGGGCGAAGTGGGGGACCACGGCATCCTAACTTTATCAGGAATCACCAAGTAAGGCGGCGGTGTGGCAACTCAGCTGGCCAGCCCCCGAGCCCCCCGGGTCGAGCGAGTCGGACCGGTGGCCGGGTTCAGTGATATAGTGGTGCGAGAAAATAGGACACAATAAATTGGTTGACAAAAGGCATCCCCCGAGTCTTGTTCGAGGACCCCGTAGTTTCATGCGTTTACAAAAGGCGACGAGACATAAGCTTGTGCGGCTAACTATAAAACGGGCGGAGGAGTTCCGCGTTCCATGGCCGAGTCGTTTCTTCACCGGCGGTGTCCTTCTTGCGCTTCCTTGACTTGCGTGCGTCGATGAGGTAGTAGGCGTTGCGGTCACGCAAGGCCCTGCTCATGATGAATGGGCCCTCCCATGGAGGGGACAGCTTGTGCTGGCCTGCCTGCTCTTGGACGAGTCGGAGGACGAGGTCGCCCTCGCGGAATGCGAGGGGCTTGATCTTCTTGTTGTGGTAGTTCGTCAAGCCTTGCTGGTAGATGGCCGAGCGGCTGAGTGCCAGGAGGCGTGCTTCTTCGAGCATGTCGACGCCATCCTCGCGGGCTTCTCTGGCTTCGGCTTCGGTGTTCATCACGACGCGCGGCGAGTCGAACTCGACGTCGGTTGGGATGAGGGCTTCGGCTTCGTAGACGAGGAAGAATGGCGTGAACCCGGTCGACCGATTCGGGATGGTGCATAGACTCCAGAGAACGGCCGGCAACTCGTCAAGCCAGCTGCCGAGTGAGCGAATGAGTGGCTCGACGAGTCGTGGCTTGACGCCGGACAGGATGAGTCCATTGGCCCGCTCGACCTGCCCATTGGACTGCGGATGTGCAATGGAGGCCAAGTCGAGGCGGATGCTGGAGACGGAGCAATATTGTTCGGGCACGCCCTTGGCGAAGTTGGTGTCGTTGTCGGTGATGATGCTGTTTGGCATGCCATAGCGCACCGCTATGTCCTTGATGAACCGGACAGCTGTTGGCCCGTCCAGTTTCTTGATTGGTCTTGCCTCGATCCACTTGGTGAATTTGTCCACTGCCACCAGCAAGTGCGTCATGCCGCCTCAAGCGGTTTTGAAGGGTCCCACCATGTCGAGTCCCCAGACCGTGAAGGGCCAGGCGATCTGTATGGTGCGGAGTGCTGACGCCGGTTGGTGGCTGCGTTTGCTGAAGCGCTAGCATCCCTCACACTTGAGGACGAGCGAATCGGCATCTTGGAGGGCCGTGGGCCAGTAGAAACCGTGGCGGAACACCTTGGCCACCAGGGATCGTGATGCGGCGTGGTGCCCGCACTTGCCCTGGTGTATGTCATGGAGGATGTCGATGCCCCGTTCCTGCTCAACGCAATGCTGGAACACGCCGGTGGAGCTGCGCTTGACGACCTCGTTGTTGATGTTGTAGGCGGACGCCCGGCGCTGCACTTGCCGAGCTTCGGTCTCGTCCATGGGGAGAACCCCATTCTCCAAAAATTTTGATATTGGGAGGGCCCAAGATGGAGCCGCAACCACGGCGAAGACGGCCACCAGGGTGGGTTCCGAGTCGGCAGCCCCCGAGCCGGGTTCAGCAACCCCCGGGTCGGGTATGGCGATGGCCGGGTCTGGGATGATGGTGGCTGGGTCAAGCTGAGAAGCCCCCGGGCTGGGTTGAGCAGTCCCCGGGCCAGGTTCGGCAGTCCCTGGGCCGGGTTGATGTGCGGCCGGGTCGTCTGGAACGTGGATGGACTCGGAGTCCGGCGATGGCTTGACGGACGGCTTGCGCAGGTGCTCGAGGGAGACGCCAGACATGATGGCTTGTCGAGACAAGGCGATCTTGGCGAGCGTGTCAGCTGCTTCGTTCTCCGCACGCGAGACGTGGAGGAACTCACAGCCCTCGAAGGATCCGGACAGCTTCTGGATGAGGAAGCGGTAGCTTGCCATATTGGAGTCGCGGGCGTCCCATTCGCCGGAGCACTGCTGCACCACTAGGTCCGAATCGCCGTAGCACAGGATGCGCCGGATGCCGAGTTCCTTGGCAAGCCGGAGGCTGTGCACAAGGGCTTCATACTCGGCGACATTGTTGGAGGCGGTGAAGTGGATCTGGAGCGCGTAGCGGAGCCGGTCACCCTTTGGGGACGACAGTACGATGCTGGCCCCCAAGCCGAGTCGCATCTTGGACCTGTCGAAGTGCATGCGCCAATGCGTCGAGTCGGGAGGCTGCGGCAAGTACTGGGTCTTGGTCCAGTCGACGAGGAAGTCGGCCAGGGCTTGAGACTTGATCATGGTGCGGGGCTCGTAGAGGATGGTGTGGCCGGCTAGTTGGATCGCCCACTTGGCAACCCGGCCAGAGGCATCCCGGCACCCGATGATTTCTCCGATAGGCGACGTGCTGACCACGGTGACAACGTGCTCTTGGAAATACCGCTTCAGCTTTTTGGCGGTGACGTACACGCCGTAACACATCTTCTGGTAGTGCGGGTAGTTCTGCTTGGAGTTGGAGAGCACCTCGATCAGGTAGTAGACTGGGCGCTGGACGGCTTGGATCTTGCCCTTCTCTGGTCGCTCGACCACCAGCACCGTGCTGACCGCCCGCGAGGTTGCCATGTAGAGCAGCAGCGGCTCCTTGTCGGTCGGCGCGGCCAGGACTGGTGCGGTGGAGAGCATGTGCTTGAGGTCTTGGAAGGCCTCATCTGCCTTTGACGTTCCATTCGAACGGGCTTGTCTTCTTTGTCAGCTGGTACAGGGGTAGCGCCCTCTCGTCCAGCCGGCTTAGAAACCGGCTGACTGAGGCCAAGCATCCGGTGAACTTCTGGACATCGCGTAGCCGAGCCGGCTTGCTCATGCGCTCGATGGCCTTGATCTTCTCCGGGTTCGCCTCAATGCCGCGTTCCAAGACGAGGAAGCCGAGTAGCTTTCCGGCCGGGATGCCGAAGACGCATTTTTCCGGGTAAAGCTTGACCTTGTATTCGCGGAGGTTGGCGAATGTTTCCTTCAAATCGTCGAGGAGCGTGAGGTGCTGCTTGGTCTTCACCATGATGTCGTCCATGTACATGTGGATATTGCGGCCGAGTTGCGGCAGCAAGCATTTCTGCATGCAGCGCTGGAAGGTGGCGCCGGCGTTCTTCAAGCCGAACAACATGGTGATGTAGCAATACGCCCCAAAGGGCGTGATGAAGGACGTCTTCAGGGCGTCGGCCGGGTCCAGCTTGATCTGGTGGTAGCCGGAGTAAGCATCCAGGAAGGACAGGAACTCACACCCGGCGGTCGAGTCAATGACTTGGTCGATCCGCGGGAGGGCGAACGGATCGTTGGGGCAGGCCTTGTTGAGGCTGGTGTAGTCGATACACATGCGCCAGGTCTTGTTCTTCTTCAGGATGAGGACTGGATTGGCCAGCCACTCGGGGTGAAACACTTCCATTATGAAGCCGGCCGCCAAAAGCTTGGCGACCTCTTCACCAATGGTTCTTCTCTTTTCTTCAGAAAATCTTCATAGGGGTTGACGGACAGGCTTGGCGTCCTTGCGGATGTGAAGTTTGTGCTCGACGTACTTCATCGGGATACCCGGCATGTCCTTAGGGATCCATGCAAAGATATACCGATTCTCACGGAGGAAGTCGACGAGCTCGCCTTCCTATTTGCTGTCGAGGCGGGAGCCTATGACAACGTACTTGCTGCAGCTGGGGTCTTCTGGGTTGAGCTTCACTTTTTTGGTCACCTTGGAGGTCTTGAAGGCGGCCTCGTCGGCCGGGTCCGGGGTCGGGATAGACGCGGCAGAGGCCTTGCCTGCCAGGGCGACGATCCGGTCGAGCTGGCGCCGCTCCTCGGCAAAGACCAGCGACTCGGCCAACTTGGCGCCGTCTCGGGCGCACTCCAGGGACTTGCGGTAATCGCCGGTGATGGTGATGAGGCCCTTGGGACTGGGCATCTTCATCTTCAGGTACGCGTAGTGGGGAACCGCCTTGAACTTGGCGAGCGTGGGCCGACCCAGCAACGCATGATACACGTTGGACAGGTCCACCACCTCGAACCAAACCGGTTCGCGCCGGAAGTGGCTGCTGTCACCGAATAGGACATCTAGCCGGACCTGGCCAATGGGGTAGCAGGAGAGGCTGGGCACGATGTCGTGGAAGATCGTTCGGGTCGACTCCAGGTCCTCGGCCTTGAGGCCGAGCTTGGTCATCGTGTCACGGTAGAGGATGTTGATGCTGCTGCCGCCATCGATGAGGACTCGATAGAACTTGCTTATGTGCCGCGCGACGATGGCGTGACTGCCAGGTGATCCTCCCGGGTCCAGGTGATCGGGTGATCCGACCAATGCATGAACTCCGGCTTGGCCGGGACGACGGTGTTCACCTCCTGCCGAAGGAGGCGCTCGCTGCGCTTGTCATCGCCGAGGCGGGTCAAGACGACGTAGGCCGTGTTCTGGTCCGGGTAGGCGTCGTTGCGCATCGCGCTGGTACGTCTCCAACGTATCTATAATTTTTGATTGCTCCATGCTATATTATCTACTGTTTTGGACATTAATTGGGCTTTATTGTCCACTTTTATATTATTTTTGGGACTAACCTATTAACCGGAGGCCCAACCCAGAATTGTTCTTTTTTGCCTGTTTTAGGGTTTCGAAGAAAAGGAATATCAAATGGAGTCCAAACGGAATGAAATCTTCGGGAATGTGATTTTCTCACCGAATACAACTCAGGAGACTTGGACCCTACGTCAAGCCAATTAACAAGAGGCCACGAGGTAGGGGGCGCGCCTGCCCCCCCCCCCCAGGCGCGCCCTCCATCCTCGTGGGCCCCCTGTCGCTCCACCGACGTACTTCTTCCTCCTATATATATATCCACGTATCCCCAAACGATCAGATCCGGAGCCAAAAACCTAATTGCAACGCGGCAACTTTCTGTATCCACGAGATCCCATCTTGGGGCCTGTTTCGGAGCTCCGCCAGAGAGGGCATCGATCACGGAGGGCTTCTACATCATCATCCAAGCCCGTCCGATGAAGTGTGAGTAGTTTACTTCAGACCTACGGGTCCATAGTTAGTAGCTAGATGGCTTCTTCTCTCTTTTTGGATCTCAATACAATGTTCTTCCCCTCTCTCGTGGAGATCTATTCGATGTAATCTTGTTTTTGCGGTGTGTTTGTTGAGACCGATGAATTGTGGGTTTATGATCAAGTCTATCTATGAATAATATTTGAATCTTCTCTGAATTCTTTTATGTATGATTGGTTAAGTCTCTTCGAATTATCAGTTTGGTTTGGCCTACTAGATTGGTTTTTCTTGCCATGGGAGAAGTGCTTAGCTTTGGGTTCGATCTTGCGGTGTCCTTTCCTAGTGACAGAAGGGGCAGTAAGGCACGTATTGTATCATTGCCATCGAGGATAACAAGATGGTTTTTTTATCATATTGCCTGAAACTATCCCTCTACATCATGTCATATGGACCACATACAGATGTATCCAGATACATTTTAGAGTGTAGATTCACTCATTTTGCTCCATATTTAGGAACGAAGAGAGTACATATTAAAGAAGAACGGAAGAGGAACATGGTAAAGAAGAGCAAGCAGATTTTGGATAATAAAATGTTGGTTGCGCAGTGCCCACACATGATGAACCAGAGCGCATTAAGAATGCAACTCCCAGCTGCCTCTCGACCATTTCAGGCGGTTGGATGAAGATCCTACGTCTCCTAACCCTTCTTCTTCCTCGTCTCTGATTCTTCCCATACAGAACACCGCACAGGCCACCGGCCGGACCACCGGCCCCCACCGCCTGTGTTCCTCTGCCACCCCGACCCCCACCCCCGCCCCAACCCCCACCCGCATCGAGTTTTCTTCGTTCGACGAGTCCCCACAACCACCCGAGCCCCTTCGATCGCACCGGCGAACTCCGGCGAGCTCTGAAAAATTGACTGACCCAATTTTCAAATTTAGTCTACTGTGATTTAACTAGTGTGGAATATAAAAGGGGAAAACCATAAGCATTGGGAGTGTAGTGTTGAGCGTGCCATGGCGGATTTGAAGGTGCAAACCGGACAAAGGAAACCTCGCAACCAAGACAAGAAATCAAAGTAAAGAAGTGGCGATCTATTTTCTTGCTGTCATAAATAAGTTGAGCAGATACGAAAGAGTACCGCCTCTGGTGCGGTGCCGTGTACGCATCTGCTGAGAATTTGACGGTGCTATGGTAGCGATGGCTGTCGGCGGCGTGGAAGCAGATCTAGGAGGGTAGACGGTGGCGGCGGGGCACGATGGACGAGACGGTCGTACGAGCGGTGCCGGCAAGGTGGACGACGGCGGGGATGAAGCGAGAGGACGGGATGCAAGGATCCCGGTCCGAAGCCGTGGATGAGAGAGGTCCATCTCTTGTAATGGACGGCGGCGTCGGGGTATCAGCTCCGGCATGGTGGAGGAGGACGGCAGTGGATGGGGTGGCGGACGGAGGAGGGTGGGGTGGAGAGGGTGTTTTGGCGCCCACGGAGTACGAATGGGGAAAAGGGAGGTAGAGAGGAAGGGGGGAACCATGTATTCAGGGCGAACTTGTCTCAAATGTGAGGAGATTTACAAACTTAGCCCCCATTTCAAATTTCTACTACATCACGGCAACATTAGTCGGCTGGGGATAGGACGGTAATCTCGCATACACCGAATATTTGCCGACGAGAGTTTGTTTTTGGCGCCCACCGTGTATGAATATGAATCGGGGAGGGAGTCGATTTCGGCCGAGGACACACTTTGTTTTGGCGCCCACCATGTATGAATCCGGGTGAGAGGCGGTTACGTCACGTTTGGGTGAAATTACAAACCTACCCCTATCGAAACCTATAGAAATCCAGCAGATAGGCTTTGCGTGGCAGGGATAGGCAGTAGTGATTTCCATCTTGCAGATTTTGGTTTCGGGCGGTTACTGCAACTTTCCCTGCTTCGTTCAAATTTTGCAGAGTTCACGTTTACCGTGCCAACTCAATTCGAATCCCATTTGTATTCTATTTTTTTGGGCGGGATCCATTTTCAATTGGAATTACATTCTATATACATCATTTTTTATATATACTTTCAAAAGCACAACAAAGAATTATGCTCCTTTATATGTATAATATGATTTACAAATACAACGATCTCGAAATCTTAAGGTTGAATTCGAAATTTTTTAACCAAATTATGTTCTACTAAAATGTATGGATCAATAATATCTACATATTAAATAACATAGATGTGCGTGAATTCATATGAGTATGCATGTTTGATAGATAAATTTTGGTTCGAGTATGGATTACATGTATCATCATCTCGAATTCAAATATTTGAATCCCTTTTTTGTTCACTCCTTTCACGCCCATCTCTCTCGCATGCATGCTCCTTCAGGTAGCTCTCACTCTCTTTTCTCCAGCTCACCCGCACGCTCACTTCATGTTTCTCCTATCCTCGCAAACATTGTCTCTCGACGTCTCCCTTGAGAAGTGTCACACTCTCCCTATCATTATACATTACACGGTTTTCATTATCTCTCACATCTCTACTGTTCTCTGGTATCACTCGGTACCTAAGCTTTCTTTTTCACCGCCACACACACAGTCTCCACTCGTCTTTCACTTTATCTTTCTCTCTATGGGATTCTCTCACACACCCAATATGTCTCTACATATGACTCATACCACTAAAATTACTCTCTCTCTCTCTCTCCTGTAGACACAACATTTGTTGCGGTCTCCTTTTCGTCTCCATCCCAGACTGACATTATTCATTTGTTTACCGATCAGACAACCCCGACTACCGTCTCCTATCTCTCTCACATAGACACACATGCAACTCCTGCTTCCACTCCCTTTCCCGACTACCGTCTCTCTCTCTCTCTCACACACACACAAAACTCTCGCTTTTTCGCACCCCGACTCGTATTTATCTCACAAACATTTATCGACTAGCTAGCCTCTAGATAGGTTTATACACCCGCACACTCATGCTTCCACCATCGCATACATGTCTCTCTCCCGCTCCTTGTATCTATGTAGATTTTTCTTCCCTTCTTGAGACACGCCCTCTCGATCGTGCACACACACACACACACTATCGCCTCATTTTAAGTTGATACCTATCGCACACACACTCCTTGTGTCTTGGTCACACATGCACTCCGCCCTCCTCCACTCTCCCTCTCTCTCACACACACATGGGCTTTTTGCAACAACTAGCAAGATGCCCATGCGTTGCACGGAACATCAAGATGCATTTGTATGAGTAGTTTATCTTGTGGGGGAAAAGGATGAACGAGGGAAGGCCTTATTTGCAAATGTGGAGAGGGGTGTGGGTATCTTTTTGCAAAATTGCCATTGTTTCCTTCCTATCCGTCAGATATAGATCGGACTGCCTATAGCAGGATGGCAGGCACACGATAATGCTTTTTATAAGAGTAGGGATAAAAAATAGAGTTGGTAATGATGGTGGGCCTGCCATCCTGCAATGTAGGTCATCCAATTTATATCTGACGGATAGGAAGGAAAATATGGCAATTTACCCGCACTCTTCACCACATTTGCAGCTAAGGCCTTCCCTCGTTCATCCTTTTCTCCCACAAGATCTTGATGTTCCGTGCAACGCACGGGCATCTTGCTAGTAAGAGTAGAAATTAGACATATACCACTTCTCGAATCTTGAAACCAACAACATTCCTCCCTTATCTCATCAAAACCGCCAAAGGAATATATTTTGAGTGAAACATAACATATTTTTAGTGATATACGTATTTCAAAACTAGACTTTTTTCTATCAAATCGGTGAACATGTATTAATCTACGTTGATCATGTGGCAACGCATTGGCACATTACTAGTAGTTTATAACTTTTTGGACACCAGACAAACGGTGGAGTACATATACGAAGACAAGAGGCGCACGCATGCAGTTGGCCTCTCGCTGTCTCGCACACATGAGTGTTACGTAAAGGCGACGTTAACAAATAAACCCTAAAACCCTAGGTGCACGATTGCTGCATTCCTGGGTACCGGGTACGTGGTGGAGCACCTTTGTAGGAATAGTCAGCTGAGAACGCCTCCTCTCCGCGTAATTGCTCTGACACGGACGCGACCTCTCATAGCGCAGGCATTGAACCAGCGCGCCGGCCAAGAGGGCCACACTCGCTGCAGGCCCGGCTGAGCACGCCTCCTCGCTGCGTGTAACCAGCTTAAGACTGCCCCGCCTGCCTTCATTGAATCCACGCGTGTGCCGGCAACACGTCCTTCCGCGAGCCGTCAGGCATTTTAGAACACAAAAATGACTAAAATATAATTAATTTACGCATGGTCTTGACTTGTTGTGCTCGCACTGGTAGCAGGAACTAGTAGAGGATTTTCTTTATTTATAACTCTCCTCACATTTTTTTGGCTTTGAAGTGAATCATGGTTGTGGACATTATGTATGAATGTGCAGATATCTATGAACATGAGTTTGATGTGGAAGTTGAACTTGGAATGTCGGGCTTGCACGTGAACTATACCATGTCCAATGCTTCGTCTATTATTGTTTGGAAAGTAATTCATGTTATTACATGACCCGAAAAATACATTTTGTGCCACATTAGTAGATGAACGGACATCACAACAGGCATGCTGACTGGATAAACATTTGAACCTAGCTATTATGAAGGAAATTTTGTATTGACAACAGTTTTAGATAGCAGGAGACGCCTAGCCTGCTCTGCCTCTGCTAGCTTATTTCTGGCTTCTTCCATCTCTTCTTTGCCTTGGGTGAAGAGAGCATCTGATTGCTCTTTTCGCTTCTTCAGGAACTCAGCTACATTCTCAAGGGCTGTTGCACGCTTTCTTTCAGCCTTTACTAATGCCACGAGGACACGAACAGCTGACGACTCCACCTGGCTTGTGTGTAATCCAGCATCATCTAGGAATTTGCACCTTGTGTCTAATCCAGCATCATTAGGGAACTGGCACCTTGTGTGTAATCCAGCCTCATTTTGGAAACATGATCTCGAGGTTGACCATACTTCCCTCCTCACAGGAACTGCATCCTGACATGTCTTCTTTTTTAGACCAATACTCAGATCAACCCAGATCCATTTAGTAGAAGCCAAATAAATAGAACTCGGAGAAGTGAATTCAAAAGGAAAAAACAGACTACAAGGTGAGAACACCCACTTCCTACATCAAGCTAAAAACGAAAGCATTACGACGATTAAGACTCTTCTTATTACACATCGAAGAACACCACGCTTAAGAGAAACAGAAACTACAACATATACACATCGAAGAACACGAGGCTACACGAAAGTAATTGAAAGGGTGTTACTTACCAAAGCTCGTTTTACAGGTTCGGTGCAGCTCCTCTTTAACTTGCCACGCCCCTTGAAGATGTCCCGAATATCCCGTGTTTGGTCTTCATTGCTCCTCTGCATGTTCGCACACGTGGTTTTAAAATCTCAACATGGCAAGAAAAATATACTACTAGTAATACTCGCGCATCTTGTGGGCAACATTAAAGCACTCGTCTGCCATGTTAGAGCATCTCCAACATAATCGCAATGCGCGGCGCTTTAAAAATCTCAACATGCTATCTCTACTCTCTTCTCTACTGTTATATTTATTTTATATTTAATATTTATCTACTTCCTTTACTGTCTACTTTTTTCTCTATACTTTTTTTTCTTGCAATATAGGTCGTCCGATTTATATCTGACAGATAGGAAGGAAACAAATGGGAATTTTCCAAAAATATACCCATACCCCTCTCCAGATTTGCAAATAAGGCCTTCCCTCGTTCATCCTTTTCTCCCACAAGATAAACTACTCATACAAATGCATCTTGATGCGTGCAACGCATGGGCATCTTGCTAGTTCTAAAAACCTTTCCATCATTTGCCACACTACTGGTTGCAGATGAAAAACCTACCCAAGCACAGCGCGATACAGGAGCGATGCACAATTACAAGCTGATATTCTATTGAACAATGGAGGCTATAACCAATTACTTTACGGGAACAATAGCACCCAGGAAATTTGAAGGGTAGGTATGAACAAAATTGGAACTGCACATGTACTTCTAAGCGATTCAATACACACATTACCAATCGAGGAGGAGAACGATGGTCGCGGCGGCCTCTATGAGTCATGGTCGGCAACGGGAGTCTGTTCATTGTCCACGACGGTGGTACTTCTGCGCTTGGCATCGGCTTCCGGGAAGCAGATCCGAGACCGTGGAAGACGATGTCAGGGAAGAGGCTCCATGTACGACGACGACGGTGGACCGGCTCCAGTGCGGCGTACGAGGTCGTCGATGAGGTAGATGCGCTGCGGTGGACGAGTGCGCCGATGTAAGGGGGAGGAGCACGAAGGCTGCGGTGCCATGGAGAAGTCAATTTTGCGGTGGGGATAGAAAATGGGGAGTATTCAGGTGTACTACTGTGGGTGCCAGGGTGGGGTTGGCTGGGTAGGGTGAACCTGAAGTTACGAAAATAGCCCCCTACCAAGCGTCATCCGTAGGCCTATTTCCGAAGGCTATGATGGTAACTTCCCACTGCTCGAATCAGGGTCGCGGGAGATTTTCCCGCTGACCTCAAAATTTTGTGACACTGGACTCCCCGTGGGGCGTGTTGAGTGATTCGTCTAAGCAACTAGCGAGTAGTAGTAGTAGTACTAAACTCTGCATATTAGGTTTGACCAAAGTCAAACTTCCCAAAGTTTGACCAAGTTTATAGAAAAATATAAACATTTACCATAACAAATATGTATGATCTGAAAGTACATTCAATAATGAATCTAATGGTATTTATTTGTTATTGTATATGTTAATATTTTTTGTTATAAGCTTTATGAGAGTTTACAAAACTTTACATTGACCAATGCTAATACGCGGACTTAAATACAAATGGAGGGAGTACGCATTTGTTTTCTTAGTTTGTAGTGAACTAATCATCTGTTGAAATTGTGAAATAAATATATTAGGCTATTGACTTCGAATGTAATGGTCTATACAATTCAATAGTTACAATCATTGTCGAATCCCAAGATGTATACAAGGTCTATAGTACTTCACAACATGCTCAAACTCACATAATCCCAGTCAAATGAGAATCTAAATGCATTTCATAGTTATTACTTTGTAGGATGCAACAAAAACAACCATAACTCTACATCAGCCATTATAGAAGCAACATTTTGACAAATCCCAATGTGCGAATGAAACGTGCAGAGAGAGCTTTTGAAGATGGAGCAGATAGGGCGGGAAAGATTGTATGTATGTGGACGAGAGAGTAGGAGACAAACCTAACGAGATAGTGAGAGAGAGATAGAGAAAGAGAGAGGAAGAAGTTAGGTCTATGAGAAAGATGGATACATGTAATATACATGAGATGCGTGTGCATCTGGATTTTGTATACATGGAAGGAGAAGAGACAACATGTTTGATGAGAGAGCTGGAAAAACATGGACGAGAGGGGAAGGATCTCGTGGGTTGAGGGATTGACAATTTTGTGCAGGGGAGAGAGGGATTGGTAATCTTGTGCAAGAGAGAGAGAGAGAGAGGGTGGGGGAGGAGTCAGTCAGCCGTCGTCACATCACCCTGCTTCCAAATGACCCCGCATTCTCTAGCATGGTGTGGTCGCCGTCTTCGATCTGCTCGATGCCCTCTTTGAAGATTGAGGTGTTGTGCATGTTGGGGTGCAAAGAAGCACAAGAGAGAGTGGTCGCCGTATAACCTTGGATGGGGATGAATTGTGTGCTCGGGGGAGTGTGTGTGTGTGTGTGTTTTGTGCTGCATGTGTCTGTCTGTGTGTGTGTGTCAGATATTGAGAGAAAACAAACCTAAGGAGAGAAATGGGTATTCACGAAGAGATTGTGCGGGCCTTGAGTGGGCAGGGGCCGGGTGAGGGTGTCAAAATGTGCGCGTTGATGCATGTGTTGCATGCGACCGTGCGAGGGACGGATGAATCGAGAGAGATGGTTGTTGTGTTACAGATGCTCCTCTCTCTGTCTCTCTCTCTCTCACACACACACAAGTAAGGCCCTATTTGGTTCCAAATAAGTCACCAACTTATAAGTCGAAAAGTGCAAAAAGTGACTTATTTTGCCAAACGGACCCAACTTATAAGTCATAAGTTGCTCCACCCCAACTTAAAACTTATAAGTTTCCCTTTTTATGTGGGTCCCGTCACCTTTACATTAAAATACAAGGTGGGAAGGTGTGGTCAGGTGACTTATAAGTCAGATGACAACCAAACAGGCGTGACTTATAAGTCACTGATTTTAAGTCACCTGACTTATAAGTCAGGTGACTTATTGGAACCAAACAGGCCCTAAACTAGAAGACCGTTCTCTCATGTATACACAACGTATCGGCATCTGTCTATGTCTCACTCATGCATGATCATTTGCACATTCACACCTCTCTATGTCTGTATCACACGCACACCGTCTCCACATTGCCCTTCCGCCACAACACACATATGGACACATACACACGTTCTCTCTCAGTCACACACACAAAATCAGTATTAAAAAAACTAGGGCGCACCTAAAACGTCCAAATCCAAATAAACACGAATTGGAGCTAAATTCAAATATATGGAAATATTGCAGCGTCAAGAACTTTCACAGGAAAAAAAGTTGAGTGATATTCGAGGATTGTTTTCACACACACAAAATGGTTCGGGGGATGTCCTTCGAGCGCGACATGGTGACGCACCGTTCGATCGACCGTGTGGCCGCGGTTCACGCGCTTGCACTGGATTCCGTATTGTGGTTGTGGTACTAACTAATAAAAGCGCTGCCTAAGTCAAATGTTTACGTGTACTAGTACGGTTTTATTTTAAGTTTGACCAAGCTTATATATATATAACTAAAGTAAGCTCCCACACGCGTACTCATCAATATGCCGCCGCTGCCGTTGCGCATGCCGGTGCCCTCCTGCTCCGGCCAAAAATTTCTCACCCATCACCGCCGTGTCGCCGCCATCCCTGTGCCATGAAGCCGAAGGCTCGCCCGCTCACGTCGTCTGCAGTCCCTCCTCGCGATGCCGCCGCGCTGCCAAGCACGCGAGCAGCTGGTGGAGCCGCGTCTATGCATGCAGCATACAAAGAGGAGGACGAGTGCGTGCTCCAGCATGCCGGCGAGGAGGAACTACCGTGTCATTGTCGTCTCTGGCCGCGCGGAGGAGGCACGCATGGTGGCTGTCGCGGCGGAAGCCGGTCGCGCGTGCGTTGAGCCCGCAAACCGGGTGCGGACGCGGAATCTACCTTCGAGACCTTGAATGCCACGTGGATCCTACAATCTGAAGGAGCAATTTGGGTCAGTCGACTCATGTGAGCCGTTTGATGCAACATGGATGGCTAGAAGGGCTTCTTCCACCTCTTCTGCCGTCTTCTTCCTTCGCTCCGTCGAACTTCTTTCGCAAATCGACTGACCCAAATTATACTACTAGTACGAACATATTAAGTACAGTAGGAACACGAAGATACGACCAGTAGTACCAACTGCAAGAAGAACAGTAGTAAGACATAGTACTAGTACTACTATACGTACTAAAGAGTTCAAATAATGAGAAAGAACATAAACATAGTTCTGATGGGGCCTCAGCACAACACACCCTTGAAAATAAACTAAGCAACTAGTCCGCTTGACACTGCAGTAGAACCAGCATGAGCGACGGCACTGCCACCTACTCGGAGTCTGAGTCCATGTCCTCGACTTCGTCCTCGTCCCTCTTCCTCTTCCTCTTCGCTGGCGCTTCTTTGCTTGAACCGAACACTGGGCTCTACTTCTTCATCCAACCCTTGTAGATATTTAAACAAAGGTAGGCATCCATTGCTGCGTACCGGATGTGATATTCATCTAATGTCTTCGACTCCCATGCATGATGAAACTCGTGATGAGGTTTCTTCAGTTTAGCGTACGAAGGATCAATCATGGCTGCTGCCAGGGTTAGCATTGAAGGTTGAGAGGAGGACACCAGGCTTGCCTTATGGAGATCGAAGGGCTAGCCTACAACGAGACCTATCCGACGCAGGACATCCCTGTCATTCTTAAAGCCTACAGTAACGAATTTCACTCTTTTGTCCTTGAGGAAGTTCTTAAAATCCTGGCACTCAACGTCGGCATGGCATATGTGGTAGACCAAGCAAACATTATGTATGCAAACCTGGATCACGGCGGGCTTCTTCCTCTCTTCATCCTTTAGATCCTTCTCTCGTCCCAGGACTGTGGTGTACTCAACATCTAGCCCAGCGACCCACTCATCCGTTGAACTGTTGAACATGTGTAGGAAGCAAGCAAGCCATGCTTTCACCGTCTCGGATCCACGTGTGTAGATGACGATGAACTGATCATCGGTGATGGCTCTAACCTGGTACTCAGCGGCGACCATGGAGATTTGGGAGGCCATGGATTTTGGAGGAGGGTTAGGAGAAGTTGAACTATTGTACCCCGCAAAAAAAACTGGGAGGGAAGTAATGTGAAAGGACGGGACGACTGGGAGTGAACTATTGTAAGGTAGAAGACGGGGACGAGTAGGGCGTGCGAACGGCGTGGGGTTGCTGGCTTGCCCGGTGGATAAACGGCTGCAAGCCCCCAAAGAGTTCTCGAGAACTATGCGGGACCCACTAGATGTCATGTCTACTAGACCCATATTGTAGGCCTGATGGTATAGCTTCTGCCTGTTTTGCACGCCATGCTGGCGCGTGGATGTAACTTCACTTAATTCCGTCAAACGTCGCGCCTCCCACGACCTTCACCTCCCTCACGCGGTCGCGCCCTTTGACACTTCGACCGACTATAAATGAGCAATTTTTTTTGGATTTTTTAGACAAGCAATTTTTTTGCCTACTCCGCATGCATGATACTCCCTCTGGTCCTTTTTACTCCCGTCAACCGTTTGCAAAGTGTTTGACCAAATTTATACTTTTTTAACACCACCTTATATTAATTAACCAGCCACACCAGTACACTCATTCGATACAATATTCACCACACAGGGCGGTACGTTATTTACAAGAATACCATCGAATCTATTGTCAAAGCTATACTTAGCGATTAAGTGTGCCACCTTATTGGCCGAACGGCTAATCTTTGACAATTGAAGATTGTTGATCAACTTCAAGATGCTCAACGCTTTCATCTTTAGGTCACGCATAGCAGACCTGTCATAGTACCCCGATGCAAGAGACGCTACCACAAAAGCGCAATCAGTCTCTAAAATTACAGGATTATGAAGAGAAATACCTATGTAGAGACCGGCAATGCAAGCCCTAAGCTCCGCTTCCTCCACGCTTTGACAGGCATCAATGAAATCCCACGACCAAATTTATACTAAAAATATCAATATCTACAATACTGATTATAATGAGTATAAGAACTACGTTTTATAATCAGTGTAAAAATATTGATTTCACATTATGAATGTTGACACATTTTTCTATAAGTCTGGTGAAGTAGAGGTACATTGACTTCAGACAAAACTTAAATGCACAATGCAGACTAGTTCCTCCGTCCAGGTGCGTGCCATGTCCTATCTTGTCATCACAACAAGGTTAGCTATTAGAGTACCACTACCTCCCTTCTAGTTTAAAGGGCTCGATTCAAAATTTTCACCTACTCTTAGCAAGATAGTAGAGGCGGTGGAATAGTTTTTGAAGTCTGCAAAAGTACTCAACTAGTGCTGTCGTTCTTCACAAAAAAATGTGTTTACCAATGCATGCATGAACACTAGTTACTCTAACCCCCCTCTCTTCTTTAATTCTTTGCCACATCAGCATGTTTGCTATTCCCATGTGCATGATACCAGCTAAGATACCACCATTATGGCCAGCCTTAATCATCGCTTGCAATAATTTAGTGCACCTTGAAATATGAACATGTGTGGGGCGTGTATGTTTTTAATGACTTGAGACTATACCTAGCCCGGCATGCAAGATGACTTATTATGCACCGTTCCCCATACATGCAGGAAGCCCGTTCGTCTCCGAATCTTTTCCTCTCCATGTGTGGAAACAATATGCCTGCCAAACTCTCCTTCTCCCTCCAGCGGTCCCACCACTCCACCCCGTGTGAAAAAATCTGCATGCATGACTCTCCTCCCCCCATGCTCGTCCAATCCATTGTGACCAGCAATATTTCCACCCCTTTGCTCCCTCGTAATTTACTCCAACAAATATGCCCACGTAGATGTTACTTAACTGTAGGTGCATTGGGTCACTGACATATGGGCCCAACCGGGGCCTGACCCACATGTCAGTGACGCAACTGGACCTGCAGTTAAGTCAGTGCAGCTCAGTCCATATCTTACGTAGGTGTGCCATTGCTCGCTATAAATAATGCGCCTCCCACGACATCGCTATCGCCTCCCCCTCGCGTTCACGTTCATCGCTATCTCCTCCTCCTCCCTCTCACGTCGATCCTCCAGCGACTCCGGCATGGTGAATGGGTAGCACATCTCGTACTTGATGTTCTCCGCCAAGGGCCAGTAGTGACCGCTGCATGCATCCGTGAGGTGATGCACCATGTCCGTCGGTGAGCCACAAAACGGCATCAGGCACTCATAGCAGTGGACGAAGGGCTCCTTGGAGGCATCGACCAGGCCGTCCATGAAACGGGAGTGGCTGTAGGGGACGTTGCACCAGTTGAATATATGAGCGAGTTACTATGAGATTTAATATGAATAAGCAGAAAGTAAATCATGAATTCTACCATGATTTCGAACAGGAAGGACAGAAACACATACGGTGCAACGGGAGCAGCACCATTGGCGTTGAGGTTGTCGCCCATGTCCAAACACCACGTAGACATGGTCTTTGAGCACGGTTCGTAGTCCTTCCACGCTTGGGCATTGAAGTTTGTAACAATTTTAGATTAGAATATACTACTCCTCCGGTGCTAGTAGTAGAGCAGAGTCCTAATCTACTACTCTACTCAAGCAAGTTAGGGCATAGCACTGTAGGGAGTATCAGTACTGTGATCACTCAAGCAAGTTGTCTGGCATCGACATGACCCTACGCTACTGGTATGTGTCTCGTAAGTCAAGCGGCGTGCTATAGTCATCATCACCTGTCCACTTCCCGCAGCACATATTCGCTTCTCCATCTTTGTCCGCACATAATCTTGTCCAATCTTCAATCCCCGCTAAGGCGCCTCCTCCCCTCGTCCGAAACCCAAGCACTAACAATGGCAGAACTGAGAAGTGTCCGCTGACAGAGTGGCTGGAATTCGCTCCCCACAGAGGTAATCAAGCTCATTGTTTCACTGTGGACAATCTCAGTACCATGCCGCTCGCCGTGTGCTCGTCGGGGTTGTACCGTTTACTCAAATCCCTTAGGCCGGAGCTTTTTAAGCCAACTCCTTGCTTGCTGATGCCGCCTGATCTTCAGAAACGGCGTGTCACGCAGCATAACGATCGTAGGGTGGCGAGCATCAACCCCCTTGACTGCGATCCGATCCCCGTCATCCTCAACTACATTAACGGTATGTACTGGGTCGGCATGAACACGTCTTGGATGGTGCTCGTCGACGGTCGCGGCAGCTGGATGCTCGTGGAGGTCTACACCAGGCGATTGATCCCCCTTCCTTCGATTAAAACTGCACTGCTTTGGCACCGCGGCCCAGAATACTCGGAATCTTATAGTAGCCAACATGATACCAAGTTTGATTTTCTCAAGGTTGTAATCTGCCAAGTGCCCACAAGATCTGCTAATTATAAAGATTTCAGGCTAATTGCGTTCTTTAACCGCGGTCTCGCCTATCTAACAGGTCACTGCGGTAAGTGGATAAATCTGCACGTCCATCGCAAGATCATACATCCTCCACGGTTCTCTGATGCCATTGAACACAAGGGCTTCATTTACGCTGTCGACTCCTTCTATGGCTGGACATATTGCTGGCCTACTCCAGTCATCGCTACAAACGGCTGTTACAGCAGTATGTTACTTTCCTATGATATCATGATGGCTTTCTTATATTACTGTCAACATTTGCTGAAAAAATATTCATGCTCATAACATGCTGTTCTTAAGATTTACTAAATCAAGAGCCCTTTTTTATTTGACTCCAACTTGATATGATGTTGTAGGCCGCCTGGTGTCCCTACCCTTCCTAATCCCAGAACCTTTCAAAGAAAAGCGGCATGGCAGTTGCAGGTGGTTCCTGGCTCGATCAGATGACGGTGAAAGATTGATGATCGTTCGCATGTACCGGACGTGTTGTTTCGCGGAATACAATCACAGTCACTGCAAGGTCTTTGAGCAGGATCCCAGGTTCTCTGGGCCTTCATGATTTTTTGACTGGAGGATGGTAAGTAGCCTTGGTACACGCTCTCTGTTTGTTGGACTGAATTATCCGATTAACCAGGAGATAACCGATGGCAAGGATCATGATGGCAGCGCGGTTTCGTTCATCAGGCAAAACTGTGTGTACACAGCGTACCATGCGTCTCTGCATGCACCATACCAAGATATGTGCCGCCACACTCTGTAGCCCAAAGTAGGAGAGAGGGTCGCAAGTATCAGGCTTCGACCTGCTGGCTGGAGTTTCCCCCGTCAGGCACCCATCTGGTTCAAGCCATCAGCCAATCTTCACGGCTTAATAAATAGTAATGTCTAACTGAGCCAGTTAGTTAGATGCGTACACTTGGTGTAGTAGGATCTTTATTTGGTTTGATGCATACACTTGTTATTTTATGGTAGCCCTTTTGTAATGATGGCTGATGTTAGGTTTGGAAGAGAGAGTTGCGTCTTCACTCTTCTGGCCTGCTTACTGCTTCTGTTGCACCCCCAGCCCTGGTTGCTGCTGCCGCTGTTTTCAATGTACAATCAGTAGTATATTTCGTCTGTTGGTTGAATAAATGTGTTGTTACAACGACAAACACAATGTTTTGGAAGTCGTTGCATGGTTTGATCCTTTAGTGCCCCGTACCGTACGTAGCGCATACTATTTTTCGTACGGAACACATTTTCCACTTGTTGATAACATGCAGCCCACTAATGAAGGCCCAATAGAGAAGCCCAAAATTAACTGGAAGGGAGGCTCTCACATGAATCCGGCCCAGGTACATGCTCATAGTCCCTTAAACATAAATAAGTAAATAAATAAATAAATAAATAAAGCTAAATGCTCATGCACAAGTTCTTTAGGAAAATAGGTAGCCCAGTATTTCTTTTTGAAGAATACCCAAGCTAGGCTTATTTGTTTTCTCCGAATTACTGGGCTGCAAATCTTTCAAGACGAGGAGGGATGCATTCCGGCCTGGCTTAAGAGTATGGTCAATGTCTGTTAAAAGTAATATCAAAAGGGGTTGAAAATTCCAAAAAAATTATAGCAAATCGGATATAAGTTTCTTTTTTTGTTTTTGTTCTTCACTGATATCTTATACGTATTTCATTGGATTTAACATGACATAGTACTAATTTATTTTTAAATTTGTTTTAGTATGGCTATTAATTTTTGGATTAAGAATATTTCGTCCGCCAGCAGAAATTTGTGAATTTTCGAAATTTCCCACATATTTAGTTAATTTTTTGACCCTGGTACTGACCAGAAAATGGCCAGCAATTCTAAAAATGGAAAACGGGCTGTAATAAATTCCATACGAAATAGAAATTGAGTAAAAATTATAAAAATAATAGCAAATGGGTTGTACACGCCATAGATTTCGAGGCTGACTTGTTTATGCAAGGCTTTGTCAGTGAACACACGATTCTAGCAACAGTGACTGTTGGATGTCCATCCAACGGCCGGCGTGCTTCTTCAATCTCTGATCTTCCTGCTCCAGCCGCCTAAACTAGCGCTGGCGGGACTGCCTGCTCCCTCCTCTTGTGGCCCGCTGTGATGCCGCGCAGGCTTCCCCGGCCCACCCTACTCCCTCAGCTGGCCTGGCCGCACGCAATCAACTGCCTCCTTATTACGCGAAAAAAATGATTCCTCCAACTGACATCTGGGGCGCACCAGTTGGGAGGCTGACCTATGGGCCGACTAAGTTGATGCGTATGCAGGGCTTGTCAACTTAGTCAACAAATGATTCTAGCAGCAGTAACCGTTGGATTTGAATCGAACGGTCCTGCTGCTTCTTCAATCGCTGCTCTTCTTGCACCAGCCGACCAAACCAGCGCCGGGGAGACCGCCTGCTCCTACCTCCAGTGGTCGGGTGTGCTGCCGTTAAGGCCTCATCGCCCCTACTACTCCCACCGCTAGCCAGGCCCTGCGGCGACGGTAGCCTCACACCGTAGCCGAACCAGTGAACCCTCGTACTGCTCTCCGCGTGGGCATCCACTGCCGCATCTTCCCCGGCTCCGCGTCGTCCCCTTCCTAGGCCTCGCCGTCATCCACCGCCTTGGTGCTCTCGGCGCGGCGTGGTCAACGACATTCCATCGGAAAGAGTACTGTACGTGGAGAGTCTGACAGCTGGGTCCATGGCCACAGCCCAGTTTTTTATGATTTGCCAAGTAAGTCGCTTTGTCAGGCCTGTTGGGCTACAAATCTTTCAAGACGAGGAGAGCTTTCATTCGGCTGGCCGAGAAAATGGCCCATCAGTAATGAGAAATGGGTTGTACATTTTTAAAACACATCAAACCGGCAATTAGTTTCAAATATCTTTTTTTTCATTTCGAGATTTTAAATTACATTAATTTTTATGCGTGGAGAATTTGTTGATATACATTTATTTTTAAAATCAGTTTGAATGTGAGACGAAATTTCGGGATTAAAAACAGTTCGGACCGCACCGAAATATGCAAAAATTCGTATAATTTTTTAACCGTGGCCACAATATGGGTTGTAATGCTAACAAAAAGAATATGGGCTCCAAAAAACCTTAATAATTAGCAAATGGGTTGTAAATTATTAGAAATAATGGCAGATGGGTTGTATGTTGTTTTCCACAGATTTGAGGCTTTCCTAAAAAAGGTTGATGCACAAGCAGTGACTGTTGGATGGCCATCCAACGGCCGTCGTGCTTCTTCAATCTCTGCTCTTCCTGCTCCAGCCGCTCAAACAAGCGCCAGCGGGACTGCCTGCTCCCTCCTTCCCGCGGCCGGCTCTGCTGCCGCGCAGGCCTCACCGCCCCACCGTACTCCCACCGCTGGCCTAGCCATCCCTCTACTCACCCACACCTGCTGTTATTCTCCGGCGATGAGAGACGAACTAGTAAACCCTCATACAGTCATACTCCCCTCTGCGTGGGAAACAACTGCCGAGTCTTCCCTGCCTCCATGTCGTTCCCTTCCTAGGCCTCGCCATCATCCACCGCCCTGGTGCTCTCGGCGCGGCCTGGTCAATGTGGTCAACGACCGACATGCATCAGAAGTGGACTGTACGTGGAGAGGCCAACAACTGGGTCCACGGCCGCATGCAAGGAAATGCCTCCTTATTACACGCAAAATAATGATTCCTCCACCTGACATCAGGGACCCACCGAAAGGGCCTCTGTATTTCGTGAAAAAATGTTACCGCCGCTGACAGCTCGGACCCACCAGCTATATCTTCGCATGCAAGGAAGTGCCTCCTTATTATGCACAAAAAAATGAATACTTCCCCTGTTAGCTGGGACCCAGTATAGTGGCAGGCTAACTTGTGGGCCTACTAAGTTGACGAGGACGGAGGGCTTTGTCAACTTAGTCAATATGCACGATTCTAGCTCCAGTGACCGTACGATGTCCATCCAACGGCCGTAGTGCCCAAACCAGCGCCGGTCGTGCCTCGTGCTCCTGCCTCCCGTGGCCGGCTGCGATGCGGCAGAGGCCTCACCGCCCCCTACTACTCCCACCGCTGGCTAGGCCATCCCTCTACTCACCCACACCCCCTGTTATTCTGCGGCGACGACGGCCTCACACCGCAGCGAACCAGTGAACCCTCGTACTCCTCAACGCGTGGGCATCCACTGCCGCGTCTTCCCCGGCTCCGCGTCGTCCCCTTCCTAGGCCTCGCCATCGTCCACCGCCCTGGTGCTCTCGGCGCAGCATGGTCAACGTGGTCAAGGAACGGCTTCCATCGGACGTGGACTATACGTGGAGAGGCTGACAGCTGGGTCCACGGCCGCAGCAAGGAACTGCCTCCTTATTACGTGCAAAATAATTATTCCTCCACCTGACAGCAGGGACCCACCGGACGGGCCACCGTATTTTGCAAAAAAACGTTTCCCCTGACTACTGGCACCCACCAGCTACACCTTCGCATGCAAGGAAGTGCGTCCGGGAAAAAAATAAAACGATTCGCCCCCATGACTGCTGGGACCCACCAGCTACATCTTCGCACGCAAGGAAGTGCCTGATAGTCGGGACCCACCTGGTCGAAGCGTACGTAGCGTTGTCATTCTGGTCGCGAATGTGTACGTACATACTGGTCGATGTAGAGGCGCGCACGTGTCGTAGTAGAGGCGCGCACGTAGCATGTACACGTACGTACAGCGGCCAGGGTGCAAAAAGAAAATACGACCACGTATGTGTACATATGGGCGGGGTCTCGAATGCCTACTCGCGCATACGTACGGCCAGGGCTCGTGTACATGGCTGGGTCGGAACGGAGAAAGAGCGTCGTCGTCGTGTTCATGGGGAGGCAATGGAATGCTTGTGTTCTTGGGGAGGCAACGGAATGCGTCGTGTTCATGGGGAGGCAACGGAATGCATCGTGTTCATCAGGATGCAACGGAATGCGTCGTGTTCATCGGGAGGCAACGGAATGCCTGGGAGCCAACCAGCTGGGTTGGAACGGAATGCATGGTCGTGTTCATCGGGAGGGCTTGGACGGAACAGGCGATGGAAACGAGGCCTGGCGTACCGCGGAACGGAGGAAACGGACCTCCTACGGTCGAAACGGGGGTCCTATTGATCGGGAGGGGTGTGGCGTACCGCAAAACGGAGGAAACGGACCTCCTACGGTCGAAACGGGGGTCCTGTTGATCGAGAGGGGCGTGGCGTACCGCAAAACGGACGAAACGGACCTCCTACGGTCGAAACGGGGGTCCTGTTCATCAGGAGGGGTGTGGCGTACCACAAAACGAGACTCCACGGGATACTTTGCATCTCCACCGTCGACCTCCTCCAACCTCCACGGGCTACCGTCGACCTCCTCCAGCCTCCACGGGCTCCTATTCAGCCAGCCTCCACCATGCGCTACTCCACTGGCTACTGTTCAACCACCCCTCCACCATCTACTATTCATCCAGCCCTCCACACCACGGGGTCCTGTTCAACCACCCCTCCATGGGCACCCCTCCACCGTCTACTGTTCATCCAGCCCTCCACCACACCACGGGGTCCTGTTCATCCAGAGGCAAGGCCACCGCTCACTGTTCGTCCAACCCCCCCCCCCCCCCCCGCAACGCTCACTGTTCATCCAATCGATCGGCTTTAGTTAGCAGCAGTAGCGAAGGAATCGCTTGGGTTCAGTTAACAGCCATCGATCGATCGCTCGGGTTCAGTAACGTGTAGCCTGCAGTGCAATCGCTCGGGTTCAGTTAGAGCCCAACGCCTCGCTCGGGTTCAGTTAGAGCCAACGCCTCGCACACATGCGTGTACGTGTACGAGAGAAACGCGCATCGCTCGGCCCCCGACCTCCCACCATAACCGGGAACTCCCCGAAATTTTCCTCGCCCTCACTTCTACCACGGTTTTTTCCGTCATGGACGGCCCAAAGAATGTCATGCAGCTACGTCTCCGGCCCGCCCAGGACGAAAATCCCATTTTTTGTCATGATTTTTTATCATAGAAGTAGGAGCCCACCACATCTATGATGATACCGGGTTTTGTCACAATTATCATCATAGAAGTGTCATATGTATGACAGAAAAAAATTTCGTTTGGCCCAAAATGTCATGGATGTGTCTTTTTTTTGTAGTGAAGAGTGTGTGCGAGAAAGAAATGTTGACGGAGAAACTACAGATAGATACAGAGATGGAAATTCTAGCTAGAGGGACATCGGCTAGTTTGAGAGTTGGAGATGACCGCCGGGTGGTTCAGAGGGTGAAGTTATGTGTGTGTGAGAGAGAAAGATAAAAAGAGGGCACTTGACTGCATGTAGAGATAAACATACATAGTGTGCGTGATAGGAAGCAAGAGTGAGGGCGAGAAAGAAGGTTGATGGAGAAACAGATAAATAGAAAGATAAAGACTCTAGCTAGTGTGCATTAGAGATAGGATTCGAGTGGATCAAAAGGCTGAGTTATGTGTGTGGGTGTAAGAGAGATGAACAAAGGGTGCATGTGACTCACATACAAACAAATATCGGAGAGAAATGAGATCCCGAGAGACAGAGTTTTGTGTCTGCGAGAGAGAAAGATATTTCACAACGAGAGTGATAGCTAGAGAGACATGAGGGAACGCAAGATATCTCTAGAGAGAGAGTGTGTGTGAGAGAGACATACAAGAGAATGGTGGATATATATGAGACCCTGGGAGATAGAGTTTGTGTTTGTGTGTGAGAAAGGATTATTTAAGAGGAAGACTCGTAGCTTCTCGTATGTAAGGAGCGAAAGACATCTCTGTGTGAGAGGGTGTGTGCAAGTGGCACACAGGAGAATAGTAGAGAGAAATGAGACCCCGGGAGACGAAGTTTGTGTTTGTGTGAGTGAAAAAGATTTCACATGGAGAATCATAGTTAGAGACACATAGCAGGGAGCGAGATATACTTAGAGAGAGATAGAGTGATGGAGGTCGAGGGAGAGAGTACCGTCAGTGTGTTACGAAGATAAAAGATCATTGTCGGAATATAGGTAGCATGAGAGATACCCGAGAGACGATGAACGTGTATAGGTCTAGAGAGATACTCATATATAAGCATGAGTGATAGCTATATGAGACGAATATCTAGATTAAAGGGGATTCAAATATTTAAACTGGAGTTCACGACATCGATAATATCATAACGCAAATTGGTGTATCAAACATGCATATTCATTTGAATTTGGGGACACGTGTAATGTTATAGAGTTTATCAATATTAGTGATCCATATATTCTTTAATTAGAGACAATGCATGGTTTATATGCAATTAATGTGTAAACAGGATTACACTATATGTTGCGTGTGTGAAACACATTATACATGTTTGAGAAGTAAAAAATAAAAACCCGCATGAAACACACAATAATTGGAGACAGTTAGCGAGGAATGCATACATTGGATTTCAACATAAAGGGTGTTGTGCTTTTGAAAGTATATATATATAAAATGGTGTATATAGAATTTTATTCCAATCGAAAATGGATCGTGCCCGAACAAAAATAGGATACAAACTGGATTCGAATTGAGTTGGCACGGTAAACCTGCACTCTTGCTCTGCAAAAATTTGAACGAAGCGGGGAAAGTCACAGTAACCGCCCGAAACCAAAATTTGCGAGATGGAAATTACTGTCTATCCCTGCCATGCAAAGCCTATCGGCTCGATTTCTATAGGTTTCGATAGGGGTAAGTTTTTAATTTCACTCAAATGTGACATAACCGCCTCTCACCCAGATTCAAACATAGGTCATATTCGAACCAAAGAGAACATGGCTGTTGGTACCCTCTTGATCGGCGCAATGCCAAACCCACCAAGGGGCTTCTTGATCGTATTCGGATCATAGCTTAACCCCTTTTGGGTCTAACTTTGATCATATTCAAATCAGAGTCGTTAAAAAACTCAAGGTCATTTGGGGGCTTCCTGTTTAAACATAGGTCGTATTCGAACCAAAGAGAACATAGTTGTCGGTACCCTCTTGATCGGCGCAATGCCAAACCCACCAGGGGGCTTCTTGATCATATTCGAATCATAGCTTAACCCCTTTTGAGTCCGACTTTGATCGTATTTGAATCAGAGTCATTAAAAAACTCTCAAGGTCATTTGGGGGCTTCCTATTCAAACATAGGTCGTATTCGAACCAAAGAGAACATAGCTGTCGGTACCCTCTTGATCGGTGCAATGCCAAAGCCACTGGGGGCTACATGATCGTATTCGAATCCTAGCTTACTGATCGTGTTCGAATCAGAAGCCTCAATTTTTTTCTCTCTGTTTGACTTATGTTTTTTGAAACAGTCTTTTGGGTTTGTCTTGCGACTTTTTGCTCATATCTGAAGCATATATATATATATATATATATCTGTGTGTGTGTGTGTGTGGTTTCTATTAACCCGGCCTGGCTTTCGATGACAAGTCGCTAGCATATGACAATATTAATACTTGGAAGGTTTGGCTTCTAAGTTTTGGGTTATCACCCTTACTGCACAGGTATCATAAGCCGGCAATACGATTCAATATCACAGGTATGATATTGTTTATACATGATTATGTTTAAACCGGCCCTGGCTATGGATTTTAAGCCACCGGTATATTTTGAATTGCGCCGGCCGTTGGAATGATGCGCATATCAATCATTGGATTATTGTCCTTATTGGATACGGCGATATAAGCCGGCGGTATGAGCCAATTCCACAGATAAGATTTTCAAAGTCGCTTTAGTGCAATGGCTATTATATTATCAATGGATATGATTTATTCTACAATGGAAGGAATACTCCTGAGTCGCTGCAGGCTTACAACCCGACACTTGGGGGCTACAATTATTCAAATTGAGATTACATCAAATATGCAAGTCTCATGTCACTGCCAGCATGCACCATGGCACTTGGGGGCTAATGCAAGGACATTTCTTACTTACCTCATTGAAGACCCGACTCATCACATCGTAATGAGCCGGCCCTTGGGGGTTACCAATTGCTCTTGTCGAAAATTCAAGGTACACAAGCCTTAATCCATCATATTGAAAGATCCACTACTCAGTTGGTAGAGTACAAAGCTCTTAACCTTGTGGACATGGGTTCAAGCCCCATGGTGGAGATTACATCATATGATGTTATTATCAATGAATCATATACAAAAGTCCCAGCTCAGTAATATCCTACTGAGCCGGCCCTTGAGGGCTACACGTTGCTGCTCAAGTTTACATGATCATATTTACAAAGTCCCTTCTCATTATTGCATAATAACCGGGGTACACTGGTTGAAATTTTTATGAGCATAAGGCAATTACAAGTCCCAGGTTGCTACAAGCATGACAACCCGGCACTTGGGGACTACAGGTGATATGCATATAAGGAAGGAATAACTTCAAATTCTCAGTTTTGAGAAAATCAGATATTATATTATTATCGGAGAAATATGCAAAGTTTATGACCCGGTGTCATCATAAGATTAACCCAGCATCAGCAACAATTACATGACCCAGCATCATTTGTTTATACCCCGACAATTTTGGCAATCATAAATCGGCAAGATCTACATCTTTAAGCCGGTTGAATATCAGTTGAATATTTCAAGACCAATATTTTTGTCAAATCAGAGCATTGAAGGCCGACTCAAATGGATTATTTCTTATAATATTTCTTTATAAGAGCCAATGTCAGCAAATGGATTATGAAGCTGGACTATTGACCCGGATTTCCAGGAGAAAATGTCAAGGACATAAGGATGATCAGGTGCCGGATTACAAGAATATTTAACCCGGAGCACAACCTGTCAATTTTGTTCTTGTGTTTATTTTACAGGGTCAGTTTAACATGGATAAATCCAAATTAAACTGGGGGCTAATGTCGGGGATATACCCCGTGGTATGACCCGGCTGGAAGTATGACCCGGCCGGATTTGGCGACTCACTAGTAACCCGCCCTTACTTGGCGACTCACGAAGTGACCCGCCCGGATCTCTCCACTCACTGATGACCTGGCTGGGCCTGGTGACTCATTGGTAACCCGGCAGGCAGGTCAGAGGAGTGACAAGACCCGGTGGCCCAATGGGCGGTTCATGGAAGGCCGGCTCGTATTACGGTGGGCCGGCTTAAGAGAAAAGGCATAAGGAATATTCCCTTACAAAGGAAGCAAGACTAGGACTCCACTTGTAATAGAGTAATCATAATCCTAATAGGACTAGTCATGTAAGCCACCCCTTCAACATATATAAGGAGGGGTAGGGCTCCCCAAGAGGGACAAGTTCCACAAGTTAGACAGATTAGGGTTAGACAAACAAGTCTATAGCTCTCGAGTTAGAGCACCCGTCTAATCGTGATCATCATCATCAATATCAATGAAGCAAGATGTAGGCTTTTACAACCACCGTGAGGGGCCGAACCTAGGTAAAACCTCGCGTCTCTCGTCCCACTCAACCCCTCTCAAGATACCACATAGATGTGTTGGCCTCACGAGAAAGTCCTCACACTAGGACATCTGTCATGACAACTCCATGACAGTGGGCGCCAAAACACAGTGTCTCCTCAGCCGAAATTGACTCCCTCCCCGATTCATACACGGTGGGCGCCAAAAACAAACTCTCGTCGGCATATATTCAGTGTATGCGAGATTACCGTCCTATCCCCAACTGACTAATATTGATGTGATGTAGGAAATTTTAAACGGGGGCTAAGTTTGTAAATTTCCTCGCATTTGAGACAAGCGCGCCCTAAAGACATGGTTCCCCCTTCCTCTCTCACTCCATTTCCCCATTCATACTCCGTGGGCGCTAAAACACCCTCTCCACCCCAGCCTCCTCCGTCTGCCACCCCATCCACCGCCGTCCTCCTCCACTATGCCGGAGCTGATACCCCGACGTCGTCGGCCATTACAAGAGATCGACCTCTCTCATCCACACCTTCGGACCGGGATCCTTGCATCCCATCCTCTCGCTTCATCCCCGCCATCGTCCACCTTGCCGGCACCGCTCCCATGATCGTCTCATCCACAGCGCCCCGCCGCCACTGTCTACCCTCCTAGATCTGCTTCCACGCTGCCGACAGCCATCGCTACCGGAGCACCATCAAATTCTCGGCAGATGCATACACGGCGCCGCACCAGAGGCGGTACTCTTTCGTATCTACTCAACTTAGTTATCGCAGAAAGAAAATAGATCGCCACTGCTTTACTCTGATTTCTTGTCCATCACTTACTTGTTAGTGGAAAGCAAACATTGGTTCCGAAGTTGCCTTTGTCCGGTTTGCACCTTCAGATCCACCATGGCACGCTCAACACTATACTCGCAAAGCTTATGGTTTTCTCCTTTTATATTCCACACTAGTTAGATGACAATAGACTAAATTTCAAAATTGGGTCAGTCGATTTTTGAGAGCTCGCCGAAGTTTGCCGGTGCGAAGGAAGGGGCTCGGGTGGGGACGGTGGTTGTGGGGGCAGTGGTGGGGCCTCGCCGAATGAAGGAAACTCGACGTGGGTGGGGGCGGGGCTGGGGTGGTGGTGGCGAAGGAACATAGGCGGTGGGGCCGGTGGTTCGACCGGTGGCCCGTGCGGTGTTCTGTATGGGAAGCACGGTATGTTCCTTGTCAGGAAGGGGAGCAGGGACATCTACAGTCAACACCTCTATTGGGCCGGTTCTGCTAAATGATTTCGCACTTTGAGTTGGTCTGCCATAATACCCCAGAAATGGTGGGAGCCTCGCGGTCTTTGATAGACTAAACTGATAGTAACAGCTGTGTGCCTTCAGATGAATAGAGCTGGCCTGTAGGTGATCGATAGGCTGCATATTAGTAGCGGCAAAACCCTATGTTTTCCAGCCAGTTCCGCTTTCCTGATTTATTTATGGTGGTTATGGTGTAACCTTATTATCTACACTACGATATGCCTACTAGCTCTGCGCTCTCGCTATCATGGTTTGGCAATAAACTTTCTATACGGTATATTATGAACCTATCATCTGCCAACTATCCTTACATCTGGGGCCCCCAACAGGGAGCCTATTTTTTGTGTAGTTGTGCCAGATTATATTAATCTACTCACCATATTACAGCACACATGGGCTCTCTCATCAGAATCCAGTGATAGCACACAAGGGTTTACAGGGAGCCTCTATTATATTACAATATTATCTGCATTACAAAGATAATCTCACTACTATTTGTGTTTTCATGCTTTACATATATTGTACGTAATCACAATGAATATAAGAATGCGCACATCAGAAGAATATTGCGGAACAGTTCAATGGGTAACAAACTTGGCATCAAGGGATTGAGGTCCATTGTGGATGCAATGAAACCCACATGCTCCCGACCTATAGATTCGTATTCAGAATATGATCCTAATGACTATTCTGAGCTCAAGGAGTCAAAGGAAGATGGCCTATCCTGTTCACCCAATAAGGTGCCTGTTCTAATTTGGCAAGGTTTTATTGGTTGCACATATCTTGCATAAGGTGTCTTGCATTTCTTTTGCTTCATTGCACCGCCATCTGCTTAGTTTACTCATGATATATGTGAAGATGTCATGCCCATACATTATCAACACCTATTCCATTTGTCGGCATACCATGTTTTTCCATTCAGATGTTGTTCTTGTGTTTCAGACATCCAAAAGGAAGAGGGTGATTGCGGAACCTGAAGGAGTACAAGCAAAGTCCTTGAAAAAGGTGGTGCTACCGGAGAAATCACATAGCACCCGACGTATATTGCTAATAGAACCAGCACCGCAAAACCTAGGATATCGCAACTATGTTGGTCACTGCTTTGCTCTTTTGAGTACCTATTATCCTATCGATGTCCTTACATTCATACCTGGTGGATTATGTGACATCATTGTGCATTATAGCTTGCTTATCCACTGTTCACTCCAAATTATCAGATCTATATTAATGCTTAAATTAATGTAGAATAAACCCAATGCCTATGAAGAAATTTAGTTCTGCATTGTTCTTGTAAGTATCTGTTGTCCTTATATTTGTCAGCTAGTTGTTCATGTACACTTTGCAGCTTATTTTCCCTTGTCCTCCATTTTTCTACACATCAGATCTACATTTACTCTTGCCAAAATATTGAATAAAACAAATGTTACTGAAGAAGTTTAGCTCCGCATTGCTCTTGTCAGTGCCTTCTGCCTATATGTTGTATTTACATTTGTACTCTGCATCTTAAGTTAAATAATCGCCATTTGTTCCTATATTTTCACATCTATATTTACTCTTAAGAAAATGTATAATAAAGGCAATACTCTTGAAGAAGAGTGTGAGGTAAACTTCTTGAATTGCCCCCCCCCCATCAATATGGACAAGGCCTTTATAGAGCCTGTCTTCACTACTAATGTAAGTTTATCCTCCTCGAGCCTTCAAACTTTGTTGTTTATATTTGGATAGATATGAGTGCAAATGCTGTTTATTTTTGTCGCCTGCATCAAATTGCTTGTTCAAAGTTTATAAAGTAGAAGTACATAAACATAAGTTTGTCCTTCTCAATTTCAGTCTTTAGTTGTACAATCTAGTTCCTTATTCGTACCATGTAAATTAAACTAAACATAGCAAGTTATCTTCTTTAGCACTATGTGTGTGCTTGTGTTCTTGATATGTAATCCAATGGTGTGGTGAGACTACCAACAACAGCACAATGTCATATCCTGCTATGTCTCAACTATGAACAATGCCATATTATATTAATGTTATTTAAATCGTGTCTCTTTATTTACCAATCTGAAATGGTATAAATTTATAGTACACTCACCATTCATGCTTATACGTTGTTTAGAACTACATCTATGCTTGTGTTCCTGATCTGTAATCCAGTGGTCTGGTGAAGCTGGCCGCTCCTGCACAATGCCATTTCCTGCCGTCTTAACTATGAACAATGCCTATTATGTTAATGCTATTTTAAACCGTGTCTCTTTATTTCTGACAAAGAAATGAGATGAATTGACAGTGCTGATCCTTATACGTGCAAAACCTGTTATCTACCTACTTGTTTCTCTTTTAGGGTGACAACACTGCTGCTAGGAAGAACTACCACAATGATAGTGAGACGAACCCATTTTTTGTCCCTCTAACACATATTCCAGAGGAGAAGGCAAAACATACTGAGGGTAGGGATACAACCACGAAGTCACATCTTGATGTAGTGTCAAACTTACTCAGTGACACAAGCTCGATGAAGTCGCCGCATGAATCTGTTCGACTTCTTCAGTCTGAAATTCAAGCAAAAATACATGCTTCCGCTCAAATACGACTCGAACTCCAATCGCTATGCAAGATTAACTGTAAGTATAGGACGTTTATTGATGCTATGTAGCTTAAGTTGGTGGATATGAGCGCCAAAGAAGCGCAGTCTCATCAGGTTGCTAAGCTGCTTGCGCTGAAGCTGCTGGGCTGGGCTAACCTTTCTTGAATTGTGTTGAGGTGCTCTCGATTCTGCCTATTATATTGTCCGCCTATTAACTTCCACTAGTGGCGACCTGCCCAGTTTATGTAATCTGTAGTCTGGTTGCCCTTTATTATCACTAGCGGCGAACTTTGATGCCGAGGGGATGTAATATGTTGTAATTTCTTTGTTGTATAGTCTAGGTTTATTCTTGATCGGTATGTTGTAATTTAGGCCAGAAGGATTAGTGGATCTCAGTGTTGTCGGTCTTCAGGGCAGCCCGTTACTCATATGGGCCAAAACGTGGGCCTATAATCATCTTGGGCCATTAGCAGGTCTAAACCTTATGGTTGTTTCCTGCCTTTTACACGCCAAGTAAAGTTCTAGCCAGCTGGGCCAGAGAATACAATGGGCTTTTAACAGGCTAAAACCTAGATTGGGCTAGCGTTGAGCCGAAAAATTTATGGGCCAATACAGGCCGAAACTGCCTAAGGCCCATGTTTGGTCCAAATAGGACGAGCAGTTAACAGGCCAAAATATATCTCGGGCCCGTTTGGGCCAATAAAATTATGGGCTTCAAGCAGGCCGGTATCCACGTGGGCCATAGGCCCAAAAGTGTCACGGGCCATTATCAGATGGGTTGTAAGCAGGCCGGATTCAACGGGTGTTGTAATTAGGCCCAACTGTTACACGGGTCATTAATAGGCCCATAGGCCAGTTGGGCTGAAATTTATCCACGAAGACTACGAGCCATTAAGAGGCCTAAAGTTACTTTGGACAAGAAATAGCCCAGTTTCTGCGTGGGCCGTTAAATGGCCTAAAGTTAAATCGGGCCGACAACGTCCCAGATACTCCACGGGCCGCTAACAGGCCGAAACTATTATTGGGCTGAACTGGTAAACATGCATTTAATAGTCAGAAATACAAACCTGTCTTAGAATGGGCCCAAAGTTACAGTGGCCTGTTAACGGGCCTGATCCGATATGGGCCGTAATTTGGCCCAAAACTTGGCAGGCTGTGAATGGGCCTGATCTGATATGGGCCTCAATTTGACCCAAAACATGGCAGGCTGTTAACGGGCCAGCCCACTAGTGTCTGAAAAAACATGGTGGGCCTTTAGCTGGACCGGCCTTTTCATCAGAATGGGCCTCTATTGGGCCATCCATGTGTCGACGTATCATAGGCGCCTCCTGTCCAATGAGTGGATGAAATCTGTCCCAACAAGGAGCTGACACATGGTTCCATCGGCCAATGAGAATTTTACACGTGGAAAATCCCCATAGGTCCGGGCTGTTAATGGGTTATCGGATCCAAAACCGGACCCGGTAGCTTAACAGCGAGCCGTTATGGTCGATGCCACATGTCGGTCACCCTTGACGAAAGAACTTCTATGACGCGTGATTTATCGTCATGGAAGTGGACACTTTCGTGATGATAGTTTTGGTAATGTCATGGAACACTTCTACGACAGCACAGGTATGACTATCTTGATTCTGTCATAAAATCATCATGGATGTACATTCATGACAGAAAACGTGACCTACTATGACAAACATGTATCATCATGGAAGTGTTTTTTTTGTAGTGCTAGAGGGGGGTAAGGACTCCAAGATGTGTATCAATGTTGCTCTGATCCAAGATGTTGTAGGGTGGAAACCTAGTTCATGATCTTTTCAAACTTGGAGGGGGAAAGGTGAAGAACAATGAGAACAACAAGAAGAATAACTCAAACAAAACCCAAATCATGCATCCACTAGAATAGCATACATAAGATCTGCATCTATGACACAAACAATCAAGGGAAAATAGCACAAAGGTAAGGTTCTTCTCAAATCCAAAGGAGATGGGGTCTTGGTGATAGTCTTCTACAAGAGGAGGTCTTGAAATACACTTGGGACCTTCTCCCAGGAAATCTTGATCTCCAAGAGGAGGCGTAGATGAGGAAATCTCTCTCTAGATAATCTCATATACTTTGCTAACCCTAGCTAGGAGGAGCGGTCCTGTATATAATCTTTGACGGAGTAAGAGAGAAGGAGAGGGTTACATGGGTCTCTAGCCTGGCTACGCATGCACAGGTGTGGGATGACCACGCTGGCAGCCAGATATCCAGCGGCTCATGAGGCCCTGAATGTCCGGGGCAGGGGCTGGATGTCCGGCCTGGGACTGGTCTAATTTCGGTAGGCTTTAGTGTCATGTCTGAGGCGGTCATGCCGGATGTCCGACTCTTGGAGCTTTTCCAGCGCTGTTCTATTGTTGCTGCTATCCCAGGGGCGCCGGATATCTATGCTAGTGGCCGGATGTCCGACCACTGTAGCCTTTCCATGATCCCTTGTCGTGTTCCTTCGTCCGCCTCCGTGGTAGCTTGATATTCATTTCGAGTGTCTCCGAGGTGGTCTTCTTCATACCTGAGCACACATAGTATTTCCGCTTGAGGAAGTAGCCATGCCTCATGTGGTTCATATGGAAGCTCATTAAGGAGAGATGTCATCTCCGTCTCGATAGCTCTTGCACGTGGTCGTGTCATCGGTCCACTTGGCGCTTGGGGAGACGGCGGTGGGTCCATGGGTATGACTATGGGATGCTCTGCATCACACACACAGAGAAAGGAATGTGTACATGTTAGAGAGAGACCTAACTAAATATATATATAGGGCGGGGAGAAGGAGAGAGGTGTGTGTGTGTGTGTTAAGAGAGAGAAAGAGAGAGAGAGAGGTGGGTATAGCTAGAGAGAGGGGTGTTCATGTGTATGTTGGAGAGAAAGACCTGGCTTGGTAGAGATTGTGTCCGTCTTGGGGTTAGACCTAGAGAGATAGGGGAATGGAGGGACCTCGTGGGTGGTTCCTTCAAGGACGTTGGTAAGATCTTTGACGTTGGCAACACGATGGTTGGTGGGTGGGTCAAAAAATCAACTCTCACCAGGAGTTCCACGATCTGATATGACACTAAGATATGGAAATCCAACTTAGCGAGCTCCTAAACCCGATCTAACATCAAGTCCAGGAGAAGTTTCTCACGCTTCTCTCGGGCCTGATCTGACATCGCCCTAGAGAAGCAACTTTAAGATCTGATCTGACATTGCTTCACACTCTTCAAGGGCCTAATCTGACATCGTGCCTAGGGAGAGCGGTTTTAGGATCCGATCTTACATCGATCCCATTGAAGATTTATCACGCTCTTCTAGGGCTTGAGTTGACATCGTGCCCGAGTAGAGTGACTTTAGGATCTTATCTGACGTGGATCCTCGTAAAGGTTTCTTACACTCTTTAGGGGCCTGATCTGACATCATGCCCGAGGAGAGCGGCCCGTGCTGCTCTCGGATTGGGCGAGAAACCAAATCCATGAAGAACAACTCTCCATGGTGTACTCCATTGGAGCTAAATACGGAGAAGTGCATCTTCAGCGTGCCATCCGGGTAGGTCCTTGAGGACGCGACCTTGGTGAGCCCATGATCCACCAAGGACGCTTCACAACCCACGTCGATGGCAGTCGCGCCACATGGACGCCGAGTCATGAAGCCTAGTTATGGCCCACGCCACATTGCTGGTGTGTTTCCGCTTGTGAATCCCGCACTTTTGCAACGCCCGACGTCTGCGCACACAGGCGCCACGTGCCACCATGTTGTCCATACCATGATTGCCGACGCCCTTGGGCCACCGCGCCACCATGTGCGTAGCTGCACTCAGATCTACACCAGCTGCCACATTGCAGTCGCGCCAGATGTGTGCCCTGGGCCAGCACCGCGATCACGCACCTCCTCCCTCATGTCGCCTAGCACATCGAGAAGCAAACACCGCGCCGAGCCCATTTCTCCACCAGATCAAACTATCCAGCGACGTTCAACATTGTACCAAAGGAACAAAATAGCCTCGCTGCCGCCGCTATGTTGGCTTTGTCCGACGATGCACCCCAACGACAGTGAGGGGAGCAGGTGCAATGGAGGCTACCCGACGACGACTAGAATTTTTCTTCTCACGAGGGGAGGAGGTGCAATGGAGGCTACCCGACGACGGTGAGGATTTTTCCCTCATGAGGGGAGCAGGTGCAGTGGAGGCTACCCAGTGATGGTGTCTAGATTTGTGAGAGGTTTCCATGATTGGAAGACAGTTCACTTGGGCGAACAGTCTTCCGGAACCGACATATGAGAAACTAGATCGCGTATTAATGGATTCCGACTGGGAATCCAGATTCCCTATGGTTTCTGTACGCGCTCTACCTCGTATAGAGGCTATCTTAGACCACACACCCATCATTTTAACTACTGGATTGCCACCAACGCAGCACACACGCAAGTTCAAGTTTGAACTGGGTTGGTTGCATAGGAATGGATTCCATGGCATGATCAAGAAGGTGTGGAATAAACTGGTTATGGGGCTTACCCCAATACACAAATGGAACAACAAAAGTGTGCATTACGTAAGTTCCTTAGTGGCTGGGCTAGGCACACTAAGGGTATCCTCAAAAAGGAGAAGCTTCTTCTTTCATCTATCATTGATGAATTAGAAGCTTTGGCAAAGGTTAGACCTCTATCTGAGCATGAAATCGAGATCAAGAGTCATTCAAATGCATAGATAGCTAGCAAGTTGCGTGAGGAGGAACTCAAATGGTACCAATATAGTAACTCTCAATTTATCCTGAAAGGTGATTTGAATACTAGATTTTCCATGGAGTCGCTAATGGCAGACACCGGAAGAAAAACATTCATTCCCTACAACAGGATGAGGGCACGATTGAGGGGCATGAGAAATTTAAATCTTACATCACTAATTATTATAAAAATTTGTTAGGAGCCCCATAGGAAGGAAACTTCTCAATGGATGAGTCCCGAACGGATGACATCCCCTAGGTCTCTGATGAGGAAAACGGCCTTCTAACAGCCCCATACTCGAGGAGGAAGTTAGAAAGGCGATTTTCCTAATGGAGCACAACAAAGCCTCTGGTCCAGATGGTTTCCCCGCTGAGTTCTATCAGAACTTCTGGGAAGTCATCAAGCCGGATCTCCTACTTTTGTTTAGCGACCTACATGCTGGCCATCTGGAATTGTTTCGTTTAAACTTTGATGAGATTATTTTATTACCTAAGGTTGATGAGGCTGAAAGGATACAACAATATAGACCTATCTACCTCCTTGTTGTTAGTTTTAAAATATTCTGGAAGGTTGCGACTATTAGGCTAAATTCAGTTGCTGAACATGTGATTCATCCTTCACAGACTGCTTTTATGCAAGGAAGAAACATCCTAGATGGAGTTGTTATCCTTCATGAAACGGTCATGAATTACATCGGAAACAGTTGAATGGGGTGTTACTCAAAATAGACTTTGAAAAAGCGTATGACAAATTCAAATGGTCATTTCTTCAACAAACTCTCAGCATGAAAGGATTTTCTGCGGAGTGGTGCGCCATGGTCCATAGCTTCATTTCTGGAGGTAGTGTTTCCATTAAGGTCGCTGATGATGTTGGACACTATTTCCAAACAAAGAAGGGATTGTGACAAGGTGACTCGGTATCACCCATGCTATTCAATATAGTGGCAGATATGCTAGCGGTCATGATTGAGTGTGCCAAGGTTGATGGCCAAATTGATGGGTTAGTAAGTCATCTAGTTGATGGTGGTCTCTCTATACTTTAATATGCCAACGATACGATTCTCTTCATGGATCATGACCTCAAGAAAGCGAGAAATCTGAAATTAATTTTATCAGCATTCGAGCAACTCTCAGGTTTGAAGATCAACTTTCATAAAATTGAATTGTTTTCTTTTGGTGAGGCTCAAGACGAGGCCCACCTGTACGTTGAACTGTTCAGATGTAGGTTGGGCCAATTTCCGATCACATATTTGAAGGAAATATGCCCTAGAGGCAATAATAAAGTTGTTATTTTATATTTCCTTATTCATGATAAAGGTTTATTATTCATGCTAGAATTGTATTGATCGGAAACCTTGATACATGTGTGAATACATAAACAAACACTATGTCCCTAGTGAGCCTCTACTAGACTAGCTCGTTGATTAAACATGGTTAGGGTTTCCTAACCATGGACATGAGTTGTCATTCGATAACGGGATCACGTCATTAGGAGGATGATGTGATGGACAAGACCCATATGTTAGCTTCTCATAATGATCGTTCAGTTTTATTGTTATTGCTTTCTTCATGTCAAATACATATTCCTTTGACTATGAGATTATGCAACTCCCAGATACCGGAGGAATGCCTTGTGTGCTATCAAATGTCGCAACGTAACTGGGTGATTATAAAGATGCTTTACAGGTATCTCTGAAGGTGTTTGTTGAGTTGGCATTGATCAACAATAGGATTTGTCACTCCGAGTATCAGAGAGGTATCTCTGGGCCCTCTCGGTAATACACATCATAAGATTGCAAGCAAACAACTAAGGAGTTAGTCACGAGGTGATGTATAACGGAATGAGTAAAGAGATTTGTCGGTAACGAGATTGAACTAGGCATGAAGATATCGATGATCGAATCTCGGGCAAGTAACATACCGATGGACAAAGGGAATTACGTATGTTGTCATAATAGTTTGACCGATAAAGATCTTTGTAGAATATATAGGAACCAATATGGGCATCCAGGTACTGCTATTGTTTATTGACCGGAAAGGTGTCTCAGCCATGTCTACATAGTTCTCGAACCCATAGGGTCCGCACGCTTAACGTTTGATGTCAATTTGGTATTATATGAGTTATGTGGTTTGGTGACCAAATGTTGTTTGGAGTCCCAAATGAGATCACGGACATGACGAGGAGCTCCAGAGTGGTCTAGAGGTAAAGGTTGATATATAGGACGATACTATTTGGTCTCCGGAATGGTTTCAGAATGCACCAGAAAGTTATCGGAATACTGGAAGGGGTTCCGGAGGCACCAGGAGAGTATTGGGCCTTATTGGGCCTTGTAGAGGGAACATACTAGCCCACATGGGCTGGTCGCCCCCTCTAAGACAGCCACACCCAATTAGATGGAAGGGGGAGGCGCCACCTCCTCTTACCATATCCCGGAGAGGGGTGGATGGAAAGAAGGGGGCGCCTCCTCCATTTCCTTCCCCCTTGTGCCAATTTTTGGCAAGGGGGCGCACTAACGGGAGGAGCCCTAGGGCTGCCGTCGCACCACTTGGGGTGCCCATGGGGCTGCCTCCTCCCCTCCCACACCTATATATATATATATGTGGGGAGGGGTGCCACACAATACACAACTTATTCCACGCCGTGTATCGGCACCCTCCGCCTCTAGTTTACTCCTCTGCTCTAGATCGTCATAGTGCTTAGGCGAAGCTCTACGGGATTGCTTCACCACCACCGTCAGCACGCCGTTATGCTGACGGAACTCATCTACTACCTCGCCCCGCTTGCTGGATCAAGATGGCGAGGACGACACCGAGCTGAACGTGTGCAGACACGGAGGTGTCATGCGTTCGGTACTTGATCAGGAGGATTGCGAAGGTGTATGACTACATCAACTGTGTTGAATAAACGCTTCTGCTTACGGTCTACAAGGGTACGTAGACATACTCTCCCCCTCGTTGTTATGCATCTCAATGGATAGATCATTGCGTGTGTGTAGAATTTTTTTGTTTTTCCATGCAACATTTCCCAACAGTGGCATCATGAGCCAGGTCTATGCATAGATGATATGCACGAGTAGAACACAAAGAGTTGTGGGCAGTGATAATCATACTACTTACCACCAACGTATTATTTTGATTCGGCGGTATTGTGGGATGACGCGGCCTAGACCAACCTTACATGTCCACGCACATGAGACCGGTTCCACCGACTGACATGCAACTAATTTTGCATAAATGTGGCTGGTGGGTGTCTGTTTCTCCTACTTTAGTTGAATCGAATTTGAGTGCGTCTGGTCCTTGAAGGTTAAAACAACAAACTTGACGAAACACCGTTGCGGATTTATGCATAGGTAAGAACGGTTCTTACTAGAAGCCCGTAGCAGCCACGTAAAACTTGCAACAACAAAGTAGAGGACGTCTAACTTGTTTTTGCAGGGTACGTTGTGATGTAATATGGTCAAGAAATGATGTGATATACGTTATTGTATGAGATGATCATGTTTTGTAAGTTATCAGCAACCGACAGGAACCTTATGGTTGTCTCTTTATTGTATGAAATGCAAACGCCATGTAATTGCTTTACTTTATCACTATGCGTTAGCGATATATGTAGAAGCAATAGTTGGCGAGACGAGCATGATGCAACGATGGAGATCAAGGTGTCGAGACAGTGACGATGGAGATCATGACGATGCTTTGGAGATGGAGATCAAAAGCACAAGATGATGATGGCCATATCATGTCACATATTTTGATTGCATCTGATGTTTATCTTTTATGCATCTTATTTTGCTTAGTCCTGCGGTAGCATTATAAGATGACCCCTTCACTAAATTTCAAGGTAAAAGTGTTCTCCCTAAGTATGCACCATTGCTACAGTTTGTCGTTTCGAGACACCATGTGATGATCGGGTGTGATAGACTTTACGTTCACATACAACGGGTGTAAGAAAGTTTTACACATGCAGAATACTTGGGTTAAACTTGACGAGCTTAGCATGTACAGACATGGCCTCAGAACACTGTAGACCGAAAGGTCGAACATGAGTCATATAGTAGAAATGATCAAAATAGAGATGTTCACCATTGATGACTTCAAAAATGTTTTGAACGCCACGGAGCATATGAGATGTTCCAAGAGCTGAAATTTTTATTTTAGACTCATGCCCGTGTCGAGACGTATGAGACCTCTACTTTTCCTACAAGATGGAGGAGAATAGCTTAGCCAGTGAGCATATGCTCAGAATGTCTGGGAACTACAATCACTTGAATCAAGTGGGAGTTAATCTTCCAGATAAGATAGTAATTGACAGAGTTCTCTAGTCACTATCACCAAGCTACTAGAACTTTTTGTTGAACAATAATATGCAAGGAATGACAAAAATGATTCCCGAGCTCTTCGCGATGCTGAAATCAGCGAAGGTACAAATCAAGATAGAGCATCAAATGTTGATGGTTAACAAGACCACTAGTTTCAAGAAAAAGGGCGAGGGAAAGAAAGGGAACTTCAAGAAGAATGGGAAGCAAGTTGCCACTCCCGTGAAGAAGCCAAAAGCTGGACCCAAGCCTAAAACTGAGTGCTTCTACTGCGAAGGAAATGGTCACTGGAAGTGGAACTGGCCCAAATATTTGAGGGATAAGAAGGATGGCAAAGTGAACAAAGGTATATTTGATATACATGTTATTGATGTGTATTTCACTAGTGTTCTTTGTAACCCCTAGGTATTTGATACCGGTTTAGTTGCTAAGATTAGTAACTCGAAACAGGAGTTGCAGAGACTAGTTAAAAGCGAGGTGACGATGTGTGTTGGAAATGATTCCAAGGTTGGTATGATCACCATCGCGCACTCCCTCTACCTTTGGGATTAGTGTTAAACCTAAATAATTGTTATTTGGTGTTTGCGTTGATCATGAATATGATTAGATCCTGTTTATTGCAATACATTTATTCATTTAAGTTAGAGAATAAGTGTTGCTCTGTTTACATGAATAAAACCTTCTATGGTCATACACCTAATGTGAATGGTTTATTGAATCTCGATCGTAGTGATACACATATTCATAATATTGATGCCAAAAGATGCAAAGTTGATAACGATGGTGCAACATACTTGTGGCACTAACGTTTAGGTCATATTGGTGTAAAGCGCATGAAGAAACTCAATGCAGATGGACTTTTGGGATCACTTGATTATGAATCATTTGATACTTGTGAACCATGCCTCATGGGCAAGATGACTAAAACTCCGTTCTCCAGAACAATGGAGCGAGCTAATGACTTATTGGAAATAGTACATACCGATGTATGCGGTCTGATGAGTGTTGAGGCACATGACGGGTATCGTTATTTTCTGACCTTCATAGATGATTTGAGTAGGTATGGGTATATCTACTTGATGAAACACAAAGTCTGAAACATTTTAAAAGTTCAAAGAATTTCAGAGTGAAGTGGAGAATCGTCTTAACAAGAAATTCAAGTTTCCATGATCTGATCATGGAGGCGAATATTTGAGTTACGAGTTTGGCCTTCATTTAAATCAATGTGGAATAGTTCCACAACTCACACCACCTGGAACACCACAATGTAATGGTGTGTCCGAATGTCGTAACCGTACTTTATTAGATATGGTGCATTCTATGATGTCTCTAACGATTTACCACTATCGTTTGGGGGTTATGCATTAGAGACAGCTGCAATCACACTAAATAGGGCACCGTCTAAATCCGTTGAGACGACACTGCATGAACTGTTGTTTGGCAAGAAACCTAAGCTGTCGTTTCTTAAAGTTTGGGGTTGCGACACTTAGGTCATAAGGCTTCAGCCTGATAAGCTCGAACCCAAATCGGAGAAGTGCGTCTTCATAGGATACCCTAAGGAAACAATTGGGTACACCTTCTACCACAAATCTGAAGGCAAGATCTTTGTTGCTAAGAGTGGATCCTTTCTAGAGAAGGAGTTTCTCTCGAAAGAAGTGAGTGGAGGAAAGTAGAACTTGATGAGGTAATTGTACATTCTCTCAAATAGGAAAGTAGCACATCAGAGAAATCCGTTCCCGTGATGCCTACACCAACTAGAGAGGAAGCTAATGATGATGATCCCAAAAGTTCAGATCAAGTTACTACTGGACCTCGTAGGTCGAACAGGGCACGTTCCGCACAAGAGTGGTACGGTAATCCTGTCCTCGAAGTCATGTTACTAGATGACACGTCTCCAACGTATCTATAATTTTTGATTGTTCCATGCTATTATAGTATCTACTTTGGATGTTTTATATTCATTAATATGCTATTTTATATGATTTTTGGGACTAATCTATTAACCTTGAACACAGTGCCAATTTCTGTTTTTCCTTGTTTTGGAGTTTTGCAGAAAAGGAATACCAAACGGAGTCCAAGCAGAATGAAACTTTCGCGATGATTTTTCTTGGACCAGAAGACATCCAGAGGACTTGGAGTACACGTCGGGAAAGCCAAGAGGCGGCCACAAGGACGGAGGGCGCGCCCAGGGGGTAGGGCGCACCCCCCACCCTTGTGGGCCCCTCATGACTCCACTGACCTATTTCTTCCGCCTATATATTCTCAAATATTCAAAAACCTATGAGGAGAGCCACGAAAACACTTTTCCACCGCCGCAACCTTCTGTACCCATGAGATCCCATCTAGGGGCCTTTTCCGGCATCATGCCGGAGTGGGATTCGATCACGGAGGGCTTCTACATCAACACCATTGCCTCTCCGATGAAGCGTGAGTAGTTTACCACAGACCTACAGGTCCGTAGCTAGTAGCCTTTTTGTGGTATGTTTGCCGAGATCCGATGAATTGTGGATTTATGGTCAGCTTATTTATGAATATTATTTGAATCTTCTTTGAATTCTTATATGCATGATTTGATATCTTTGCAAGTCTCTTCGAACTATCGATTTGGTTTGGCCAACTAGATTGGTTTTTCTTGCAATAAGAGAAGTGCTTAGCTTTGGGTTCAATCTTGCGGTGTTTGATCCCAGTGACAGAAGGGGAACCAACACGTATTGTATTGTTGCCATCGAGGATAACAAGATGGGGTTTTCATCATATTGCCACTGGTACAACGATGTCCTAAACAAACAGTTTAAAACCCCTTTCTGCGACGGCATTTGGAAGCGTCGCCAAGTGAGTGTGTGCGATAGGGTGTCCTTCCCACACGACCCAGAAATCGTCGGGGATAGGCCCTCCTGGGACCAGGTTGGGGCCGTGTGCAATAGGGAGAGGCATCGAAACCCAATCATTTTCATTGGTATGTACATCCCACATGATGAATCCCAGAAATCATTTCCATAGGTATGTACATCCCACATGGTGAATCCCAGAAATCATTTCCGTAGGTATGTACATCCCACATGGTGAATCCCAGGAATCATTTCCGTAGGTATGTACATCCCACACGGTGAATCCCAGAAATCATTTCCGTAGGTATGTACATCCCACACGGTGAATCCCAGAAAATCATTTCCATAGGTATGTACATCCCACACAGTTCTTTGTGTGGAAATGTTTGTGCAAGGTGGCCTAACGCAAACAGTTCACTGCCGGAAGCCGTGTGATTATTAGTTGATCGAACACGCCTACTTTCTAGAAACCGTGCGGGTTGTCTGAGTTCATCGCCAGCGGTGCTATCTGAGTAACCATTTGCAATAGAAAACCTCAATAAGCAGGGTAATTAGCCTATTATTGATAATCCATGTACTAATCAAACTGATATTTCTTGTAAAACATGCCAGATATTTCATATCCGTATAAAAGCAACCAGGATTTCATAATCGAATTACATTCAGATAGCTTCGACACTCAGTTACGCCATTACACAACAGCACCAAATTTCACATGCAGGATCAAAAACCTTTGGAAAGTAGCATCATACACGGTAAATAGACAGATGAATCTCATCTGGGAAACTGCAGAAGCGGAAGGCAAATATTGAGCCTTCAGTGATGTTGAATGCCCTTGCAACTTCAGGCCAGTGGCTATGGATAATTGCCCGCCCAACCTTCGTCCTCTTCAGCAAGACTTCAATATTGTACCGTGGGTGTTGAATGAATACCTTCCTCACCTCTTGACCATGTAGGTGGTTTGAGAGGTAATCATCGGTGAACTGCTTTGAAAAGTACTGAAAATAAAGCTATGCATAAATCGCTGTTGTAAATTTTGAAATGGCGCAAGGGGTAAAAACAAGGTAAAAGAGTTGGTACCATCCTATAGTTGACTGATGTCTTCTTCATTGTGCAAACAAAGATCTTGTTGTTATTCGTCACAAGTTTCTTCATCCTAACAATCTTTTTGAGTTACTTGACTTGACTGATATTCATGGACATCTCATTTCCCCATATGCAAAATGGGTCGAGCAGTGGGTCTAAGCCTCTGACAGCAGGACATGTGCAAGACCAAACTGTAAGAAACCTAAATATTAGAATGATTCCTGCAACTGCACAATAATGTGCTATTAGCCAAAGGACCCTACTTGAACAAACCTCGATGGTAAACCGTAGTGTCTCCCATTGTTTCCCTGCAACACACATAAGGAAGATCTTGATCAGGTTAACAGAGAGTTGCCATACTATCAGTACAATATGTATTGAGTACAGCCAAATTCGATTGGTGTCACATGCATAACAATACAAAATTGTACCCACAGCAAATGAAAATCAAACTGCAGAACTGAACCAAACAATTAAATGGACAGCAGACCAAATGAACCAAAATAGTTAACTAAGCATGACATTGCAGAATAGAAACATCTACTAGAAGATAAGATAGTTAACAAAACAAAGAATGCTTGAGAACAGTACTACGAAATGTAGCAATTGTTTGACCAAAGTGTTAACTGAACATTACATTTCAGAGGACCAAACTATTAACTGAACATCAGATTGCATATTAACATTACAAAGGACAAATCACTAGAAGGCACTGGCGATGGCCTCGAGAAAACATCATGAACTGTATTTTAAAGTAGACAACCGCGCGGCGGTGTCGACGGTGGCCTCGAAGACTTGGTGCTCCTCCAAGATATGGCGGTCAACACGCATGTCAGCCATAGCGACCTCGTTTGTGCGTGAGGTCGCATGCTACTCAGCTCCACGTTATACTACACGTAAAATGGATGTGGGCGGCGCTTAATTGGATGAGAGGCAGTGATTTCGGTGGAAGGTGTCGCTCCGTCAGTCGGGGCATGTGGGATGGGAAAGGAGGAGGATGGTGTGGGTGGGGTGTGGATTACCTGACCAGATCGACGAGGCCGCACAGCAAGAAGAAGGGTCGGCGGCGAGGAGGACGTGCAGCAAGAAGGGTCGCTAGCGAGGAAGCGGCGCTGCAAGAAGAAGGGTCGCCAGCGAGGAGGCGGCGCTGCAAGAAGAAGGGTCGCCAGTGAGGAGGCTGAGCTGCCAGTAAGCAGCAGTGAAGGTTTTGAACTTGGAAAGCAAGGAGGAACGGTGGAAATGTGGCTTTTGGTAGGAGGGAGGGGCCGTGAGATAGATATTTCCGCGGTGGCAAAAAACTTCGCTTGGTGCCGTGAGAAACTGGCGCGCAAGTGTGGTTCAAGCGGGGGCGTTGGACTATAGACGACGAAGCTTCCTGCATAAGCCAGACAAGATGGTGCGCCAAGATATTTTATATCGCAACCCACATGATTCTTTCTAGTAAACTGTTTGTGGTATACCTGATATTTTCATTATGTTTTGAAAGACAAAATGGTGTTACGGACAGATAGGATGGTGTTTGAATTGCTAGAACATTTACGTACAGTGAACATGTAACTAGTACATGAGCGTCGTGTTTAAATTTGGAATTATTTCAGGTTCGTTTGGCATTTTTATGCATTAATTGAGTTTCTGGGCATTTAATGTGCATAATTCAAATTTGAACTACAAGCACATGCTCCAATGCACCAAAGTTTGCTGAAAAATCACATGCGTGTCTTTGGGTGAATTTATAGGTCCCATGCAAGAAATGGGAATAAAATTCAAACATCTGGGTGTCGTGGCTCGGCCGGAATGATTGATAAACTTAGTTTTTTAATTCCTATAAATCCAAAACACGACTGAAAATCAAGAAACTTAGCATGGTGTCATGAAATGGCACCAACATGCTGCAGTAAATTTTTTGGCCGAGTTAGGACAAGCTTCTTGCAAACCGGAGCTTCCCTCAAGAAGGCTCCTCGTTCCAAGAGAGAACGTGTCACCTCCGTGTGCGAAACGACATACGTACACTGCCTTCTCTCGCCTTAATTGTTTTACACAGGAAGGTTAGACCAAATAGAAATATCGTGCTAAATTTTGGAATTCTTCTGTGTTTGTTTTGGCCTTTTTTATACATTAATTGAGTTTCTGCGCATTTAATGTGCATAATTCAAATTTGAACTACAAGAACGTGCTCCAGTGCACCAAAGTTTTTTGAAAAATCACATGTGTGTCCTTGGGTGAATTTCTAGGTCCCATGCAAGAGATGGGACTGAAATTCAAACATCTAGGCATCATGGCTCGGCCGGAAAGATTGAGAAACTTGGTTTTTTAATTCCTATAATTTCAAAACACGCCTGAAAATCATGAAACTTGGCATGGTCTATTGACATGGCACCAACATGCTGCGGTAATTTGTTGTCCAAATTGGGACAAGCTTTGGTGTAGGCTTCTTGCAAACTGGAGCTTCCCTCAAGAAGGCTCGTGGTTCTAAGAGGGAACATGTCACCTCTGTGTGCGAAACGACATGCGTACACTGTCTTCTCCCGCCTTAATTTTTTTTACACCGCTAGATTAGACCAAATAGAAGTACCGTGCTAAATTTTGGAATTATTTCGGGTTCGTTTGGCCCTTTTTATACATTAATTGAGTTTCTGGGCATTTAATGCACATAATTCAAATTTGAACTACAAGCACAGGCTCCAATGCACCAAAGTTGTTTGAAAAATCACATGTGTGTCCTTGTGTGAATTTCTAGGTCCCATGCAAGAGATGGGACTGAAATTCAAACATCTAGGCGTCGTGGCTCGGCCGGAAAGATTGAGAAACTTGGTTTTTTAATTCATGTAATTCCAAAACACGCCTGAAAATCATGAAACTTGGCATGGTGTCATGACATGGCACCAACATGATGCGGTAATTTTTTGGCCGAATTGGGACAAGCTTTGGTGTAACCTTCTTGCAAACCGGAGCTTCCCTCAAGAAGGCTCGTGGTTTCGAGAGGGAACGTGTCACCTCCGTGTGCGAAACAACATACGTACACTGCCTTCTCCCGCCTTAATTTTTTTACACAGCCAGATTAGACCAAATAGAACTACCGTGCTAAATTTTGGAATTATTTCGGGTTCGTTTGGCCTTTTTTATACATTAATTGAGTTTCTTGGCATTTAATGCACATAATTCAAATTTGAACTACAAGCACAGGCTTCAGTGCACCAAAGTTGTTTGAAAAATCACATGTGTGTCCTTGTGTGAATTTCTAGGTCCCATGCAAGAGATGGGACTAAAATTCAAACATCTAGGCGTCGTGGCTCGGCCAGAAAGATTGAGAAACTTGGTTTTTTAATTCCTGTAATTCCAAAACACGCCTGAAAATCATGAAACTTGGCATGGTGTCATGACATGGCACCAACATGATGCGGTAATTTTTTTGGCCGAATTGGGACAAGCTTTGGTGTAACCTTCTTGCAAATCGGAGCTTCCCTCAAGAAGGCTCGTGGTTCCGAGAGGGAACGTGTCACCTCCGTGTGCAAAACAACATACGTACACTGCCTTCTCCCGCCTTAATTTTTTTACACAGATAGATTAGACCAAATAGAAGTACCGTGCTAAAATTTGGAATTATTCCAGGCTCGTTTCGCCATTTTTATACATTAATTGAGTTTCTGGGCAATTAATGTGCATAATTCAAATTTGAACTACAAGCCCATGCTCCAGTGCACCAAAGTTGTTTGAAAAATCACATGTGTGTCCTTGGGTGAATTTCTAGGTCCCATGCAAGAGATGGGAGTGAAATTCAAACATCTTGGTGTCGTGGCTCGGTCGGAAAGATTCAGAAACTTGGTTTTTAATTCCTGTAATTCCAAAAGACGCCTGAAAATCATGAAACTTGGCATGGTGTCATGACATGGCACCAACATGTTGCTGTATTTTTTTGCCCAAATTGGGACAAGCTTTGGTGTAAGCTTCTTGCAAATCGGAGCTTCCTTCAAGAAGGCTCGTGGTTCTGAGAGGGAACGTGTCACCTCCGTGTGCGAAACGACATACGTACACTGCCTTCTCCCACCTTAATTTTTTTTACACAGCCAGATTAGACCAAATAGAAGTATTGTGCTAAAATTTGGAATTATTTCGGGTTCGTTTGGCCTTTTTTATACATTAATTGAGTTTCTAGGCATTTAATATGCATAATTCAAATTTGAACTACAAGCACATGCTCCAGTGCACCAAAGTTGTTTGAAAAATCACATGTGTGTCCTTGGGTGAATTTCTAGGTCCCATGCAAGCGATGTGAGTGAAATTCAAACATCTGTGCATCGTGGCTCGGCCGGAAAGATTGAGAAAGTTGGTTTTTTAATTCCTGTAATTCCAAAACACGCCTAAAAATCATGAAACTTGGCATGGTCTCATGACATGGCACCAACATGTTGTGGTAATTTTTCTGTCCGATTTGCGAAGGCGCACACATTAACAATCAACAAAGTCATTTTGGAACAAGTGATGTCACATTACAAATCAAAAATGCAAGTATTATTGAAACCGTGGGCGTTCGACTTACCAATTACGCGCGGCCACGCGTCCCCTTTTTTTATTGGCTAGGAGGTGTTGTGTGTGGTAGCTATTTGAGTACGGGAGGCGTGCGATCAGACCCCTGCGCGTGCTCATCGGGAGAAGAGCCCTTTTGACCGCTACCCGCCGCGCACCTCCCTCTCAACGTCTCCATTAATGGCGCACGAGCACCTGTTCTACGACGTGGCTATATGTCTCACTGGACTAAGATTTAAGAGAGAAAAATGAAAATCTGAAAATAATGTTTTGCACGGATTTTGATGTAAGATCCGACGGACCTATATAGCATCGACTGCGACTTATAACAAGCATGATGAATATAAGGACGATGACATTGGATAATAATTGTCTTACATATTTATAAACATAATTAAAAAAAGCCACATGCGGCAACGCCGATATACACAAGGGCAAAAGAAGAAGGAAGCCACAGTAGGAACTAGTCTCCGCGACGGGCGGCGACGAGCTCTTTCTTGTCCTCAAGATGCTGGTTGAGAGCATCCACAGATTCCTCCACCAGCCTTCTGCGCTCGATGCGTAGCATGGCATTCTCATCCATAAGTTTCTCGATGATGACGCCAGTCCTCTTCAATAAGGCAGTGGTCTGCTCCTGCTGCTCCGCACTTCCGACGATCTTCGCCCTCAGCAGGTCATGCTCGGCCCGGAGCTTCGCATTGCTCTCATTTAGTTGCCGGATGACGTCGGTAGACTGTTCAAATGAGGCTTGCAGGTCATCCTGCAACCTCGCCCACCTGGAGATCTAATCCATCTGCCTGAGGACGAGGGCACGCATGTGCCTGTAAGAGTCCTCGCCTGCCCACGAGGCAATTTCCCAGGCCGCCGCGGCGTGGGAGGACATATCTGCTGCATTCGCGGTGCGGTGGGACATATCTTCTGCTTCCGTGGCGCGGCAAGACCAGTCTGCTGCATCGACGGTGCGGCGGGTCCTTCGTGCTGCTTCAGCGGCGCGGCCGTACCTCTCTGCTACTACGGCCATGCGGCGGGACATGTTGGCTGCTTTCGCGGCGAGGCGGGACATCTCTCGTGCTCCCGCTTCCAGGCTCGCCTCTCCCTGGTGGCAATCTCTTGACCTAGAACTCACGCTGGCCATGACGGACGCAAGGGAACGATGATGAATGACTTTTTTGTTTTCGACTTTTTTTGGATGAGGAGGAATGTGCAGTCATCTTGGAGTAGTAGTATTTATAATCGTGTAGTAATACGCTCCTAAGTGGGAACCCGTTTAGGTTTTGATCGGTGTGAACAGGTTTGCAATTTGGAATGTGACGGGACGCATGCTCAAAATTTACTGACGGTTATAAGTATGGCACTATTCCCGGAAGGCGTAACATGGGCACGTATGCCTTCTTGGCCGCGTACATGGCGTTTGCACCATAGGGTGGACCGCAATAGGCAATGTCAGCACCATCGTGCACAGTTTTTTTAATTAGAATGTGTGTACCCGTCTAGCGCACACACGTTGATCTATCTAACTGTTTCAGTTTGTTCTGGCTAATTGCAAACAGTTCATCCATGTGAAGTGTATGCCATCAATTGCAGACACTTTGATCTGGCTGACCCATTTATGTTCTGTTGCCTAATCGCAAACAGTTAATCCTTCTAAAGCATATGCCCACAATCACACACACCTTGATCTAGCTAACCATTTCTTTTGTGTTGCCTAATCACAAACAGTTCATCCGAGTGAACCCTATGATGTGTATCGCACACGCCTTCATCTGGCTGCCCGTTTCTTTTGTTCCTCCTCATCGCAAATAGTTAATTGAACTGAACCGTATGCCCTTCATCACACACTCAACTAAAACCTGAACCGTGTTTGATGCATCCGTCATCGCAAATGTTTTATACATTTCCAACGGTTTTCATACAGCACTGTTTGCGATTATTGCATCGCGCATAGTTTCTCGAAGGGTCTCTGATTGTAGTGTCGCGTTAGCAGCATCCTGCAGTAGTGTTCTTGAGTTTATCCCGCTACATCATGTCATCTTGCTTAAAGTGTTACTCTTTTCTTATGAACTTAATACTCTAGATGCAGGCAGGAGTTCGTCGATGTGTGGAGTAATAGTAGTCGATGCATGCAGGAGTCGGTCTACTTGATACGGGCATGATGCCTATATTCATGATCATTGCCTTAGATATCATCATAACTTTGCACTTTTCTATCAATTGCTCGGCAGTAATTTTTTTACCCACCAAAATATTTTCTATCTTAAGAGAAGCCTCCAGTGAAACCTATGGCCCACGGGTCCACTTCCCATCATATTTTCCAATCTGCAATCTTAGTTTCCTTTTTACTTTCTTTGCAATCTTTAAATTTCCGTTCCATAAACCAAAAATACCGAAACATTACTTTACCGTTTATCCATGTCTATCAGATCTCATTTTGCAAATAACCGTGAAGGGATTGACAACCCCTTTATCAAGTTGGTGCAAGTTGGTGTTTATTTGTATAGATATTCGGTGACTTGTGTGTTATCTCCTACTGGATTGATACCTTGGTTCTCAAAACTGATGGAAATACTTACTCTACTTTGCTGCATCACCCTTTCCTCTTCAAGGGAAAAACCAACGCAAGCTCAACAAGTAGCAGGAAGAATTTCCGGCACCGTTGTCGGGGAGATCTACGCCAAGTCAAGACATACGAAGTACCCATCATAAACCTCATCTCTTGCATTACATGAGATTGTTGCTATTGCACCCATACTTGATAGTTCCTTGAATCAAAAGCATGATTGCAATGATGTTATTATAAATCCTATTAATGTCAATTATGCTAATAATTTGCAAAACCCTAAGCCTGGGGATGTTATTTTTGCTATGTCCACTACTTATGGTAATGATCATGATTGGGGTGATTGTTCTTTTGATCTTGAAAATTTATTTAAGCCTCATGATGAATATGTTTGCGATAATATTGAAAGTGGGTTTGGAAGAGTGTCAACTTTAAGTAAAAGAAATCCCACATATTTGGAGAGTGTTCAATCTTCTGAAATTTTTGATAAAAGTGGGTTTGGAGAGGCCATGACTTTATTTATTGATATTCCCACTATTTTGGAAGAGTGTCAACTTTGCATGCACGTGGATCATGTAGAGAAAAATTTATGTGATAGATATATTGTTGAATTTGAATATGATACCGCATTTAATTATTATGAGAGAGTAATATATGGTTGTAGAAATCTTCATGTTACTAAATTACCTCTCGTTATGTTGAGATTGCTATTGTTCCTTTCTCCTTCCTTGCATATGCTATTTTTTGTTTGCCTTGATAATTTGTTTGCTTATAAGAAGCCTATGCATTGGAAGTATGTTAGACTTAGATGTGTTTTTCACATGCTACATGATGGTCTCTTCATGTTTCAATTGCTATCTTTCATGTGAGCATCATTAAAATTATCAATGCCTAGCTAAAAGGCTTTAAAGAAAAGCGCTTGTTGGGAGACAACCCAATATATTTCCTTTCTGTTTTTGAATAAATAATTCATCTAGACTCTGGTTAGATGTAGTTTTGTGTTTTAATTAGTGTTTGTGCCAAGTAAGACCTTTGGGATAGCTTACGGTGATAGTTGATTTGATCTTGCTAAAAAATAGAAACTTTTGTGCTCAGGAAATTAATTTTCATTTTTAGCAGAAGCGCGATAAAATACTGATTATTTTGACGAAGATTAATAAACAAATTTCTTAGGTCGTCATAACTATTCAGAATTTTTGGAGTTATAGAAGTATTCGAAATATCCAGATTCCATTTTCTATGTGTTGTTTGCTTATTTTGATGAATATATGGCTAGTATCTGGGGGTATCAACCATCGAGAAGTTAGAATAAAATAGATATTACACCTATATAAATAAATAATGAGTTCACAATAGTACCAAAACTGGTGATTTATTTTCTTATACTAACGGAGCTTATGAGATTTTCTGTTGAATTTTGTGTTGTGGAGTTTTCAAGTTTTGGGTAAGGATTTTATGGACTATGGAATAAAGGGTGACAAGAGCCTAAGCTTGGGGATGCCCAAGGCACTCCAAGGTAATATTCAAGGATAACAAAGAGCATAAGCTTGGGATGCCTCGGAAGGCATCCCCTCTTTCGCCTTCGTCTATCGGTAACTTTACTTGAGGCTATATTTTTATTCACCACATGATCTGTGTTTTGCTTGGAGCGTCTTGTATGATTTGAGTCTTTGCCTTTTTGCAACACCCCATATGTAACATGCCATAATTGTATTCCAACTCTTGCCATTTCCGGCACTAAGTTATTTTATTTCCTTGTTGTCGGGTTTTTGTCTTCGTGTTATTTTGTCTTTGTCATGCATCTCATATCATGTCATCATGTGCATCGCATTTGCATATGTGTTCGTCTCTTGCATCCGAGCATTTTCCCCGTTGTCCGTTTTGCATTCCGGTGCTCCTATGTCCTTCGGTGTCCCTTTCTACCTCTTTTCGTGTGCGGGTGTTAAACGTTTTCGGATTAGACTGAGACTTGCCATGCGGCCTTGGTTTACTACCGGTAGACCGCCTGCCAAGTTTCGTGCCATTTGGACTTCGTTTGATACTCCAACGGTTAACCGAGGAACCGAAAAGACCTCGTGTGTGTTGCAGCCCAACACCCCTCCAAAGTGGCCCAAAACCCACCTAAGCCTCCTCCATCACCTAGGCCGTTCGATCACGATCACGTGGCCGCAAACCGTGCTCAATCTGGAGCCTCCTAGCTCCCTCTACCTCTATAAATAGGTCTCTCCCCGAAAATCCCGGGTCTCCTCCACTCCTAACCCTAAAAATCCCCTCGCGCCGCCGCCGGACACGTCCGTTTCCGGCCGGACGCTTCGCGCCGCCGCCCCAAGCCAATAGCAGTGCGCCACATGGCACGCCGGATCTCCCCCGCCGCGCGGCTCGCCGAGCCCCCCCCCCCCCCCCCCCCCCCCGGCCCGAGCCGCCGCCAACCGAGGCCCCGCGCCTCTGTTCGCCCGCGCCGCCGCCTCTCTCTTCCGCCGTCGCCCGGAGTTAGCACCGACCGCCGCGCGCCCTTGCCGGCCTCGTCGCTCCGGCGAGGCACCGCCGTCAACCACGCCGGCGAGCTCCGCCACCGGGTCGCCACTGCTCCGGCCGCCCTGCTCCGCCGCGCCTCACCGCCCTCCTCGCCGTCCGGCGACCTCTCCGTCCTCCTCCCGGTCGGATCCGGCGAACCCCTCCTCCGGCGACTTCGGCAAGTCAGGTGACAGCTCCTGTTCCGGCGAGTTCCTCACGAGCTACAATACCCGGCGAGATCCCGATCTGGATCTGACCTAGGGTTGAATTTTTCCTTCCTCCCTAATATTTTTTGCACTTGTTCATCAGCTCATAACTTCATCACCGTTGCTCTGATTCGTGCGTGTAGCATATCGAAATGTTCGCCTCGACGAGTACATCATTTCATCTCATTGCATCATTTTCATTTGAGATCATATTAATGCCCGAAATGCTGTTGGAAGAGGGCTATGTGATGTTAGTTTCATATTATTATCAGCAAATGCACTTTTGTCATTTTTGCCATGATTATTGTGTGCATGCTATGATCTTGAGCTCTACATGTGATTTGAAGTATGCCATGCCATCTTTACAGGGGTATATGCCATGTATTTTTTTGATCTTTGTGGTTACTAGCACAAGCATGCAAAGTAGCTTACTTATTGTTGCTGATTTCAGGGACTTCGAAATATTCTAAGTCTCTGCCCTATCTTTATTTTTATGCCATATGTTCATGTTGCTACCAAGTGATATGTGCATCTTTTGAGCATGATCAGTAAGGATGTTTTGTAGATATTGTGGTGCTCTATCCATCCATGTATTTGTTTGCATTTATGGAGCACCCTAGCTTGACTCAATCGAGCTCTACTTTTTTTATAAAATGTTCCTAGCAGATTGTTAACTTGTTTAGCAATTTTGCCGAGGTTGTTGTAGTTGATCCGTGCATGTTATGTTGTTGTTCTCGCCATGTATAGCTTTCATGCCATGTCTACTTGCTGGGTGTATGCTTATTTATCATGAAATGCCTTGTAGTGAGTGCATCAAGCTTGTATACATGCCTACTCGATATTTGTTTTGCCATGTTCCAGTTTTTCACTAAGTCTGAATCGGTTAATGACAATTGCTATGTTCACATGGATGCCATTGTATTTTCTGATCCCTTTTGGCTTATGGTCAGTAAGGGACTTTTGTTGTATGCTTTGAGTAGCTTCATGCCATGCTTTGCTTTGCCATGATATATTCCTGTAGCATGTCATTATCGTGCTCTAAACATTGCTTCCTGATGTTAAATTCCTGGCATGTTGTTATTTTCACTAAGTCTGTAACCTGTTATCTTTTGCACTTTTGCCATGCTTGTTTGAACCTGCTATTGAGTGAATTAGCCGTAGCTTAGTGTTCATCTTTTGTCAAGCATCTTGAGTGGATCCCTGCCATGTATTTTTTTGTCATGTTAGAGTGTTGTAGCATGTTGTTCTTGATGCATTTAGAGGGCCTCGTGCTGTTAATCGCAGACCGGTGCCATATTTGTTTTGCTTGTCATTTCCAAACCGTGCATCCGATTCCGGTGATCTTTATATCGATTTCGACCGAAATCAACTCCTGTTTCCAGTGGCACTCTTAGTTTTACAAGTTGAGGCCAGGTTCAATCATTCCTTTCCAAATCATGCATATGCATCACATATCGCATCCCGCATATCATGCCATGTTTTGCATCATGTTGTTTGAGCATTGCACGTGGTTGATTGTGTCTCCCTTTGCTTGTTGTTCTTGCTTGGGTAGAGCCGGGAGACGAGTACGTGATCGAGGAGCCCGTTGAGTATGTTTACGAGGATCAAGCAAACGTCAACTCGGAGTACTTTGCAGGCAAGATGACCATACCCTCGAAATCACTTCTATCTTTGCTTGCTAGATGCTCGCTCTTTTGCTATGACTATGCTACGATACCTACCACTTGCTTATCATGCCTCCCATATTGCCATGTCAAACCTCTAACCCACCTTGTCCTAGCAAACCGTTGTTTGGCTATGTTACCGCTTTGCTCAGCCTCTCTTATAGCGTTGCTAGTTGCAGGTGAAGATTGGAGTTTGTTCCTTGTTGGAACATGTTTATTGTTGGGATATCATTATTATATCTTGTCTATTTTTAATGCACCTATATACTTGGTACAGGGTGGAAGGCTCGGCCTTATGCCTGGTGTTTTGTTCCACTCTTGCCGCCCTAGTTTCCGTCATACCGGTGTTATGTTCCTTGATTTTGCATTCCTTACACGGTTGGGTTATAATGGGAACCCCTTGACAGTTCGCCTTGAATAAAACTCCTTCAGCAATGCCCAACATTGGTTTTACCATTTGCCACCTAGCCTCTTTTTCCCTTGGGTTCCGCGGACTCAAGGGTCATCTTTATTTAAACCCCCGGGCCAGTGCTCCTCTGAGTGTTGGTCCAACCTGTCAGCCGCCGGTGGCCACCAGGGGCAACTCTGGGCTGGCCTACCGGAAGTTTGGACAATCTGGTGTGCCCTGAGAACGAGATATGTGTAGCTCCTATCCGGATTTGTCAACACATTCGGGTGGCTTTGCTGGTTTAGTTTTACCATTGTCGAGATGTCTTGTAACCGGGATTCCGAGTCTGATCGGATTGTCTTGGGAGAAGTAATATCCTTCGTTGACCGTGAGAGCTTGTGATGGGCTAAGTTGGGACTCCCCTGCAGGCATTTGAGCTTTCGAAAGCTGTGCCCGCGGTTATAGGCAGATGGGAATTTGTTAATGTCTGGTTGTAGAAGACCTTAAACTTAAGCTTAATTAAACTGAATCAACAGAGTGTGTGGCCGTGATGGTCTCTTTTCGGCGGAGTCCGGGAAGAGAACACGGTCTCGGGTTATGCTTGGTCGTAGGTTGTCTTAGGATCACTTCTTGATCATAGTTGCTCGACCGTGCCTTTGCCTTCCCTTATCGCTCTCATTTGCGTATGTTAGCCACCATATATGCTAGTCGCTTGCTGCAGCTCCACATCATACCTTTTTACCCTTCCTATAAGCTCAAATAGTCTTGATCGCGAGGGTGTGAGATTGCTGAGTCCCCGTGACTCAAAAATTACTTCAAAACCAGATGCAGGGACCGATGATACTGCTCCAGGTGATTCGACTGAGCTCAAGTGGGAGTTCGATGAGGACTCGGGACGATACTACATTTCCTTTCCATACGATCAGTAGTGGTGCCCAGTTGGGGCGATCGGGGACTTTGTCACTTTTGGGGTTGTTCTTTATTTTGGTTCCGTAGTCGGACCTTGAGTGTAAATAGATGAATGTAATTATATTTATGCTATTTGTGTGACGTGGCGAGTGTAATACAACTATGTATCTTTTCCCTTATTTATTACATGGGTTGTTGTGAAGATTACCTCACTTGCGACATTGCTTTCAATGCGGCTATGCCTCTAAGTCGTGCTTCGACACGTGGGAGATATAGCCGCATCGAGGGCGTTACACTTTTAGTTTGACACAATCATCCTTGCTGTACACACCTTTTGAGAGAGACACGCATGAATCGTGATTTATTAGAATATTCTATGTGCTTCACTTATATCTTTTGAGCTAGGCTATATTGCTCTAGTGCTTCACTTATATCTTTTTAGAGCACGGTCGTGGTTTTCTTTTATAGAAATAGATGAACTCTCATGCTTCACTTATATTATTTTGAGAGTCTCTAAACATCATGGTAATTTTCTTCTGTTATAAATTTTGTCCTAATATGATAGGCATCCAAGAGGGATATAATAAAAACTTTCATATAAAGTGCATTGAATACTATGAGAAGTTTGATTCCTTATGATTGTTTTGAGATATGAAGATGGTGATATTAGAGTCATGCTAGTAAGTAATTGTGAATTTGAGAAATACTTGTGTTAAAGTTTGTGGTTCTCGTAGCATACACGTATGGTGAACCGTTATGTGATGAAGTCGGAGCATGATTTATTTATTTATTTATTGTATTCCTTATGAGTGGCGGTCGGGGACGAGCGATGGTCTTTTCCTACCAATCTATCCCCCTAGGAGCATGCGTGTAGTGATGACACACAAGTGTAGGGGGTCTATCGTAGCCTTTTCGATAAGTAAGAGTGTTGAACCCAATGAGGAGCAGAAGGAAATGGTAAGCGGTTTTCTGCAAGGTATTCTCTGCAAGCACTGAAATTATCGGTAACAGATATTTCATGATAAGGTAATTTGTAATGAGTAACAATTAATGCAAGTAAATAAGGTGAAGCAAGATGTCCCAATCCTTTTTGTAGCAAAGGACAAGCCTGGACAAACTCTTATATAAAGGAAAGCGCTCCCAAGGACACATGGGAATTATCGTCAAGCTAGTTTTCATCACGCTCATATGATTCGCGTTCGGTACTTTAATAATTCGATGTGTGGGTGGACCGGTGCTTGGGTACTGTCCTTTCTTGGACAAGAATCCCACTTATGATTAACCCATATTGCAAGAATCCGCAACTACAACAGAAGTATTAAGGTAAACCTAACCATAGCATGAAACATATGGATCCAAATCAACCCCTTACGAAGCAACTCATAAACTAGGGTTTAAGCTTCTGTCACTCTGGCAACACATCATCTACTTATTACTTCCCAATGCCCTCCTCTAGGACCAAACAATGCTGAAGTGTCATGTAGTCGACGTTTACATGACACCACTAGAGGAAAGACAACATACATCTCATCAAAATATCGAACCAATACCAAATTCACATGACTACTTATAGCAAGACTTCTCCCATGTCCTCAGGAACAAACGTAACTACTCACAAATCATATTCATGTTCATAATCAGAGGGGTATTAATATGCATAATGGATCTGAACATATGATCTTCCACCAAGTAAACCAACTAGCATCAACTACAAGGAGTAATCAACACTACTAGCAACCCACAGGTACCAATCTGAGGCTTTGAGACAAAGATTGGATACAAGATATGAACTAGGGTTTGCGATGAGATGGTGCTGGTGAAGATGTTGATGGAGATTGACCCCCTCCCGATGAGAGGATCGATGGTGATGACGATGGTGATGATTTCCCCCTCCCGAAGGGAAGTTTCCCCGGCAGAACAGCTCCGCCGGAGCCCTAGATTGGTTCCGCCATGGTTCCGCCTCATGGCGGCGGAGTTTCTTCCCGAAAGTTTGCTTATGATTTTGTTCTCGACGAAACACTCCATATAGCCAAAGATGGGCATCAGAGGGATGCCAGGGGACCCACGAGGCAGGGGGGTGGACCCAGGGGGTAGGGCGCGTCCCCCACCCTCGTGGACAGTGGGTGGCCCCCCTCTGGTACTTATTTCGCCCAATATTTTTTACATATTCAAAAACATGCTACCGTGAAGTTTCAGGACTTTTGGAGATGTGCAGAATAGGTCCCTAATATTTGCTCCTTTTCCAGTCCAGAATTCCAGCTGCCGGCATTCCCCCTCTTCATGTAAACCTTGTAAAATAAGAGAGAACGGGTGAGGGAGTCCTGGATTAGGGGGTGTCTGGATAGCCGAACTATACCTTCGGCCGGACTCCTGGACTATGAAGATACAAGATTGAAGACTTCGTCCCGTGTCCGGAAGGGACTTTCCTTGGCGTGGAAGGCAAGCTTGGCGATACGGATATGTAGATCTCCTACCATTGTAACCGACTCTGTGTAACCCTAGCCCTCTCCGGTGTCTATATAAACCGGAGGGTTTTAGTCCGTAGGAACAACAATCATACCATAGGCTAGCTTCTAGGGTTTAGCCTCTCTGATCTCGTGGTAGATCTACTCTTGTACTACCCATATCATCAATATCAATCAAGCAGGACGTAGGGTTTTACCTCCATCAAGAGGGCCCGATCCTGGGTAAAACATTGTGTCCCCTGCCTCCTGTTACCATCCGGCCTAGACGCACAGTTCGGGACCCCCTACCCGAGATCCGCCGGTTTTGACACCGACATTGGTGCTTTCATTGAGAGTTCCTCTGTGCTGTCGCCATCAGGAAGGATGCCTCATCCCGTCTTTAAAGACGGCACCATTGCTAAGGGAGCTTTGGCTGTCGACCAAACTCTCCGGCTAGGTGGTTTCCTTATGACCGCCTGTTCGGCTGCTGCGCCGACGATGACCTCTTGGGTCATCGAAAGCAATCTTCACGTCAGCTCGGAATTCGCCGAGCAGCTAGATCCAATGGAGCTCTCTTCCCTAAATGAGCTCTTGGATCGCATCGCCACCCTGGGAGTCGCTACGGATTATGACCAGATTGGGCCTAAACCCGATCTGAGAGAGATTAACTCTCCCCAGGTCACCCATCACGTTGTCGTGGTAGAGGGACAATGCGGTGACCCTTCATCTATCTTAAGGACTAGCTATGTCCGGATTCCCGATCCCTCCAAGCCGGATACCCGCGGAGGGGAGGACATCACTCAAGACCTGAACTTAAAGTCAGGCGACGGGCTAGATTCATTGGGCAGCATCCAAGAATCCGAACTTCCGAGTTCGGAAACTCCTTGGCCCCTGGGTCTCAGATTGGGTGAGGTTTCGGATTTGATTCCACCCACCCACCCGTACATAAGCGATCTATCCCAAACTAGGCAAGAGCCCGAAGAAACAGTACATCATTACTGGGCCAGATTCCTCCTGGTTATGAACAGGATAAAGGACTGCTGCGAGGAAGACACAATTTCATTCTTCTGCAATAATTGCACGGACAAGGGAATCCTCAACGCCATAAGTCGTCGTGATATTACATGCTTCGCTGACTTGGCGTCCATAGTACGAAAGTACTGTGCGATGGAAAGCGCCTGGAAAACCAAAATAAAATTTTGGGACAATCCGGCCTTGAATACAAACCCAGTCCGAAATAAAAGGGTGCATCATCGCCAGACACCCGGGTTAAATACCAAAAAGCAAAAGCCCTCTACAGGGCACAGAACCGCGTACTGGAATGATGGCTTGATGGACCCTGTAAAATTCACAGTGCAGAGGGCACCACACCAACTCACAGCCTTAGAGCATGTTGGATACTCCAGCAGGTGGCAAAAATTGGCGAAGATCTTCTAATTCCAGAAGCCACAGAAAGCCACCCCAGAGAAACCAGTACGGTATTAACAGTCTTCGAGACTTTCGCATCAAATAATATGCGAAAAAGAACACTCCGCAGCCTTGCCGAAGTCTACCAAGTAGCAACAATAAACCCATGGAGTGACACGGCTATTACTTTCAACGCCAGTGATGAACCTAAATTCCGAACAGCCTGAGCACCAGCCGCATTGGTCCTCAGTCCAATAGTGGACGGCTTTCGTCTTACCAAGGTACTCATGGATGGCGGCAACGGATTGAACCTCATTTATGAGGAAACCCTTCAAAAATGGAAATAGACTGGAACCACATTGAGCGAAGCAGCACAACCTTTAGAGGAATAATCCCCAGTCGGGAAGCGCGCTGTACAGGAAAAATCACACTAGATGTGGTGTTCGGCACGCCGGATAATTACAGGTCCGAAGAGGTCACTTTCCAGGTGGCCCCGTTCAGTAGCGGATATCATGCTCTGCTAGGGCGGGAAGCGTTTACAGTCTTCCAAGCAATACCCCATTACGGGTACATGAAGCTCAAGATGCCCGGGCCTAACGGAATCATCACTCTCGCTAGTGATCCGGACATAGCACTCCACGTCGAAAACAAGACAGCCGCACTAGCCCTCGAGGCGCTATCCGAAGCCCTAGCGGCTAAGGAACTGACTGCGCTGTGCTCCATGGTGAATAGGGACGATGTGATACTCGATAAAAGATCCAAGTCCACCTCCTTTAAACCGGCGGACGAAATAGTCAAATTCCAGGTCCATCCAACGGACCCCAATAAAACAGCTTCCATCGGGGCACAGTTAAACCCTGATGTAGACGCCGCACTACGAGAGTTCCTATGAGAGAACTGGGACATTTTTGCCTGGCACCCTTCAAACATGCCAGGAATCCCACGCAGGCTGGCCGAACACAGCTTAAATATCCTAAAAGGATTCAAGCCAGTCAAACAGGCTCTTCGGCGTTTTTCCGAACCTAAGAGACAGGCCATGGGAGAGGAACTAGCCAAGCTATTGGAGGCCGGATTCATCAAAGATATAAAACACCCGGACTGGCTAGCAAACCTGGTGATGGTACCAAAGAAGGACAAATCCTGGCGCCTGTGCGTTGATTTCAAAGACCTTAACAAGGCTTGCCCAAAGGATCCCTTCCCTCTCCCCCGCATCGATCGAATTATCGATGCTACCGCAGGACACGATTCATTGTGTTTCCTCGACGCATACTCCGGCTACCATCAAATAAAGACGGCATTCATCACAGCATACGGCCCATTCTGCTTCAACACAATGCCCTTCGGGCTCAAAAACGCCGGCGCAACATATCAGCGCATGATTCAGACATGTCTGGCAAACCAGATCGGCAAAACAGTGGAGGCATACGTAGATGATGTGGTCGTTAAAACAAGACATGTCGAATCTCTAGTAGACGACTTGAGGCTAACATTCGATAACCTCCGAACATACGACATCAAGCTCAACCCGGAAAAATGCGTTTTTGGTGTTCCAGCTGGAAAGCTCTTGGGCTTCATTGTATCCGGTAGAGGAAATGAAGCAAATCCAGCCAAGATCCGAGCTCTGTCACAATTGGATATCCCGAAGGACCTCAAACAAATAGAAAAATTAACTGGGTGCGTGGCGGCTCTAAGCCGCTTTATCTCCCGCTTAGGAGAAAAGGCCCTACCCCTTTACCGCCTCCTTCGGCGCACCAAACACTTCAAGTGGACGGATGCAGCCACGGACGGACTCGATGAAATAAAAGCCATCTTGGCAACAAACCCAGTCCTGGCCGCGCCAAACATTGGCGAACCAATGCTATTATACATTGCAGCAACCCATCAGGTCGTAAGCGCAGTGCTCGTCGTCGAATGAGAAACGGACGGACACAAATTCCCCCTTCAAAAGCCGGTCTACTATGTGTCCACTGTCCTTACTCCGTGCAAGTCACGGTACCCGCATTATCAAAAGATTGCGTACGCGGTATTTATGGCATCCCGGAAGCTGCGACACTACTTTCAAGAGTGTTCAATAACAGTAGCCTCGGAAGTGCCACTTAACGATATTATAAACAACCGCGACGCGACGGGCCGGATTGCAAAATGGGCCATTGAGATCCTCACGGCGAGCTATCAAGTCGCAAGTTTTGGCCGACTTCGTCGCAGAATGGACGGAGGCCGAACTCCCTAAAGAGTACGGCACATATTCAAACTGGGTCATGCACTTTGACGGCTCCAAAATGTTGGCCGGTCTAGGGGCTGGCGTCGTTTTGACGTCCCCCATAGGAGACACAGTTCAATACGTACTCCAGATAATGTACACAGACTACAACAACGCAGCCGAATATGAGGCCCTTTTACACAGACTACAACAACACAGACTACAACAACGCATTCAACGCCTAGAGGTGCGTGGGGACTCGAACCTTGCAATATCCCAAATAAATGGAGACTTTGATGCCAAGGATCCAAAAATGGCAGCTTATCGCAACGCCATCCTAAAAATGTCAGCTCGGTTCGAAGGGCTCAAATTTCACCATATAGCCCGGGAAAATAATCAGGCGGCAGATGTCCTGGCACGCATCGGCGCAAAACGCGATGTAGTCCCCCCCCCAACATCTTCTTGGAAAGGCTGTTCAAGCCGTCCGTAGTATGGGAAGGGGAACCTGGCAATAACAGCCCGGACCCAACCGCACTGCCCGACACCGAACACTCTGACATAATTGGAGGCTCTGCCAATGAAATAAAACCTTCAACCCACGTAATAATGGCCGTCATCGGCCTGTGGATAGAACCATTCCTCGCCTACCTTACCAGCCAGGAACTCCCTGAGGACCAAAATGAGGCACGCTGCATAGTGCGGCGATCTAAAACCTATAAAGTCCATGAGGGAGAGCTTTATAAGAAAAGCACTACCGGAGTCCTTCAAAGGTGCATCTCCGAAGAGGAAGGGCGGAACCTCCTGGCTGAAATTCATGCCGGACTCGGTGGTCATCACGCTGCAGCTCAGTCCCTTGTAAGCAAGGCCTTCCTTACAGGCTTTTATTGGTCGATGGCCCGGGCAGACGCCTAGGACTTAGTCCAACGATGCGTCAGTTGCCAGCTTTTTGCAAACCAAAGCCATATGCCACCCACCGCCCTCCAAACTATCCCCATCACTTGGCCCTTCGCGGTCTGGGGGCTTGACATGGTTGGACCCCTTAAAGGCAGAACCCACAAGAAAAATACTTACTGGTCATGGTGGATAAGTTCACCAAATGGATAGAAGCCAAGCCTGTTAAGACGGCCGAATCCGGACCGGTGATAGACTTTATATCCGGTGTTGTACACCGTTACGGCGTCCCCCACAGCATCATCACTGATAACGGCATGAACTTTACGGCCGGTGAGGTAAAACTCTGGTGCAAAAACATGGGCATCAAGCTCGATTATGCTTCCGTCTATCACCCACAAACTAACGGCCGGGTCGAACGTGCAAATGGTCTTATCATGAGCGGCATCAAACCCAGATTAGTGCGGTCCCTAAGGAATCTAATACGCACTGGTTAGAGGAGCTCGACTCCATACTCTGGGGGCTGCGGACCACGCTGAATCGCACCACCGGTTACACACCATTCTTCATGGTGTACGGCGCAGAGGCAGTTTTGCCCTGCGACATAATTCACGACTCACCTTGAGTGCGCATGTACGAAGAAAGAGAAGCCGAGCTCGATCGGCAGGACAGTTTGGACGCCTTGGAGGAAGAGCGAGATGTGGCAAAAGCCCGTTCCGCATTCTATCAACAGCAGGCTCGAAGATACCAAAGCAGAGAAGTACGGGCCAAAAATTACAACGTTGGCGAATTAGTTCTACACCTGCCGGACAAGAAAAAGGACAAACTCAAGCCCAAGTGGGAAGGTCCCTTCATAATTGACGAAGTCCTAACTGGTGGAGCGTATCGCCTGCGAGATGCATCGGATAACCGACTCGAGCCGAACCCATGGAACGCAGCCCGTCTCCGAAGATTCTATGCCTAGCGCCGGACTCTGTGTTCGTCTCCTTCCTCTGTCCATTTTTTATATACTTTCTGTCTTACATTTCTCTCCTTCTCCTCTCTTTCTCTTATAGCCTTCAAAGGCTCATAAAGTGACGCGCTATCCATGCTCATTAAACCTGGGGGCTTCTTTAAACAGAAGCTTATTTATACGGGCTTCATGCCCAACACATGTGTCACACTTCCGCATGTACCTTTTATTCACCATTATATGCATCGATATGACTTAAGTTTTGGCCAAGCTGGGTTGCCTGGCTCCTGTGCTTACCCCTACGTTCCCGATTGTTCGGCTAGGTGGTAAAGGGAGCACCTCTATGATTGTTACTGCCGGGTCAGCCGGATGTGTACCTCAGACTGGGTGAAGCCGAAAGCTTGCGTTCTTAAGGGAATATTCGGTCGGTGAACTAAAGATGATCTTTTTCACTTATTTATCTATACGCCCCCATTTGTTTTTCCTGCGTCTCTTTTCGCAGAATGGACATGCACCTTAGGGCATGCCTCCCAGGGAAAGGAACCCCTAACGGACCTATTCTCCCTGGAAGATGTTTCTTACTAACCATGTAATATAACATAACTAGTTGGGCACTTGTCTGTTCAAGCACTAATGACCCCTACGCCTGGTCTCCATGCATAACCCGGTTCTTATATAACCGCGAGGGTATTCGGACACACTACGGACCGTCAGGTCCCGAGGTTGAAGCGAAAAGGTCGGCCATGACAAACAATCTACAATCCGGCTAGAAGGCATTACACATGTCAATTATAATTACATAGTCAATCTGACTGATTGTATTCCTCTTCAATACCATCTAACAGGCTGTCTAGTTTACAGTCCTGTTGGGAATACATTACGGCCAATTCCACTTGGCCGTATACTAAGCTCACAGGGAAATCCTTCCCATCGGGCCCCATGGGTCCGACCTCAGCCATGTGGTTCGGGTCAGCCTTCGTGTACCGCGTCTTCACCATGGCCCAGGCCTCCCTGGCGCCTTGACGGCAGGCCGAGATCTTCCACAATCGGAAGCGCCGCCGCGCTCCCTTCAGCTTCTCTACAAGCTCTCCAAGGCCTTCGGGCATGGAGACGGATGGCCACAAGGCCTGGGCGACGCTTTGCATCACCTGCCGAACTCGCTCGTGCAGTTGTGAGAGCTCAGGAAGAAGGTCACCCGTAGAACCGGGCATTTCCTCTGCAGGACGCCCTGTTAGCATGCCTACAGACATTCCTCTGTTAGTCGACTTCCCCACCGAACTCTTTTTTCAAAGTTTGTTTAAGCACTTACTGATTCTCCTTCACGGAGTCCAACAGCTGGCCACGAACATCCTTCAGTTCAACGCGCAGCTTGGTGTTGGCATCTTGGAGATCGTTCTTCTCCCGCCTCACCTTTGTCAGCAGGCTCTCACCAGCCTTCAGCTGGCGTCGGAGTTGTTGCTCTTCCGGATTTAATCTAGCGCCATCTGCAATTTCATTTGTCAGATTTGCACCCACGCCGCACTTCGCAAAATACTTATCTTTCGAAGTGTATATTACCAGAGGGGGTCTCCTTGGGCTCCCCTGCCGCGGCTAGTGCGGCCTCAAGCTGGGCTTTGCACTCTTCCAGCTCCTGGGACAGTAGGGTATTCTTTTCTGTAAGAACCTGCATAACAGATGAACCTTAAATCAGTTATTCTAACTGTTTCAAGTCTCGGGGGCTACTGGTATATATATACAACAACAACAACAACAACAACAAAGCCTTTAGTCCCAAACAAGTTGGGGTAGGCTAGAGGTGAAACCCATAAGATCTCGCAACCAACTCATGGCTCTGGCACATGGATAGCAAGCTTCCACGCACCCCTGTCCATAGCTAGCTCTTTGGTGATACTCCAATCCTTCAGGTCTCTCTTAACGGACTCCTCCCATGTCAAATTCGGTCTACCCCACCCTCTCTTGACATTCTCCGCACGCTTTAGCCGTCCGCTATGCACTGGAGCTTCTGGAGGCCTGTGCTGAATATGCCCAAACCATCTCAGACGATGTTGGACAAGCTTCTCCTCAATTGGTGCTACCCCAACTCTATCTCGTATATCATCATTCCGGACTCGATCCTTCCTTGTGTGGCCACACATCCATCTCAACATACGCACCTCCGCCACACCTAACTATTGAACATGTCGCCTTTTGTGGCTACTGGTATATATATAATTACCAAAATTTTCTTACCCGTATGTCTTTTACATATTGCTCCGTGGCTCTGGCTAGACCATTTTGAGCGGCATGGAGGTACGCATCTCCCTAATTGAAGGCATACAATGCCTCTTGGGAGAAACAAGCGTCGCGAAGAACTGTCCGGCGACGCCTGTGGTTCATGGCACTCTCCACCTCGGAATTGGTGGCAGACAACCTGTCCGCATCCTCTGTCAGAGGAGCGTCCGGTGCGCGCCTCGTGTTCGCCTCCGCTTCCGGACCAGGCTTTGGAGCCTGGCAGGTGGAGGCGCAATTGGCAGCCTCTCTGGATATAGTCCGACGAGGTCTCTTCGTCCTGAAGAGAGCACGAGCGTTAGTATGCGTTGAAGGAATAACACCTGGGAATAAGATGGCGCGCTATACCTTTGCGCCGGCGTCTCAGTCCGGACCGCACTTCTTTTCAGCCCGCGGGGCCTTGCCGCCCCTTGTTGGCTAGTCGCCGCAGGCTCGGCCTCCCGTCTCAAGGACCTCCCCTGCAAAACACGGTTGTCATACGGCAATCGAAAACACGCGAGGATAGATCCCTTTTCAGGGTGCTGGGACTTCGGTCTCAGTTACCTGTGAGGCTGGGAGTAGCCCTGGGTAATCGGCCGTAATGGCCACCAAGGCGTTGTCCTTGCTCAATTGATGAAACACCCCATCAATCAGCTCCACAGATAAGTCCGGATCCTCTTGAGAGTCCGGGTCGAGGGACCGTCCCGGATCCTCGGGTTGTGGAGGAGGGATGTTCATTTCTTTAACAGCCTGGCGCAGTTCCTGCGTTGAAGTTGTTAGACTGAATATTTAACAATGGGAATATAAAACGGATGGGCAAGTAAAAGTTTCCACTTACCCAACTTGGGGGAGTGTACATAGAAAATCCACCCTATGGGTTGACGCGGAGAAATTCCTCCTCTTCTCCCTTGTACAAAGCGGACAAGGTCTTTATTAGAGCGGCAGCCGAATCCAGCCCCTTACGGCCGTAGCGGGTGGCGTCGTCCTCCCCGTTGAAGTCCCACATGGGGCGGCCTCTATACTGAAGCGGCTGCACCCCTCGCATGATGCATGCGGCCATGACCCCGATCATGGTCAGTCTGGAATGAGCTAACAATCTTATCCGGCCCATCAGGTAAAGAACGTCCCTGTCGCATTCTCTCTGAGGGCTCCGTGGGCGCCATCTTAGGCGCTTCTTTAGGGGAGAACTGTCGAACTCAGGGAGGCCGATCCGGATAGGATCTGGCAGCGGGACGTCCTCTATATAAAACCATTCCGAAGGCCAGTCTTCGGACGCCTTCTTTGGGGTTCCGGATAGATATCCGGTCCCGGCGATGCGCCACACTTCGGCTCCGCCCACTTGATATATTGACCCCTTCTTAGAACGGGGCACGAGGCGGAATAGCCTTTTCCACAGCACGAAATGAGCCTCGTAGCCCAAAAACAACTCGCAAAGGGCTACGAAGCCTGCGATATGCAATATGGAGGCAGGCGTGAGGTTGTGCAGCTGGAGGCCATAGAACTCCAAGAGCCCCTGGAGAAACGGATGAATTGGAAATCCGAGCCCTCTTATTAAGTAAGGGACAAGGCATACCCGCTCTCCTTTGGAGGGATTTGGGGCGCTCTCCACGTGCTCTCCGCCATTATAGGTGGCAAGTCTGGCTCGAACTGGGACCATATAGGCCGGGGGGAGAAATCCCTTGGTCTGGAGCGTCACTAGCTCGCTGTGCGGGATGGAGCACCTCTTCCAATCTCCAGGCTGAGGGCTGGAAGGGCGAGAGGAGGAGCTGGGGTGGCCGGCCATGATAGAATGGACCTCTGTCGGATACGCTCTGATGAATACTCGCGGAGGGGAGAAGGTGTGGTTTGGATCTAAATCCTCGTCCCCTTAAATAGGCGGCTCATTCACGCGGCTGGGGGTGTAAATATAAAAAAACATCCTGACTTTTCGTAATCGTTTGACACGTGGAAGACGGCCATTATTGGGTGTAGAAGCCAAGGAGTGCTACATTTACAAGAAACCGGACACTATTCAACAGGTACACGGAATTTGGAGGAGAACCCGCCTTGCAATGACGAAGACAATTTGCGCGTCGGACTTGTCGTCATTGAAGCCTGGTTCGGGGGCTACTGAGGGAGTCCTGGATTAGGGGGTGTCTGGATAGATGAACTATACCTTCGGCCGGACTCCTGGACTATGAAGATACAAGATTGAAGACTGTCCCGTGTCCGGAAGGGACTTTCCTTGGCGTGGAAGGCAAGCTTGGCGGTACGGATATGTAGATCTCCTACCATTGTAACCAACTCTATGTAACCCTAGCCCTCTCCGGTGTCTATATAAACCGGAGGGTTTTAGTCCGTAGGAACAACAATCATACCATAGGCTAGCTTCTAGGGTTTAGCCTCTCTGATCTCGTGGTAGATCTACTCTTGTACTACCCATATCATCAATATCAATCAAGCAGGACGTAGGGTTTTACCTCCATCAAGAGGGCCCGAACCTGTGTAAAACATCGTGTCCCCTGCCTCCTGTTACCATCCGGCCTAGACGCACAGTTCGGGACCCCCTACCCGAGATCCGCCGGTTTTGACACCGACAACAGGCATAAGTATTGTGACATAATGTGTAATAACAGCCCATAGTGAAATAAATATCGATATAAAAGCATGATGCAAAATGGACGTAAAAACTCCCCCAAGCTTAGACCTCGCCTGTCCTCAAGCGAAAGTCGAAATCGAAAAATATATCCACATGTGTAGAGATAGAGGTGTCGATAAAATAAAATACAAACATGAGGGCATCATGATCATTCTTAGAACAGCAACATATACATATATTGTCATATGATCTCTTATGCTAAAGTAACAATTCAATCACAATTTCAAGTATGAATCATGAACTTCATTGAGAACCAACAATCTATAATCTCGGTCATTGAGGCAATTGCAATTTATCATAACATCAGAAAGAGTCAATAGGAGCTTTTCAGCAAGTCCACATACTCAACTATCATTTAGTCTTTCACAATTGCTAGCACTCACGCGATATTTATGGTTATGTAGTTTTAATCGGACACAAAGAAAGATAGGGGCTTATAGTTTTGCCTCCCAACCTTTTACCTCAAGGGTAATGCCAACAATAATAGTTCATGAAAACTCACATCCAATTAAGTATATATATCAGGATCTTTCCAACACATTGTGCTTGCCAAAGGATAAAATGTAAAAAGGAAAGGTGAAGATCACCATGACTCTTATAAGAAGTATAAGACAAGAATAAAAGATAGCCCCTTCGCAGAGGGAAGCAGAGGTTGTCATGTGCTTTTATGGTTGGATGCACAAAATCTTAATGCGAAAGAACGTCACTTTATATTGTCACTTGTGATATGGACCTTTATTATGCAGTCCGTCGCTTTTATTTCTTACACATCACAAGATCGTATAAAGCTCATTTTCTCCACACTAATAAATCATACATATTTAGAGAGAAATTTTTATTGCTTGCAACGATAACAACTTACTTGAAGGATCTTACTCAATCCATAGGTAGATATAGTGGACTCTCATGGCAAAACTAGGTTTAAGGATGTTTGGAAGCACAAGTAGTATCTCTACTTGGTGCAAAGAATTTGGCTAGCATGAGAGGGAAAGGCAAGCTCAACATGTTGGATTATCCATGACAATATAATTTATTTCAGATGTAAGAAAACATAACCCATTACGTTGTCTTCCTTGTCCAATGTCAACTCTTTAGCATGTCATATTTTAATGAGTGCTCACAATCATAAAAGATGTCCAAGATAGTATATTTATATGTAAAAACCTCTCTTTCTTTATTACTTCCTATTAATTGCAATGATGACCAAAACTATGCTTGTCAACTCTCAACAATTTTTATTCATCATACTCTTTATATGTTAAGTCATTACTCTCCATAAGATCCATATGATCTCTTTATTTCTTTTTATTCTTTCTCTTTTATCTATTCCCTCAAGATGATAGCAAAATAATCAAGGCCTTGACTCAACACTAATATTTATTATATATAGCTCACGGACTCGGTTACATAGAAGGATCATAAAGAAAAACTCAAAACTAGATCATACTAACACTTTATTCTACTATATCAAGATATTACCAAAAGGATCAAACTATGAAAAGCGGTAAAGATAAAAGTGATGGTGATACGATACCGGGGCACTCCCCCGAGCTTGGCAGTTGCCAAGGGGAATGCCCATAGCCATGTGTTTATGTCTCCTTCCTTGGAGGTGGTGATGATGGGGTTGTTGATGATGTGGGCTTGTCTTCCATCTTCCAAGGCATAGCCTCACCATCATAGAAGGATGATCAAGTCTCCGGGATCCTCAAATCTGCAGCCAAACTCATCCTCTTGAATCTATATTCATACTCACAGTTTTGGTTTTGTAGGTCATAGATCTTGGCTTGGAGCCGCTCGATTTTCTCGTGAAGCTTGAAGATGGCCTCCCCAATGTTCTTGTCATCCAGCTTGTGGTTGTTGGTGAAGTCCGTGATCATTATATGATTGGAGTCGAGTCCACGTTCCACCATCTCCTGGCACTTGAAAACTTGTTGCTCCATTGCCTCGAGCCTTGTCTCCACGCTTCCGGTCCTCCTTGGTCCCTCAACATCGCGGATGTGCAGCAACCCCTCACGCATCTCAATGGTTTGAAGGTGTTGCAGCACCTCCGCGAGGTAGGGGTTGATGACCTTCTCGAAGAACTTGTCCTTGGGGGCACTTGAAGACGCCATGGCGATCTAGATCTGTCAGAAAAACTGCTCAAAACAAGCATAGAAGATATTTGCGTGATACGGTGGTCAAAACCTTCAGGAATTATATGAAGAATTTTTACCAACCAAAAGAAGTATCGTGCAAGAAAACGGAGTGCGGAGAGCACACAAGGCAGGGGGCGCGCCCTCCACCCTCGTGAACGCCTCGTGTCCTTCCCGGACTGCTTCTTATTTTTATATTTTCTTAAATATTCCAAAACGGGGGAAAATTTCCATTAGAACTGTTTTGGAGTCGGTTTACTTACCGTACCATGTACCTATTCTTTTTCGGAGTCTAAAACATTCTGGAAAGTGTCCCTTATGTATTCCTCCGGGGTTACAGTTTCAATAACATTGGTTTCAACATTTATGGGATTACCTGACATATAATGTTTGATTCTTTGATCGTTTACTACTCTCGGATTTGTGCCTTCGAAGTTGTTGATTTTTATGGCACCGGAACGATAGACCTCCTCGATAACGTAAGGACCTTCCCATTTAGAGAGGAGTTTTCCTGCAAAAAATCTTAAATGAGAGTTGTATAATAATACATAATCACCTACATTAAACGCCCGTTTCTTGTATTCTTTTGTCATGCCATATTTTAACCTTTTCTTTAAACAGTTTGGCATTCTCATAAGCCTGGGTTCTCCATTTATCAAGTGAGCTTATGTCAAAAAGCCTCTTCTCACCGGCAAGTTTGAAATCATAATTGAGCTCTTTAAAGGCCCAATATGTCTTATGTTCTAGTTCAAGAGGTAAGTGACATGCCTTTCCATAAACCATTTTATACGTAGACATACCCATAGGATTTTTATATGCAGTTCTATAGGCCCATAATGCATCATCAAGTTTCTTGGACCAATTCTTTCTAGATCTATTAACAGTCTTTTGCAAAATTAATTTAAGCTCTCTATTTCTAGGTTCCACTTGACCACTAGACTGTGGGTGATAAGGAGATGCAATTCTATGATTAACATCATACTTAGCAAGCATTTTACGAAAAGCACCATGAATGAAATGTGAACCACCATCAGTCATTAAGTATCTAGGGACTCCAAACCTAGGAAAAATAACTTCTTTAAGCATCTTAATAGAGGTTTTATGATCAGCACTACTAGTTGGAATAGCTTCTACCCACTTAGTAACGGAATCAACAGCAACTAAAATATGTGTGTACCCATTAGAGGAAGGAAAAGGTCCCATATAATCAAAGCCCCGTACATCAAATGGTTCAATAACAAGTGAATAATTCATAGGCATTTCTTGACGTCTACTAATATTACCAATTCTTTGACATTCATCACAAGACAAAACAAACTTACGGGCATCCTTGAAGAGAGTAGGACAATAAAAACCGGATTGCAATACCTTATGTGCAGTTCTGTCTCCAGCATGGTGTCCTCCATAAGCCTCAGAGTGACACTTGCATAGGATCTGTTCCAATTCATGCTCAGGTACACAACGTCTAATAACACCATTTACTCCTTTATAAAGATGTGGGTAATCCCAAAAGTAATGTCTTAAATCATAGAAGAACTTTTTCTTTTGCTGGTATGTGAAACTAGGTGGTATAAACTTAGCAACAATATAATTAGCATAATCAGCATACCATGGAGCAGTATGAGAAGCATTTATCACAGCTAATTGTTCATCAAGAAAGCTATCATCAATAGGTAGTGGGTCATCAAGAACATTCTCTAACATAGACAAGTTGTCTGCAACGGGATTCTCAGCTCCCTTTCTATCAATAATATGCAAATCAAATTCTTCTAGCAAGAGAACCCATCTAATAAGTCTAGGTTTAGCATCTTTCTTTCCATAAGATATTTAATAGCAGCATGATCAGTGTGAACAGTTACTTTGGAATCAACAATATAAGGTCTGAACTTATCACAAGCAAATACAACTGCTAAAAATTCTTTTTTAGTAGTAGCATAATTTCTTTGAGCATTGTCTAGAGTCTTACTAGCATATTGAATAACATTTAATTTATTATCAACTCTTTGTCCTAGAACAGCCCTGTCGGTGTCAAAACCGGCGGATCTCGGGTAGGGGGTCCCAAACTGTGCGTCTAAGGCGGATGGTAACAGGAGGCAGGGGACACGATGTTTACCCAGGTTCGGGCCCTCTTGATGGAGGTAATACCCTAAGTCCTGCTTGATTGTTCTTGATGATATGAGTATTACAAGAGTTGTTCTACCAGGAGATCGTAGAGGCTAAACCCTAAAAGCTAGCCTATGGTATGATTGTCTCCTGTCCTACGGACTAAACCCTCCGGTTTATATAGACACCGGAGGGGGCTAGGGTTACACAGAGTCGGTTACAAGGGAGGAGATTTACATATCCGTATTTCCTAGCTTGCCTTCCACGCCAAGGAGAGTCCCATCCGGACACGGGACGAAGTCTTCAATCTTGTATCTTCATAGTCTAACAGTCCGGCCAAAGGATATAGTCCGGCTGTCCGGAGACCCCCTAATCTAGGACTCCCTCAGTATCCCCTGAACCAGGCTTCAATGACGATGAGTCCGCGCGCAGTATTGTCTTCGGCATTGCAAGGCGAGTTCCTCCTCCGAATACTCCATAGAAGATTTTGAACACCAAAATAGTGTCCGGCTCTGCAAAACAAGTTCCACATACTACCATAGAGAGAATAATATTTCCACAAATCCAATCTGCTGACACGTTTGACAACATGACATCACGTCATGGCCCGGTCATTATTCGAACCGTTTTTCTTAACCAGCACCGCACATAATGCGGGGCGGTTTTCTTGACACGTCTTGTCAAAGCACAGATCGTGTCCCCCTTATTACGGGATTCTCATCAATATGGACGTGGGTAACCCACTCGTGCCCGTTGGCATGACTCCTCGATTTTAGGCGAGTCCAAAACGGCCGCGAGGAGGACGCTTGATATTCACCCTCTTTATAAAGAGTCCAAGACCTGTCCTTTTTTCCTCTCGTGCTCAATCGAATCCCTCCCCCGCCTCGAGTTCCAACACCCCAGGCTCAGGTCAGGCGCTTCGAACCTTTAGCCATGTCCGGATCCAACCTCCAAGGTCGGTGGATGCCTTCCTCTGTCACAGAGGAGGACATCAAGAAGCTGAGAGAGGCCAGATATCTGACTACCCAAATTTCGCACAGGCTGCCCACCCGAGGGTAGGTCATCCCCACTCCCGAACCCAACGAGAGTGTTGTGTTCATCTCTCACTTCCTCCGAGGACTAGGCCTCACTCTGGATCCCTTTGTTAGGGGGCTCATGTTCTATTATGGGCTGGATTTCCATGATCTGGCCCCGGATTCCCTCCTTCACATCTCGTCGTTCATCGTCGTATGTGAGGCCTTCCTCCGCATTACCCCTCACTTCGGCCTATGGCTCAAGACCTTCAATGTGAAGCCGAAGATGATCGAGGGGCGCCACGCAGAGTGCGGAGGCGCCGTAATAAGCAAAAGCGCTAACGCTCCATGGCCAGAGGGTTCCTTCCCAGAGGTGTCCAGTTTGTGGCAGCGGGAGTGGTTTTATATCACAGCTCCCCGAAGTGCCAAGTGGGTAGCCTCCCCTGCCTTTCGCTCAGGCCCCCCACCACAACTGACGTCATGGATCAGCAGGGGCTGAGCTGGGGTCCAACAAAGGACGTGCCGATATTGCAGAGCCGCATCCGAGATCTCTTTGAGAGAGATTTCAGCCTGGTTATGGTAATGCAAGTTATGCTAGTTCGTCGAGTCCAGCCTTGCAAACATCGATCCCTCCGTATGTGGGAATTCAACCCGGAAGGACCGCGAACTATTCAGCACTTCCTCGGCATGACGCTCGAAGAGATGTACAAATTGTTCTTCGGACCCCAAATAGAGTGTCTGGACACCACCGAGGATGCGGGTCTGAGCTGCAACCGCCCTGATACCCAAGTAAGTAATCCCATGGCCGAACACGCTGTCCTTTTATTTATCATGACATCATTCTGAAAAATCGCTCTTTGACCAGGACTGGATAACAAAGGCAAAGATGATCAGGTGTTCGGCCCCCCTTCCCGAAGGCTTGGCCAATCCAGTACTGGACCGAATGCTCGAGCCGGCGCCTTATCAGGTGCCCTCAAAGGAAGATGAAGGGGGAAATAAAGAGGCCGAAAGCAGGCCTCACTCGCTACTCGTCCCAACCGGGGGAATGAGCGCCTCCGCGAGGGAGGATAACCAGGGAGAAGAATCTGACGTTCCCTCTCCCCGAGGAAGGAAGAGGACTACCTCTGAAGATTCGGAAACAAAGGTTTCCAAACAGGAGAAGAAATCTTCGCCAGAGGGTCCTGCTTCATAGGGTATTCTTGCCACACAATGTTCCCACGGGGGTCAGCCCTCTACCGAGCTGTAAGTAATCAAAATGTACTTAATAGTGAAAATATCCTACCTTAATTCCGAAGACAATAACCGAAGCTTATATATTGTAGTTTGGATCATAGCCCTTCTCGACAGAGTTCATCTTCGGGGGATCTTCTTCCGGAGATGATGGAGAGCGAAATGCCTCCCCTGTCACCCCGCCTCATGAGGCGGGCGACCCTGAAGTGTCATCACAGAGGGTCTCTCCTGATCTGCCAAGGCCAGAGGGTAACCCTTTGGCTACCCGGAGTCCTCAGTATTCGGCTCCTAAAGAGAGCAACAGAAAGAGTTCGGGACCAACAGTGTGCGGTCGGACACACTGAAGGGTCTTCTGGAGCAAGCGGCCATCTCAGAAGCGCATCGTACGCTAATGGGTACGGTGATTGAAAGGATTTCATCCGCTGAAAGCGGATTGCATGAGGCTTTTATGAGTCTGCTGAAAGACTTTGAGGTACGTGAAATAGTGTATGTTTTTGACAGTACGGCACACGTTAAGTGTGCCCTATGCAGATAGTAGCCCCTGAGACTCTGGTTGTCGTCAAAAACGGCGGCAAACATAGGATCATTATCCCAGGTAATAACCAGACCGCCTTTATGTGCAGGTGGCTGAAGGTCCGGTGGCTAGCCGGACTGATGAGTTTGCCAAGCTAAAGCGGCAACTTGATGCGGCAGATGCCGACATCGTGCTTGTCAACAAGCGGCTTGACGAGGCACAGGGTAAGTGATTTCTCCGGTGATCAATACATAGTAAGAGGAGCATGATGCCAGTATCTTTAATATGTTGCGCCTGCAGATGGAGATGCCACCGTGGAGACCCTCCAGGCAGAACTTGCCCGAGCCAAGGAACAAGCCAGGAATAGTAATGTGGCCGCTCTAAAGGTGGTCGAAGAGCTGAGGGCCGAACAGGACGCACAATGCCAAAGCAAGGAAAGAATGGCCGAGATGGCCGTTGAGTTGAAAGATACCGCCGACCGTTACCAGCTTCTTGAAGAAGAAAGCCGTGCGAAGGTGGCGGACCTGGAGAAGGCCATGGTAGCAGCCAAGGAAGCCCGCTCAAAAATACGAGCGACGAAGGAGGAGCTGCATCAAGTTGGAGATATCGCAGCTGGGAAGCCCTTTTTGTTGCGGACTAAGTTCGGAGATCCAAAGTACGCACCTCTTGATCCACTATGGAGTTCTGCGAACTCATACGTGGATTTGGCAGCAAGTGTTGCTGATGCGGCCGAGTACTTCAAGGATCAAAAAGATCGTGAAGTGGAGAGACTGCTCTGGTCACAGTTCCATGCTCCAGTGCGTCCGCTGCTGTTGAATGAGCGGATGGCCGAGTGGGCCAAGATCCATAGGTTGTCCGCACTTGCCATGAGGTCTGTTGTGGATCATTTGTGGCCGGGAGGGCCAAGGCCGAATAGTTACTTTAGTTTAGTGCAACAATTCCTTGGCGCTGTGCCGCACATCGACGCTATGAAGAGGTCGGCATGCATAGAGGGTGCGCGGATGGCACTTGCCCGTGTCAAGACATACTGGGCAGATATGGAGGCCACCGCTATTGCAACACAGGGTTCGGCCGTGGGCCGAGTATCTGCCGAGCACTATTTTGAAGAGGTCCTTGAAGGAGCTCGTTCGATAGAGGCGTAGTGCTCGAAGAATATTATGTTCTAGTGACATGTACTCCCATTATAAAAACAATGTTTTATTGAGTTATCAAGGCTATGTTTATACTTTTGCCTGAAAGTATTATGATGCCTCCTATGCGGCCTTTTATGTAGATATGTATATAACCTGAAAGTTTGCAGTCGTCGGCTTCCGCCCCCACGCATATAATGTGGGGGTGTTCGTAAAAAACGTGTATTCACACTTGATCCAACGTCTTGGTCCATTAAGGAGGTGGTAGCGCAGCAAACGAGGCAATCGGACTATATTGCTTTAACACTTTCACTTAGCCATAGGAGTTTGACGGTGGGGCTACTATATAGCCCCTGGTACTTCTGCGCTCGTCCGAGTACGGGGCACGTACGTACATGACCGGGAAACGCCCCTTCGTTAATGCGGAGGAATCCCGAAGATTCCATTGAGTCATCGAGTGGCTGACCAGTCTCGCGATTTATCATGACAGTCAGTTTTCGGCTTTCTCTACTGATGTGCTCATCCAGATGAACCAGGGCACAATCGCAGTAGTTCTCCCAGTGCTACCTTAGCCGATATAGCAGAACGTAAGGTACCAAAACGTGGGAGCCGGGCAAACCCAACATTTGACCAAAGACATGATTCGGAGCTGATGCATATAAGGCCAAACTCGCGACGCCGAACACTCCCTAAGGTATTCGGTCTTTATAACATATGTCGGGCTGAACGAGGCCCTTAATAATAAACCCCGAGTGTCCAGGTACGTGCAATATCCTGACGTGGCCACATGCCAATAACGTCAGCATCCTTCTCGGTTGTTTTGAGTATCCGGAGGATGTGAACAATAAGAGACAATAAAAAAGGTTTATGTAGGGTCTTAATATGAAAAGAAACCTTTGAGCAGGTCCCTGCTGCACGTCTGCGCCTGTGTCTCCGTTGTGCCGTGTCCTGGACGGGTGTAGCATGATTGTCATCTGTAAAAGAGAAGAACTTAGGTGAAATTTGTCGTGCCAAAAAATTGGTTATTATCAATGAACTATTAAAATTCAAGATAAGTCAAGTTGAGCCGGACTAGCCCTGATTGCACGCGGGAAGCCCCTGGTACCGTCTAGGAGGGTTTGATTATCAAACCAATCTCGTGTATATGTAATGGTGCACCGGACTCGTCTAACCGTGCCCGTGGTCTTGACGAGCTGTCATTTTTTCTGGTTAGCAAGGCCGTCTAGTGCTCGGCTGTTAAAGCCGCCGCACACTCTTCCGCGCGTAGAAAACACTCAATATTTCCGCTAACTGTGATGGTGCCATGTGGACCGGGCATCTTAAGCTTGAGAGAAGCATAATGCGGTATTGCATTAAAACGAGCGAAAGCCGTTCTTTCGAGTAGTGCTTGATAGCCACTTCGGAATGGAGCGATGTAGAAAGTTAACCTTTCACTTTGGAAGTTGTCGGGAGAACCGAATACAACCTCTAGCAATAGAGAGCCCGTACAGCGGGCCTCTTGGCTTGGTATTACTCCCTTAAAGGTAGTATTACTATGGCTTATTTATGTCGGGTCTATCCCCATTTCGCGGACTGTATCCTGATATATCAGATTTAGACCACTACCACCGTCCATGAGGACTCGTGTGAGATGGTATCCGTTTATTATTGGGTCTAACACCAAGGTAGCCAATCCTTCGTGTCGGATGCTTGTCGCGTGATCCCCGTGATCAAAAGTGATCGGGCAGGCTAACCAGGGGTTGAACCTAGGGGTGACGGGCTCTATGGCGCGTGTGTCTCGGAGTGCATATTTGCTTCTCCTCTTCGTCACATGGATCATGTTTACTGTTTTGACCTCTGGTGGGAATTTTTTCTGTGCTCCAATGCTTTGCTGGCGAGGTTCATCCTCGTCTTCGCTTGGTGTCTCCCCCCTTTGTGTTCGGCGTTTAGCTTACCGGCCTGCTTGAAGACCCAACATTCTCTGTGGGTGTGATTTGCAGGTTTATCGGGGGTGCCATGAATCTGACATAGTTTGTCAAGAATCTTGTTTAGACCAGACGGTCCGTCTCTGCTGCCTTTGAAAGGCTTTTTCCGCTGACCTGGTCAAGAGCCCCTGAATCCGGCGTTGACCGCCGTATTATCTGGGCTATCTTATTTATTTCGACGCTTGTTTTTATTGCGTCGTGGTTTTCCATTGCCATCCCTGACTTCGGATGTGCTTGGGTCGCTGGTGCTACTGCGGGCTAACCAGCTATCTTCGCCCGCGCAAAAGCGGGTCATGAGGCTTGTTAGGGCTGCCATTGTTCTCGGTTTTTCTTGGCCGAGGTGTCTGGCAAGCCATTCGTCTCGGACGCTCTGTTTGAAAGATGCTAAGGCTTCGGCATCCAGACAGTCAACGATTTGGTTCTTCTTAGTGAGAAACCTGTTCCAAAGCTTTCGGGCGGACTCTCTGGGCTGTTGAATTATATGGCTTAAATCGTCTACATCCGGAGATCGGACATAGGTCCCTTGAAAATTAGCCCGAAAAGCGTCCTCGAGCTCCTCCCAACTTCCAATTGAGTTTTCGGGGAGGCTTTTCAGCCAGTGCCGAGCTGGTCCTTTAATCTTGAGGGGCAAGTATTTGATGGCATGGAGATCGTCTCTGCGAGCCATATTGATATGGAGGATAAAGTCCTCAATCCAGACCCCAGGGTCTGTGGTCCTGTCGTATGCCTCTATGTTCACTGGTTTGAATCCTTCTGGGAATTCGTGGTCCAGCACCTCATCGGTGAAACATAGGGGGTGTGCGGCACCCCTGTATTGGGATGTGCCATGGCGTTCAGACGGTTGTAGTATTCGGTTTTGATTTTGTGTCAGAGCGCGCTTCCTAGATCCATAGATGGATCTGGTCGTACCGGACTTTTGGCGTAAGTCCTCATGTAGATCGTGTGTTGACTTATGTGCGACTTTGTTAGCCGCTCTATCGCGGTCACAAGGTGGTGGATCCGGCCGGTTGGCCGTTTCATTTTTTGGCTGTGTGGGCTCTGAGGCCTCACCATGAAATTCAGGTAATAGCTTGCGCTTTGGATAGCTCTGTGTGTGGTAACTTCCACCGTACTTTGCTTCGTTGTTGAGCACTTAGTTCCACCTGCTATTGAGCATATTTTGTGAGGCCTTAAGCCTTTGCTTCTGCTTCTTCAGACTCCTCGCTGTGGCAATAAGCCTTCTGCGGAGGTTCTCTTGCTCCAAGTGCGTTTCCGGGATGAGGTGTGTATCTTCGTCCGGACTGTTTTCCTCCCGAGAAGGGGTTTGATGAGGTTTATCCTCGGCGTCGCCGTGTTCAGACGTCGGATCCGTACTTTGTTCGCTGCTTGCAGCTTCATCGTGCTCTGCCGCCGGGGCAATGTGGTCGTCGTTTCCTCTAGAGTCGACTGGAGTGTTATTTTCTCTTGCGCTATTATCGCTGTTTTTGCTATGGAGGGACTTAGAGCGGCACTGCTGACGTCGGCGCTTGGGTTGCTTCTTGGAGGGGCCATCCTCCGCTGTCTCTTCGCCATTGCCTTCTTTGGGTGTATCCACCATGTACATGTCATGTGATGAAATGGATGTCCGGCGCCCTGTGGGCGCTAGTTCCTGTTCGTCTCCTGCATCTTCGTCCATGCCATCGATGTCTTCGGAGTCGAAGTTGAGCATGTCGGTTAAGTCGTCGACAGTGGCTACTAAGTGGGTGGTGGGTGGGCAGCGAATTTCTTCGTTGTCCGCATCCCATTCTAGCCGGACATAGTTCGGCCAAGGTTCTCCTGACAAGGAAAGAGACCTTAATGAACTTAGCACATCACCGAAAGGCGAGTGCTGAAAGATATCCGCAGAGGTGAACTCCATGATCGGCGCCCAGTCGGATTCGATAGGCACGGATGCAGGCGGCTCGGAGTCTATGGCCGGAGACGAATCTAGTGGTTCGGCGACACGGCTCTCGTAAGGGGTGAAGTCAGTATCCGGCTCCATCGCCACTGAGAGTGCGGCCTCCCTGGCGGGGTCTATCCCTCCGTCCTTGTATGGAGCAATTTTCTCCGGATTGAAGGCCGGAGTAGTTGCAGATGCGATCTCCCAAACACTATCCGATGGCAGAGTTACGTCATGCTCGTCGTGACTGTGCGGCGCACCTAACACAGGCTCGAATCCATCGAAGATCAAGTCTCCGCGGATGTCGGCAGTGTAGTTTAAGTTTCCGAATCTGACCTGATGGCTAGGGGCGTAGCTCTCGATCTGCTCCAGATGGCCAAGTGAATTGGCCCGCAGTGCGAAGCCGCCGAATACGAAGATCTGTCCGGGGAGAAAAACCTCACCCTGGACCGCATCGTTACCGATGATCGAAGGAGACATCAAGCCTTATGGTGACGACACAGTGGAACTCTCAATGAAAGCACCAATGTCGGTGTCAAAACCGGCGGATCTCGGGTAGGGGGTCCCGAACTATGCGTCTAAGGCGGATGGTAACAGGAGGCAGGGGACACGATACTTACCCAGGTTCGGCCCCTCTTGATGGAGGTAATACCCTACGTCCTGCTTGATTGTTCTTGATGATATGAGTATTACAAGAGTTGATCTACCACGAGATCGTAGAGGCTAAACCCTAAAAGCTAGCCTATGGTATGATTGTCTCCTGTCCTACGGACTAAACCCTTAGGTTTATATAGACACCGGAGGGGGCTAGGGTTAGACAGAGTCGGTTACAAGGGAGGAGATCTACATATCTGTATTGCCTAGCTTGCCTTCCACGCCAAGGAGAGTCCCATCCGGACACGGGACGAAGTCTTCAATCTTGTATCTTCATAGTCCAACAGTCCGGCCAAAGGATATAGTCCGGCTGTCCGGAGACCCCCTAATCCAGGACTCCCTCAAGCCCCTATAGCATAATCACTAGCATCACACATGATTTCAAATGGTAAATTCCAATCAGGAGGCTGAACAATAGGTGCAGAAATCAAAGCTTTCTTAAGTATATCAAATGCCTCTACACAGTCATCATCAAAAACAAAAGGAACATCTTTTTGTAAGAGATTAGTCAGAGGTCTAGAAATTTTAGAGAAGTCCTTAATAAACATCCTATAAAAACCGGCATGACCAAGGAAACTTCTTATACCTTTAATGTCCTTAGGACACGGCATCTTTTCAATAGCATCAACTTTAGCTTTATCAACTTCAATACCTCTTTCAGAAATTTTATGCCCCAAGGCAATACCTTCATTAACTATAAAGTGGCACTTCTCCCAATTCAAGACAAGATTAGTTTCTTCACATCTCTGCAAAACTCGATCAAGGTTGCTTAAGCAATCATCAAAAGAGGTTCCATAAACAGAGAAATCGTCCATGAAAACCTAAAAAATATTTTTACAAAAGTCAGAGAATATAGCAGTCATACATCTTTCAAAGGTAGCAGGTGCATTGCATAAACCAAAAGGCATACGTCAATAAGCAAAGGTACCGAAAGGGAAAGTGAAAGTTGTCTTTTCTTGATCCTCTTTTTTCACAGGTATTTGAGAGAAACCAGAATAACCATCTAGAAAGCAAAAATGTGTGTGTTTGAATAATATTTCTAGCATTTGATCAATAAAAGGTAAAGGGTAATGATCCTTTTTAGTAGCTTTATTTAATTTGCGGAAATCAATTACCATCTGTAACCTGTAACAATTCTTTGTGGAATCAATTCATCTTTATCATTAGGAACGACGGTAATACCTCCCTTCTTAGGGACACAATGGACAGGAATTACCCACTGACTATCAGCAACGGGATAAATTATACCTGCCTCCAGAAGCTTTAGTATTTCTTTTCTTACCACTTCTATCATCTTAGGATTTAACCATCGTTGGTGAACAACAACCCGTTTCGCGTCTTTCTCCAATTTTATTTTGTGCTGGCAGAGAGTGGGACTAATGCCCATAAGATCATCAGAGTATATCTAATAGCCGCACGGTTCTTCTTCAGAGTTTTCAATAATTTCTTTTCTTCATGCTCTGAAAGGTTAGCACTAATAATAACGGTATATATCTCTTTCTCATCAAGATAAGCATATTTAAGAGTATTGGGCAATGGTTTAAGCTCAAACACGGGATCGCCCTTAGGTGGAGGAGGATCCCCTAGAATTTCAACAGGCAAGTTGTGTTTCAAAATAGGTCCCTATTTAAAGAATTCATTCATAAACATATCATTTTCATGGTCTAGCAAATATTGTTCTAAAGTATCATTAGGAGGCACGGCAATAGAAGCAAGGCCAATAATTTCATCTTTACTAGGAAATTCTTTATCATGGGGTTGTCTATGAAACTTAGCAAAATTAAACTCATGATACATATCCCCTAAACCAACAGAAACAATATCCTTATTGCAGTCTATCTTAGCATTAACAGTATTCAAGAAGGGTCTACCAAATATAATGGGACAAAAGTCATCTTGTGGGGAACCAAGAACAAGAAAATCAGGAGGATATTTAACTTTCCCACACAAGACTTCAACATCTCTAACAATCCCAACTGGGGAAATAGTGTCTCTATTGGCAAGTTTAATAGTAACATCAATTTCTTCTAACTCAGCAGGTGCAATATCATGCATAATTTCTTTGTATAAGGAATGAGGTATTGCACTTGCACTAGCACCCATATCACATAAGCCATGATAGCAATGATCTCCTATTTTAACAGAAATAACATGCATGCCTACAACTGGTCTATGTTTATTTTTAGTATCAGGTCTAGCAATTCTAGTAGCTTCATTACAGAAGTAAATAACATGCCCATCATTATTATCGGCGAAGAGATCTTTAACCATAGCAACACTAGGTTCAACTTTAATTTGCTCAGAGGGATTAGGTGTTCTAGTATTACTCTTACGAACCACAGTTGAAGCTTTAGCATGATCCTTTATTCTAACAGGAAAAGGTGGTTTCTCAATATAAGCAGTGGGAACAACAGGATCATTATAAGTGATAGTCTTTTCTTCAACTTTAATAGGTTCAACTACTTTTACTTCAATGGGAGGATTATACTTAAACCACTTATCCTTAGGGAGATCAACATGAGTAGCAAAGGATTCACAGAAAGAAGCTACTATCTCAGAGTCAAGTCCATATTTAGTGCTAAATTCATGGAAAACATTGGTATCCATAAAAGATTTAACACAATCAAACTTAGGTGTTATACCTGACTCCTTACCTTCATCGAGATCCCAATCTTCAGAGTTGCGTTTAATTCTTTCCAATATATCCCATTTGAATTCAATAGTCTTCATCATAAAAGAGCCAGTACAAGAAGTATCGAGCATGGAGCGATTATCGAGAGAAAGCCGAGCATAAAAATTTTGAAAAATAATTTCTCTTGGGAGCTCATGATTGGGGCATGAATATAACATTGACATAAGACTCCCCCAATCTTGAGCGATGCTTTCTCCTTTGCAAGGCCAAAAATTATATATATAATTACGATCACGATGAACAAGATGCATAGGATAAAACTTCTGATGAAATTCCAATTTCAATCGGTTGTAGTTCCATGATCCCATATCATCACATAGCCTAAACCATGCCAATGCCTCTCCCTTCAAATATAAAGGGAAGAGATTCTTTTTGATAACATCCTCAGGCATACCTGCAAGCTTAAATAATCCACAAACTTCATCCACATAGATTAGGTGCAAATCGGGATGCAATGTTCCATCTCCTGTAAAAGGATTAGCTAGCAGTTTCTCTATCATACCCGAAGCAATTTCAAATTAAACATTTTCAGTAGGTTCAGTAGGTTGAGGAGCAACTCTTTGCTCTACTGGTTGGGGTGAAGATACCCCGAACAAGCCCCTCAAAGGATTATGTTCCATAATAACAAGTGACAGTAAATTTCAGCACACTATATAAATTTTTCCTTACCAAATTCCACCTACCAAAGGCGCTTCACTCCCCGGCAACGGTGCCAGAAAAGAGTATTGATGACCCACAAGTGTAGGGGATGTATCGTAGCCTTTTCGATTAGTAAGAGTGTCGAACCCAACGAGGAGCAGAAGGAAATGATAAGCGGTTTTCAGCAAGGTATTCTCTGCAAGCACTAAAATTATCGGTAACAGATAGTTTCGTGATAAGGTAATTTGTAACGAGTAACAAGTAATGCAAGTAAATAAGGTGCAGCAAGATGGCCCAATCCTTTTTGTAGTAAAGGACAAGCCTGGACAAACTCTTATATAAAGTAAAGTGCTCCCGAGGACACATGGGAATTATCGTCAAGCTAGTTTTCATCACGCTCATATGATTCACATTCGGTACTTTGATAATTTGATATGTGGGTGGACCGGTGCTTGGGTATTGTCCCTCCTTGGACAAGCATCCCACTTATGATTAACCCCTATTGCAAGCATCCGCAACTACAACAGAAGTATTAAGGTAAACCTAACCATAGCATGAAACATATGGATCCAAATCAGCCCCTTACGAAGCAACTCATAAACTAGGGTTTAAGCTTCTGTCACTCTAGCAACCCATCATCTACTTATTACTTACCAATGCCTTCCCCTAGGCCCAAACAATTGTGAAGTGTCATGTAGTCGACGTTCACATGACACCACTAGAGGAGAGACAACATACATCTCATCAAAAAATCGAACGAATACCAAATTCACATGACTACTTATAGCAAGACTTCTCCCATGTCCTCAGGAACAAACGTAACTACACACAAATCATATTCATGTTCATAATTAGAGGGGTATTAATAGGCATAATGGATCTGAACATATGATCTTCCACCAAGTAAACCAACTAGCATCAACTACAAGGAGTAATCAACACTACTAGCAACCCACAGGTACCAATCCGAAGCTTTGAGGCAAAGATTGGATACAAGAGATGAACTAGGGTTTGGGATGAGATGGTTCTGGTGAAGATGTTGACGGAGATTGACCCCCTCCCGATGAGAGGATCGATGGTGATGACGATGGTGATGATTTCCCCCTCCCGGAGGGAAGTTTCCCCGGCAGAACTGCTCCGCCAGAGCCGTAGATTGGTTCCGCCTTGTGGCGGCGGAGTTTCTTCCTGAAAGCTTGCTTATGATATTTTTTTTCTCAACGAAAGGCTCCATATAGTCAAAGATGGGCATCAGAGGGCTGCCAGGGGGCCCACGAGGTAGGGGGCGCACTCAGGGGGGTAGGGCGCGCCCCCTACCCTCGTGGACAGTGGGTGGCCACCCTCTGGTACTTCTTTCGCCCATTATTTTTTATATATTCTGAAATGTGCTCCCGTGAAGTTTCACAACTTTTGGAGATGTGCAGAATAGGTCTCTAGTATTTGCTCCTTTTCCAGCCTAGAATTCCAGTTGCCGGCATTCCCCCTCTTCATGTAAACCTTGTAAAATAAGAGAGAATAGGCATAAGTATTGTGGCATAATGTGCAATAACATCCCATAATGCAATAAATATCGATATAAAAGCATGATGCAAAATGGACGTATCACGTAGTACTTAATTTCGATAACTAATAGATTTTTTCAATAAGTATGTGGGTTCTCTATGACTAATGTTGAGTCCACGGATTATACGCACTATCACCCTTCCACCATTGATGGCATCTCTTGTGCCGTGCAACTTTCACCGGTACCATAAACCCACCGTATACCTTGCTCAAAACAGCCACCATACCTACCTATTATGGCATTTCCATAGCCATTCCGAGATATATTGCCATGCAACTTTCCACCGTTCCATTTATTATGACACGCTCCATCATTGTCACATTGCTTTGCATGATCATGTAGTTGAGATCGTATTTGTGGCAAAGCCACCCTTCATAATTCTTTCATACATGTCAATCTTGATTCATTGCACATCCTGGTACACCGCCGGAGGCATTCACATAGTCATATTTTGTTCTAAGTATCGAGTTGCAATTCTTGAGTTGTAAGTAAATAAAAGTGTGATGATCTTCATTATTATAGCATTGTCCCATGTGAGGAAAGGATGATGGAGACCATGATTCCCCCACAAGTCTGGATGAGACTCTGGACGAAAAAAAGAGGCCAAAAAAATAAGAGAAGGCCCAAATAAATAATAATAATAATAATAAATGAGACAAAAGAGAGAAGGGGCAATGCTACTATCCTTTTACCACACTTGTTCTTCAAAGTAGCACCATGATCTTCATGATAAGAGAGTCTACTATATTGTCACTTTCATATACTAGTGGGAATTTTTCATTATAGAACTTGGCTTGTATATTCCAATGATGGGGATTCCTCAAATTTCCCTAGGTCTTCGTGAGAAAGCAAGTTGGATGCACACCCACTTAGTTTCTTTTTTGAGCTTTCATACACTTATAGCTCTAGTGCATTCATTGCATGGCAATCCCTACTCACTTGCATTGATATCTATTAATGGGCATCTCCATAGCCCGTTGATACACCTAGTTGATGTGATACTATCTCCCTCTTTTTATCTTCTCCACAACCACCTTCTACTCCACCTATAGTGTTATGTCCATGGCTCACGCTCATGTACTGCGTGAAAGTTGAAAAGGTATGAGAACATCAAAAGTATGAAACAATTGCTTGGCTTGTCATCGGGGTTGTGCATGATTTGAATATTTTGTGTGGTGAAGATGGAGTATAGCCAAACTATATGATTTTGTAGGGATAAGCTTTCTTTGGCCATGTTATTTTGAGAAGCCATAATTATGTTGTTAGTATGCTTGAAGTATTATTGTTTTTATGTCAATACTAAACTTTTGTTTTGAATCATACGGATCTGAACATTCATGCCACAACAAAGAAAATTACATGGATAAATATGTTAGGTAGCATTCCACATCAAAAAATCTGTTTTTATCATTTACCTACTCGAGGACGAGCAGGAATTAAGCTTGGGGATGCTTGATACGTCTCCAACGTATCTATAATTTTTGATTGTTCCATGCTATTATACTATCTGTTTTGGATGTTTTATATGCATTAATGATAGAGGCAAAGGTGTCCCGTCTTTCGATGAGATGGTGGCTATCATTTTGGGGTAAGTCGACTTTGACGATCCGACTACGAACGTGCAAGGACGTCGCGCCTTAGCAATCGCTAAACCAACTCTGAGAGGTTATTGACCGCACCGGAGCATGATCAACCTGACCACGAAGGTCTGTTTCCTGCAGGCAAACAAAGAACGAGCCAGAAATTGAGATTGCAATCTAGATATTGCGAATATAAGAGGAAAGCTTTATTGATCAAGGTGGGGTTCTGTGACGCCTTTGTCTGGTTGTTGAACACAAACGAAGTGCACGAAGTTGCAGCTATGGCGAACTTTAATCTAAACAAAACCCAAAGTCTAAACGACGCCCTAAGGGCTGTATATATGGAGGAAGAGGGGGGAATTTCTTGGCCCTTGGAGGAGGGGTCCGAAACCAATCCTAACTCTTGTTTCCCCACACATACGAACTCTAAAAACAGCCTATACTTAAGTATTTCGAAAATACATGGGCCTAGCCCAATAATAAGGTGATGCAGCACCTAGAATATCCTTTGGACGAAATTTATGAAGTGGCGTCTTGTATATTTCGTCCAAGGCTTCATGCACTCCTTATGGTGCCTTCAAAGTCCTGAAATCATCACTTGTAACTCCGTTCTGGATCCCCTTGCGCATGCCATCATCTCCATGCTTGGTCTTGCTCCAGTGTTCATCCCTCTTATCCATGCCAGGCCCTTCATTTGTAAGCAAAACAAATGTATCCAATTTAGGCAACATCATATTCTCATGAACATTAGAATCATTACCAAGAAACGAAAGTACCTGATAATTTAATTGGCGTGCGCGAGCTCTAGCAATTGGTCCACTATGTATAGCAGCAAGGGCTGTGGGTGTAACAATGGTATTGATGTCCTCATCATCCTCCCTTTCTTGAAATGAAGTCGTCCTCGACGGAAGCTCATCTTCCTCACCCAAATAAGGCTTCAAATCTGCAATGTTAAAAGTGGGACTAACCCCAAAATCTGCAAGCAACTCAAGTTTATATGCATTATCATTTATTTTCTCTAACACCTTAAAAGGACCATCAGCACATGGCATTAGCTTTGATTTGCGCAAATTAGGAAATCTATCCTTATGCAAATGTAACCAAACAAGATCTCCAGGTGCAAACACAACATGTTTTCTACCCTTATCTCCAGAAAGTTTATATTTGGCATTCATACGCTCAATGTTTTCCTTAGTTAACTCATGCATTTTTAAAATCAATTCAACATGTTCTTTAGCATCAAAATTAACCTTCTCTGAAGATGGAAGAGGCAACAAATCAATAGGTGCATGAGGTAGGAAACCATACACAATTTCAAAAGGGCACATCTTAGTAGTAGAATGCAATGAACGATTATAAGCAAATTCAATATGGGGCAAGCATTCTTCCCACATTTTCTTATTATTCTTCAAAACAGACCTAAGAATAGTAGACAATGTTCTATTGACTACTTCGGTTTGTCCATCAGTTTGGGGGTGACAAGTAGTACTAAAAAGTAGTTTAGTCCCCAACTTAGCCCATAAACATCTCCAAAAGTGGCTAAGAAATTTAGTATCACGATCTGAAACAATAGTATTTGGCACACCATGCAAGCGAATAATTTCACGAAAGAACAAATCAGCAACATTAATAGCATCATCGCTTTTATGACATGGTATGAAGTGTGCCATTTTCGAAAATCTATCCACGACAACAAATATGCTATCCCTCCCCTTCTTTGTTCGAGGTAAACCTAAAACAAAGTCCATAGATATATCCTCCCAAGGAACACTAGGTACAGGCAAAGGCATATATAAACCATGAGGATTGAGTCGTGACTTAGCTTTTTGACATGTAGTGCAGCGAGCAACAAAACGCTCAACATCCCGTCTCATCTTTGGCCAAAAGAAATGTATAGCAAGTATATCCTTCGTCTTCTTGACGCCAAAGTGTCCCATTAATCCTCCTCCATGCGCCTCCTGCAACAACTAAAGACGAACGGAGCTAGCTGGAATGCATAGCTTGTTAGCACGAAACACAAATCCATCGTTAAGAACGAACTTGTTCCAAGTTCTCCCTTCCTTACAATTCTGTAATACATCTTTAAATTCAGCATCATGCACATATTTATCTTTGATGGTCTGCAAACCAAATATTTTAAAGTAAAGTTGTGAAAGCATAGTGTAATGACGAGACAATGCATCAGCAATAACATTTTCTTTACCCTTCTTGTGTTTAATGACATAAGGGAAAGTCTCAATGAATTCAACCCATTTAGCATGTCTACAGTCCAGTTTTTCTTGACTTTTAATGTGTTTCAAAGATTAATGATCAGAATGTATAACAAATTCCTTGGGCCATAAATAATGTTGCCATGTTTCTAAGGTCCGAACAAGAGCATATAATTCTTTATCATAAGTAGAATAGTTCAGACTAGGCCCACTCAATTTTTCAGAAAAGTATGCAACAAGTTTGCCATCTTGTAATAACACACCTCCTAATCCAATTCCACTAGCATCACATTCAAGCTCAAAAGTCTTATTAAAATTAGGAAGTTGGAGTAAAGGAGCATGTGTCAACTTATCTTTCAATACCATGAAGGCTTCTTCCTGTGCGGTACCCCAAACAAAAGGCACATCCTTCTTTGTAAGCTCGTTGAGAGGTGCAGCAATGGTGCTGAAATCTCTCACAAAACGCTATAGAAACCAGCGAGGCCATGGAAACTCCTCACTTGTGTGACCGTTTTGAGATGCGACCAACTCTCAGTAGCTTCAATCTTGGCTTTATCAACTTCAATTCCCTATGGAGTAACAACATAGCCAAGAAAAGATACTCGGTCGGTGCAAAAGGTGCACTTCCCAAGGTTACCAAACAAACGTGCATCACGTAGAGCAATAAAAACAGCACGTAAATGTTCCTCCAAAGATTTGCTATAAATCAATATGTCATCAAAGTAAACTACCACAAATCGGCCAATGAAAAGGACGTAAAACTTCATTCATTAATCTCATGAAAGTACTAGGTGCATTAGTTAACCCAAAAGGCATGACTAACCACTCATATAATCCAAACTTAGTTTAAATGTTGTTTTCCATTCATCTCCCAATTTCATACGAATTTGATGGTATCCACTACGCAAATCAACTTTGGAGAATATTGTAGAGCCACTCAATTCATCAAGCATATCATCAAGCCTAGGAATAGGATGACGATAACGAATAGTAATATTATTAATGCCTCTACAATCAACGCACATACGCGACGTACCATCCTTTTTCGGCACTAAAATGATAGGAACAACACAAGGACTAAGGGATTCGCGTATATAACCTTTGTCGAGCAGCTCTTGTACTTAACACATGATCTCCTTCGTCTCCTCTGGATTGGTACGATATGGTGCACGGTTGGGTAATGATGCACCGGGAATTAAGTCAATTTGATGCTCAATCCCTCGAATAGGTGGTAATCACGGTGGCACGTCTTGTGGAAGGACGTCAGTGAACTCCTGCAAAATGTTAGTGACAGTAGGAGGCAAAGAGGAAGGCATGTCCAACATCAATATCAGATTTGGTGGCAAGTGAACATGCACTTTTCAATTTAATTTCAGAAGCAACAGTAGATGGATTATTATTAGGCTTCATTTGTTGCTCTAATTCTTTTGCCACGATCTGATTTTCACTCTTATTTTGCTCCTGTTTTGCTTTATTAGCTCTATTAATATCATCTTTCAAAATGGAATCAGGAGTCATAGGAGGCAAAGTAATATTTTTGTCCTTATGAACAAGTGTATAATGATTGTTTCTACCATGGTGTACAGAATTTTTATCAAATTGCCATGGTCTACCAAGTAATAAGGAACATGCTTGCATAGGTACCACATCACAATCAACATAATCAGCATATGTAGAGATACTAAAATGCACACGAACAGTACGTGTTACCTTAACCTTGTCGTTGTTGTTGAATCATTGGATGTAGTAAGGATTTGGATGTGGTATTGTCATGAGAGATGGCTTCTACACCATCTCCATGCTAGCCAAGTTGTTGCAGCTCCCTCCATCTATGATGACGCGAACAGAACGTTCCTTCACAACTCCCTTTGTATGGAACAAATTATGCCTCTGATTTTGCTCAGCTTGTGTAACATGCACACTCAAAACACGTTGAGCAACTAAACATTCATACCTATCAGCATCTTCAGTAGTCATGTATTGTGTCTCATGATCAGAATCATCTCCACCGTGTTCTTCATGTGTAATAAGAGCCAAAGTCTCCTCATCATAGTCACTAGCGGACTCATACCCACCATCCTCAGTAGCAATCATCACACGCTGAGATTTGCATTCTCTCGCAAAATGTCCTCTTCCCTTACAACGAAGACAAATAATATCACTTGTGTGCCATGTTGATGCCATGGAAGAAGAAGAGCTCTGCACAGGCCCGACAGGTGTGCTCTTGGCAGATAGTGGTGGTTGTGCCTGCTTTCTTGTATCACGGCTGGAGGTGGGACCTGATGGAGGTGCTGGTGTAGTGGAAGTAGAGGATGCATGTGGTGTCCATGATGAAGATCGACCTGCAGAAAAGTTAGTTCGTGCCAAGGCCTGTCGATCCTGCACTTCCCGTTTAGCTTTACAAGCAAGATGGAATAAACGAGTGATATTATTATACTCCTTATACTCTAGAATGGTCTGAATCTCTCTATTTAATCCACCCATAAAACGTGCAAGCATAGCTTCATTCTCCTCAACAATACCACATCTAATCATGCCACTTTGTAATTCCTAGTAATATTCTTCTACAGAATTTTTTCCTTGTCTTAAATGTTGTAATTTTTGAAGCAATTCACGTTGATAATATGGTGGAACCCAACGAGTACGCATAGCAGTTTTCAAGGCAGCCCAAGTAGCTAGAATAGGATATAATCTACAATGTTCAGACCACCAAACACATGCAAAACTAGTGAAAGAACAAACAGTAGCAGGAACACGTTTCTCCTCGGGATATTGTAAACATGTAAAATGTTGTTCAGTTTCTAACTCCCAAGTAAGATATATATCAAGAACATATCTACCCTTAAATGGTGGAATATTCAATTTTAGTTTAGGGAGATGGTCATGATCTCGTACCTGAGGGGGAGCCCTACCATTGCCATTATTTGCATGTGGACGGCCTGGTGGTTGTGGTGTTGGTGGTTGCACGTAGTTCTGATTTTGATCAACCTCATCCTCGTAATCTCCCGCATAATCATCCTCCTCCGCATCAGTAGCAGGAGCCACAGAAGTATCAACAGCAGCACCAACAGTTTGGCCAGGCACAAGAGGGACACGGCTCGCTCGGTGGAGGGCGGTTTCGCGATGTGGAGGTAGTCGTTGTTGTTGTTATTGTTGTTGTAGAGGTGCGTTAGGAGCAGCCGTTGGTGGTGGTGGAAGACGTGCGAGCAATTCATTAAACTTGTTATCGATCTTTGTTTCGAAAATCTTCTCCATGCCATATATCTTCTCCATGTCCTCTTCAAATCTGTTTAGCACATCTTGCACCTGTCCACTCATCATTTGCTGAAATTTATCATGCAACTCCTTATTCGTCATGTTCTCCCAGTCAGTCTCATCATCTTGTGAGGCTGCCATGGTTAGCAACAATAGAAAAACACAAGAATATGATCCTACAAACTACTAATAAGAGGTGGTGGTGGGTGTCACAAATCCGTCAAGCAAATCTCAAATTCTTACCAGTTCTTACCCAGCAGCAGGCGGTGATCGGCAACCGTCTTAGTCAAAACTCTCAAAGCTTGGATAGAGCGATTACCAGGGAGAGTCCAACGCATGACGTACATGTATGTGGAGCTAGGAAGGCTTATAATATGGTAGCAAAAAGGGTCAGCAATAATCAATTCAGAGATGCAAAGTTGAATAAACGCTCAACGACGGTACTGTGCTGGTCCTAGGCTAGACCGTGCTAGAGACGCGAGTCTAGAACACTAACAAAATCACGACGCTGCACGTAAACAAGGGAGGAGCACGCTCTGAATTTTTTATTTTTCACTTTTTTTGCACTTTTTCCTCGTTTTTTTGCTCCGCAACAAATTGTTTTCGAAAAAGTCTACAAATGGTCCAAAAACTGCCTAGCCAGAATTTCCCAGACTTCATTTTTTTTGTTTGGAACTATTTTTCTACTGCGGGTAGCACGAAAGTTGGGGAGTCCAACTTGGTCACGACTCGAAGTATCGCGCGATCTAGAAACCGAAAACAAAGCAACAAATACTAGACTCGGACTAGGACTGGTGGCGGAGATGAATCTGGTGAAAACACAAACTGGTGGCGGATATATGTAGGGCGCTGGAACATGGACTGGTGGCGAATTTGTGATGGAGGTGGACTCGGATTATCGTGAAGGCGGTGGATATGTGGTATATGGCAACGGTGATGACGATGGTGATATATGGCAGCGGTGATGACGATGGTGGTATATGGCAGCGGTGACAATGATGGTGGTATATGGCAGCGGTGACGATGATGATGCAGTGGCGGAGTGACAACTTGTGAACAGAACTCGAAACTCTAAAGGACTAGACACTAAGACCAGCAACTAGACATGACGATGCAACCACAAATTCAACAATGCAAAACCCTAAAAATATTATGCAAAGGCTCAGATTGGTTCGGATATGATGAACTAACCCTAATTTTTTTGGCTTTTTCGTGGACTGTAGGTATGAAGAACAGACTCAATCTAAACTATGAAAAACTGTAAAATCTCACCGAGCAACCTGGAAATATGATACCACTTGATAGAGGCAAAGGTGTCATGTCTTTCGATGAGATGCTGGCTATCGTTTTGGAGGAAGTCGACTTTGACGATCTTACTACGAACGTGCGAGGACGTCACGCCTTAGCAATCGCTAAACCAACTCCGAGAGGTTATTGACCACGCCGGAGCACGATCAACCTGACCACGAAGGTCTGTTTCCTGCAGGCAAACAAAGAACGAGCAAGAAACTGAGATTGCAATCTGGATATTGCGAATATAAGAGGAAAGCTTTATTGATGAAGGTGGGGTTCTGTGACGCCTTTGTCTGGTCGTTGAACACAAACGAAGTACACGAAGTTGCAGCTATGGCGAACTTTAATCTAAACAAAACCCAAAGTCTAAACGACGCCTTAAGGGCTGTATATATGGAGGAAGAGGGGGAATTTCGTGGCCCTTGGAGGAGGGGTCCGAAACCAACCCTAACTCTTGTTTCCCCACACATACGGACTCTAAAAACAGCCTGTACTTAAGTATTTCGAAAATACATGGGCCTGGCCCAATAATAAGGTGACGCAGCACCTAGAATAGCCTATGGACGAAATTTATGAAGTGGCATCTTGTATATTTCGTCCAAGGCTTCATGCACTCCTTATGGTGCCTTCAAAGTCCTGAAATCATCACTTGTAACTCCGTTCTGGATCCCCTTGCGCATGCCATCATCTCCATGCTTGGTCTTGCTCCAGTGTTCATCCCTCTTATCCATGCCAGGCCCTTCATTTGTAAGCAAAACAAATGTATCCAATTTAGGCAGCATCATATTCTCTTGAACATTAGAATCATTACCAAGAAACGAAAGTACCTGATAATTTAATTGGCGTGCGCAAGCTCTAGTAATTGGTCCAGTATGTATAGCAGCAGGGGTTGTGGGTGTAACAATGGTATTGATGTCCTCATCAATTAATATGTTATTTTATATGATTTTTGGACCTAACCTATTAACCTAGATCCCAGTGCCAGTTTCTGTTTTTTCCCTTGTTTTAGAGTTTCATAGAAAAGGAATACCAAACGGAGTCCAAACGGAATGAAACTTTCGCGATGTTTCTTCTTGGACCAGAAGACACCGAGAGGACTTGGAGTGCACGTCAGGAAAGACATGAGGCGGCCACAAGGACGGAGTGCACGCTCCCACCCTTATGGTCCCCTCGTGACTCCACCGACCTATTTCTTCCGCCTATATATTCTCAAATATTCCAAAACCTATGAGGAGAGCCACGAAAACACTTTTCCCCTGCCGCAACCTTCTATACCCGTGAGTTCCCATCTAGGGGCCTTTTTCGGCGTCCTACCGGAGGGGGGTTTGATCATGGAGGGCTTCTACATCAACACTATTGCTTCTCCGATGAAGCGTGAGTAGTTTACCACAGACCTACAGGTCCATAGCTAGTAGCTAGATGGCTTCTTCTCTCTCTTTGATTCTCAATACCATGTTCTCCTTGATGTTCTTGGAGATCTATCCGATGTAATCTTGTTTTGCGGTGTGTTTGTCGAGATCTGATGAATTGTGGATTTATGATCAGCTTATCTATGAATATTATATGAATCTTATCTGAATTCTTATATGCTTGATTTTATATGTTTGCAATTATCTTTGAACTATCGGTCTAGTTTGGCCAACTAGATTGGTTTTTCTTGCAATGGGAGAAGTGCTTAGCTTTGGGTTCAATCTTGCGGTGTCCTTTCCCAGTGACAGTAGGGGCAGCAAGGCACGTATTGTATTGTTGCCATCGAGGATAACAAGATGGGGTTTTCATCATATTGCTTGAGTTTATCCCGCTACATCATGTCATCTTGCTTAAAGCGTTACTCTGTTCTTATGAATTTAATACTCTAGATGCAGGCATGAGTCGGTCGATGTGTGGAGTAATAGTGTTAGATGCAGGCAGGAGTCGGTCTACTTGATACGGACGTGATGCCTATATTCATGATCATTGCCTTAGATATCGTCATAACTTTGCGCTTTTCTATCAATTGCTCGGCAGTAATTTGTTTACCCATCGTAATATTTTCTATCTTGAGAGAAGCCTCTAGTGAAACCTGTTGGGAACGTAGCGTGCAATTTCAAAAAAAAATCCTATGATCATGCAAGATATATCTAGGATATGCATAGCAACGAGAGGGGGAGAGTGTGTCCACGTACCCTCGTAGATCGAAAGCAGAAGCGTTAGGTTAACGCGGTTGATGTAGTCGAACGTCTTCGCGATCCAACCGATCAAGTACTGAACGTACGGCACCTCCGAGTTTAGCACACATTCAGCTCGATGACGTCCCTCGAACTCTTGATCAAGCAAAGGGTCGAGGGAGAGTTCCGTCAGCATGACGGCATGGTGATGGTGATGTGATCCGCGCAGGGCTTCACCTAAGTACTACGACGCTATGACCGGAGGAGTAAACTGTGGAGGGGGCACCGCACAGGGCTAAGAGAAAAATTGACGTGCAATGGGTGCCCCTGCCCCCGTATATAAAGGAGAGGAGGAGGAGGCGGCCGGCCAGGAGGCGCGCGCCATGAGGGAAGGGGGTCCTACTAGGACTCCACTCCTAGTAGGATTCCCCCCCCCCTTTCCTTTCTTACCGGAGGGGAAAAGGAAGGAGAGGGAGAGGGAGAGGGAAAGAGGCGCCGCGCCCTCCCCTAGTCCAATCCGGACTGCCATGGGGGGCATGAGGCCACCCCTTATGGCCCTCCTCTCTCTCCACTAAGTCTCATGTAGGCCCAATACTTCCCCGGGGGGTTCCGGTAACCCCTCGGTACTCCGATAAAATACCCGAACCACTCGAAACCATTCCGATGTCCGAATACTACCTTCCAATATATGAATCTTTACCTCTCAACCATTTTGAGACTCCTCGTCATGTCCGTGATCTCATCCGGGACTCCGAACAAACTTCGGTCACCAAAACACATAACTCATAATACAAATTGTCATCGAACGTTAAGCGTGCGGACCCTACGGGTTCGAGAACAATGTAGACATGACCGAGACACATCTCCGGTCAATAACCAATAGTGGAACCTTAATGCTCATATTGGTTCCTACAAATTCTATGATGATCTTTATCGGTCAAACCGCAATAACAACATACGTTATTCCCGTTGTCATCGGTATGTTACTTGCCTGAGATTCGATCATCGGTATCACCATACCTAGTTCAATCTTGTTACCGGCAAGTCTCTTTAATCGTTCCGTAATGCATCATCCCACAACTAACTCATTAGTCACATTGCTTGCCAGGATTATAGTGATGTGCATTACCGAGAGGGCCCAGAGATACCTCTCTGATACTCGGAGTGACAAATCCTAATCTTGATGTATGCCAACCCAACAAACACCTTTGGAGACACCTGTAGATGCTACCTCTTGAGCACTGTGTTGGATTTCCTTGAAGAGGAAAGGATGATGCAGCAAAGTAGTGTAAGTATTTCCCTTAGTTTTTGAGAACCAAGGTATCAATCCAGTAGGAGGCTACGCGCGAGTCCCTCGTACCTGCACAAAACAAATAACTCCTCGCAACCAACACGATAAGGGGTTGTCAATCCCTTCACGGTCCCTTAAGAGAGTGAGATCTAATAGATATGATAAGATAATATTTTTGGTATTTTTGTGATAAAGATGCAAAGTAAAATAAAAGCAAAGGAAAAAAGCAAAGGAAATAACTAAGTATTGGAAGATTAATATGATGAAGATAGACCCGGGGACCATAGGTTTCACTAGTGGCTTCTCTCAAGAGCATAAGTATTTTATGATGGGTGAACGAATTAGTGTTGAGCAATTGACAGAAGTGAGCATAGTTATGAGAATATCTAGGTATGATCATGTGTATAGGCATCACGTCAGAGACAAGTAGACCGACTCCTGCCTGCATCTACTACTATTACTCCACTCATCGACCGCTATCCAGCATGCATCTAGAGTATTAAGTTCATGAAAATAGAGTAACGCCTTAAGCAAGATGACATGATGTAGAGGGATAAATTCATGCAATATGATAAAAACCCATCTTGTTATCCTCGATGGCAACAATACAATACGTGCCTTGCTGCCCCTACTGTCACTGGGAAAGGACACCGCAAGATTGAACCCAAAGCTAAGCACTTCTCCCGTTGCAAGAAAGATCAATCTAGTAGGCCAAACCAAACTGATAATTCGAAGAGACTTGCAAAGATAACCAATTATACATAAAAGAATTCAGAGAAGATTCAAATATTGTTCATAGATAATCTTGATCATAAACCCACAATTCATCGGTCTCAACAAACACACCGCAAAAAGAAGATTACATCGAATAGATCTCCACAAGAGAGGGGGAGAACATTGTATTGAGATCCAAAAAGAGAGAAGAAGCCATCTAGCTAATAACTATGGACCCGAAGGTCTGAGGTAAACTACTCACACTTCATCGAAGAGGCTATGGTGTTGGTGTAGAAGCCCTCCGTGATGGATGCCCCCTCTGGCGGAGCTCCGGAACAGGCCCCAAGATGGGATCTCGTGGATACAGAAGGTTGCGGTGGTAGAATTAGGTTTTTGGCTCCGTATCTGATCGCTTGGGGGTACGTAGGTATATATAGGAGGAAGGAGTACGTCGGTGGAGCAACAGGGGGCCCACGAGGGTGGAGGGCGCGCCTGGGGGGTAGGCGCGCCCCCTACCTCATGGCTTCCTCCTTTATTTCTTGACATAGGGTCCAAGTCTGCTGGATCATGTTCGTTCCGAAAATCACGTTCCCGATGGTTTCATTCCGTTTGGACTCCGTTTGATATTCCTTTTCTGCGAAACTCTGAAATAGGCAAAAAAACAGCAATTCTGGGCTGGGCCTCTGGTTAATAGGTTAGTCCCAAAAATAATATAAAATTGGATAATAAAGCCCAATAATGTCCAAAACAGTAGATAATATAGCATGGAGCAATCAAAAATTATAATATGTTGGAGATGTATCAAGCATCCCCAAGCTTAATTCCTGCTCGTCCTCGAGTAGGTAAATGATAAAAAAGATAATTTTGATGCGAAGTGCTACTTGGCATAATTTTAATGTAATTCTTCTTAATTGTGGTATGAATATTCAGATCCGAAAGATTCAAGATAAAAGTTCATATTGACATAAAAATAATAATACTTCAAGCATACTAACTAAGCAATTATGTCTTCTCAAAATAACATGGCCAAAGAAAGTTCATCCCTACAAAATCATATAGTTTAGTCATGCTCCATTTTCATCACAGAAGAATGCTCTCATCATGAACAACCATGATGACAAGCCAAGCAATTGTTTCATACTTTAGTAATCTCAAACCTATAAACTTTCACGCAATATATGAGCGCGAGCCATGGACATAACACTATGGGTGGAATAGAATATGATGATGGGGGTTATGTGGAGAAGACAAAAAAGGATAAAGTCTCACATCAACGAGGCTAATCAATGGGCTATGGAGATGCCCATCGATTGATGTTAATGCAAGGAGTAGGGATTGCCATGCAACGGATGCACTAGAGCTATAAATGTATGAAAGCTCAACAAAAGAAACTAAGTGGGTGTGCATCCAACTTGCTTGCTCACGAAGACCTAGGGCACTTGAGGAGGCCCATTGTTGGAATATACAAGCCAAGTTCTATAATGAAAAATTCCCACTAGTATATGAAAGTGACAAAACAAAAGACTCTCTATCATGAAGATTATGGTGCTACTTTGAAGCACAAGTGTGGAAAAGGATAGTAGCATTGTCCCTTCTCTCTTTTTCTCTCTTCTCCTTTTTTTTGGGCCTTCTCTTCTTCTTTTTATGGACATTCTCTCCCTTTTTTTTAATTCCTCACTTGGGACAATGCTCTAGAAAATGATGATCATCACACTTCTATTTATTTACAACTCAATGATTACAACTCGATGCTAGAACAAAAGATGACTCTATATGAATGCCTCCGGCGGTGTACCGGGATATGCAATGAACCAAGAGTGACATGTATGAAAGAATTATGAACGGTGGCTTTGCCACAAATAATATGTCCACTACATGATCATGCTAAGCAATATGACAATGATGAATGTGTCATGATAAACAGAATGGTGGAAAGTTGCATGGCAATATATCTCGGAGTGGCTATGGAAATGCCATAATAGGTAGGTATGGTGGCTGTTTTGAGGAAGATATAAGGAGGTTTATGTGTGAAAGAGTGTATCATATCACGGGGTTTGGATGCACCAGCGAAGTTTGCACCAACTCTCAATGTGAGACAGGGCAATGCACGGTACCGAAGAGGCTAGCAATGATGGAAGGGTGAGAGTGCGTATAATCCATGGACTCAACATTAGTCATAAAGAACTCACATACTTATTGCAAAAATCTGCAAGTCATCAAAAACCAAGCACTACGCGCATGCTCCTAGAGGGATAGATTGGTAGGAAAAGACCATCGCTCGTCCCCGACCGCCACTCATAAGGAGGACAATCAAAGAACACCTCATGTTTCAAATTTGCTACATAAAGTTTACCATACGTGCATGCTACGGGACTTGCAAACTTCAACACAAGCATTTCTAAAATTCACAACTACTCAACTAGCATGACTTTGATATTATTACCTCCATATCTCAAAACAATCATCAAGCATCAAACTTCTCTTAGTATTCAAAACACTCATAAGAAATTTTTTACTAATCTTGAATACCTAGCATATTAGGATTATTTAAGCAAATTTACCATGCTATTTAAGACTCTCAAAATAATCTAAGTTAAGCATGAGAGATCAATAGTTTCTATAAAACAAATCCACCACCATGCTCTAAAAGATATAAGTGAAGTACTAGAGCAAAACTATATAACTCCAAAGATATAAGTGAAGCACATAGAGTATTCTAACAAATTCCAAATCATGTATGGCTCTCTCAAAAGGTGTGTACAGAAAGTATGATTGTGGTAAACTAAAAGGCAAAGACTCAAATCATATAAGACGCTCCAAGCAAAACACATATCATGTGGTGAATAAAAATATAGCTCCAAGTAAAGTTACCGATGGAAGTAGACGAAAGAGGGGATGCCTTCCGGGGCATCCCCAAGCTTTGGCTTTTAGGTGTCCTTAGATTATCTTGGGGGTGCCATGGGCATCCCCAAGCTTAGGCTCTTGCCATTCCATGTTCCATAATCCATCAAATCTTTACCCAAAACTTGAAAACTTCACAACACAAAACTTATAGTAGAAAATCTCGTGAGCTCCGTTAGCGAAAGAAAATACCACCTCAAGGTACTGTAATGAACTCATTATTTATTTATATTGGTGTTAAACCTACTTTATTCCAACTTCTCTATGGTTTATAAACTATTTTACTAGCCATAGATTCATCAAAATAAGCAAACAACACACGAAAAACAGAATCTGTCTAAAACAGAACAGTCTGTAGTAATCTGTAACTAGCGCAAGATCTGGAACCCCAAAAATTCTAAAATAAATTGCTGGACGTGAGGAATTTATCTATTAATCATCTTAAAAAAGAATTATCTAAATAGTACTTTCCAAATAAAAATGGCAGCAGTTCTCGTGAACGCTAAAGTTTCTATTTTTTACAGCCAGATAACAAGACTTTTCCCAAGTCTTCCCAACGGTTCTACTTGGCACAAACACTAATTAAACACAAAAAGCACAACCAAAACAGAGGCTAGGTAAATTATTTATTACTAAACAGGAGCAAAAAGCAAGGAATAAAAAAAATTGGGTTGCCTCCCAACAAGCGCTATCGTTTAACGCCCCTAGCTAGGCATAAAAAAGCAAGGATAGATCTAGGTATTGCCATCTTTGGTTTTAGGGAAAAAGAGAGCAAACTTGTTATATATGGAATTAATCTTTGTATTTTGACAAAGTACATGTCCATTAATGGTAGAATAAAGATTAAGAATGTTGCGGAAATTGGCATCTAGGCTAGCTTTATCTCTTTAATAGATTTGTTTTGGTAAGAAAGCAAAAGAGATGTGATTTCAGCTTTCTCGTTAATGGGGTGCCCAAATATAGTTTTCATCCTCTCATAGGTATCTATGGGGTCCCCTTCAAGAAAACCCTCCTCGAAAATAGAATCTAAAACTTGTTTGAATGAAGCGGGCATCCCAACATAAAAGCCTTTTGAGTAAACCTCAATTTGATATTGGGGTACATAGCTAGCCCGGATCTTAACAGCCTATCCCAAGCATCTATCAAAGATTCATCAAGTAAATAACGAAAAAAATCCAGAATCATCTTCATCAAATTTACTAAGGTTCTCATTGATAACTCCGGCAAGTTTTTCCATAGCATTCCGATTTATGTATTTAGATAAGATAGCAGGATTGTCTAAAGCACTAGAACTTGGGAGAGAACCCCCAATTCTTTTTGGTTCCGACATGGCGAGGGAAAAGCGAGCAAAAAGAGGCAAATAGAGAAAGAGAGGGAGGATAGAGAGAGGGCGAATAGAACGGCAAGGGTGAAGTGGGGGAGAGGAAAACGAGAGGCAAATGGCAAATAATGTAATGCAGGAGATAAGGGTTGTGATGGGTACTTGGTATGTTGACTTTTGCCTAGACTCCCCGACAACGGCGCCGGAAAAGGCTCGTTGTCGGGAGTCAAATCTTGACTTGCACGAACCTCCCTGGCAACGGTGCCAGAAATCTTCTTGCTACCTCTTGAGCACTGTGTTGGATTTCCTTGAAGAGGAAAGGATGATGTAGCAAAGTAGCGTAAGTATTTCCCTCAATTTTTGAGAACTAAGGTATCAATCCAGTAGGAGGCTACGCGCGAGTCCCTCGTACCTGCACAAAACAAATAACTCCTCGCAACCAACGCGATAAGGGGTTGTCAATCCCTTCACGGTCACTTACGAGAGTGAGATCTGATAGTTATGATAAGATAATACTTTTGGTATTTTGTGATAAAGATGCAAAGTAAAATAAAAGCAAAGTAAAAAAGCAAAGGAAATAACTAAGTATTGTAAGATTAATATGATGAAGATAGACCCGGGGGCCATAGGTTTTACTAGTGGCTTCTCTCAAGAGCATAAGTATTTTACGATGGGTGAACGAATTACTGTTGAGCAATTGACAGAATTGAGCATAGTTATGAGAATATCTAGGTACGATCATGTGTATAGGCATCACGTCTGAGACAAGTAGACCGACTCCTGCCTGCATCTACTACTATTACTCCACTCATCGACCGCTATCCAGCATGCATCTAGAGTATTAAGTTCATGAAAACAGAGTAACGCCTTAAGCAAGATGACATGATGTAGAGGGATAAATTCATGCAATATGATAAAAACCCAATCTTTTTATCCTCGATGGCAATAATACAATACGTGCCTTGCTGCCCCTACTGTCACTGGGAAAGGACACCGCAAGATTGAACCCAAAGCTAAGCACTTCTCCCATTGCAAGAAAGATCAATCTAGTAGGCCAAACCAAACTGATAATTCAAAGAGACTTGCAAAGATAACCAATCATACATAAAAGAATTCAGAGAAGATTCAAATATTGTTCATAGATAATCTTGATCATAAATCCACAATTCATCGGTCTCAACAAACACACCGCAAAAATAAGATTACATCGAATAGATCTCCACAAGAGAGGGGGAGAACATTGTATTGAGATCCAAAAAGAGAGAAGAAGCCATCTAGCTAATAACTATGGACCCGAAGTTCTAAGGTAAACTACTCACACTTCATCGGAGAGGCTATGGTGTTGATGTAGAAGCCCTCCGTGATGGATGCCCCCTCCGGTGGAGCTCCGGAACATGCCCCAAGATGGGATCTCGTGGATGCAGAAGGTTGCGGCGGTGGAATTAGGTTTTTGGCTCCGTATCTGATCGTTTGGGGGTACGTAGGTATATATAGGAGGAAGGAGTACGTCGATGGAGCAACAGAGGGCCCACGAGGGTGGAGGGCGCGCCTGGGGGGGTGGGCGCGCCCCCCTACCTCGTGGCTTCCTCCTTTATTTCTTGATGTATGTTCCAAGTATCCTGGGTCATGTTCGTTCCGAAAATCACGTTCCCGAAGGTTTCATTCCATTTGGACTCCGTTTGATATTCCTTTTCTGCGAAACTCTGAAATAGGCAAAAACTGTAATTCTGGGCTGGGCCTCTGGTTAATAGGTTAGTCCCAAAAATAATATAAAAGTGGATAATAAAGCCCAATAATGTCCAAAACAGTAGATAATATAGCATGGAGCAATCAAAAATTATAGATACGTTCGAGACGTATCAGTAGAGCATCTTTATAATCACCCATTTACGTTGTGACGTTTGATAGCACACAAGGTGTTCCTCCGGTATTTGGGAGTTGCATAATCTCATAGTCAGAGGAATATGTATAAGTCATGAAGAAAGCAATAGCAATAAAACTTAACGATCATTCTGCTAAGCTAACGGATGGGTCTTGTCCATCACATCATTCTAATGATGTGATCCCGTTCATCAAATGACAACGCATGTCTATGGTCAGGAAACTTAACCATCTTTGATTAACGAGCTAGTCAAGTAGAGGCATACTAAGGACACTATTTTGTCTATGTATTCACACATGTACTAAGTTTCCGGTTAATACAATTCTAGCATGAATAATAAACATTTATCATGATATAAGGAGATATAAATAACAACTTTATTATTGCCTCTAGGGCATATTTCCTTCAGTCTCCCACTTGCACTAGAGTCAATAATCTAGATTACATAGTAATGATTCTAACACCCATGGAGTCTTGGTGCTAATCATGTTTTACTCGTGGAAGAGGCTTAGTAAACGGGTCTGCAACATTTAGATCTATATGTATCTTGAAAATCTCTATGTCTCCCTCCTTGACCGTATTGTGGATGGAATTGAAGCGTCTCTTGATGTGTTTGGTTCTCTTGTGAAATCTGGATTCCTTCGCTAAGGCAATTGCTCAAGTATTGTCACAAAAGATTTTCATTGGACCCGATGCACTAGGTATTACACCTAGATCAGATATGAACTCCTTCATCCAGAATCCTTCATTTGCTGCTTCTGAAGCAGCTACGTACTCCGCTTCACACGTAGATCCTGCCATGACGCTCTTCTTGGAACTGCCTTGCTATACATATCCGGTTTGCGACTTTGACTCATCTGGATCAGTGTCAAAGCTTGCATCGATGTAACCATTTTCGACAAGCTCTTTGTCACCTCCATAAACGAGAAACATATCCTTAGTCCTTTTCGGGCATTTTAGGATGTTCTTGACCGTTGTCCAGTGATCCACTCCTGGATTACTTTGGTACCTCCCTGCTAAACTTATAGCAAGGCACACATCAGGTCTGGTACACAACATTGCATACATGATAGAACCTATGGACGAGGAATAGGGAATGACTTTCATTTTCTCTCTATCTTCTAGAGTGGTCGGGCATTAAGTCTGACTCAACTTCACACCTTGTAGCACAGGCAAGAACCCTTTCTTTGACTGATCCATTTTGAACTTCTTCAAAACTTTATCAAGGTATGTGCTTTGTGAAAGTGCAATTAAGCGTCTTGATCTATCTCTATAGATCTTGATGCCTAATATATAAGCAGCTTCACCTAGGTCTTTCATTGAACAATTCTTATTCAAGTATCCTTTTATGCTATCCAGAAATTCTGTATTATTTCCAATCAACAATATGTCATCCACATATAATATTAGAAATGCTACAGAGCTCCACTCACTTTCTTGTAAATACGGGCTTCTCCAAAAGTCGGTATAAAACCATATGCTTTGATCACACTATCAAAGCGTATATTCCAACTCCGAGAGGCTTGCACCAGTCCATAAATGGATCGCTGGAGCTTGCACACTTTGTTAGCACCTTTAGGATCGACAAAACCTTCTAATTGCATCATATACAACTCTTCTTTAATAAATCCATTAAGGAATGCAGTTTTGACATCCATTTGCCAAATTTCATAATCATAAAATGCGGCAATTGCTAACATGATTCGGACAGACTTAAGCATCGTTACGGGTGAGAAGGTCTCATCGTAGTCAACTCCTTGAACTTGTCAAAAACCTTTGCAACAAGTCGAGCTTTATAGACAGTAACATTACCATCAGCGTTAGTCTTCTTCTTGAAGATCCATTTATTCTCTATGGCTTGACGATCATCGGGCAAGTCAACCAAAGTCCACACTTTCTTCTCATACATCGATCCCATCTTAGATTTCATGGCCTCAAGTCATTTCGCGGAATCTGGGCTCATCATCGCTTCCTCATAGTTCGTAGGTTCGTCATGGTCTAGTAACATGACTTCTAGAACAGGATTACCGTACCACTCTGGTGCGGAACGTACTCTGGTTGACCTACCAGGTTCGGTAGTAACTTGACCTGAAGTTTCATGATCATCATCATTAACTTCCTCAGTAATTGGTGTAGGCATCACTTGAACTGATTTTTGTGATGAACTACTTTCCAATTTGGGAGAAGGTACAATTACCTCATCAAGTTCTACTTTCCTCCCACTCACTTCTTTCGAGAGAAACTCCTTCTCTAGAAAGGATCCATTCTTAGCAATGAATATCTTGCCTTCAGACCTGTTATAGAAGGTGTACCCAACAGTTTTTTTGGGTATCCTAGTAAGACACATTTCTCCAATTTGGGTTCGAGCTTATCAGGTTGAAGCTTTTTCATATAAGCATCGCAGCCCCAAACTTTAAGAAACGACAGCTTAGGTTTCTTGCCAAACCATAGTTCATATGGTGTCGTCTCAACGGATTTAGATGGTGCCCTATTTAACGTGAATGCAGTCGTCTCTAAAGCATAACCCCAAAATGATAGTGGTAAACCGGTAAGAGACATCATAGATCGCACCATATCTAATAAAGTACGGTTACGACATTCGAACACACCATTACGTTGCGGTGTTCCAAGTGCGTGAGTTGCGAAACTATTCCACATTGTTTCAAATGAATACCAAACTCGTAACTCAAATATTCAACTCCACGATTTGATCGTAGAAATTTTATTTTCTTGTTACGATGATTTTCCACTTCACTCTGAAATTCTTTGAACTTTTCAAATGTTGCAGACTTATGTTTCATTAAGTAGATATACCCATATCTGCTCAAATCATTTGTGAAGGTCATAAAATAACGATACCTGCCGCGAGCCTCAACACTCATCGGACCGCATACATCAGTATGTATTATTCCCAACAAGTCAATGGCTCGCTCCATTGTTTCGGAGAACAAAGTCTTAGTCATCTTGCCCATGAGGCATGATTCGCAAGCATCAAGTGATTCATAATCAAGTGATTTCAAGAGTCCATAACCATGGAGTTTCTTCATGCGCTTTACACCAATATGACCAAAATGGCAGTGCCACAAATAAGTTGCACTATCATTATTAACTTTGCATCTTTTGGCTTCAATATTATGAATTTTTGTATCGCTACGATCAAGATTCAACAAAAATAGACCACTCATCAAGGGTGCATGACCATAAAATATATTACTCATATAAATAGAACAACCATTATTCTCTGATTTAAATGAATAACTGTCTCGCATCAAACAAGATCTAGATATAATGTTCATGCTCAACGCTGGCACCAAATAACAATTATTCAGGTCTAAAACTAATCCCGAAGGTAGATGTAGATGTAGCGTGCCGACGGCGATTACATCGACCTTGGAACCATTTTCGAAGCGCATCGTCACCTCGTCCTTAGCCAATCTTCGTTTAATCCATAGCCTGTGTTTCGAGTTGAAAATATGAGCAACAGAACCAGTATCAAATACCCATGCACTACTATGAGCATTAGTAAGGTACACATCAATAACATGTATATCAAATATACCTTTCACTTTGCCATCCTTCTTATCCGCCAAATACTTGGGGCAGTTCCGCTTCCAGTGACCAGTCCCTTTGAAGTAGAAGCACTCAGTTTCAGGCTTAAGTCCAGACTTGGGCTTCTTCCCGGGAGCAGCAACTTGCTTGCTATTCTTCTTGAAGTTCCCCTTCTTCCCTTTGCCCTTTTTCTTGAAACTAGTGGTCTTGTTAACCATGAACACTTGATGCTCCTTCTTGATTTCTACCTCCGCAGATTTAAGCATTGCGAAGAGCTCAGGAATTGTCTTTTCCATCCCTTGCATGTTATAGTTCATCACAAAGCCTTTATAGCTTGGTGGCAGTGATTGAAGAACTCTGTCAATGACACTATCATCGGGAAGATTAACTCCCAGCTGAGTCAAGTGGTTATGGTACCCAGACATTCTGAGTATGTGTTCACTGAGAAAACTATTCTCCTCATTTTATAGCTATAGAACTTGTTGGATACTTCATATCTCTCAACTCGGGCATTTGCTTGAAATATTAACTTCAACTCCTGGAACATCTCATATGCTCCATGACGTTCAAAACGTCTTTGAAGTCCTGAAGCATGGCACACTGAACTATCGAGTAGTCATCAGCTTTAGTCTGCCAAACGTTCATAACGTCCAGAGTTGCTCCTGCAGCAGGTCTTGCACCTAGCGGTGATTCCAGGACGTAATTCTTCTATGCAGCAATGAGAATAATCCTCAAGTTACGGACCCAGTCCGTGTAGTTGCTACCATCATCTTTCAACTTAGCTTTCTCTAGGAACGCATTAAAATTCAAGGAAACGGTAGCACGGGCCATTGATCTACAACAACATAGATATGCAAAAACTAACAGGACTAAGTTCATGATAAATTAAAGTTCAATTAATCATATTACTTAAGAACTCCCACTTAGATAGACATCCCTCTAGTCATCTAAATGATCACGTGATCCATATCAACTAAACCATGTCCGATCATCACGTGAGATGGAGTAGTTTTCAATGGTGAACATCTCTATGTTGATCATATCTACTATAAGATTCAAATTTGACCTTTCGGCCTCAGTGTTCCGAGGCCATATCTGCATATGCTAGGCTCGTCAAGTTTAACCCAAGTATTCTGCACATGCAAAACTGGCTTGCACCCATTGTATGTGAACGTAGAGCTTATCACACCTGATCATCACGTGGTGTCTCGGCACGACGAACTATAGCAACGGTGCATACTCAGGGAGAACACTTGTACCTTGAAATTTAGTGAGGGGTCATCTTATAATGCTACAGCCGTACTAAGCAAAATAAGATGCATAAAAGATAAACATCACATGCAATCAAAATATGTGACATGATATGGTCATCATCATCTTGTGCCTTTGATCTCCATCTCCAAAGCACCGTCATGACCTCCATCGTCACCAGCTTGACACCTTGGTCTCCAACGTAGCGTCAGTGTCGTCTCGCCAACTATTGCTTCTATGACTATCGCTACCGCATAGTGATAAAGTAAAGCAATTACATGGCGATTGCATTTCATGCAATAAAGCAACCACTATAAGGCTCCTGCCAGTTGCCGATAACTTTTGCAAAACATGATCATCTCATACAATAACTTATATCACATCATGTCTTGAGCATATCACATCACAACATGCCCTGCAAAAACAAGTTAGATGTCCTCTACTTTGTTGTTACAAGTTTTACGTGGCTGCTATGGGGTTCTAGCAAGAACCATTCTTACCTACGCATCAAAAACACAATGATTTTTTTGTCAAGTGTGTTGTTTTAACCTAAGTTCGAGAAAAAGACACCCGCCAACCACCTGTGTTCAAAAGCACGTCGGTAGAACTAGTCTCATGAACATGGTCATGTAATGTTGGTCCGGGCCGCTTCATCCAACAATACACCGAATCAAAATAAGACGTTGGTGGTAAGAAGTATGACTATTATCGCCCACAACTCTTTGTGTTCTATTCGTGCATATCATCTACTAATAGACCTAGCTCGGGTACCACTATTGGGGAACGTAGCATGCAATTTCAAAAAAAATCCTACGATTACATTAATGCGGTTGATGTAGTCGAGTGCCTTCGCGATCCAACTGATCAAGTACCGAACGTACGGCACCTCCGAGTTCAGCACACGTTCAGCTCGATGACGTCCCTCAAACTCTTGATCGAGCAGAGGGTCGAGGGAGAGTTCCGTCAGCATGACGACGTGGTGACGGTGATGGTGATGTGATCCGCGCAGGGCTTCACCTAAGCACTACGACGCTATGACCGGAGGAGTAAGCTGTGGAGGGGGCACCACACATGGCTAAGAGAACAATTGATGTGCTATGGGGTGCCCCCTGCCCCCGTATATAAAGGACAGGAGGAGGAGGTTGCCGACCAGGAGGCGCGCGCCATGGGGGAGTCCTACTAGGACTCCACTCCTAGTACGATTCCCCCCCCCTTTTCCTTTCTTACTGGAGGGGAAAAGGAAGGAGAGGGAGAAGGAGAGGGAAAAGGGGGCGCCGCCCCCTCCCCTAGTCCAATTCGGACTACCATGGGGGGGTGTGGCCACCCCTTGTGGCCCTCTTCTCTCTCCACTAAGGCCCATGTAGGCCCAATATTTCCCTGGGGGGTTCCGGTAACCCCTCGGTACTCCGGTAAAATACCCAAACCACTGGAAACCATTCCGATGTCCGAATACTACCTTCCAATATATAAATCTTTATCTCTCGACCATTTTGAGACTCCTCATCATGTCTGTGATCTCATCCGGGACTCCGAACAAACTTCGGTCACCAAAACACATAACTCATAATACAAATCGTCATCGAACGTTAAGCGTGCGAACCCTATGGGTTCGAGAACTATGAAGACATGACCGAGACACATCTCCGGTCAATAACCAACAACGGAACCTAGATGCTCATATTGGCTCCTACACATTCTACGAATATCTTTATCGGTCAACCCGCAATAACAACATATGTTATTCCCTTTGTCATCAGTATGTTACTTGCCCGAGATTCGATCGTCGGTATCACCATAACTAGTTCAATCTCGTTACCAGCAAGTCTCTTTACTCATTCCGTAATGCATCATCCTGCAACTAACTCATTAGTCACATTGCTTGCCAGGATTATAGTGATGTGCATTACCGAGAGGGCCTAGAGATACCTCTCCGATACTCGGAGTGACAAATCATAATCTTGATGTATGCCAACCCAACAAACACCTTCGGAGACACCTATAGAGCATCTTTATAATCACCCGGTTACGTTGTGACGTTTGATAGCACACAAGGTGTTCCTCCGGTATTCGGGAGTTGCATAATCTCAGTCAGAGGAATATGTATAAGTCATGAAGAAAGCAATAGCAATAAAACTTAGCGATCATTATGCTAAGATAACGGATGGGTCTTGTCCATCACATCATTCTAATGATGTGATCCCATTCATCAAATGACAACACATGTCTATGGTCAGGAAACTTCACCATCTTTGATTAACAAGCTAGTCAAGTAGAGGCATACTAGGGACACCCTGTTTTGTCTATGTATTCACACATGTACTAAGTTTCCGGTTAATACAATTCTAGCATGAATAATAAACATTTATCATGATATTAGGAGATATAAATAACAACTTTATTATTGCCTCTAGGGCATATTTCCTTCAAAACTTATGGCCCACGGGTCTACTTTCCATCATATAAGTTTCCAATCTACAATCTGAGCTTCCTTTTTACTTTCTTTGCAATCTTTTACTTTTTGTTCCATACAAAAATACCAAAAACATTACTTTACCGTTTATCCATCTCTATCAGATCTCACTTTGCAAATAACCATGAAGGGATTGACAACCCCTTTATCGCGTTGGGTGCAAGTTGGTGTTTGTTTGTGCAGGTATTTGGTGACTTGCGCGTTGTTTCCTACTAGATTGATACCTTGGTTCTCAAAACTGAGGGAAATACTTACTCTAGTTTGCTGCAATCACCCTTTCCTCTTAAAGGGAAAAATCAACACAAGCTCAAGAAGTAGCACTAGACCATGGCGAACCTACGAACTATGAACAAGCTATGATGAGCCCAGATTCCGATAGATGGCTTGAGGCCATGAAATCTAAGATAGGATCCATGTATGAGAACAAAGTGTAGACTTTGGTGGACTTGCCCGATGATCGGCCAGCCATTGAGAATAAATGGATCTTCAAGAAAATACAGACGCTGATGGTAATGTCACCATCTACAAAGCTCGACTTGTCACGAAAGGTTTTCGACAAGTTCAAGGGGTTGACTACGATGAGACCTTATCACCTGTAGCGATGCTTAAGTCAGTCCAAATCATGTTAGCAATTGCCGCATTTTATGAAATCTGGCAAATGGATATCAAAACTTCATTCCTTAACGAATTTCTTGAAGAAGAGTTGTATATGGTGCAACCAGAAGGTTTTGTCGATCCTAAAGGTACTAACAAAGTGTGCAAGCTCCAGCGATCCATCTATGGACTGGTGCAAGCATCTAGGAGTTGGAATATATGCTTTGATGAGGTGATCAAAGCATATGGTTTTATACAAACTTACGGTGAAGCCTTTATTTACAAGAAAGTGAGTGAGAGCTCTGTAAAATTTCTGATATTATATGTGGATGACATATTACTGATCGGAAATGATATAGAATTTCTAGATAGCATAAAAGGATACTTGAATAAGAATTTTTCAACAAAAACCTCGGTGAAGCTGCTTACATATTGGGCATCAAGATCTATAGAGATAGACCAAGACGTTTGATAAGGTTTTCAATGAGTACATACCTTGACAAGATTTTGAAGGAGTTCAAAATGGACCAGTCAAAGAAGGAGTTCTATCATGTATTGTAAGGTGTGAAGTTGAGTAAGACTCAAAGTCCGACCACGGCAGAAGATAGAGAGAGAATGAAAGTCATTCTCTATGCCTCAGCCATAGGTTATATAAAGTATGCCATGTTGTGTACCAAACCTGTTGTGTACCTTGCCATGAGTTTGGCAAGGGGGTACAATAGTGATCCAGGAGTAGATCACTAGACAACGGGCAAAATTATCCTTAGGGGACTAAGGAAATATTTCTCGATTATGGAGGTGATAAAGAGTTCGTCTGAATATGGCAGACCCATTGACTAAATCTCTCTCACAAGCAAAGCATGATCACACCTTAGTACTCTTTGGGTGTTAATCACATCGCAATGTGAACTAGATTATTGACTCTAGTTAACTCTTTGGCTATTGGTCACATGGCGATGTGAACTATGGGTGTTAATCACATGACGATGTGAACTAGATTATTGACTCTAGTGCAAGTGGGAGACTGAAGGAAATATGCCCTAGAGGAAATAATAAAGTTGTTATTTTATATTTCCTTATTCATGATAAAGGTTTATTATTCATGCTAGAATTGTATTGATCGGAAACCTTGATACATGTATGAATACATAAACAAACCCCGTGTCCCTAGTGAGCCTCTACTAGACTAGCTCGTTGATCAAAGATGGTTAAGGTTTCCTAACCATGGACATGAGCTGTCATTTGATAACGGGATCACATCATTAGGGGAATGATGTGATGGACAAGACCCACCCATTAGCTTAGCATAATGATCATTCAGTTTTATTGCTATTGCTTTCTTCATGTCAAATACATATTCCTTCGACTATGAGATTATGCAACTCCCGGATATTGGAGGAATGCCTTGTGTGCTATCAAACGTCACAACGTAATTGGGTGATTATAAAGATGATCTACAGGTATCTCCGAAGGTGTTTGTTGAGTTGGCACAGATCGAGATTAGAATTTGTCACTCTGAGTATCGGAGAGGTATCTCTGGGCCCTCTCGGTAATACACATCATAAGCTTGCAATCAAACAACTAAGGAGTAAGTCACGAGGTGATGTATTACAAAACGAGTAAAGAGACTTGTCGGTAACGAGATTGAACTAGGTATGAAGATACCACGAACGAATCTCGGGCAAGTAACATACCGATGGACAAAGGGAATTACGTATGTTGTCATAATGGTTCGACCGATAAATATCTTCGTAGAATATGTAGGAACCAATATGGGCATCCAGGTACCGCTATTGGTTATTAACCGGAAAGGTGTCTCGGTCATGTCTACATAGTTCTCGAACTCATAGGGTCCGCACGCTTAACGTTTGATGTCGATTTGGTACTACATGAGTTATGTGGTTTCATGACCAAATGTTGTTCGGAGTCCCGGATGAGATCATAGACATGATGAGGAGCTCCAGAATGGTCCGAAGGTAAATATTGATATATAGGACGATGTTATTTGGTCTCAGGAATGGTTTCGAAATGCACCGAAAAGTTATCGGAATACCAGAAGGGGTTCCGAAGGCACCGGGAGAGTATTGGGCCTTATTGGGCCATGTAGAGGGAACACACTAGCCCAAGTGGGTTGGTGCATCCCCTCTAAGGCAGCCACACCCAATTAGATGGAAGGGGGAGGCACCATCTCCTCTTACCATATCCCGGAGAGGGGTGGAAGGAAAGAAGGGGATGCCTCCTCCCTTTCCTCCCACCTTGTGCCAATTTTTGGCAGGGGCACACCAAAGGGAGGAGCTCTAGGGCTTCCGCCACACCACTTGGGGCGCTCTAGGGGCTTCCTCCTCCCCTCCCACACCTATATATATTGGGGGAGGGGTGTGTAACACCCCGGATGTAACTTACCCAATTTGTACTCCAACTCTTGCCGTTTCGGCGTTAAGTTATTTTATTTTCTCGGGTTCGGGTTTTTGTCTCCATGTGTTGTTATCGTTGTCATGCATCTCATATCATGTCATCATGTGCATTGCATTTGCATACGTGTTCATCTCATGCATTCGAGCATTTTCCCGTTGTCCGTTTTGCATTCCGGCGCTTCGTTCTCCTCCGGTGGTCATTTCTAGCTTTCTTCGTGTGTGGGGATTAAACATTTCCAGATTGGACCGAGACTTGCCAAGCAGACTTGGTTTACTACCGGTAGACCGCCTGTCATGTTTCGTATCATTTGGACTTCGTTTGATACTCCAACGGTTAACCGAGGGACCGAAAAGGCCTCGTGTGTGTTGCAGCCCAACACCCCTCCAATTTGGCCCAAAACCCACCTAAACCTTCTCCATCATCTAGAGCGTTCGATTACGATCGCGTGGCCGCAAACCGCACCTCATTTGGACTCTCCTAGCTCCCTCTACCTCTATTTAAAGTCCCATCCCGAAATTTTCAGATCTCTCCACCCCTAACCCTAAAAATATCTCCTCCGCCGCCGCCGGACACGTCCAGACAGAGCGGACGTGTCCGCTCGCCTCCACTGACCAACCGCGCGGGGCCACGTGGCACCCCGGCGCCCAACCGCGCGGGGCCACGTGGCACCCCGGCGCCCGCCGCCGCCGCGGCCTGCGGGAGCCCGCGACCGGCCCTCCGCCACCGCCTCCCGGGCCGCGCCTCCACCGCGCCCCCCCGCCGCGAGCTCCGCCGCGCGCCGCCTAGCCGCCCGCCGTCGCTCCTCCGCCGCCTCCCCGCCGGCGCGCCCCGCCGACGCACCGGGCCGTCGCGGCCATCGCCGCACTCCGCCGCCCCGGTCGCGCCTCGCCGCCCGGCCGCCACCGCCATCACCACCGCCGCCCGGCCGTCTCCCCCTCCTCCGGCGTCATCCCCGCCGTCGGTGAACAGTGCCCCGGCCATCCTCGAAGTCCGTGCCCGGCCAGATCTGAGATCTGTTTTTTTTCGGGTTGACTTTTCTTAGAAAACCCTAATCCATGTGCCTATCTTCATCATGCTATAACTCCGCATCTGTGGCTCTGTTTTTGGCATATAGCATATCAAAATGTTCATCTCAGAGAGTACATCATTTCATTCCATTGCATCATTTTCATTTGAGTTCATCTTGATGCCCGAAATGCTGTTAGAAGAGGACTACTTGAGATAATTGTCAGATCTGCTGCTCCATTTAGCTTTTTGTCATTTTTGCCATGATTAATGTGTGCATGCTATGCCCTGATGTTCTACATATGTTTTGTTAAGGGTTTTGTCATCTTTCCAGAGGTGCAACCCATGTATTTTTGTGATGTGTGTGGTGACTAGCACAAGCTTGCAAAGTGGTGCACTTGATAATTCTGTTTTCAGGGACTGAGCATTTTCACTAAGTCCTTGAGCTGTTTATCTCATGATGCCATATGTTCATGTTGTTTCCGAGTGATCCGTGCCTCTTTTGAGGATGATCAGTAAGTATGTTTTGTTAATCTTGTGGTGCTCTATCCATCCATGTATTTTTTGCAATTATGGAGCACCCTAGCTTGAGTCAATCGAGCTCTACTTTTGCTACTTCGTGAATCTGGGCAGATTGTCAACTTGTTTGCAATTTTGCCGGTGTTGTTGTAGTTGATCCGTGCATGCTATGCTATTGTTCTTGCCATGTCTAGGTTGTATTTTGTGTGTTCTTAATGGGTGCATGCTTAGTTTGTCATGACTTGCACCGTAGTGAGTGCATCGAGATCGTAAACATGCCTACTTGAGTTATGTTTCAGCATGTGCCAGTTTTCACGAAGTCTGAAAACTGATTATATTTTTGCTATGTTCACATGCTTGCAATTGTATTTTCTGATCCCTTTTGGCTCAAGGTCACTAAGGGACTTTTGTTAAGCTCTTGGAGTAGCTCCATGCCATACTTTACTTTGCCATGTTCAGATCCTGTAGCATGTAGTTTTGTTGCTCTGAAGAGCGCTACCTGATCTGAAATTCCAGACAAGTGTTAATTTCACTAAGTCTGAGATCTGTTTGCCATATGCATTTTTTCCATGCTTGTTTGAACCTGTTAATGGATGAATTGGCCGTAGCTCAGTGCTAGACTTTTGTTAAGCATCATGAATGCATCCCTGCCATGTATTTTTTTGTCATGTTTAGGTGCTGTAGCATGTTCATCTCATTGCATTTAGATGGCTACTTGCTGTAAATCGCAGACCGGTGTCATATTTGAATCGCTTGCCTTTTCCAAACCGTAACTCCGATTCTGGCGTTCTTTATATCGTTTTCAACCAATTTCTTCTCATCTTTCCAGTGGCACCCTTGGATTTCCAAGTTGAGGCCAGGTTCATGCATTCCTTGCCACATCTCGCATATGCATCCCGCATCGCATCCCGCATAGCATATCATCATTGCATCTTGTTGGTTGATTCTTGCACGTGGTTGATTGTGTCCTTGTTGCTTGTTTGTCTTGTTTGGGTAGAGCTGGGAGACGAGTTCGCTAACGAGGAGCCCGTTGAGTTTGCTTTCGAAGATCCAGTCAACTCTGACAACTGTGCAGGCAAGATGATCATACCCTCGAAATCACTACTATCTTTGCTATGCTAGATTGCTCGCTCTTTTGCTATGCCAATGCTACGATGCCTACCACTTGCTTTCAAGCCTCCCAAATTTCCATGTCAAACCTCTAACCCACCATGTCCTAGCAAACCGTTGATTGGCTATGTTACCGCTTTGCTCAGCCCCTCTTATAGCGTTGCTAGTTGCAGGTGAAGATTGAAGGCCGTTCCTTGTTGGAACATTTATTTACTTGTTGGGATATCATTATATTGCTATGTTATCTTAATGCATCTATATACTTGGTAAAGGGTGGAAGGCTCGGCCTCTCGCCTAGTGTTTTGTTCCACTCTTGCCGCCCTAGTTTCCGTCATATCGGTGTTATGTTCCCAGATTTTGCGTTCCTTACGCGGTTGGGTTATAATGGGAACCCCTTGATAGTTCGCCTTGATTAAAGCTTTTCCAGCAATGCCCAACCTTGGTTTTACCATTTGCCACCTAGCCTTTTCTTTCCCTTGGGTTCTGCAGACTCAAGGGTCATCATTATTTTAACCCCCCCGGGCCAGTGCTCCTCTGAGTGTTGGTCCACCTGTCAGCTACCGGTGGCCACCAGGGGCAACTCTGGGCTGGCCTACCCGTACCTAAGACAATCTGAGTGTGCCCTGAGAAAGAGATATGGCAGCTCCTGTCAGGATTTGTCGGCACATTCGGGCGGTGTTGCTGGTCTTGTTTTAACCTGTCGAAGTGTCTTGAATAACCGAGATACCGAGTCTGATCGGAACGTCTTGGGAGGAGGTTTATTCCTTCGTTGACCGTGAGAGCTTGTCATGGGCTAAGTTGGGACTCCCTTGCAGGGATTTGAACTTTCGAAAGCCGTGCCCGCGGTTATGGGCAGATGGGAATTTGTTAATGTCCGGTTGTAGATAACTTGAACCTTAACTTAATTAAAATGAATCAACTGAGTGTGTTACCGTGATGGCCTCTTCTCGGCGGAGTCCGGGAAGTGGACACGGTGTTGGAGTAATGTTTGCAGGTTGCTCTCTAGTTTCTCGCTCGCGCTTTGCCTCCTCTTCTCGTTCTCTTTTGCGAATAAGTTAGCCACCATATTTGCTAGTCGCTTGCTGCAGCTCCACATATTTACCTTGCCTTACCTATAAGCTTAAATAGTCTTGATCGCGAGGGTGCGAGATTGCTGAGTCCCTGTGGCTCACAGATTACTATTACACCAGATGCAGGGCCTGATGATTCCGCTCCAGGAGACGCGTTTGATCTCAAGTGGGAGTTCGACAAAGACTCTCAACGTTACTATGTTTCCTTTCCTGATGATCAGTAGTGGTGCCCAGTTGGGGGTGATTGGGACCGTGTCGCTTGTTGGGTTATCTTTTATTTTGGCGCCGTAGTTGGGCCATGAGTGTTTGGATGATGTAATGTTATTTATGTACTTGATTGACGTGGCGAGTGTAAGCCAACTATGTTATCTCCCCTTTATTATTTATATTACATGGGATGTTGTGAAGATTGCCTAACTTGCGACATATGCCTTCAATGCGATTATGTCTCTAAGTCATGCCTCGACATGTGGGAGCTATAGTCGCATCGAGGGTGTTACAAGTTGGTAATCAGAGCCTTCCCCGACCTTAGGAGCCCCATTGCTTGATCGTTTTTAGCAGCCGAGTTGTGTCTAGAAAAATGTTTTGAGTCATTTAGGAATTATATATCAGAGAGTTTAGGAATTCTTTTTACTTCCCAGTCTCCTCATCGCTCTGGTAAGGCATCCTGACGTAGAGTTTTGACTCTTCTCTTCTCAAATTTCACTAAAAAAAATTTTAGGATCACGCGGGTATCTTGGAATCGTTCCGATGGTTTTATGATGAGAACATTGTCTTGGTGCCTCCTGTCAGGGGTTTTGTGGAAGTGTCCCGGGGAGTTGAGCTCTGAGGTGTTGTCGTCATAATTTTATCGTTGCAATTCTGGAATACCTGAGTTTAGTACGCCGACATCGAAAGTCACGTTTATGCAGTTCGTTGGTGAGATAACCTCGACGCCATCCGGTACTGGGGCGGGAGTTCGGGAGTATCGCCATAACTTGTATAGCGGATGCTTTTCGAAGGTTGAGGTAGATGGTTTCCGAAGGTTTCTTGGTTATGTGTTGAAGGATGGATATAGTTGGATGTAGGATTTGCTAGTTTGGGTGAGATATTATGCTTCCCCTGTATCCCCAACACCTGATTGCATAACCGGAAAGGTTCGAAAGTTTCATAGGTGGGAATTCTTGTAGCTCTAGTTTCTTCTTCCACGGATATTTGGTTTGATATTGGGATTTCTTACCGAGTATTCGTTCTTGATCCGTACCTTGTTGATTTATTTCTCTACCTTAATTCTACGTGGCTTCTCAATTTATGGATATGTGACCATTTCAAGAGGAATGCATTCGTTCATTTTGTTCGGATGTGAAGACTATATGTTGCAATTTTCATTCTGTTGGATTCAGCTTCAATAATTATCTATCAATGTGCTAATGGTGGTCAACCTCTTCAGGATGGCTCCTCCAACGCGCACGACTCTGAATCCTAATCCGCCACCACCTCCACCTCCTCCGGAGGCATGGCAAGCTGTGATGGCCGCAACCAATGCAAACACACAGTTGATCATGCAAATTCTTCAAGAGCGTAATCAAGGCAACCAAGGGAATCAAGGCAACAATCAAAATCACTTTGCTACACTCAACCAGTTCCTTGCTAACGGGCCAAAGACTTTCAGCAATTGTGTTGAGGCAACGGATGCTGACGATTGGCTTGTGGATCTGTGCAAGCATTTCGAGTGTAGTAATGTCAGGCCTGAGGACTTTGTTAAGTTCGCTTCCTTCCAACTCAAAGATCAAGCTGCAGAATGGTTCCAGCGGTACAAGGATTCCAGGGGAGGACGTGTTATCACTTGGGATGATTTCCGTCGAGATTTCTGAGCTCATCATATTCCCCGGAGCGTGGTTGAAAGCAAGCGTGAGGAATTCCGCAACCTGAAGCAAGGCTCTTTGTCTGTCTATGACTACAACAAGTTGTTTCAGAAGCTTGCCCGCTTTGCCAAGCAGGACGTACCTGATGAGAAGAGCATGATATACCAATTCAGGGGTGGTCTCAGAGAAGAAATCCAGCTAGCTCTTGTTCTCTTCGAGCCCTTAAGATACGATGAGTTCTACAACATGGCATTGAAGCAAGAGGCTGCTCAGTTGAGGTGTGATGCTTCCAAGAAGCGAGTCAAAGATGTTACTCCTTCTTCCTCTACTCAAATGGCCAAGCAGCAGAAGTATTGGCTTCCTCCTCCTCTGTTCCATCAGCCGTATCAGCAGAAGAGAAAAGGTGGCAGTGGTTCTTCCCCCCCCCCCAAACCCGGCTTTCAGAACAAGACTTCGTCTCAAGCTCCAAGATCGAGTGCTCCGTACCACCGTCCGCTTTCAGAGGTTACGTGCAACAAGTGCCAACAGAAGGGTCACTATGCCAACAAGTGTTTCAACCAGAGGCGTCTTCCTCCTCCTCCTCCTGTGAGATCGGCAAGTACAGTTGTGGTCAAGCACAACCCCAAGCACGCCAAGGTCAATTTGATGAATGCAGCCCAGGCAGAGGACTCGTCAGATGTCATCATGGGTAACCTTCCAGTTAACGATATTCCTGCAAAAGTTCTTTTTGACACAGGTGCATCGCATTGTTTCATCTCGAGACCGTTTTCATCTAGGCATGGTTTGGCTTTACAAATTTTGCCTAGTCCATTAGCAGTTGTATCTCCCGGTAGGCGCATGCATGCTAACTCCATTGCTCTGGATGTTACTATCACCTTGGGTGACTACAAGTTTCTGGCTTCTCCTACGGTTCTTGGTAACTCGGATATTGATCTTATTCTCGGAATGGATTGGCTTTCTAAGCACAAGGCTCAGCTTGATTGTGCAGCCAGGCAGATTCAATTGACTCATTCGTCTGAGGATGTAATTGTCTTTGCCGCTCGTGATGATACCATCCGTCTATTTTCTCTCAATGAGAAGGGTGAACTGGATGCTATCTCGCAGATTCCAGTCATTTGCGAATATCAAGACGTCTTTCCAGAAGAGCTTCCAGGAATGCCTCCGCACCGGCCAGTTGAATTCGTTATTGATCTTGAGCCCGGCACGGAACCTGTGTGCAAGCGTCCTTACAAGCTCGGTCCAGAAGAGTTGAAGGAGCTGAAGAAGCAACTTGATATTCAAGAGAAAATGGGTCTCATCCGGCCTAGTTCTTCTCCGTGGGGTTGTGGTGTTCTTTTTGTGAAGAAGAAGGATGGAACGAACCGACTTTGTGTTGATTACCGTCCATTGAACAAGAAGACCATCAAGAACAAATACCCACTTACCAACATCAATGAGCTGTTCGAACAACTCAAAGGTGCCCAAGTATTCTCCAAGCTTGATCTCCGTATGGTTATCATCAGATTCGAATCCGTGAGCAAGATATTCCCAAGACGGCTTTCAGAATAAGCTATGGTTCATATGAATACACTGTCATGTCTTTTGGCCTCGTCAACGCTCCTCCGACTTTCTCTCGCATGATGAACTTCATCTTCAACGCCTACACCAATGACTTTGTTTTGGTCTATCGCGACGACATTCTGGTTTTCTCGAAGAACAAGGAAGATCATGCCAAGCACTTGCGTTTGGTGCTCGATAAGCTCAGAGAACACCAGTTCTACGCCAAGTTCTCCAAGTGTGAATTTTGGCTCGATGAGGTTCTTTATCTTGGTCATATCATCTCTGCCAAGGGCATTGCCGTGAATCCTGAGAAGGTGTCCGCAATTATGAATTGGGAACCTCCTCAGAACGTGAAGCAACTCCGTAGCTTCCTCGGTCTCGCAAGCTATTGCCGAAGATTCGTTGAAAACTTTTCTAAGATCGCGAAGCCTCTCTCTAATCTTCTCCAGAAGCATGTCAAGTACGTTTGGTCTCCGGAGTGTGACATTGCTTTCAACACTTTGAAAGAGAAATTGATCACTGCTCCAGTTCTGACTCCGCCTGATGAATCCAAGCCGTACGAGGTCTTTTGTGATGCCTCTCTCCAAGGTCTTGGCGCAGTATTGATGCAAGAGAAGAAAGTTGTTGCTTATACCTCTCGCCAGTTGAAGCCTAATGAGAAGAACTACCCCACTCATGATCTCGAGTTGGCGGCAGTTGTGCATGCTCTTTTGACTTGGAGACATCTTCTATTGGGAAGAAAAGTGGACATTTTCACTGATCACAAGAGTCTCAAGTACATCTTCACTCAGCCTAATCTCAACCTCAGGCAAACTCGATGGGTTGAAATGATTCAAGAGTATAATCCGAGTATCGAGTATACTCCAGGCAAGGCCAATGTGATTGCTGACGCATTGAGCAGAAAGGCTTACTGCAACAGTCTGATTCTCAAGCCTTATCAACCCGAGCTTTATGAAGCTTTCCGCAAACTTAATCTGCAAGTTGTTCCTCAAGGTTTCCTCGCCAACCTTCAAGTCTCTCCTACCTTGGAAGACCAGATTCGCCAAGCCCAGCTTCTTGATGCTATGGTGAAAAAGGTGAAGATTGGGATTGCCAAGAGTCAACCCAAGTACAAGTGCTACCACCTTGATGACAAGGACACTCTCTTCTTCGAGGATCGTATTGTTGTACCCAAAGGTGACCTCTGTAAAGTGATCTTGAACGAGGCTCACAATTCTCTCCTCTCCATCCACCCTGGGAGCACGAAGATGTATCAGGACCTTAAGCAAGCTTATTGGTGGACTCGAATGAAGCGCGAGATTGCTCAATTCGTGAATGAATGTGATGTCTGCAGAAGAGTGAAGGCAGAACACCAAAGGCCAGCAGGTCTCCTCCAACCTCTTGCCATTCCAGAATGGAAGTTTGACCACATTGAGATGGACTTCGTGACTGGGTTTCCAAAGTCCAAACGTGGCAATGATGCTATATTCGTTGTCATCGATAAACTCACTAAAGTAGCTCACTTTCTGCCTATCAAAGAGTCAATCACTGCAGCTCATTTGGCGGAACTCTATACCTCTCGAATTGTCTATCTGCACGGTATTCCACAAGTGATCTCTTCAGACCGTGGCAGCATCTTTACATCCAAGTTTTGGGATTCTTTTCAGAAGGCCATGGGCACCAACATCCGCTTCAGCACAGCTTTCCATCCTCAAACTAGCGGTCAAGTCAAGCGTGTCAACCAGATTCTTGAAGATATGCTCAGGGCTTGTGTGATTTCCTTCGGCATGAAGTGGGAGGATTGTCTTCCTTATGCTGAATTCTCCTACAACAACAGTTTTCAAGCAAGTTCGGGCAAGGCCCCATTTGAAATTCTATATGGCAGGAAGTGTCGTACCCCTCTAAACTGGTCTGAAACCGGTGAACGTCAGCTTTTGGGTAATGACTTAATCACAGAGGCAGAGGAAATGTGCAAAGTCATTCGTGATAACCTCAAAGCAGCCCAATCCCGCCAGAAGAGCTACTATGATAGTAAGCACCGTGATTTGGCTTTCGAGATCGGAGATCATGTTTACCTCCGCGTCTCTCCTATGAAAGGTACTCGTCGCTTCGGTATCAAAGGGAAGCTTGCCCCCAGATACGTGGGACCCTTCAAGATTGTCATCAAGAGAGGCGACCTCGCCTATCAACTCGAACTTCCTTCAAACTTTGCAAATGTTCATGACGTGTTCCATGTCTCTCAGCTTCGAAAGTGCTTCAAGACTCCTAACCGCACCGTCAACTTCGAGGACATTGAGCTCCAAAAAGATCTCTCTTATCGTGAGCACCCAGTTGCTATTCTTGAAGAGACTGAACGCAAGACTCGCAACAAGTCAATCAAATTTCTCAAAGTCAAGTGGTCACACCATTCCGACCGTGAAGCTACTTGGGAACGCGAGGATCACCTCCGTTCTGAGTACCCAGCGTTCTTTCAGTCCTAGATCTCGTGACGAGATCCTTTCATAGTGGTGGAGTGTCGTAACACCCCGGATGTAACTTTCCCAATTTGTACTCCAACTCTTGCCGTTTCGGCGTTAAGTTATTTTATTTTCTCGGGTTCGGGTTTTTTTCTCCGTGTGTTGTTATCGTTGTCATGCATCTCATATCATGTCATCATGTGCATTGCATTTGCATACATGTTCATCTCATGCATTCGAGCATTTTCCCCGTTGTCCGTTTTGCATTCCGGCGCTCCGTTCTCCTCCGGTGATCATTTCTACCTTTCTTTCGTGTGTGGGGATTAAACATGAAAATCTGAGATCTGTTCTCCTCCGGAGGAAAACAGATCTTAGGGTTCTCTGAGATCTGTTTTTTTTTGGGTTGACTTTTCTCAGAAAACCCTAATCCATGTGCCTATCTTCATCATGCTATAACTCCGTATCCATGCCTCCGTTTTTGGCATATAGCATATCAAAATGTTCATCTCAGAGAGTACATCATTTCATTCCATTGCATCATTTTCATTTGAGTTCATCTTGATGCCCGAAATGCTGTTAGAAGAGGACTACTTGAGATAATTGTCAGATCTGCTGCTCCATTTAGCTTTTTGTCATTTTTGCCATGATTAATGTGTGCATGCTATGCCCTGATGTTCTACATATGTTTTGTTAAGGGTTTTGTCATCTTTCCAGAGGTGCAACCCATGTATTTTTGTGATGTGTGTGGTGACTAGCACAAGCTTGCAAAGTGGTGCACTTGATAATTCTGTTTTCAGGGACTGAGCATTTTCACTAAGTCCTTGAGCTGTTTATCTCATGATGCCATATGTTCATGTTGTTTCCGAGTGATCCGTGCCTCTTTTGAGGATGATCAGTAAGTATGTTTTGTTAATCTTGTGGTGCTCTATCCATCCATGTATTTTTTGCAATTATGGAGCACCCTAGCTTGAGTCAATCGAGCTCTACTTTTGCTACTTCGTGAATCTGGGCAGATTGTCAACTTGTTTGCAATTTTGCCGGTGTTGTTGTAGTTGATCCGTGCATGCTATGCTATTGTTCTTGCCATGTCTAGGTTGTATTTTGTGTGTTCTTAATGGGTGCATGCTTAGTTTGTCATGACTTGCACCGTAGTGAGTGCATCGAGATCGTAAACATGCCTACTTGAGTTATGTTTCAGCATGTGCCAGTTTTCACGAAGTCTGAAAACTGATTATATTTTTGCTATGTTCACATGCTTGCAATTGTATTTTCTGATCCCTTTTGGCTCAAGGTCACTAAGGGACTTTTGTTAAGCTCTTTGAGTAGCTCCATGCCATGCTTTACTTTGCCATGTTCAGGTCCTGTAGCATGTAGTTTTGTTGCTCCGAAGAGTGCTACCTGATCTGAAATTCCAGACAAGTGTTAATTTCACTAAGTCTGAGATCTGTTTGCCATATGCATTTTTGCCATGCTTGTTTGAACCTGTTAATGGATGAATTGGCCGTAGCTCAGTGCTAGACTTTTGTTAAGCATCTTGATGCATCCCTGCCATGTATTTTTTTGTCATGTTTGGGTGCTGTAGCATGTTCATCTCATTGCATTTAGATGGCTACTTGCTGTAAATCGCAGACCGGTGTCATATTTGAATCGCTTGCCATTTCCAAACCCGTAACTCCGATGGCCGTTCTTTATGATCGTTTTCAAGCGATTTCATCTCATCTTTCAGTGGCACACTTGGATTTCCAAGTTGAGGCCAGGTTCATGACATCCTTGTCACATCTTGCATATGCATCCCGCATCGCATCCCGCATAGCATATCATCTTTGCAATTGTTTTGATCCTTGCACGTGGTTGATTGTGTCCTTGTTGCTTGTTTGTCTTGTTTGGGTAGAGCCGGGAGACGAGTTCGCTAACGAGGAGCCCGTTGAGTTTGCTTTCGAGGATCCAGTCAACTCTGACAACTTTGCAGGCAAGATGATCATACCCTCGAAATCACTACTATCTTTGCTATGCTAGTTTGCTCGCTCTTTTGCTATGCCAATGCTACGATGCCTACCACTTGCTTTCAAGCCTCCCAAATTGCCATGTCAAACCTCTAACCCACCATGTCCTAGCAAACCGTTGATTGGCTATGTATACCGCTTTGCTCAGCCCCTCTTATAGCGTTGCTAGTTGCAGGTGAAGATTGGAAGGCCGTTCCTTGTTGGAACATTTATTTACTTGTTGGGATATCATTATATTGCTATGTATCTTAATGCATCTATATACTTGGTAAGGGTGGAAGGCTCGGCCTCTCGCCTAGTGTTTTGTTCCACTCTTGCCGCCCTAGTTTCCGTCATATCGGTGTTATGTTCCCGGATTTTGCGTTCCTTATGCGGTTGGGTTATAATGGGAACCCCTTGATAGTCGCCTTGATTAAAGCTTTTCCAGCAATGCCCAACTTGGTTTTACCATTGCCACCTAGCATTTTCTTCCCTTGGGTTCTGCAGACTCAAGGGTCATCATTATTTAACCCCCCCGGGCCAGTGCTCCTCTGAGTGTTGGTCCACCTGTCAGCCGCCGGTGGCTACCAGGGGCAACTCTGGGCTGGCCTACCCGTACCTAGGACAATCTGAGTGTGCCCTGAGAAAGAGATATGTGCAGCTCCTATCGGGATTTGTCGGCACATTCGGGCGGTGTTGCTGGTCTTGTTTTAACCTGTCGAAGTGTCTTGAATAACCGAGATACGAGTCTGATCGGAACGTCTTGGGAGGAGGTCTATTCCTTTGTTGACCGTGAGAAGCTTGTCATGGGCTAAGTTGGGACTCCCCTGCAGGGATTTGAACTTTCGAAAGCCGTGCCCGCGGTTATGGGCAGATGGGAATTTGTTAATGTCCGGTTGTAGATAACTTGAACCTTAAACTTAATTAAAATGAATCAACTGAGTGTGTTACCGTGATGGCCTCTTCTCGGCGGAGTCCGGGAAGTGGACACGGTGTTGGAGTAATGTTTGCAGGTTGCTCTCTAGTTTCTCGCTCGCGCTTTGCCTCCTCTTCTCGTTCTCTTTTGCGAATAAGTTAGCCACCATATTTGCTAGTCGCTTGCTGCAGCTCCACATATTTACCTTGCCTTACCTATAAGCTTAAATAGTCTTGATCGCGAGGGTGCGAGATTGCTGAGTCCCTGTGGCTCACAGATTACTATTACACCAGATGCAGGGCCCGATGATTCCGCTCCAGGAGACGCGTTTGATCTCAAGTGGGAGTTCGACAAAGACTCTCAACGTTACTATGTTTCCTTTCCTGATGATCAGTAGTGGTGCCCAGTTGGGGGTGATTGGGACCGTGTCGCATGTTGGGTTCTCTTTTATTTTGGCGCCGTAGTCGGGCCATGAGTGCTTGGATGTTGTAATGTTCTTTATGTACTTGATTGATGTGGCGAGTGTAAGCCAACTATGTTATCTCCCCTTTCATTCTCATTACATGGGATGTTTGTGAAGATTGCCTAACTTGCGACATATGCCTTCAATGCGATTATGTCTCTAAGTCGTGCCTCGACACGTGGGAGATATAGTCGCATCGAGGGTGTTATAGGGTGCCACACAATACATAGCTTATTCCACACAGTGTGTCGGCACCCCTCCGCCTCTACTTTACTCCTCCGCTCCAGATCATCGCAGTGCTTAGGCAAAGCCCTGCGGGATTGCTTCACCACCACCGTTACCACGCCGTTATGCTGATGGAACTCATATACTACCTCGCCCCGCTCGCTGGATCAAGATGGCAAGGACAACACCGAGCTAAACGTGTGCAGAACACGGAGGTGCCGTGCATTCGGTACTTGATCAGCGGATCGCGAAGGTGTACGACTACATCAACCGTGTTGAATAAACGCTTTCGCTTATGGTCTATGAGGGTACGTAGACATACTCTCCCCCTTGTTGCTATGCATCTCCATGGATAGATCATTGTGTGTGCGTAGATTTTTTTTGTTTTTCCATGCAATGATTCCCGACAATATTTGGGGATACCGATACATTATCGGAGACTCACAAATGCTGAATGGAAACACGTCGACGTTGAGGAGAGGCTGCAAAAAAGACTTAACAGTTGGAAAGGTAAACTGTTGTCTTTGGGTGGAAGATTGGTCCTCATAAACCCAGTACTAAGTAATATGGTACTATATATGATTTCCTTCTTCTAGTTGCCATCCCAAAGACCAAGGCGGGTTGGGAATTCATGACCTTGAGGTTAAGAATATGGCCCTCCTCGGCAAATGGTTGTTTAAATTACTGATGGAAGATGGTGTATGGAAAATCCTCCCGAGGAGGAAATATTTGGGCTCCAAGGCTGTATCCCAAGTATACTGGAAGCCTGGGGATTCTCACTTTTGGGCGGGTCTAATGGCTACGAAGAAATATTTATTCTCCTATGGATCCTTCTCGATTAAGGATGGCTCGAAAATTAGATTCTGGGAGGTCAAGTGGCGACGAAATGCCACACTCCAGTGCAACATCCACAATGTGGCTATATCTCCCATGTGTTGGGGCACGACTTAGAGGCATAGCCTCATGGTAGGCATGTCGCAAGAGGGGTAATCTTTACACATCCCATGTACTGAATAAGAAAGGGATAAAGAGTCGGCTTACAATCGCCACTTCACACAATACATAAATAATCCATACATCATCCAAGGTACAATCAAAGGACCGACTATGGAACCAAAAGAAAGAAAGACAACCCCAAATGTTAGATCCCCGATCGTCCCAGTTGGCTCCTCTACTGATCATCCGGAAAAGAAACATAGTAATGTTCCGAATCCTCGTCGAACTCCCACTTGAGTTCGGTAGCGTCCCCTGCACTGGCATCATCGGCACCTGCATCTGTTTGGAAGTATCTGTGAGTCACGGGGACTCAGCAATCTCACACCCGCGAGATCAAGACTATTTAAGCTTAAGGGTAGGAAAGGGTAGTGAGGTGGAGCTGCAGCAAGCACTAAGCATATATGGTGGCTAACTTACGCAAAACAGAGCGAGAAGAGAAGCAACGCACGGTCGCGAAGCTAATAATGATCAAGAAGTGATCCTGAAGCTACTTACGCTCAAGCATAATACAAGGTTGTGTTCTCTTCCCGGACCCGCCGAAAAGAGACCATCACGGCTACACACGCGGTTAATTCATTTTAATTAAGTTAAGTGTCAAGTTCTCTACAACCAGATATTAACAAATTTCCATCTGCCCATAACCGCGGGCACAGCTTTCGAAAGTTCAAACCCTGCAGGGGTGTCCCAACTTAGCCCATCACAAGCTCTCACGGTCAACGAAGGATATTCCTTCTCCCAGGAAGACCCGATCAGTCTCGGAATCCCAGTTACAAGACATCTCGACAATGGTAAAACAAGACCAGCAAAGCCACCCGATGTGCCGACAAATCCACATAGGAGTCGCACATATCTTGTTCTCAGGGCAACACCAGATGAGACAGGCTACGAGTAAAACCAACCTCGAGTTTCCCCGAGGTGGCCCCGCAGGCGGCTCGGTTCGGACCAACACTTAGAGGAGCACTGGCCCGGGGGGGTTAAAATAAAGATGACCCTTGAGTCTGCAGAACCCAAGGGAAGGTATATGGTGGTAGGTAGGCAAATGGTAAAACCAAGGTTGGGTCTTGCTGTAGGAGTTTTATTCAAAGTGAACTATCAAGGGGTTCCCATAACACTCAACCACGTAAGGAACGCAAAATCAAGGAACATAACACCGGTATGACGGAAACTAGGGCGGTAAGAGTGGAACAAAACACCAGGCAAAAGGCCGAGCCTTCCACCTTTTACCAAGTATATAGATGCATTAATGTAATTAAGATATATTAATGATATCCCAACAATAACCATGTTCCAACATGGAACAAACTTCATCTTCACCTGCAACTAGCAACGCTATAAGAGGGGCTGAGCAAAGCGGTAACATAGCCAAACAACGGCTTGCTAGGAAAGGTGGGTTAGAGGCTTGACATGGCAATATGGGAGGCATGATAAAGCAAGTGGTAGGTAGCGCGGCATAGCAATAGAGCGAACAACTAGCAAGCAAAGATAGAAGTGATTTTGAGGGTATGGTCATCTTGCCTAAAAAGTTCTCAGAGTTGTCGAAAGCTTGATCCTCGTTAGCGTACTCAACAGGTTCCTCCATCACGTACCCGTCTCCCGGATCTACCCAAAGCAACAACACAAGCAAAGGACCAACAATCAATCATGGTGCAATGCACAAACCACATGATGCAAAACATGGCATGATATGCAAGGCATGATATGCAATGCATATGCGTGCTCTGGAAGGGAAAGAATGATCAAGGCATCAACTTGGAAAACCAAGTGTACTGCTGGAAAGATGAGATGATTTCGGTCGAAATCGATATAAAGATCACCGGAAACGGATGCACGGTTTGCAAATGGCAAGCAAAACAAGAATTGCACAATTCTGCGATTAACAGCACGATGCCACTTAGAATGCAACAAGAAACTAAGCTACTGCACCCCAACATAACAACAAAATATATGGCAATGATGTACACAAGATTCTTGACAAAACATGAACACTGAGCTACGGCTGAATCATAGAAGAGCAGGTTCAAACAAGCATGGCAAAAGTGCAAAAGATATCAGCATCACAGACTTAGAGAAATACTAATATGCTAGAAATAACATCATGAAGCAATGTTTAGAGCAAGCAAACATCCTACTACAGGAACAAATCATAGCAATACAAGGCATGGCACGAATCTACTAAATTCATAGAACAAAAGTCTCTTACTGATCATGAGCCAAAAAGGCGCACAAGATATGATGTCACCCATGTAAACATAGCAAGTTTTATTAACAGTTCAGACTTAGCAGAAAACAGAGCATGGCATAAACAGAATTATGAAGGCAACTTTGCGAGCTCAAATCACTCACCACAAAGCATTGCATGACAAAACAAGCATAGAATATGCAATATGACATGTTCGTGAAGCTAAAGGTGGCAAGAGCAAGTTCATAGCATGCATGGATCACTAGCAACAACCATGGCAAAATTGATTAACATGGAAACAATCTGCCTGGAACATTTTATAGCAAAAGTAGAGCAAGATTAGGACATTCTAGGGCACTCCATAATTGCAAACAGGGGCATGGATGGATAGATCATAACCATATGTCCATAACATCCTTACTGAAGATACTCAAAACAAGCATGGATCTCTCTGTAGAATCAAGCTTACATGGCATAAAAATAACAGCAGAACAAGGACTTGACAAAATCCTAAGTCCCTGAAAACAGCAATATCACGAAGCCTAGTTTGCATGCTTGTGCTATTCACCACATTGATCACAAAACTACAAGACAAGCACCCCTGTAAAGATGGCATGGCATAGTCCAAAACACATGTAGAGCTCATGCTCATATGAAGCACACATCAAATGTGGCAAAATGATAAATCACCTTAAACTGATAAGTAGCAGCAGTAAACATTTTATAGCACTCTTGCATCAATGATTAGGGCATAAAGATGAACTCAAACAAGCATGCCCCAATGGAATGAAATGAAGAGCATCTCACAATGAACATTTTGATATCTCATATGCATGAAACAGAGCAACGGTCATGGAGTTATGGGGCAATGAACAGGGCATAAAATCATCACAGAAAAAGGACTTATAAGGCAAACAGGGTCAACCCTTTTGGATCTAGGGTTCTAGGCGAGCAATCCGAGGTTCGCCGGGGGAGCTGGCCGGAGTTGGAGGTCGCGATGGCGCGGGACTTGCCGGATCCGAGGGCTCGCCGGAGCACGGCAGAGAGGAGGCACGGGCGCGGTGGTCGAGCCTCCCGCGAGGAGGCCGGGCGGCGGAGGTCGGGCGGAGCTGGTCGGCGGGGTGGCTCGGTGGTCACGGGATCCGGGTGGCGGCGGAGAGGAGGCGCCAGGCGGCGGGGACGCACGGGGGAGGCGCGGGGGCGCGGCGACGGCGATGGGCCGGGTGGGCTTCGGCAGCGACAGGCGGCGAGGAGCCACGTGGCGCACCGCGAGTGGCCGGGCGGTGGAGGCGGACACGTCCGGCGGACACGGAAGTGTCGGCAGCGCGGGAAGAGCGAGGCTAGGGTTTTGGATCCGGAAATTTCGGGGGATGCGCATATTTATAGGTAGGAGGAGGTAGGAGTGTCCAAATGGAGTGTAGTTTTCGCCCACATGATCATGATCCGGCGATGGAGGACATGGAAGTGGTTTGGATGGGTTATTGGGCCGTTTTGGAGGGGTGTTGGGCTGCAACACACAAGAGGCCTTCGCGGTTACCCGGTTAACCGTTGGAGTATCAAACAGACTCCAAATGGGACGAAATTTGACAGGCGGTCTACCGGTGGTGTACCAAGGCCACTTGGAAAATCTTGGTCCATTCCGAGAATGTTTAACACCCGCTCACGAAAAGAGACAAAAGGGGTGCATCGGTGCACGTAGGAGTGTCGGATTGCAAAACGGACAACGGGGAAAATGCTTAGATGCATGAGACGAAGACATATGCAAATGAGATGCACATGAAGACATGATATGATATGCATGACATGAACAAAATGCAAAACAAAGAGAAAACCCAACCACGAAGGGAATCTCATAACTTAAAGCCGAAAATGGCAAGAGTCGGAGTTAAATTATGGCAAGTTACATCCGGGGTGTTACAACACTCCACCACTACGAGAGGATCTCGTCCCGAGATATAGGACTGAAAGAACTCCGGATATTCGGAACGAAGGTGATCCTCGCGCTCCCAGGTGGCTTCTCGGTCGGAATGGTGTGACCACTTCACTTTCAGGAATTTGATTGACTTGTTGCGAGTCTTGCGCTCGGTTTCTTCAAGGATAGCAACGGGATGCTCATGATAAGACAGGTCTTCTTGGAGATCAATCTCTTCGAAGTTGATGGTGCGCTCAGGAGTCTTGAAGCACTTGCGAAGCTGTGACACGTGAAACACATCGTGCACATTTGCGAAGTTGGACAGAAGTTCAAGTTGATAAGCGAGATCGCCTCTTTTGACAATGATCTTGAAAGGACCCACGTATCTAGGGGCAAGCTTCCCTTTGATACCGAAGCAACGAGTACCTTTCATTAGAGAGACGCGGAGGTAGACGTGGTCTCCGATCTCGAAATCCAAGTCACGGTGCTTGCTATCATAGTAACTCTTTTGGTGCGATTGCACGGCTTTGAGATTTTCACGGATGACTTTACACATTTCTTCAGCTTCTGTGATTAAGTCATTGCCAAGAAGTTGGCGTTCACCAGTCTCTCACCAATTGAGAGGAGTATGACACTTTCTGCCATAGAGAATCTCGAATGGGGCCTTGCCCGAACTCGCTTGGAAACTGTTGTTGTAGGAGAACTCGGCATATGGAAGACAATCTTCCCACTTCATACCGAAGGAAATGACACAAGCCCTGAGCATATCTTCAAGGATTTGATTGACTCGCTCGACTTGGCCACTAGTTTGAGGATGGAAAGCTGTGCTGAAGCAAATTTTGGTGCCCATGGCCTTTTGGAAGGAGTCCCAGAACTTAGAAGTGAAAATGCTTCCATGATCTGAAGATATCAATTGCGGAATGTCGTGCAAAGAGACAATCCTGGAGGTGTATAGCTCTGCCAGCTGAGTTGCTGTGATAGATTCTTTGATTGGAAGGAAATGAGCCACTTTAGCAAGCTTGTAGATGACAACGAAGATAGCATCATTTCCATGCTTGTACTTGGGAAATCCAGTCACAAAGTCCATCTCAATATGGTCAAACTTCCATTCTGGAATAGCAAGAGGTTGGAGGAGACCAGCTGGGCATTGGTGTTCTGCTTTCACTCTTCTGCAGACATCACATTCATTCATGAATTGAGCAATTTTTTGCTTCATTCGAGTCCACCAATACGACTTCTTGAGGTCATGGTACATCTTTGTACTTCCAGGATGAATGGATAGAAGGGAATTGTGCGCCTTGTTCATAATGACTTTCCTTAGATCACCTTTAGGAACCACAATCCGGTCCTCGAAGAAAAGAGTGTCTTTGTCATAAATGCGATAGCACTTGTACTTGGGTTGGCTCTTGGATATCCCATTTTTCACCTTCTTCGCCATGGAATCAAGAAGTTGTGCCTCACGAATTTGATCTTCCAAAGTAGGAGAGACTTGGAGGTTGGCAAGAAAGCCTTGAGGAACAACTTGGAGGTTCAGTTTGCGGAAAGCTTCACAAAGGTCCGGTTGGAAGGGCTTGAGAATTAAGCTGTTGCAGTAAGCCTTCCTGCTCAAAGCATTTGCAATGACATTGGCCTTGCCTAGAGTATATTCAATACTCGGATTGTATTCTTGAATCATTTCAACCCAACGAGTCTGCCTGAGGTTGAGGTTGGGTTGAGTGAAGATGTACTTGAGGCTCTTATGATCAGTGAAGATGTCCACTTTCCTTCCGAACAAGAGATGTCTCCACGTTAATAATGCATGGACAACTGCCGCCAACTCAAGGTCATGAGTGGGGTAGTTCCTTTCGTTGGGCTTCAACTGACGAGAGGTATAGGCCACAACTTTCTTCTCTTGCATTAACACAGCACCGAGACCTTGCAGGGAGGCATCACAGAAAACTTCAAAAGGCTTGGATTCATCAGGAGGAGTAAAGACAGGAGCTGTGACCAGCTTCTCTTTGAGGGTGTTGAAAGCAACGTCACATTCAGGTGTCCAGACATACTTGACATGCTTCTGGAGGAGGTTGGAAAGAGGCTTTGCAATCTTAGAGAAATTCTCAACGAATCTTCGATAATAACTTGCAAGCCCAAGAAAACTACGGAGCTGCTTGACATTCTGAGGAGGTTCCCAATTCACAATTGCAGACACCTTCTCGGGATTAACAGCAATGCCTTTGGCTGAGATAATATGACCAAGGTAAAGAACTTTGTCAAGCCAGAACTCACACTTGGAAAACTTCGCATAGAATTGATGCTCTCTGAGTTTGTCGAGTACCAATCTCAAATGCTTGGCATGATCCTCCTTATTCTTGGAAAATACCAATATATCATCGAGATACACCAAGACGAAACCATTTGTGTAAGGGTTGAAGATGAAGTTCATCATGCGAGAGAACGTTGGAGGAGCATTGACAAGGCCGAAAGACATGACAGTATATTCATAAGAACCGTAGCTTGTTCTGAATACTGTCTTGGGGATATCTTGTTCACGAATGCGAATCTGATGATAACCCATGCAGAGGTCAAGCTTGGAGAATACTTGGGCACCTTTAAGTTGCTCGAATAGCTCATTGATGTTGGGAAGTGGATACTTGTTCTTTATTGTCTTCTTGTTCAATGGACGGTAGTCAAGGCAGAGTATTTACGTTCCATCCTTCTTCTTGACAAAAAAAACACCACAACCCCATGGAGAAGAACTCAGTCTGATCAGACCCATACGCTCTTGTTCATCGAGTTGCTTCTTTAACTCCTTCAACTCCTCTGGTCCAAGCTTGTAAGGACGCTTGCAAATAGGTTCCATGCCAGGCTCAAGATCGATAACAAATTCAACTGGCCAGTGAGGAGGCATTGCCAGAAGCTCTTCTGGAAAGACGTCTTGATATTCACAAACGACTGGAAACTGAGAGATGGAATTCAACTTGCCCTTCTCATTGAGAGAAAATAGCCGAATGGTTTCATCATGAGCGGCATAGATGACCACATCCTCAGAAGAGTGTGTCAATTGAATCTGCCCGACAGCACAATCAAGTTGAGCCTTGTGCTTAGAAAGCCAGTCCATGCCGAGAATTATATCAATATCCGAGTCACCAAGAACAATTGGAGAAGCCAGAAATTTATAGTCGCCCATTTCAATACCGACATTCAGAACCATCATGGTAGATCTTAAACGCTTAGCCGGAGAAATAACTTGCATAGCTCTAGGTAAAGCCTTAGTGTCAAAATTGTGCTCCGATGCAAATGGGAATGGCATGAAAGAATGCAATGCACCAGTATCAAATAAGACTTTAGCGGGAATGGAGTTAACTGGAAGGTTACCCATGATCACTTCTGAAGAATCCTCCGCCTAAGCTGCGTTCATCATGTTGACCTTAGCATGCTTGGGATTATGCTTGACCACTGCATTGCTGGCAGATCTCATGGGAGGAGGAGGCGGAAGGCGCCTTTGGTTGAAGCATTTTGTTTGCATAGTGCCCTTTCTGCTGACACTTGTTTCAAGTAACCTCTGAGAGCGAACGGTGATAAGGAGCACTTGACCTTGGAGTATGAGACTGAGCTTTGTTCTGATAGCCTGGGTTGGGTGGGTGGGAAGATCCATTGCCACCTTTGCTCTTCTACTAGTAGGGTTGATGAAACGGAGGAGGAGGAGGCAACCAGAACTTCTGTTGCTTAGCTGCCACTTGAGATGAAGAAGAATATTGAACTGCATCCCTGACTCTCTTCTTAGATGCCTCACACTTGAGTTGAGCAGCTTCTTGCTTTAGTGCCATGTTGTAGAATTAATCAATCTCAGTCGGCTCAAGAAGCACGAGAGCTAATTGCAGATCTTCTCTGAGGCCACCTCTGAATTGATAAATCATACTCTTTTCATCAGGGACGTCTTGTTTAGCAAAGCGAGCAAGTTTCTGAAACTGTATATTGTATTGATACATAGACATGCTTCCTTGCTTGAGATTGCGGAACTCCTCACGCTTGCTCTCAGCAACACTTGGTGGGATGTGATGAGCTTTGAAGTCTTGGCGGAAATCATTCCAGGTAATCACACGACCTCCTCTGGAATCTCTGTATTGTTGATACCACTCAGCAGCTTGGTCCTTGAGTTGAAACGAAGCAAACTTGACAATGTCCTCAGGCCTGACATTGCTACATTCAAAATGCTTGCAAATGTCCACGAGCCAATCGTCGGCGTCTGTGGCCTCGACACAGTTGCTGAAGGACTTCGGCTAGTTTGCGAGGAACTGGTTGAGGGTAGCAAACTGAGGCTGATTGTTTCCTTGGCCTTGATTTCCTTGGTTGCCTTGCCCTTGGTTGCGCTCTTGCAAGATTTGCAAAAGCATCTGAGTGTTGGCGTTAGTGGCTGCCATGACAGCTTGCCATGCCCCCGGAGGTGGAGGTGGTGGCGGAGGGTTCGACTGATCCCCATCATTGCGGTCTGGATTCTGACGTGTTGGGGGAGCCATCCTGAAGAGGTTGACATCTGTTAGCATCTTGAAAGACATATATTCAACCTGAATCAATGGATCGAAATTGCAACATAAAGTCTTAACATTAGAACAAGGTGAACGAATGAATTCCAAGGTAAATCATCACAGTTCCATTAAGGTTGACAAGCCACTTAGATAAAGGTAGATGAATAAAGCAACAAGGTATGGATATGAACAAATGAATGGTAAGGATTACCCAATCACAAACCAAATATCTGCGGGAAGAAACACTAGAGCTACTTGAATTCCCACCTATAAAACTTCCGACACTTTCTGGTTATGCAATCAGGTGTTGGGGATACAGGGGAAGCATAATATCTCACCCAAAACTAGCAAATCCTACATCCAGCTGTATCCATCCTTCAACACATAACTAAGAAACCTTCGGAAATAATTTACCTCGACCTTCGAAAAGCATCCGTTATACGAGTTATGGCAATACTCCCGAACTCCCGCCCAGTACTGGGTGGCGTCGCGGTTATCTCACCAACAACTGCATAGAAGATATTTTCGATGTCGGCGAACTCAGGTATTCCAGAACTGCAACAATAAAATTGTGACGACAACACCTTGGAGCTCAACTCCCCGGGACACTGCCACAACCCCTAAATGTCAGGAGGCACCAAGAACAATGTTCTCGTCACAAAACCATCGGAACGATTCCAAGATACCCGCGTGATCCTAATTTTTTCGTGAAATTTGAGAAGAGAAGAGTCAAAACTCTACGTCAGAAGGCCTCACCAGAGCGACGAAGGGACTGAGGAGTAAAAAGAATCCTACTCTCCGATATATATAATCCTAAGACTCAAAACATTTGTTCTAGACTCAACAACGTCAGCGATTCGATCAAGCAGGGGGCTCCTAAGCCGGGGAAGGCTCTGATACCAACTTGTAACACCCACAATGCGGCTATATCTCCCACGTGTTGGGGCACGACTTAGAGGCATAGCCACTTGGTAGGCATGTCGCAAGAGGGGCAATCTTTACACATCCCATGTACTGAATAAGAAAGGGATAAAGAGTCGGCTTACAATCGCCACTTCACACAATACATAAATAATCCATACATCATCCAAGGTACAATCAAAGGTCCGACTATGGAACCAAAATAAAGAAAGACAACCCCAAATGCTAGATCCCCGATCGTCCCAATTGGGCTCCTCTACTGATCATCCAGAAAAGAAACATAGTAACGGTCCGAATCCTCGTCGAACTCCCGCTTGAGTTTGATAGCGTCTCCCGTACAGGCATCATCGGCACCTGCATCTGTTTCGAAGTATCTGTGAGTCACGGGGACTCAGCAATCTCACACCCGCGAGATCAAGACTATTTAAGCTTAAGGGTAGGAAAGGGTAGTGAGGTGGAGCTGCAGCAAGCACTAAGCATATATGGTGGCTAACTTACGCAAAAGAGAGCGAGAAGAGAAGCAACGCACGGTCGAGAAGCTAATAATGATCAAGAAGTGATCCTAAAGCTTCTTACGCTCAAGCAGAACACAAGGCCGTGTTCTCTTCCCGGACTCCGCCGAAAAGAGACCATCACGGTTACACACGCGGTTGATTCATTTTAATTAAGTTAAGTGTCAAGTTCTCTACAACCGGATATTAACAAATTCCCATCTTCCCATAACCACGAGCACGGCTTTCAAAAGTTCAAACCCTGCAGGGGTGTCCCAACTTATCCCATCACAAGCTCTCACGGTCAACAAAGGATATTCCTTCTCCGGGAAGACCCGATCAGTCTCGGAATCCCGGTTACAAGACATATCGACAATGGTAAAACATGACCAGCAAAGCCACCCGATGTGCCGACAAATCCCGATAGGAGTCGCACGTATCTCGTTCTCAGGGCAACACCGGATGAGACAGGCTACGAGTAAAACCAACCCTCGAGTTTCCCCAAGGTGGCCCCACGGGCGGCTCGGTTCGGACCAACACTCAGAGGAGCACTGGCCCGGGGGGGTTTAAATAAAGATGACCCTTGAGTCTGCAGAACCCAAGGGAAGGTATATGGTGGTAGGTAGGCAAATGGTAAAACCAAGGTTGGGCCTTGCTGGAGGAGTTTTATTCAAAGCGAACTGTCAAGGGGTTCCCATAACACCCAACCGCATAAGGAACGCAAAATCAAGGAACATAACACCGGTATGACGAAAACTAGGGCGGCAAGAGTGGAACAAAACACCAGGAAAAATGCCGAGCCTTCCACCCTTTACCAAGTATATAGATGCATTAAAGTAATTAAGATATAGTAATGATATCCCAACAATAACCATGTTCCAACATGGAACAAACTTCATCTTCACCTGCAACTAGCAACGCTATAAGAGGGGCTGAGCAAAGAGGTAACATAGCCAAACAACGGTTTGCTAGGAAAGGTGGGTGTAACACCCCGGATGTAACTTTCCCTATTTGTACTCCAACTCTTGCCGTTTCCGGCGTTAAGTTATATTTATTTCCTCGGGTTCGGGTTTTGTCTCCGTGTGTTGTTGTCTTTGTCATGCATCTCATATCACGTCATCATGTGCATTGCATTTGCATACGTGTTCATCTCATGCATTCGAGCTTTTTTCCCGTTGTCCGTTTTGCATTCCGGCGCTTCGTTCTCCTCCGGTGGCCATTTCTAGCTTTCTTTCGTGTGTGGGGATTAACATTTCTGGAGTGGACCGAGACTTGCCAAGCGGCCTTGGTTTACTACCGGTAGACCGCCTGTCAAGTTTCGTACCATTTGGACTTCGTTTGATACTCCAACGGTTAACCGAGGGACCGAAAAGGCCTCATGTGTGTTGCAGCCCAACACCCCTCCAATTTGGCCCAAAACCCACCAAACTCTGCTCCATCACCTAGAGCGTTCGATCACAATCGCGTGGCCGAAAACCACACCTCATTTGGACTTTCCTAGCTCCCTCTATGCCTATATATACACCCCCTCCAAAAAATTCGCGGATCCCCTTCCTCTAACCCTAAAAAAAAACTCCATCCGCCATCGCCGGACAAAAATCCGGGCAGCGCACGTGTCCGCCCGCTCCGCCGGACCTATCGGGTGACGCCACGTGTCCCGGGCGGGAGCCCCACTTTGCCGCGCCGCCGCTCGGCCCGCGGGAGGGCCCCCGAGGCCCACTTCGCCCGGCCTCCTCGCCCGCAGGACCCCGCCGCCCGGCTCCCACCGCCTCCCTCGGCTCTGGTGGCCGGCGCTACCACGCCGCCATTTCCGGCCACCCGAGCCAGCCAGCTCCTCCGCCGCCTCGCCGATCCACCACCGCCTCCACGCCGCCGTCCCTCCGGCGAGCGCGCCGCCCCGCGCCGTCCTCCTCCACGCCGGCGCCGCCCCGGGCCTCTCCTCCCCTCCGGCAAGCCGCCGGCCTCCTCCCCCGTTGATTCCGGCGAACAAGAACAGTGACTCCGACATGCTCCAAAATCTGTGCCGATCCAGATCTGAGATCTGAAATTTGACGGTTGACTTTTCCCTCCGAACCCTAATTTTTTATGCCTACTTTGACCTGCTGTATCTCCGCATCCGTAGCTCCGATTTGGGCATATAGCATATCGAAATGTTCGCCTCGACGAGTACATCATTTCATTACATTGCATCATTTTCATTTGAGTTCATCTTGATGCCCGAAATTCTGTTAGAAGAGGCCTTCGTGAGTTAATTGTCAGATCTGCTAGTTCATCTTAGACTTTTGTCATTTTTGCCATGATTATTGTGTGCATGATATGCCTGTGAGTCCTATAGATGTTTTGTTAAGGATTTTGTTATCTTTCCAGAGGTGCAACCCATGCATTTTTAGGATGTGTGTGGTGACTTGTGCAAGATTGCAAAGTGAGGCACCCGGTAAATCTGTTTTCAGGGACTTAGTAGTTTTCACTAAGTCTGGGATTATTTAGTTCATGATGCCACATGATTATGTTGTTTCCTAGTGATCCGTGCCTCTTTTGAGGATAATCAGTAAGGGAGTTTTGTTAACCTTGTTATGATCTGTCCATCCATGTCTTTGTTTGCAATTATGGAGCACCCTAGCTTGAGTCAATCGAGCTCTACTTTTGCTTCGTTGTGAATCTGGGCAGATCGTCAACTTGTTTGCGATTTTGCCGATGTTATTGTAGTTGATCCGTGCATGCTATGCCATTGTTCTTGCCATTTCTAGCTTGTATTTTGTGCCTTCTTAAAGGATGTATGCTTGTCTTGCCATGACTTGCACCGTGGTGAGTGCATCGAGCTCGTAAATATCCCTTCGTGAGTTATACTTCAGCATGTCCCAGTTTTCACTAAGTCTGAAAACTGATTATGTTTTTGCTATGTTCGTGTGCTTGTTACTATATTTTGTGATCCCTTTTGGCTCAAGGTCACTAAGGGACTTTTGTTAAGCTTGTTGAGTAGCTCCATGCCATGTCTTTCTTTGTCATGTTCAGGTCCTGTAGCATGTTGTTTTGATGCTCCGAAGAGGGCTTCATGATCTGAAATTTCAGACAAGTGTTAATTTCACTAAGTTTGAGATCTGTTTTGCATTTGCGTTTTTGCCATGCTTGTTTGAACCTCATAATGGATGATTTGCCCATAGCTCAGTGCTAGACTTTTGTTAAGCATCTTGTGTGAATCCCTGCCGTGTATTTTGTTGTCATGTTTGGTGGCTGTAGCATGTTCATCTCATTGCATTTAGATGCCTACTTGCTGTAAATCGCAGACCGGTGTCAATTTTTAAACGCTTGCCATTTCCAAACCGTAACTCTGATTCCGGCATTCTTTATATCGTTTTCAAGCGGTTTCATCTCATCTTTCAAGTGGCATCCTTGGAATTCCAAGTTGAGGCCAGGTTTATGCATTTCCTATCATATCTTGCATTTTGCATCCCGCATCGCATCTCGCATAGCATATCATCATTGCATCATATCGCTTGATCCTTGCACGTGGTTGATTGTGTCCTTGTTGCTTGTTTTTTTTGTTTGGGTAGAGACGGTAGACGAGTTCGCTACCGAGGAGCCCGTTGAGTTTGCTTGTGAGGTTCCAGTCAACTCTGACAACTGTGCAGGCAAGATGATCATACCCTCGAAACTACTATCTTTGCTATGCTAGTTTGCTCGCTCTTTTGCTATGCCAATGCTACGATGCCTACCTTTTGCTTGTCAGCCTCCCAATTTCCATGTTGAACCTCTAACCCACCATTCTCCTAGCAAACCGTTGATTGGCTATGTTACTGTTTTGCTCAGCCCCTCTTATAGCGTTGCTAGTTGCAGGTGAAGATTGAAGGCCGTTCCTTGTTGGAACATCTTTTATTTACTTGTTGGGATATCATTATATTATCTTGCTATCTTAATGCATCTATATACTTGGTAAAGGGTGGAAGGCTCGGCCTCTCGCCTAGTGTTTTGTTCCACTCTTGCCGCCCTAGTTTCCGTCATATCGGTGTTATGTTCCCAGATTTTGCGTTCCTTATGCGGTTGGGTTATAATGGGAACCCCTTGATAGTTCGCCTTGATTAAAGCTTTTCCAGCAATGCCTAACCTTGGTTTTACCATTTGCCACCTAGCCTTTTCTTTCCCTTGGGTTCTGCAGACTCAAGGTCATCATTATTTTAACCCCCCCGGGCCAGTGCTCCTCTGAGTGTTGGTCCACCTGTCAGCTACCGGTGGCCACCAGGGGCAACTCTGGGCTGGCCTACCCGTACCTAAGACAATCTGAGTGTGCCCTGAGAAAGAGATATGTGCAGCTCCTGACGGGATTTGTCGGCACATTCGGGCGGTGTTGCTGGTCTTGTTTTAACCTGTCGAAGTGTCTTGAATAACCGAGATACCGAGTCTGATCGGAACGTCTTGGGAGGAGGTTTATTCCTTCGTTGACCGTGAGAGCTTGTCATGGGCTAAGTTGGGACTCCCTTGCAGGGATTTGAACTTTCGAAAGCCGTGCCCGCGGTTATGGGCAGATGGGAATTTGTTAATGTCCGGTTGTAGATAACTTGAACCTTAACTTAATTAAAATGAATCAACTGAGTGTGTTACCGTGATGGCCTCTTCTCGGCGGAGTCCGGGAAGTGGACACGGTGTTGGAGTAATGTTTGCAGGTTGCTCTCTAGTTTCTCGCTCGCGCTTTGCCTCCTCTTCTCGTTCTCTTTTGCGAATAAGTTAGCCACCATATTTGCTAGTCGCTTGCTGCAGCTCCACATATTTACCTTGCCTTACCTATAAGCTTAAATAGTCCTGATCGCGAGGGTGCGAGATTGCTGAGTCCCTGTGGCTCACAGATTACTATTACACCAGATGCAGGGCCCGATGATTCCGCTCCAGGAGACGCGTTTGATCTCAAGTGGGAGTTCGACAAAGACTCTCAACGTTACTATGTTTCCTTTCCTGATGATCAGTAGTGGTGCCCAGTTGGGGGTGATTGGGACCGTGTCGCATGTTGGGTTCTCTTTTATTTTGGCGCCGTAGTCGGGCCATGAGTGTTTGGATGTTGTAATGTTCTTTATGTACTTGATTGATGTGGCGAGTGTAAGCCAACTATGTTATCTCCCCTTTCATTCTCATTACATGGGATGTTTGTGAAGATTGCCTAACTTGCGACATATGCCTTCAATGCGATTATGTCTCTAAGTCGTGCCTCGACACGTGGGAGCTATAGTCGCATCGAGGGTGTTAAAGTGGGTTAGAGGATTGACATGGAAATATGGGAGGCATGATAAAGCAAGTGGTAGGTAGCGCGGCATAGCAATAGAGCGAACAACTAGCAAGCAAAGATAGAAGTGATTTCGAGGGTATGGTCATCTTGCCTGCAAAGTTCTCCAAGTTGTCAAAAGCTTGCTCCTCGTTAGCGTACTCAACAGGTTCCTCGATCACGTACTCGTCTCCCGGATCTACCCAAACTAAGAACACAAGCAAAGGACCAACAATCAATCACGGTGCAATGCACAAACCATATGATGCAAAACATGGCATGATATGCAAGACATGATATGCAATGCATATGCGTGCTCCGGAAGAGAAAGAATGATCAAGGCATCAACTTGGCAAACCAAGGTGCCGCTGGAAAGATGAGATGATTTCGGTCGAAATCGATATAAAGATCACCGAAAACGGATGCACGGTTTGCAAATGGCAAGCAAAACAAGAATGGCACTATTCCACGATTAACAACACGATGCCACTTAGAATGCAAGAAGAAACTAAGCTACTGCACCCCAACTTAACAACAAAATATATGGCAGTGATGTACACAAGATGCTTGACAAAACATGAAGAATGAGCTACGGCTGAATCCCACAAGTGTAGGTTCAAACAAGCATGACAAAAGTGCAAAAGATATGAGCATCACAGACTTGGAGAAATACTAACATGCCAGAAATAACATCAGGAAGCAATGTTTAGAGCAAGCAAAAATCATACTACAGGAACAGATCATGGCAATGCAAGGTATGGCATGAATCTACTAAATGCATAGAACAAAAGTCTCTTACTGATCATGAGCCAAAAAGGCACAGAAGATATGATAGTACCCATGTAAACATAGCAAGTTTTATTAACAGTTTCAGACTTTGCAGAAAACAGAGCATGGCATAAACAGAATTATGAAGGCAACTTTGCGAGCTCCAATCACTCAGCACAAAGCATTGCATGACAAAACAAGCATAGAATCTGCAAGATGACATGTTCATGAAGCTAACCATGGCAAGAGCAAGTTCATAGCATGCATGGATCACTAGCAACAACCATGGCAAAACTGATTAACATGTAAACAATCTGCCAGGAACATTTTATAGCAAAAGTAGAGCAAGATTAGGACATGCTAGGGCACTCCATAATTGCAAACAGGGGCATGGATGGATAGATCCTAACCATATGTCCAAAACACCCTTACTGAAGATACTCAAAACAAGCATGGATCTCTCTATAGCATCAAGTTTACATGGCATAAAAATAACAGCAGAACAAGGACTTAGCAAAATCCTAAGTCCCTGAAAACAGCAATATCATGAAGCCTAGTTTGCATGCTTGTGCTAGTCACCACATTGATCACAAAACTACAAGACAAGCACCCCTGTAAATATGGCATGGCATAGTCCAAAACACATGTAGAGCACATGCTCATAAGAAGCACACATCAAGTCTAGCAAAAATGACAAATCACCTTAAACTGATAAGTAGCAGCAGTAACCATTTTATAGCACTATTGCATCAATGATTAGGGCATCAAAATGAACTCAAACAAGCATGCCCCAATGGAATGAAATGAAGAGCATCTCACAATGAACATTTTGATATCTCATATGCATGAAACAGAGCTACGGTCATGGAGTTATGGGGCAATGAACAGGGCATAAAATCATCACAGAAAAAGGACTTATAAGGCAAACAGGGTCAACCCTTTTGGATCTAGGGTTCTAGGCGAGCAATCCGAGGTTCGCCGGGGGAGCTGGCCGGAGTTGGAGGTCGCGGTGGCACGGGACTTGCCGGATCCGAGGGCTCGCCGGAGCGCGGCAGAGAGGAGGCGCGAGCGCGGTGGTCGAGCCTCCCGTGAGGAGGCCGGGCAGCGGAGGTCGGGCGGCGCCGGTGGAGGAACCTGGCGGCGTCGGTGGAGCTAGTCGATGGGGCGGCGTGGTGGTCGCGGGATCCGGGCGGCGGCGGAGAAGAGGCGCCAGGCGATGGGGACGCGTGGGGGAGGCGCGGGGGCGCGGAGGCGGCGATGGGCCAGGCGGGCGGCGAGGAGCCACGTGGAGCGCCGCGAGTGGCCGGGCGGTGGAGGCGGACGCGTCCGGCGGACACGACCGTGTCCGGCGGCGCGGGAGGAGCGGGGCTAGGGTTTTGTATCCGGAAATTTCGGGGGATGCACATATTTATAGGTAGGAGGAGGTAGGAGTGTCTAAATGGAGTGTAGTTTTCGCCCACACGATCGTGATCCGACGACGGAGGACATGGAAGTGGTTTGGATGGGTTATTGGGCCGTTTTGGAGGGGTGCTGGGCTACAACACACAAGAAGCCTTCGCGGTTACCTGGTTAACCGTTGGAGTATCAAACGGACTCCAAATGGGACGAAATTTGACAGGTGATCTACCGGTGGTGTACCAAGGCCACTTGGCAAATCTCGGTCCATTCCGAGAATGTTTAACACCCACTCACGAAAAGAGACAAAAGGGGTGCGCCGGTGCACGTAGGAGTGTCGGATTACAAAACGGACAACGGGGAAAATGCTCGGGTGCATGAGACGAACACGTATGCAAATGAGATGCACATGAAGACATGATATGATATGCATGACATGAACGAAATGCAAAACGAAGACAAAACCCAACCACAAAGGGAATCTCATAACTTAAAGCCGAAAATGGCAAGAGCCGGAATTACAATTATGGCAAGTTACATCCGGGGTGTTACATCCGGGAATAATATCCGGCTCTATAGAACATTGTGCGTCACAAGGGCGATACTATTGCCACTGTAATGAAATCATTTCCGCCAAATGTGATGTTCAGAAGAGATTTAATTGGACCCAGACTCCAATTGTTGTACATCCTGCTTCAACGGTTGTCCACGGTGCAATTGTCAAATGGGTCTAATGTATTTCGATGGAACCTACATGAGAATGGACAACTCTCAGTGGATTCTATGTATAGAGCGTTAATCCAGTCTGATATGCCAATTGATAATAATAAGAAGATCTGGAAGATGAAGATACCTCTTAAGAATAAAATATTTGCATGGTATCTTCATCGCGGAATCATTCTTACTAAAGATAACCTTATCAAGAGGAATTGGCATGGAAGTCCCCGATGTGTTTTTTGTCATCATGATGAGACAATAAAACATTTATTCTTTCAATGCAAATTGGCTCGGTCTATATGGTCAGTCATCCAGATAGCTTCTGGTCCGGTCTATAGTGTTGATAATGTATTTGGCAACTGATTATATGGAATTGATCACAGGTTTAGAACTCTTCTTAGAATGGGAGCCCTTGCCGTTATTTGGTCGCTTTGGCTATGTAGAAATGATAAGGTTTTTAAGGATAAAAGTACTTCTCTAATGCAGGTTATCTACATCTGTACCGGGACTCTTCGTGTATGGTCCTCTCTACAACGTGTGGAGAATCGAGACTTATTTACGGAGATGTGTACACGATTGGAGAATACGACGAGGGATACTTTTATCCAACATGGATGACAACATGATCTTAGGATTGGCCCACCTCCGCTTTAGGCGTTATATGGACTCTATCTTTGTATTTTACCTTTTTATTTTTTGTTTGTGCGAAAGGACTTTGTTTAGCTATGTGCATCTTAGTTATGGAGAGGCCGGGTGTAATGATTAAATCTTTTAAGGCCTCCTTTCGTTCATAGGATAGGAACGTTATAGGAATAGAAAAATCATAGAAAGTGAGATGTATCTCAATTTCTATAGCTTGGCAGACTAGTTCCTAACTGACTTGATAGTGCGATGAGCTTACTTGCTCTAGTTCTATCCTCAGGATTTACTTACCTGAGTACCTAGCACCGAGGATCAATGTAATTTACTTTCGATCGAGACATTCGGATTTGCCGATGAAGAGTACTGCCTTGGAGGGGCAGGGGTTGTAGGGGAAGAACCAACCTTTTGTAGGTAGTAAAACATCTCACTTAGTAACTAAATTAGAGTTCGATCTTTTATGTTTGTGTTGTCTATAGAGAAAGAGATGTCATTTGATGCATAAGATATGATTTTTTTCCATTGAGTCTTAGTTAATGTTTTTTTCCTCCAAAGTGTGAAGGATTGTTTCCTATCCTATATAGGAATAGGAATCCATTCCTATAAACGAAAGGGTTTCAAAAGAAATTTTCCTATACAAATCTCATCTTATAGAAATTCTATGAGATTCCTACGAATCAAACGAGGGCTAAGTAATAAATCGCCTCTTTTTTAAAAAAATGTTTTTTCTCCAGCGAGGGGAGTTGCTCTAAAATGTTTTGAAGCCTGCGTGTACGGCGACTGTGCTGAGTTGCTCCTGCCTGCGTAGGTCCACCAACAGCGACAGAGACAGACGGACGGACACACCCAGAGAGCTTCCTTTTCCCACAGCGCCGACGGTGTCATCCAACCCACCATCTTGCCCGAACAACCCTCCTCCCTCCACTCCTTCCATTCCATTTCCACCCATCCACGCGCGCTCGCACGCCGCCACAGAGGAATCGTTCTGGCATTCCCGTTCCGCCTCCGCCGTCGTCGTCGCACTCCTCTGCTGGGCCACCATAGAACGGAGATCCACCCGGGCTTGGAGGATTGGTTTCTTCGGTTGGTGACGAGCCCTAACTTGTCTGGATTGCTCCCCGAGTGTGCCCCTCTTTTGGCCCTCTTCTTTGTTTTGCCGTCAGTGCGGGCAAGCTGGTTCAAATGTTTCTTTCTTCAACGCTCCATCCCCGCCAGCCTTTTGTCGCGGATTTGTTCGTTTTCTACTTGGTGGAGTAATAATGGCCGGAGGTTTATTTTCCCATATTATTTGTGTCTTGTTCGGCCCGCGTTGTCCGGATCTTGTGTTGGTTTATGTAAACTTTGCAGTATTTTTAGTTCTTGGACTGAGAAATTTGCCTGGATCTGGCACGAGCATCTGGATCTGCAGATGCACGCATTGCTGCGTGATGACGCCTTCCATAGTACAACTGAGCTTTTCTCAGTCTAGCGATTAGAATGATGATGAGTTGCACTTAAATATGAGCTCACACCAAGTTATGGATTATATATGCATTGGAGTTAAGTAGAGTAGAAAGAATCTCCCACTCAATAGCTTGGTGGAGTGGGCTGTAGGTTGTTCAATGTGTTCCTCCATCGCTTCTTGTTCGAATTGAGCTGTCCGGTAGGTTTTTGCTGGAGCTTTAAGCTATACCTACTTCAAGATCTAGTGTTGTTGTTGTCATTTTTGGTTGTTTATTCCACTGCTGAAAATCATTTGGAAGACTCATTCCTGCTTTTGATGTAACCATCGCTATCAATTTTTTGTGCGAATACTTTAGCTCCCTCCGCGAATTTTGCATGTTTTACCGGGGCTTGTCTGTATTGTTTAACTTCCTTTTGGAAGGAGCTGAGCATTAGTTTATCACAAAAGTGTGGGTTGCCCCCAAAATTAAGGCGCTGCTAAATCAGATGGTTTGCTTTTGATGACTACTGCTTCTGTCTGTTTTGGCTGTAAATTTCTGCTAGTAAGACTCTGGGGCGGCTGTGTAGTTTCACCCTGCTTAAGAGTAAGAACACAACATTACCACAATTAATTCGCTTCTCACTGCCTACCTGCCCATTCTACAAAATAAAATTCCTATTGTTCTGCCATTTGTTTGACGGAATATGTTGAGTTAGCGATGAACTATTTATTCCACAACAAGTAGCTAGTTGTTTCCTTTTGCAAATCGCAGTTACTATGATGCTTGCATGGTGAAATCATAGCTACATGCTCTAAGGTATCTGCAGATTTACATTTGCTACTTTTGGTAGGATTTATTCCGTAATTAATGGTTCTATATTTTGGAAGTTTTAGACCATCAGTCGCCTTGAACTATTTGAGCTGCTACAATCTGTTGGGACTTGGCAGAACTCTGTGAGATCGTTCTTCCATCTAAAGTTCTTCCAAGTCCCATCTTTAGTAATCGTATGTACTGGGTGGTTCTATGTACCGAGTTTCTCTTGTTTTGTATTCTGGTGCAGTTTGTTTTATAATTCTTCATCTGAATGGGATAATTATGAATCTTATGTGCATACCCCTTTTTGTACAACCAAATTGACGTTGCATTTGTTTGATATGTTTTCCTTCAGGTGCTGATGCAAGGTGTTTGTTGTATCTGAGAATTCAGAATATGGGTTCTCGGTTTCCATCCCACCAATTAAGTAATGGGCTTTATGTCTCTGGGCGACCTGAGCAACCAAAGGAGAAGGCTCCGGTTGTTTGCTCTGCAGCTATGCCATACACTGGGGGTGACATCAAGAAATCAGGAGAACTAGGGAAAATGTTTGATCTCCATGCTGAGAAGTCACGGAAATCTGGCCCTTTGGGTAATCAACCTTCAAGGAATACTTCATTTGGTGGTGCTGCTTCCAATTCTGGACCAGTATCTAGTGCTGCTTCTCGATCCAACTACTCTGGCTCTATTTCAGCAGCGGTTCCTGGCACTGGAGGTTCGGCAAGGGCAAAATCTAATTCTGGACCGCTCAATAAGCATGGAGAACCAACAAAGAGATCCTCTGGCCCCCAGTCAGGAGGAGTGACCCCAATGGCTCGCCAGAATTCTGGCCATCTACCGCCTATTCTTCCGACAACTGGGCTCATCACATCAGGACCTATCTCCTCTGGACAGTTGAACTCATCTGGTGCTCTACGAAAAGTATCAGGCACTCTTGATTCTACTGTTTCGATGAAGATGCGTGCCACCTCTTCTGCTTACAACCCGGCTGTTACAAATCTTAATGAGCAAAATAGCTACTCAATTAAGGCCAGTTTGCCAAAGCCGATACTATGGGCGGCTATTCTGCTCTTTGCGATGGGGTTCATAGCAGGTGGCTTCATTCTAGCTGCTGTTCATAATTCGATTTTGCTGGTAGTTGTTGTGGTGATATTTGGATTTGTTGCTGCGCTCTTGGTTTGGAACATTTGCTGGGGAACAAGAGGCATGACTAGGTTTGTCAGTCGCTATCCTGATGCTGATCTTAGAATTACGAAAGATGGAGAGTATGTGAAGGTCACAGGGGTATGTGTAATGCTGGTCACCTTTTTGGACTCATTAAATTATTTCATCTATTCATTCCTTCCCTTAATGTTTTACATTTAATTTTCTGCTTTCTGTTTTTGTCATATATTTGTTCGCTATTGTTACAATTTAGAAGTAATTCTCAAATTACATTGTTTCTTTGCCAGTTCTGGTGTGTTGCTGAATTGCATTGTTAACTCGTAATGTAGCAATGCTACGTGTGTCTCACATGCACTGTTTAGTTTAGAAAAATGAGAAGGTCATTTAAAGTTTCAAAAAAATGCAGCAAAAATTCAGTCATGTACATATGGTAGTATTACTATGTAGGTGCAAGCATATATTATGCACTAAATTTTTGTGCACTAAGTTTTTTTTCTTTTTGCACAAGACACAAGCATATGCATGCTTGTACCCCAAACATAAAGTCTACACATAATACTCACTCATCTGCATGTGCAATTGTTTTTAGATCTTTTTGAAAGAATGGAAAATATTATTTTTGTTCCAGGAGCACATGCTACCAAGGTCACTTAGTCACCACGCTACTAGCTGTTTCAGTATTACTTCCTCCGTCCCATAATATAAGAGCGTTTTTCATACTAGTATAGTGTAAAAAATGCTCTTATATTATGAGACGGGGGGAGTAAGGTAATTCATACATAGGTTGGCAGAATACCGCAGATGGTTCCAAAAAGTAAACTTGGTCGCAGAGATCCATACCATGACAAGACAACATATATTATGCTTAAAGAGAGATGTGATGTTTTCCTAGTACAAGGACATGAATTCAATTGTGCATCTTGTAATAATATATTCATTTCTCCATAATTTTTTTCATTGTTAGCTTATGGTCATAACTGTTTTAAGCAGTAGCGCTTTTATATTCAGTAGTAATAGGATCTTATTTATCGTATTTAACTTGACAGGTTGTTACTTGTGGAAATTTCCCCCTTGAGTCCTCATTTCAAAGGGTTCCAAGATGTGTATACACTTCGTCCTGCTTGTATGAGTATAGGGGTTGGGACTCAAAAGCTGCCAACACTCAGCATCGCCGATTTACTTGGGGATTACGTTCAATTGAAGTGAGTTTCTTATTAGCTAGAATTTTTCATCACCAAGATGATGTGGATCTCATAATCCTACAATAATGAGGCAATATAAGGATTTAACTGAAAATCCCAACTATTGCAACTCTTATTGTTAATAATTTTTCCTCTTACATTTACCTTTTGGATACAACTACTGCAGCGGCATGCGGTCGATTTCTACATCTCTGATTTCCAATCTGGGTTGCGAGCATTGGTCAAAATAGGATATGGTGCAAGGCTAATCCCATATGTCGATGAAGCTGTTGTTATTGACATAAATCCAGAAAACAAGGACATGTCCCCTGAATTTTTGAGATGGCTACGGGAAAGGAACCTCTCAAGTGATGATCGTATAATGCGCCTAAAAGAAGGGTATTACTGTTTCTTGTTCTGGCTTTTGCACCTCTATCGTATTCATAGCTACCCATTTCATTTGACATGGATGTTTACATCGCAGTTACATTAAGGAGGGAAACACTGTTAGTGTCATCGGTGTTGTTCAAAGGAACGATAATGTGCTGATGATTGTTCCACCACCTGAACCCTTCAACACTGGTTGCCAGTGGGGCAAGTGCCTCCTCCCAACTAGCCTTGATGGACTAGTCTTAAGATGTGAAGACACGTCGAACGGTGATGTAATTCCAGTATAGCTATCTAGCCTCGTTCTGGCAGTTCACCTGGGGAAAAGGGAAAACAATATTTGACTTTGGGTTCATTTTATGGATTGAAAAATGTGCAAATGCAAGGTGTGATTAAGGTTTAGTACAATATTGATAGTCAGTTGCCCACGGCTTGATTGTGTAGTATTTTTTTGCATTTTGCTCTTTTTTGGTTGGGCAATGAATACTTGTAAGATTGATGGCTTCAGTACTACCATGGAGCTCTTTGGAGTTAGAGTGGAACCATGTTCATATGTCTTTTTTTTTTTGGTTTGTAGCATTACAGCATCATAAACCATTCTCCAGTTCCCCTATCTGTATCTATACTTTATACACAACTCCAGCTCTCATGGTAGATATGTTCTCATCGAGGATGAAGCTCCGTCAATTTATCTTTACCAGGGTTTGTTGTGTCACTATCATCATGTCAATTTATCTTTACCAGGGTTTGTTGTGTCACTATCATCATGCTGAGCGCATGCTTACATGAGCAGACATGTTGCACTTTAGAGCAACTCCAATGGTGTAGGATCTAGAAGTAGATGTGTCTAGAGGGGGGTGATTAGACACTTAGTGCTAAAGTTGCAATTTTTATGCCTTTTTGGTTTGAGTGGAGTTTTAGACACAATTTCAACATACACAATACATATCAAGCAAGCATGCAAAGAGTATATGAGCAGCGGAATGTAAAGCATTCAACTTGCAAGAATGTAAAGGAAAGGGTTTGGAGAATTCAAACGCAATTGGAGACATGGATGTTTTTCTCGTGGTTCGGATAGGTGGTGCTATCCTACATCCACGTTGATGAAGACTTCAACCCACGAAGGGTAACGGTTGCGCGAGTCCACGGAGGGCTCCACCCACAAAGGGTAACGGTTGCGCGAGTCCACGAAGGGCTCCACCCACGAAGGGTCCACAAAGAAGCAACCACCCACAAAGGGTCCACGAAGTAGCAACCTTGTCTATCCCACCATGGCCATCGCCAACGAAGGACTTGCCTCACTAGCGGTAGATCTTCACGAAGTAGGCGATCTCCTTGCCCTTACAAACTCCTTGGTTCAACTCCACAATCTTGTCGGAGGCTCCCAAGTGACACCTAACCAATCTAGGAGACACCACTCTTCAAGAAGTAACAAATGGTGTGTAGGTAATGAACTCCTTGCTCTTGTGCTTCAAATGATAGTCTTCCCAACACTCAACTCTCTCATAGGATTTGGATTTGGTGGAAAGAAGATTTGAGTGGAAAGCAACTTGGGGAAGGCTAGAGATCAAGATTCATATGGTAGGAATGGAATATCTTGGCCTCAACACATGAGTAGGTGGTTCTCTCTCAGAACATAAGAGTTGGAATTGTGTATGTATTCTGATGGCTCTCTCCACGAATGAAGAGGAGGTGGAGGGGTATATATAGCCTCCACACAAAATCCAACCGTTACACACAGTTTTCCAATCTCGGTGGGACCGAATCAACAAACTCGGTCGGACCGAAAAGGTAAACCTAGTGACCGTTAGAGATTTTGGTGGGACCGACTGGATCAACTCGGTGGGACCGATGTGCTAGGGTTAGGGTAAATCCAGAACTCGGTTTGACCGATTACTCAGACTCGGTGGGACCGATTTGGGTAACAAGTGAAACTGAGATTTGGTCAAGCAAACTCGGTGGGACCGATTACATATCTCGGTGGGACCGAGAATATTGCAATGGGTAACAAAGAGTTTGCAAGCCCATCTCGGTGAGACCGAACTGATTAGTGTTTGGCAGTGGCTTATGACAAGTGAAACTCGGTGGCGCCGGATAGAAAGAATCGGTAGGTCCGAGTTTGGCTTTGGGTTTAGGTCATATGTGGAAGTGGGAAAGTAGCTGAGGATTTTGGAGCATATCATTAAGCACATGAAGCAAGAGGCTCATTAAGCAACACCTCATCCCTCCTTGATAGTATTGGCTTTTCCTATGGACTCAATGTGATCTTGGATCACTAAAATGTAAAATGAGGAGTCTTGAGCTTTAAGCTTTAGCCAATCCTTTGTCCTTAGCATCTTGAAGGAGTTCCCACAACCTTTAGTCCATGCCACTCCATTGTTGAACTTATCTGAAACATGCTAGATAGAAATGTTAGTCCAACAAGAGATATGTTGTCATCAATTATCAAAACCACCTAGGGAGCACTTGTGCTTTCAAATGGGGCCACCCATTTCTTCCGCCGCCGTCCGTTAGGGTTGGTGCGGACACAAAAGGCGGCCCAACACGCCGACCCAAACGGACACGCGTTCGCTTTTCATCCGCGGACATGAGACGGACGCGCGCTCGCCCTCTCCCCTCTCGGGCCTGTTGTTCGGTGGCACATTACCCTCTCCCCATTCAACAGCGCACCCTCGCCTGCCTCCTTTGTCACCGACACCGCCGGCCAGTTCAACATAGATAGTACCATATATAGTTCATAGCATAGACTGTTAAAGAAAAGATGAACTACTCACCGACACCGCCGGCCAGTTCAACATAGATAGTACCATATATAGTTCATAGCATAGACTGTTAAAGAAAAGATGAACTACTCGCCGTGGTGGCCGAATAATATAAGGATACATAGATAGTTCATAGCATAGACTGTTAAAAGAAAAGATCAATTACTTGTCGTTTTCCGACTCCGACTCGGTAATGTCCTTCTCCGACGTCTGAATGTAGGCGTCAGCATACCGCTCGTCCTCGAAGTCCCAGGACGACGCTTCTCCTAACTTCATGTTCAATTGAGCGGCCTGCTTCCGCGCACGCTTGTCCTTCCGATAGGCGGCTCGCTCCGTCCTCCTCGCCTTCCTCTCCATCCTCCGTTATTTGTAGAACTGGCGCTCGTTGATGATGTCCTGCGGGAAGCGTTCGCGCCACATCGCCATGGCTTCCACGTCCATCCCGGCGATGGCGAGGCGACGCTGCCGCCTCTGGTTGTCACAACGATCCTCGTCAGTGAAAAGTCGCGGGAGAGGCGCGAGATCCTGCGCCCGCTGGCTCGTTGACACGTCGGGAAAATTCATCTCCCGACGAGGCCGCCAGAGGCGCCACGCTGCCGCGTCGTACGCGCGGGCCGCCTCCTCTGCGGTGTCGAAGGTGCCGAGATTGAGGCGTTTTTCGCCAAACCAGATTTCGGAGGAGAAGGCGCCGGAGCGGCGCTCGCGGACTCCGCGAAAATCCGAAGCGCCCAGGCGGCGCATCGACATAGTGGCGCAGAGGCGGCGAGGCGAGTGAGAGGCGGCGAAGTGAGTGGGCGGCCGACAGAGTATGGAGGGAACGCCTTCTTAATAACGCGAGCCGGACGTGGCCCGCCAAAACCAGCGCGCGCTAGGGCGCTCAATTCCCCGCACGCGCGATCCTTTCCCGCGCGCTGGAGCGCCAAAACCAGGGCGACGACATGGCCGCTGGCATGATCTATGGCCATGGGCCTTTTTCTAAAAATTGCGCGCGAACATGAAATGGATCAGCGCGTTGGGCGCCCTGCCGACTCAAATCTAAAAGAGGCCAGACGCCGAGCGGGCGGCCGACCCAAACGGACAAAAAACGAACGAAATCGCTGTCCGTTTGGGTCGCCCCATTGGAGTTGCTCTTACTATCTGTGTCGGTGGACATTCCCTTCCCGTTTTCGTGTGGAAGTTCCTTAGGGCGTTGGCATTTTCGTGTGGAAGTTCCTTAGGGCATCTCCAACGTGGTTTGCTAAATGTTTGGTTCCGACATTTTTTGCCATCCAATGTCGGTCGCTAAATTTTTCTGGACTTTTGCGGATGCTTGAAATTCTACAAATCGGAACCAAACCTATGGGAGGTTTTGGGGACTTGTCTGGATGCTTGAAATCCTACAAACGGGAATAAAACCTACAAACCGGAACAAACCTATGGGAGGTTTTGGGGAATCAGGACATTGGACATCCACCACGTGTGCATTCGACATCGCGACACAAAAAACCCACCCAGAGCCTTTTTCCCACTATGTCCGTTCCCCTATGCTCTCTATCAGCACCCTTGGCCGCTCCATCAAGCCACCACCCCCACCTTGGCATACGTCGTCGTTCTACCTTGGATTTCCGCGGCACACAAATACCATTGGCCTTGCTGCCGTTGTCCATGGTAGATGCCATGCCCACACAAGTGCTAGGCCAAATGTCATAGCGGAATATTTGACATTGTTGTTGTTGACTTTGAAGAAAATATTATGACTGCGTATCACCACCCCCCGCCTTTGTATACGTCGTCGTTCTACCTTGGATTTCAGCGGCACACAAATACCATTGGCCTTGTTGCCGTTGTCCATGGCAGATGCCATGCCCACACAAGTGTTAGGCCAAATGTCATAGCGGAATATTTGACATTGTTGTTGTTGAATTTGAAGAAAATATTATGACTGCGTATTCGGTGAAGGAGGATGAATTGTTGTCTTGCCGCTGTTGTCCATGGCTGATGCCATGCCTGCACAAGTGTTAGGCCAAATGTCACAGCAGAATATTTTGACATTGTTGTTGTTGACTTTGAATAAAATATTATGACTGCACACTCGGTGAAGGAGGATGAATTGTTGTGTGATGCGTCGTTGGCCATAAGTGTAGAGTTTCAAGGCATGAAGCATACTGCGAGGTGGTTAGTCCAATGATGGTATACCATTCAAAAAGCCGCCAACAAGTATCACAGTGTGTATGCACAAGTGAGAGGAAGATGGCCAAGGAGCGCGTCGCTCGAAGAGCTCGTAAGTTTTGTGTCTTGTTGCTCTACGCTTTTATATAGAAAATGAGAAAATATGCAAACAAAATAGAAGAAACAAATGTATATATATAGGATATTATATTATATATTCCTAGGTTAGATTCATTATCTAATCCGATATATGGATATGGAATTCCCTTCTATGTAGTTCGGACAATTCACATTATCATTTCAATTTGATTTCAATTTGTACTTTTTAGTTACTTTACTTCTCCCCAATAGAGCTTAGAAGTAAGAATTTATTGGTTGATTGTATCCTTAACCATTTCTTTTTTTTGACACGAGGAACTACTCACCATGAATCCACTAATTGCTGCTGCTTCTGTTATTGCTGCTGGATTGGCCGTAGGGCTTGCTTCTATTGGACCTGGAGTTGGTCAAGGTACTGCTGCAGGACAAGCTGTAGAAGGTATTGCGAGACAGCCAGAAGCAGAAGGTAAAATACGAGGTACTTTATTGCTTAGTCTACCTTTTATGGAAGCTTTAACAATTTATGGACTAGTTGTGGCACTAGCGCTTTTATTTGCGAACCATTTTGTTTAATCTTAAAAAAAATTCTTTCAATTTCGATTAGATACTTTTTTCTTTTTTTAGTAAATTGGTATTTGCTTCCGCAATTCCAATTTTATTTATTTACTCATTGTTGTAACCCGGTGATAATATCATTATCTACCCTCGTACGGGCGTGATGTTCTTCCATAGTACGGAATACAAACCCTTCACAATGATGCACTGTTGAATGAAGCTCAACGGCATGCCAAGTGGTTGAACAACATGTTCCTATGAAGAGTTATAAGCTCGAGGAGAGAAAGCTTGGGACTAAGGCGGCTTTTGGGGTCAATGAAATTGAAGAACTTGCTGAATATCTTTCGAGGAGTGCTTTCAGATTTAGAAGTACTTTTGAATTGCTATTGATCTAGATACATTTGTCAAAGTGATCAGAGGCGGTCATTTGGTATAGTTTTATTCATTTTCTTAGGAAAAAGGGGGCATCCATTTGGTTTATGGGGTTGGAAGGCCTTCACCCCTATTCATGTCCGCGGACACGTCCACACGTATTCGTGGATATTTGTTGGTGTCCATTTTGATGGACCGTATTGGAGTTGCTATTACATGTCTTTCGTTTGCCATGTGAAGCAACAAAGTCATATCTCGTTTTTCTAGATGACAATACCTCCAAATACAAAATTATAACATTTATCTTTTGTCCATATGAAAATAACCTCCAAATACAGAATCAAAAGGTTTCATAGACTTCGATGCCTTGCGGGTTTGCGGCTCCACCTCAAGGAAGAGGTTTGTCTTGCGCTTCTTCGCCTTCTCGGACGCGTTGACGAAGTCGGTTCTCCCAACCTTTGCTTGGTCGGGACACATGAGGTGGAAAGCCATCGCCCTCGCAACCTTGGCACGTTTGTTCACCGGTGCAAAGAGCTTGGCCAAAATGACCTCATGGGTGCCGAACTTCTCCAACATACTGCCATCGCGCATGCTATGGTGGAAGGTGACCATGACAGACTGCTGTTTGATCTTAGGAATGGAGTTTCAAAGATTGCAGAATCACTGAATGAACAATCTTAGTGATTCTCATTTTGCCTACTTGACGACATAGAGACCACTCTGACATGCCCTGGAAGTTGGACACAAACTGCCGACAGAGATCCTCCCATGAGGTAATGAAAGAGGCCGACAAGTTCATAAACAATGATCAGACGGATCCTTTGAGGGCCATGGGGAACCAGTTTGCCATGGCCTTTTCACTTCCTTTGGCCGCTGATACGTCCATTTTGCATCATGTTTTACTACTGTTATTTATAATGTTTTGGATCAGTATTTCACTTTATGATGCAATTATAATTCACTTTCTCTCTTATTATGCAAGATTTATATGAAGAGGGAAATTGCCGGCAGCTGGAATTCTGGACCTGAGAAGAGCTACAACAGAGATAGATATTCTCTGGAGCTCCAAATGACCTAAAAATTTACGTATAATTATTTTGGAATTAATAAAAAATAGTGAAAGAAGAAATACTAGGAGGGGCCCCACCAGTGAGCCACAAGCTCAGGTGGCGTGCCTCCCGGGGCGCGCCATGTGAGCTTATGGGCACCAGCATGCCTCCGTGGCCCTCCTTCTCCTACATGAAGCCATTTGCCATAGAAACCAAATCAAGAGAAGACTTTCAGGATGAAGCACTGCGGTCTCGAGGTGGAACCTGGGCATGAGCACTTTTGCTCTCGGGCGGAGCAATTTCACCGGAGATACTTCCCTTTGGGAGGGGGAAATTGAAGCCACCGTCATCACCAACGATCCTCTCATCATGGAGGACTCATCTCCATCAACATCTTCACCAGCGCCATCTCATCTAAAACCCTAGTTTATTTCTTGTATTCAATCTTTGCCTCCAAACCTCAGATTGCTACCCGTGGGGTACTACTTGCTAGTAGTGTTGATTACATCTTGTAGTTGATGCTAGTTGGTTTACTTAGTGGAAGATTATATGTTTAGATCCTTAATCATATATTATACTCCTATGACCTTGAACATGAATATGATTTGTGAGTAGTTCCATTTGTTCTTGAGGACATGGGAGAAGTCTTGTTATAAGTAATCATGTGAAGTTGGTATTTGTTCAATATTTTGATGATATGTATGTTATTCTTCCTCTAGTGGTGTCGTGTGAACGTCGACTACATGACACTTCACCATGTTTGGGCCTAGGGGAAGTCATTGTGGAGTAGTAAGTAGATGATGGGTTGCGAGAGTGACAGAAGCTTAAACCCTAGTTTATGCACTATTCCGTAAGGGACTGATTTGGATCCATATGTTTCATGCTATGGTTAGATTTATCTTAATTCTTATTTTGTAGTTGCAGATGCTTGCTAGAGGGGGTAATCATATCTGGGTTGCTTGTTCGAGTAAAAACAACACCCTAGCACTAGTCCACCCACATATCAAATTATCAAAATAGTGAACGCGAATCAACTAAAACATGATGATAGTTAATTAGACAATATTCCCATGTGTCCTCGAGAACGCTTTGCTCACTATAAGAAGTACTTTCAACTTGTCCTTTGCTAGAAAAGGATTGGCCCCCCTTGCTGCACCCTTGTTACTATTTTCACTTGCTACTTGTTATGAATTATCTTACTACCAAACTATTAGCTACTACTACTTTCAGCACTTGCAGGAAACACCTTGCCGAAAACCACTTGTCAATTCCTTCCGCTCCTCGTTGGGTTCGACACTCTTACTTACTGAAAGGATTACAATTGATCCACTATACTTGTGGGTCATCAAGACTCTTTTCTGGCACCGTTGCCGGGGAGTAAAGCGGTTTTGATAAGGAAACATTTTTATTACGAGCTGAATTTTATCTTCACTTGTCACTATGGAAGATAATCCTTTGAGGGGCTTGTTCGGGGTATGTTCACCTCGATCAGAAGTGGTAAGAGCCGCTCCTCAACTTACTGAACCTACTAAAAATATTTACTATGAAATCCCTTTGGGTATTATGGAGAAACTGTTTGTTAATCCCTATATAGGAGCTAGAACAATACATCCTAATATGCACTTAATCTATATAGATGAAATTTGTGGATTATTTAAGCTCGAAGGTTTATCAGAGGATGGAGTTAAGAAGAAAGTATTCCCTTTATCTTTGAGGGGAAGGGCATTATCTTGGTACATGGTATTGGATGACAACGGAACATGGGATCGGAACCGACTGAAGCTGGAATTCCATCAGAAATTTTATCATATGCACTTGGTTCATCGTGATCGAAATTATATATATATAATTTTTGGCCTCTTGAAGGAGAAAGTATCGCCCAAGCTTGGGGGAGGCTTAAATACATGATGTACACATGCCCCAATCATGAGCTCTCGAGGGAAATGATTATGCAAAACTTCCATGCTCGACTTTCTCATGAAGATAAAACAACACTTGATACTTCTTTGTCGGTTCCTTCACGAATATAACTATTGAATCAAATGGGATCTTATTGAAAGAATTAAACGCAACTCTGAAGATTGGGAAATCAACAAAGGTAACAAGTCAGGTATAAATCTTGAATTTGATTGCGTTAAGTCTTTTATAGAAACATATGTTTTTCATAAGGTGAGTGCAAAATATGGACTTGACTCTGAGATAGTAGCTACTTTTTGTGAATCATTTTATTCTCATGTTGATCCCCCTAAGGAGAAGCAGTTTAAATTTCACCCACCTATTGAAATTTGTGAAGAACCAATTATTGCTAAAACTGAAACAATCGCTGATACGACTAATTCTGTTGCACCTTCTACTTATATTGAGAAACCACATTTCCTTGTTAGGATTAATGAACATGCTAAGGCAACAACTGTGATCCATAAGAGTAATACTACAACACCTAAACCCTTTGGACAAATTAAGGTGGAACCTAATATTGCAATAGTTAAAGATGTCTTAGTTGTATTGATGGGCATTTTATCTATTTTTGTAATGAAGCTACCAGAATTGCTAAACAAGCTAACTCTGAACAAGATAAGCTAGATAAGAATAAGCCAGTTGTTCGTATGCCTGTTGTTTCTGTTAAGACTGGAGATCATTCTATCATGGTTTATGTGATATGGATGCTAGTATAAGTGCTATTCTATTTTCTTTATATCAAGAAGTTATGCACGATATTGCACCTGCTGAAATATTGGATATTGATGTCACTATTAAGCTTGCAAACAAAGATACTATTTCACCTCTTGGAATTATTAGAGATGTTGAAGTCTTGTGTGGTAAGATCAAATATCCTACTGATTTCTTAGTGATCGGATCACCACAGATAATTTCTGTCCTGTCATATTTGGTAGACCTTTCTTGAATACGGTTAATGCTAAATTTGATTGTGCCAAAGAAATCTTGAAGTTAAATCTGGTGATGTATCTCATGATTAATTTCTCCAAGTTTAATAGACATCCTGATGATAAAGAATTACCTAGTAAAGATGATATTATTGGTCTTGCTTCTATTGTTGTGCCTCCTACTGATCCGTTAGAACAATATATGTTAGACCATGAAAATGATATGCATATGAATGAGAGAAATGAAATAGATGAAATATTCCTTACGCAAGCACCAATCCTCAAACATAATTTGCTGGTTGAAACTTTGGGAGACCCTCTTCCACCTAAGAGTGATTGATACCCACAAGTATAGGGGATCACAATAGTTTTCGAGGGTAGAGTATTCAACCCAAATTTATAGATTCGACACAAGGGGAGCCAAAGAATACTTGCAAGTATTATCAGCTGAGTTGTCAATTCAACCACACCAGGAGATTAATTATCTGCAGCCACGTGATCAGTAGCAAAGTAATATGATAGTTTTGATAATAGTGACAACATCAATGGTAACGGTAACATTGATAGTAGTATTTTTGTAGCAAGTGCAGCAGTAACGATAACAGTAGTAACTTAGCAAGAACAATATAAGATAAATTCGTAGGCATTGGATTGGTAATTTGTTGGATGATATTCATCATGTGATAGTCATAACCTAGGGCGATACGGCACTAGCTCCAGTTCATAAACATAATGTACGCATGTATTCCGTAAATAGTCATACGTGCTTATGGAAAGAACTTGCATGACATCTTTTGTCCTACCCTCCCATTGCAGCGGGGTCCAATTGAAAACTAAGAGATATTAAGGCCTCCTTTAAATAGAGAACCGTAACAAAGCATTAACACACGATGCATACATGAACTCCTCAAACTACGGTCATCACCGGGAGTGGTCCCGACTATTGTCACTCCTGGGTTGCGGGATCATAACACGTAGTAGGTGACTATAACTTGCAAGATCGGATCTAGAACATGGATATAATGGTGATATCATAAACGGTTCAGATCTGAAATCATGGCTCCCAGGCCTAAAGTGACAAGCATTAAGCATGGCAAAGTCATATCAACATCAATCTTAGAACATAGTGGATACTAGGGATCAGGCCCTAACAAAACTAACTAGATTACATGATGAATCTCATCCAACTCCTCACCGACCAGCGAGCCTATGAAGGAATTACTCACTCCCGGTGGGGAGCATCATGGAATTGGCGATGGAGAAGAGCTGGTGATGACGAAGAATGAAGATCCCCCTCTCCGGAGCCCCAAAGAGACTCCAGATCTGGCCTCCCGATGAAGAACATGAGGTGATGGCGGCTCCGTCTTGTGGACCACGATAATTCTTTCTCCCTGATTTTTTCTGAGAAAACAAGATTTTATAGTGTCGGTCTCAGGGTCTGCGGGGCTACCAGGTGGGGACATCCCACCTGGGTGCCCGGGGGGGGGGGGCAGGCGCACCCTAGCGGGTTGTGCCCACCCAGGTGCCCCCTTAGGTGACTCTTGGCTCTAGAAATTCTCTTTTATTATATAAAAATTCCTCGTAAAGTTTCGTTCCATTCCAAGAACTTTTATTTCTACACAAAAACAACACCATGGTAGTTCTGCTAAAAACAATGTCAGTCAGGGGTTAGTTTCATTCAAATCATGCAAATTAGAGTCCAAAACAAGAGGAAAAGCATTAGGAAAATGTGACGCCCGGATAATTAAGCTACAGTGAACCTCTGCTAATGATGTCACGTCACCTCAGTTACTGTTGCTAATCTCACGTTAGTTCAAAACCAATTCAAAATCCAAATTCAAGAACAAATCAAACAATTAAAGTTTTCAAAAGTCAAAACTAAAATGTTCTTATTGTGACAAATAATTCATAAGATATATTGGGGGAGAAACCAAGTCTTTATAAAATGTTTAAATGCACTAAACTAATTAAATCAGTAGCTAAAACCATTAATTAAATGCCTTTTATATTTTGTAAAATACTAAACTATATTATTTTGGGATGAAACTTTTTGTAGTTGTGACATAATTTGTAACATCAATTTAAGTGCCACTTTGGTATTTTATTAAAACTAAAATAATTAGGAACTAAAATAAAAATAAGAAATAGTAAAAAAAAAAAGAGAAGGAACCCTCCCTCACTGGGCTTCGGCCCAGCAGGCCACCAGGCCGCCTGGCCGGCCCAACCGGCCACCCACTCCCCCCCTAACCCCCCCCCCAGCCCGGAACCCCAACCCACACCCCACTCCCCCCCCCGGTCCACTCCTCGCCTCCCCCGTTTCACTCCTCTCCCTCATCACTCCTCCCACGATCCCAATCTGGATCGGGACCCCGTCGTCCCGATGACCGCCGACGCCCGTCGCCTCCCCGACCCCAAGCCGGCGCCCCGCCACCTCGACGTCATCCCCCAGGGCCTTGCCGCCCCATCCGCGACCGCGCCGTCGCCCGACCCCGCCGGACTGCCTCGTCCCCGTCACATGCGTCCCCGCCTCCTTACCGGCTCGGCTACATCGAGCCTCGCCGACGTACACCTGCAATGGGGTGAGAACCCCATCTCCCCCTCCCTCTGTCATGCGCCGCCCGGTGCTCGTGCTCGCACCCACGACCATGACCGGCTGCGCCCGGCCGCGCCTTCACGCAGACACGCCCGCGCACTCACCGCTTGCCGTGGCCAACCGCGCCGCCCGCTACTCCCTTGAAGCTGGCCCAGGGCCGCACCCCCGACTCCCGCCTCCATCCGTGATCCCCCCTCTGCCGCGTCCGACCGCGGCCTTCAACACGCGCACCCACACTCCCTGCTCCAACTCGTGCATCCGCCCATCGCCCCGCTCACCTCGCCGGCGTGCCCGCATCCCTGCTGCACCCCGGTCCCGCCCTCACGTGTGCCACTTCTGCCCGATACGCGTCGAGGCCAACCCTCCCACGCCCCCTGCATACACGCGCACGCCCGGGCGTGAACCGCCACCACCGTCGCACCTGCTTCCGTCCGTGGCCGCTCCCGCTACCGCTCATCGCAGTCGCCCCTCCCCGGTGCCCCGGACTCCTGAAGCTGGCCGCGACCCCCCTCTGCGCCCGCCGGTGGCCTCACCGGGGTCGTGCCAGGCTGCCGCTGCCCGCTGCCATCCGCTCGCTCGATCGGGCAAGCTCGTGCCCATGGTTGCACACCCGGTAACCCGCCCTGCCATGGCCTATGGGCCAATGATAGATGGGGCCGCCCCTGTTAAAACCAAAAACAAAACAATAAAAACATTAATAATAATTAAATTAATTAATTACCTAATTAATTAACTTAATTAACCATGCTTAATTAAACCCTAATTAACCTGAATAGTCAATGGCACGTGGGACCCACACGTCAGCAACCTAGTCAACACCTCTGTTGACTACTGACGTGATGCTGATGTAGTAATGCTATTTTCAAATTAATTTACTAATAATAGTTTAGAAATTGATTAAAACTTTGAAAATTAATATAAAAATAACTCGTAGCTCGGATGAAAATACTTTGTACATGAAAGTTGCTCAGAACGACGAGAGGATCCTAATACGCAGTCCGTTCGCCCGCCACACATCCCTAGCATAGTGAACGTGCAAAATTTCACCTCCGATTCATCTGTCTGAAAACGCGAAACACCGGGAATACTTTCCTGGATGTTTCCCCCCTTCGCTGGTATCACCTACCACCGCGTTAGGGCACACCTAGCACCGCTATTTGCTTTGTCATGCATCGACATGCATCTGTTTGCATTGTATTCATTGTTTCTTCCCCCTCTTCTCTCCGGTACACTATGAGACTGATGCCGTTGCTGCTGCCCCGATCGACTATGGTGTTGACGACTCCTCCTTCTTGCCAGAGCAACTAGGCAAGCCCCCCCTTGACCAACCCGATATCGCCTATTCCTTCTCTCTACTGCTTGCATTAGAGTAGTGTAGCATGTTACTACTTTCGGTTAATTCTATTCTGCTGCATAGCCTGTCATTGTTGCTACAGTTGTTATCCTTACCTGCAATCCTAAATGCTTAGTATAGGATGCTAGTATTCCATCATTTGCCCTACATTCTTGTCCGTCTGCCATGCTATACTACTGGATCACTCGGGAGGTGATCACGGGTATATACTTACATACATATTATATGATACATGTGGTGAGTAAAGTCGGGTCGGCTCGTAGAGTACCCGCAAGTGATTCCGATGTGGGGGCTGAAAGGACAGGTGGTTCCATCCTGGTAGTGGTGGGCCTAGGTTCCCGACGGCCTCCGACTGTTACTTTGTGGCGGAATGACAGGGCAGGTGGTGACCACCTAGGAGACAGGTGGGCCTGGCCCTGGTCAGCATCTGCGAATACTTCAAAAAACACACTTAACGAGATCTGGATATTTGATCTGAGTCTGGCCACTGGCCTATACGCACTAACCAACTACGTGGGAACAGTTATGGGCACTCAACGTCGTGGTATCAACCGAAGCCTTCTTGACGTCAATGACTGAGCGACGCACGCCGGATTGGACTGGAATGCCTGCTCTTGTATTAGGGAGGCTAGGTCTGCTTACCAGCCGTGTTCACAACGTGCAAGTGTGCAATTGGCGATGGGCCCAGACCCCTGCGCGCATAGGATTTAGACTGGCGTGTTGACCTCTCTGTTTTGCCTAGGTAGGGATGCGACTTGTTGATCTTCCGAGGCCGGGCATGACCCAGGAAAGTGTGTCCGACCAGAGGGATCAGGTGTGTTGGGTAATGTGGTGCACCCCTACAAGGAAGTTTATCTATTCTAATAGCCGCGTCCCTCAGTAAAAGGACGACCCAGAGTTGTATTCCGACCTTATGACAACTAGAACCGGATACTTAATAATACACACCTTTTCAAGTGCCAGATACAACCCGGTGATCGCTCTCTGATAGGGAGGCGAGGAGAGAATCACCAGGTAGGATTATGCTATGCGATGATACTTGGTTAACTTACCATCTACTCTCTTCTACTGCCTCAAGATGGAGGCTGCCAGAAGCATAGTCTTCGATAGGACTAGCCATCCCCCTCTTATTCTGGCATTCTACAGTCCAGTCCACACATACTATCCATTTCATCCATACCAATGCATATGCAGTGTAGATCCTTGCTTGCGAGTACGTTGGATGAGTACTCATGGTTGATTTGCTCCCTCTTTTCCCCTTTCCATTCTTCTCGGTTGTCGCAACCAGATGTTGGAGCCCAGGAGACAGATGCCACCTTCTACGACTCCTACTACACCGAGGGTGCCTACTACTACGTGTAGGCCGCCGCCGACGACCAGGAGTAGTTTAGGAGGATCCCAGGCAGGAGGCCTGCTCCTCTTTCGATTTGTATCCCAGTTTGTGCTAGCCATCTTATGGAAACTTGTTTAACTTATGTCTGTACTCAGATATTGTTGCTTTCACTGACTCATCTATGATCGAGCACTTGTATTCGAGCCTCGAGGCCCCTGGCTTGTATTATGATGCTTGTATGACCTATTTTATTTTTAGATTTGTGTTGTGATATCTTCCCATGAGTCCCTGATCTTGATCGTACACATTTGCGTGTATGATTAGTGTACGATTAAATCGGGGGCGTCACAAGTTGGTATCAGTGTTGACTGCATGTAGGAATCCCCCTTCCAAACTCCTTGGTCGAAGTCGAGTCTAGTTATTGCAAAACTTTTACTAACATCGTTGTGTGTCTTACGGGCCCATGTAGCCATTGGGTGGTATTAGGATCTTTTATTCCTCGACCTATACTCTGGGACTCTGATCTCTCTTCTACTCGGGTTAAATGATTTTACTAACTCTGACTCTAGGTTCTCGTAACTACTTCCTCCCGAAGAGCCCCTTCATTCCCGATGATGGCTTGATTCATCATTAGACCTCGAAGATACTCTCCGATGTTATCCCGAGAACTTGTTCTCATGCATGTACAATTCCCTTCCACCGTCAACCCCAATAGATAACTACATGCCCTTGCCATTCTTACATTCATCCCCAGCTGCTCTTGTTATCACAAGATGCATCGAATTATCCTTCGACTTTTAAGAATCTCTTGAGCCACTACCTTACAGATCTTTGCCGCATGAATACCCCTACAGATAATTCCTCGCACTTATCGAGTATCCGCCCATTCCCAGTTGTTCATGCGTTTCGCAAAAGACTTCGAAATACCATTCGATCTTTCAAAAATCCTGAGCAGCCTATTGCTCTTGAAATTCTTACTTGCTTACATTATGGTTAATCCCATAAGTCTCGTAATCTTATTGGCATCCCTTGTCTTTATCATTTTAAGTCCATTGATTCAATATGTTGAGGATGCTCACATTCCTCAGTCGAATCCTATAACTCATCCTTCTGGCTCAGATGTCATTTTGTACAGGAGCTGGTTCTTGACTAATCAAATTTCCGTCGATTGTATCCCTAAGTATACTCAAATTATCCATCCTTAATCAGCACATTTGCTTCTGAGCCCTTGATTTGAAAATCACAATTCCTTTGCATTTGAGATCTAAATTAGTCAGTTGTTTCTATAATCCAATGCCTTTGCATTGTTACTTCCTCTGCTTGTGTGCCGATACTCACATCAGCTCCATTATGGCCCGGCAGATCGTTTGTTGGATCTTGTCCGACAACGTCCTCCATATTCAATAACCTTGTGAGCCTTTCCTCGGACACATAATGCCTTTGGTAAATTGTATCCTCTACTTTCTAAACCATGCTCTACTTTCGAGCTTGTATAAATTACTTCTAAAAGATTGTGGTATATGTTCCTAAGATACCCCGATGGATTGAACCCATGCCTTTTCTTAATCTGTGTGAACCCGAAAGTTTTCATGGGCCATACTCCTTTGGTAATTCACCAGGCAGGTCTTCGCACTCAAATCATTTTTAATAGAGCAGTGAATGGAAGGTTATGCATTGAAGAAGTGGGAGTCAACCTTGAACTTTGTGTTCATGCCCATGGACACGATGTAGATCCTATCATGGAAGCCTATTGTAACAATAACTATTTCCTTGATATAATATCTTTTGGTATCGGGGAATTGATCCTTTGCGATCGGGGTTTCAACCATGTTCTTCTTTAAATACCATTTCTCGGACAAGTTAAACCACTTGTCCTCTGCAGATCATTGCGCCCGTCCAACCTCTATAATGATCTACCTTCGAGTATTACCCCTCGTATCTCGAGAATATAAAAGAACTGTGTTGCTTCCTATGAGTCTTCATTTAGAATTGCTTCTCATCGATTTTAGATTTTACCCGGGTTCTGAGTTATTAGTCACTCGAGAACACCGATAAGTGAATCGATTCCGCACTTCAATTCAATAACTCTAGGTAAATTTCGTTGCTTACAAGTTTAATAATCTTTCAAGTCATTCCTAGCCTAATCAGCTATATCATTATCGTGCTAAAATTTAACCGTGCCACCTGTTCTTTCTTCTCGGAGCACAACTTTCGACGGTGAGCTAAGCTTACGTCAATCTTCCTCGTCATATCATTTCACCTTGAACTACAAGCTTGATTTCGAGTTTTTGTTGTACCCGTGGTTCTGATAACTTTCGCTTGACCCTTCCTTTTGCTTGATGTCGTCGATCATCGATTATATCCTCATGAAACCCCTCGACAAATGTGTCGTGATCATCATCAACATTTTGAGATCTTCAAGGATATCGATCGAATTCATGTTGAGAAACACCATCCTTGCCCCTCAATTATTTGTGTTATCATCAACAACATTATTGCCTTCCCTCCAACACAAACTTGTTCATGTTATGGAGCTCCTTGCTATCCAGCTTATGTTATGTTCTACCTTGGAGTATTACCATATTTTATGTCAAGAAGGTTGTGAGAATTGCTCCACCTCTTAAGAATTCTTGGTATAGTGATACTTCTTACCATCACCATTCTTTCTTGGTCCCCGTGTTGATTCTAACCGGGATACCAACAAGTGAACGGTGCTATGTGGATTCTACCGTTCTAGCAACCCTATTGCTATGAAGCTAATGGTCGATAGTTTCATTCTAAGTCTTTTGGTTATTGAATCACCATTCCAACATTGATCATGCTACCTAAGCCCATATTTCAAGTGCACCTTTCAACCAATATTTAACTATGGATGTTTTCCTCGAACATACATCATTATATCATACCATTTGATCCGACAAATATTATCTCCTTGTTCACATAATTGTGGAAATCCATCTTGTTGGAATTATCGATAAATTGTCGTTGAGTCCATCAGCCACATCCTCGTCTTCTCCTCGGTCTCTTATTTCGGAACTTGCTTCCATAGTTCATTTCCCAAGAATCTTGCAATGCCATCTCATCAAATTAAGTTGCGCCTTTTTCTTCTCAGGCATCTAAGTCTGAGGTATCCTGATGCCAATCGGATCTGAACCTCGATCAGATATGATGGTTGGAATATATTTCCAAGAGTTATAACATTGGTCTTTTATATGACCCGGTAAGATGATGTCATGCCTAGCACACCTGGCCGTAGGACCTATTGTTATAGTTCCCTTCTTAGCAAGGTTAGCAATTCTTCCATGAGGAAATCGTAAGACTTATTTATAAGTTTTTCCTGGTGGATCCTTTGTGCATCCAAATTCCGACCCTTACTTGATGACCATGTCAATGCTATCTCGAAGCATGTCTGTGGTACTCCGATTTTCAATAAGAACGTTTGAAGCACAAGGCTAAATTTTCTTTATAAAATTATCCAAACACCATTGTATGGGTAATGTCATGAAATTTCACTCCCCTTTCCTAAAGGGTTTTCTACATTATACCCTGTCATGGATATCATGCTGTGTTTGTCCTTGGGATGGATATACTGCTGAATTATGTGTTTAAACACATTTTTTCCTTTCCACTGTTCTGTTTAATCTGATAATCACATTTTTTGTTCCATTGTTTTTCTTAACCTTATTGAGGTTTATGTGATCTAAGCAGTAATAATTCACTACTTTTGTAAGCACCTCGGTGTACAACTCTATCAGTGAGAACATGTTACTATTGTTGATGACATTCTGGTAACCACCAATGGACGAGAACTTTACCTATTGGTCCACCTCGTTTCAACAAGAAGGAAAATGGTTCTCTTCATCCCTCGCCCTTGGTACCGATGTTGTTGCTAACATATAACTGACAGGCTACCCTCTGACATGCCTTGCTATCATGACTGTGCAAGATGTCACCGCCCTTCCTACTTTAACCCACATGGTGGGCTCATAACCCACAAGTTCCACAGGATCGAAACCTGACTCTCCTGCACACCCCTGTTGCCAAAGTTATTCCTCGCGCTTGACTTCATATGTAATTCATGGGTCACTTTCCCAGTAATCTATTCTGGTATCGGACGCAATACTTATTCTCGTTGCTTTGGACCCCTTTCACACTTTGTTTTAGGCATCGAACGATTGCCTACCTGCTTGAAACTTCTCATGGTACCTCCTTACTTTACTCTCGATATTTTCTTAAGTTCCAGTTCGAGACTTACTTTCCACCACCTTCCCTAATGTTAGCTACCAGATAGTCAACCTTGTAGAGGTCTGTTCTCCCGGAATATACCCACCCTTCATTCTTTCATAAGTACGATGGAGTTCACGAAGAAAGGATGTCGACTTCATCATGATGACCTAGAGCAGAGAAATAAACACATCAATGTAATGGATCGACCTCTTCAAGAAGATCAATCAAGCCTGAGAAGACTCGATAGAATTTCGTAACCACATCTTTCCCCTTACTATACCTCTTAAATCTTGGGACGAGATTTCTTGTAGTGGAGGAGATTTGTGACGCCCGGATAATTAAGCTACAGTGAACCTCTGCTAATGATGCCACGTCACCTCAGTTATTGTTGCTAATCTCGCGTTAGTTCAAAACCGATTCAAATCCAAATTCAAAAACAGGTCAAACAATTAAAGTATTCAAAAGTCAAAACTAAAATGTTCTTGTTGTGACAAATAATTCATAAGATATATTGGTGGAGAAACCAAGTATTTATAAAGTGTTTAAATGCACTAAACTAATTAAATTAGTAGCTAAAACCATTAATTAAATGCCTTTTATATTTTGTAAAATACTAAACTATATTATTCTGGGATGAAACTTTTTGTGGTTGTGACATAATTTGTAACATCAATTTAGGTGCCACTTTGGTATTTTATTAAAACTAAAATAATTAGGAACTAAAAGAAAAATAAGAAAAAGGAAAAGAAAACAAAACAAAAAAAGAAAAGAAAAGGAACCCCCCCCCCCTCACTGGGCTTCGGCCTAGCAGGCCACCAGGCCGCCTAGCCGGCCCAACCGGCCACCCACTCCCCCCATAACCCCCTGCTAGCCCGAAACCCTAACCGACACCACACTCCCCCTCTCGGTCCACTCCTCCCCTCCCCTGTTTCACTCCTCTCCCTCGTCATTCCTCCCACGATCCCGATCTAGATCGGGACCCCGCCGCCCCGACGACCGCCGCCGCTGACCGCCGACACCCGTTGCTTTCCCGACCCCGAGCCGGCACCCCGCCACCTCGACGTTGTCGCCCAGGGCCTCGCCGCCCCGTCCGCGCCGTTGCCGGACCCCGCAGGACTACCTCGTCCCCGTCACTCGCCGCCTCTTCACCGGCTCGGCTACATCGACCCTCGCCGACCTACACCTGCAACATGGGTGAGAACCCCATCTTCCCCTCCCTCTCTGTCACGCGCCGCCCGGTGCTCGTGCTTGCACCCACGGCCATGACCGGCTGCGCCCGGCCGTGCCTTCATGCACACACGCCCGCGCAGTCACCGCTCTCCGTGGCCAACCGCGCCGCTCGCTACTCCCCCGAAGCTGGCCCAGGGGCACACCCCCTGCGCCCGCCTCCTTCCGTGACCCCCTCTGCCGCGCTCGACCGCGGCCTTCAACACGCGCGCCCACACTCCCCGCTCCAGCTCGTGCATCCGCCCGTCGCCCCGCTCACCTCGCCGGTGTGCCCGCATCCCTGCTGCGCCCCGGTCCCGCCCTCGCGCATGCTGCTCCTGCCCGGGACTGGTCGATGCCAACCCTCCCGCACCCCCTGCATACACACACGCGCCTGTCCGTGAACCGCCGCCAGTGTTGTAGCTGCTTCCGTCCGCGCCTGCTCCCGCCGCCGCTCGTCGCAGTCGCCCCTCCCAAGTGCTCCGGCCTCCTGACGCTGGCCGCGCCCCCCTCCCCCTGCGCCCGCTGGTGGCCTCACTAGGGTTGTGCCAGGCAGCCGTGGCCCGCCGTCGTCTGCTTGGTCGGTCGGGCATGCTCGTGCCCATGGTTGCACGCGCGGTAACTCGCCCCGCCATGGCCTATGCGCCAATGATAGATGGGGCCGCCCTTGTTAAAACCAAAAACAAAAAAACATTAATAATAATTTAATTAATTAATTACCTAAATAATTAAATAGATAATTAATTAACTTAATTAAACCCTGATTAACCTAAGCAGTTAGTGACATGCAGGACCCACACGTCAGCAACCTAGTCAACACCTCTGTTGACTACTAACGTCATGCTGATGTAGTAATGCTATTTTCGAATTAATTTAATAATAATAATTTATAAATTGATTAAAACTTTGAAAATTAATATAAAAATAATCCATAGCTCAGATGAAAATACTTTGTAAACGAAAATTGCTCAGAACGATGAGACAGATCCAAATACGCAGTCCGTTCGCCCGCCACACATCCCTAGCATAGCGTACATGCAACATTTCACCTCTGGTTCATTTGTCCGAAAACGTGAAACGCCGGGAATACTTTCCCGGATGTTTCCCCCATTCGCCGGTATCACCTACCACCACGTTAGGGCACACCTAGCACCACTATTTGCTTTTTCGTACATCATCATGCATCTGTTTGCATTGTATTCATTATTTCTTCCCCCTCTTCTCTTCGGTAGACTACGAGACTGATGCCGCTGCTGCTGCCCCGATCGACTACGGTGTTGACGACTCCTCCGTCTTGCCAGAGGAACCAGGCAAGTCCCCCCTTGATCAACCCGACATCACCAATTCCTTCTCTCCACTGCTTGCATTAGAGTAGTGTAGCATGTTACTGCTTTCGGTTAATCCTATTCCGCTACATTGCCTGTTATTGTTGCTACAGTTGTAATCATTACCTGCAATCCTAAATGCTTAGTATAGGATGCTAGCATTCCATCAGTGGCCCTACATTCTTGTCCGTCTGCCATGCTATACTACCGAGCCGTGATCACTCGGGAGGTGATCACGAGTATATACTTACATACATATTATATGATACATGTGGTGACTAAAGTCGGGTCGGCTCGTAGAGTACCCGCAAGTGATTCCGATGTGGGGGCTGAAAGGACAGGTGGTTCCATCCTGGTAGTGGTGGGCCTGGGTTCCCGATGGCCCTCAACTGTTACTTTGTGGCGGAGCAACAGGGCAGGTGGTGACCACCTAGGAGACAGGTGGCCCTGGCCCTGGTCGGCATCCGCGGATACTTCAAATAACATGCTTAATGAGATCTGGATATTTGATATGATTCTGGCAACTGGCCTATACCCACTAACCAACTACGTGGGAACAATTATGGGCACTCGACGTCATGGTATCAACCGAAGCCTTCTTCACGCGAGCGACTGAGCGGCGCACGCCGGATTGGACTGGAACGCATGCTCTTGTATTAGGGAGGCTAGGTCTGCTTACCGGCTGCGTTCGCAGTGTGCAAGTGTGCAATGGGTGATGGGCCCAGCACCCTACGCGCATAGGATTTAGACTAGCATGCTGACCTCTCTGTTGTGCCTAGGTAGGGCTGCGACGTGTTGATCTTCTGAGGCCGGGCATGACCCAGGAAAGTGAAGGAAATATGCCCTAGAGGCAATAATAACGTTATTATTTATTTCCTTATATCATGATAAATTTTTATTATTCATGCTAGAATTGTATTAACCGGAAACATGATACATGTGTGAATACATAGACAAACAGAGTGTCACTAGTATGCCTCTACTTGACTAGCTCGTTGATCAAAGATGGTTATGTTTCCTAGCCATAGACAAAGATTTGTCATTTGATTAACGGGATCACATCATTAGGAGAATGATGTGATTGACTTGACCCATTCCGTTAGCTTAGCACTTGATCGTTTAGTTTGTTGCTATTGCTTTCTTCATGACTTATACATGTTCCTATGACTATGAGATTATGCAACTCCCGTTTACCAGAGGAACACTTTGTGTGCTACCAAATGTCACAACGTAACTGGGTGATTATAAAGGTGCTCTACAGGTGTCTCCGAAGGTACTTGTTGGGTTGGCGTATTTCGAGATTAGGATTTGTCACTCCGATTGTCGGAGAGGTATCTCTAGGCCCACTCGGTAATGCACATCACTTAAGCCTTGCAAGCATTGCAATTAACGAGTTAGTTGCGGGTTGATGTATTACGGAACGAGTAAAGAGACCTGCGGTAACGAGATTGAACTAGGTATTGAGATACCGACGACCGAATCTCGGGCAAGTAACATACCGATGACAAAGGGAACAACGTATATTGTTATGCGGTTTGACCGATAAAGATCTTCGTAGAATATGTGGAAGCCAATATGAGCATCCAGGTTCCGCTATTGGTTATTGACCGGAGACATGTCTCGGTCATGTCTACATAGTTCTCGAACCCGTAGGGTCCGCACGCTTAAAATATGATGACGGTTATATTACGAGTTTATGTGTTTTGATGTACCGAAGGAGTTTGGAGTCCCGGATGAGATCGGGGACATGACGAGGAGTCTCGAAATGGTCGAGACGTGAAGATCGATATATTGGACGACTATATTCGGACATTGGAAAGGTTCCGAGTGATTCGGGTATTTTCGGGAGTACCGGGGAGTTACGGGAATTCGTATTGGGCCTTAATGTGCCAAACGGGAAAGGAGAGAAAGGCCTAAAAGGGTGGCCGCACCCCTCCCCATGGGCTAGTCCGAATTGGACTAGGGAGGGGGGGCGCCCCCTTCCTTCCTTCTCCTTTTCCATTCCCTTTCCTTCCCTCCTACTCCTACTACATGGAAGGGCTCCTAGTTCTACTAGGAAAAGGGGAATCCTACTCCCGGTGGGAGTAGGACTCCCCTAGGGCGTGCCATAGAGAGGGCCGGCCCTCCCCCTCCTCCACTCCTTTATATACAGGGGCAGGGGGCACCCCATAGACACAACAATTGATCTCTTGATCTCTTAGCCGTGTGCGGTGCCCCTCTCCACCATAATCCACCTCGGTCATATCGTAGCGGTGCTTAGGCGAAGCCCTGTGTCGATAGAACATCATCATCGTCACCATGCCGTCGTTCTGACGGAACTCTCCCTCAAAGCTCGGCTGGATCAGAGTTCGAGGGACGTCATCAAGTTGAACGTGTGCAGAACTCGGAGGTGCCGTGCGTTCGGTACTTGGATCGGTCGGATCGTGAAGACGTACGACTACATCAACCGCGTTGTCATAACGCTTCCGCTTTCGGTCTACGAGGGTACGTAGACAACACTCTCCCCTCTCGTTGCTATGCATCACCATGATCTTGCGTGTGCGTAGGAATTTTTTTGAAATTACTACGTTCCCCAACAGTGGCATCCGAGCCAGGTTTTATGCGTTGATGTAATATGCACGAGTAGAACACAAGTGAGTTGTGGGCGATATAAGTCATACTGCTTACCAGCATGTCACACTTTGATTCGGCGGTATTGTTGGATGAAGCGATCCGGACCGACATTACGCGTACGCTTACGCGAGACTGGTTCTACCGACGTGCTTTGCACACAGGTGGCTCGCGGGTGTCAGTTTCTCCAACTTTAGTTGAACCGAGTGTGGCTACGCCCGGTCCTTGCGAAGGTTAAAACATCACTAACTTGACAAACTATCATTGTGGTTTTGATGCGTAGGTAAGAACGGTTCTTGCTCAGCCTGTAGCAGCCACGTAAAACTTGCAACAACAAAGTAGATGGCGTCTAACTTGTTTTTGCAGGGCATGTTGTGATGTGATATGGTCAAGACGTGATGAGATATAAGTTGTTATATAAGATGATCATGTTTTGTTGAAGTTATTGGCAACTGGAAGAAGCCTTATGGTTGTCTCTTTATTGCATTAGATGCAAGCGCCAAATAATTGCTTTACTTTATCGCTATGCGATAGCAATAGTTGCAAGAGCAATAGTTGGCGAGACGACCATGTGACGACACATTGATATAGATCAAGATGATGGAGATCATGGTGTCATCATGGTGTCATGCCAGTGATGATGGAAATCATGACGATGCTTTGGAGATGGATATCAAAGGTACAAGATGATGATGTCCATATCATGTCACATATTTTGATTGCATGTGATGTTTATCTTTTATGCATCTTATTTTGCTTTGATTGACGGTAGCATTATAAGATGATCTCTCACTAAATTTCAAGATAAAAGTGTTCTCCCTGAGTATGCACCGTTGCCAAAGTTTGTCGTGCCCAGAAACCACGTGATGATCGGGTGTGATAAGCTCTACGTCCATCTACAACGGGTGCAAGCCAGTTTTGCACACGCAGAATACTCAGGTTAAACTTGACGAGCCTAGCATATGCAGATATGGCCTCGGAACACTGGAGACCGAAAGGTCGAGCGTGAATCATATAGTAGATATGATCAACATAATGATGTTCACCATTGAAAACTACTCCATTTCACGTGATGATCGGTTATGGTTTAGTTGATATGGGTCACGTGATCACTTAGATGATTAGAGGGATGTCTATCTAAGTGGGAGTTCTTAAGTAATATGATTAACTGAACTTTAAATTTATCATGAACTTAGTCCTGGTAGTACTAGCATATCTATGTTGTAGATCAATAGCTCGCGTTTAGCTCCCCTGTTTTATTTTTGATATGTTCCTAGAGAAATCTAAATTGAAAGATGATAGTAGCAATGATGCGGACTGGGTCCGTGATCTGAGGTTTATCCTCATTGCTGCACAGAAAAATTATGTCCTTGATGCACTGCTAGGTGACAAACCTATTGCAGGAGCAGATGCAGATGTTATGAACGTTTGGCTAGCTCAATATGATGACTACTTGATAGTTTAGTGCACCACGCTTAATGGCTTAGAATCGGGGCTTCAAAGACGTTTTGAACGCCATGGAGCATATAAGATGTTCCAAGAGCTGAAATTGGTATTTCATACTCATGCCCGTGTCGAGAGGTATGAGACCTCTGACAGTACTTTGCCTACAAGATGGAGGAGAATAACTCAACCAGTGAGCATGTGCTCAGATTGTCTGAGTACTACAATTGCTTGAATCAAGTGGGATTTAATCTTCCAGATAAGAGAGTAATTGACAAAGTTCTCTAGGCACTATCACCAAGTTACTAGAACTTAGTGATGAACTATAATATGCAAGGGATGACAAAAGTAACTCCCAATCTCTTCGTGATGCTAAAATCGACGAAGGTAGAAATCAAGAAAAGCATCAAGTGTTGATGGTTGACAAAGACCACTAGTTTCAAGAAAAGGGCAAAGGGAAGAAGGGGAACTTCAAGAAGGACGGCAAGCAAGTTGCTGCTCAAGTGAAGAAGCCCAAGTCTGGACCTAAGCCTGAGACTGAGTGCTTCTACTGTAAAGGGACTGGTCACTAGAAGCGGAACTGCCCCAAGTATTTGGCGGATAAGAAGGATAGCGAGGTGAACAAAGGTATATTGGATATACATGTTATTGATGTGTACATTACTAGTGTTTATAGCAACCCCTCGGTATTTGATACTAGTTTAGTTGCTAAGAGTAGTAACTTTAAACAAGAGTTGCAGAATGAACAGAGATTAGTTAAGGGTGAAGTGACGATGTGTGTTGGAAGTAGTTCCAAGAATGATATGATCATCATCGCACACTCCCTATACTTTCAAGATTAGTGGTGAACCTAAATAAGTGTTATTTGGTGTTTGCGTTGAGCATGAATATGATTTGATCATGTTTATTGCAATACGGTTATTCATTTAAGTTAAGAATAATTGTTATTCTGTTTACAGGAATAAAACCTTCTATGGTTATACACCCAATGAAAATGGTTTGTTGAATCTCGATCGTAGTGATACACATATTCATAATATTGAAGCCAAAAGATGCAAAGTTAATAATGATAGTGCAACTTATTTGTGGCACTGCCGTTTAGGTCATATTGGTGTAAAGTGCATGAAGAAAATCCATGCTGATGGGCTTTTGGAATCACTTGATTATGAATCAGTTGATGCTTGCGAACCATGCCTCATGGGCAAAGATGACTAAGACTCCGTTCTCTAGAACAATGGAGCGAGCAACTGACTTATTGGATATAATACATAGTGATGTATGAGGTCTGATGAGTGTTGAGGCTCGCGGCGGGTATCGTTATTTTCTGACCTTCACAGATGATTTGAGCAGATATGGGTATATCTACTTAAAGAAACACAAGTCTGAAACATTTGAAAAAGTTCAAAGAATTTTAGAGTAAAGTGGAAAATCATCGTAACAAGAAAATAAAGTTTCTACGATCTGATCGCAGAGGTGAATATTTGAGTTACGAGTTTGGTCTTCAATTAAAACAATGTGGAATAGTTTCACAAACTCATGCCACCTGGAACACCATAGCGTAATGGTGTGTCCGAACGTCATAACCGTACTTTATTTGATATAGTGCAATCTATGATGTCTCTTACCGATTTACCACTGTCATTTTGGGGTTATGCATTAGAGACAGCTACATTCACGTTAAATAGGGCACCATCGAAATCTGTTGAGACGACGCCTTATGAACTGTGGTTTGGCAAGAAACCAAAGTTGTCATTTCTTAAAGTTTGGGGCGGCGATGCTTATGTGAAAAGTTTCAAACTGATAAGCTTGAACCCAAATCGGAGAAGTGCATCTTCATAGGATACCCAAACAAAATTGTTGGGTACACCTTCTATCACAGATCCGAAGGCAAATTTGTTGCTGAGAATAGATCCTTTCTAGAGAAGGAGTTTCTTTCGAAAGAAGTGAGTGGGAGGAAAGTAGAACTTGATGAGGTAACTGTACCTGCTCCCTTATTGGAAAGTAGTTCATCACAGAAATCTGTTCCTGTGACTACTACACCAATTAGTGAGGAAGCTAATGATGATGATCATGTAACTTCAGATCAGGTTACTATCAAACCTCGTAGGTCAACCAGAGTGAGATCCGTACCAGAGTGGTATGGTAATCCTGTTCTGGAGGTCATGACCATGACGAACCTACGAACTATGAGGAAGCGATGATGAGCCCAGATTCCGCGAAATGGCTTGAGGCCATAAAATCTGAGATGGGATCCATGTATGAGAACAAAGTATGGACTTTGATTGACTTGCCCATTGATCGGCGAGCCATTGAGATTAAATGGATCTTCAAGAGGAAGACAGACGCTGATAGTAGTGTTACTATCTGCAAAGCTAGAATTGTCGCAAAAAGGTTTTCGACAAGTTCAAGGTGTTGACTACGATGAGAGTTTCTCACTCGTATCTATGCTTAAGTCTGTCCGAATCATGTTAGCAATTGCCACATTTTATGAAATCTGGAAAATGGATAAACAAAACTGCATTCCTTAATGGATTTATTAAAGAAGAGTTGTATATGATGCAACCAGAAGGTTTTGTCAATCCTAAAGGTACTAACAAAATATGCAAGCTCTAGCGATCCATCTATGGACTGGTGCAAGCATCTCGGACTTGGAATATACGCTTTGATAAGTTGATCAAAGCATATAGTTTTATACAGACTTGCGGTGAAGCCTGTATTTACAAGAAAGTGAGTGGGAGCACCACAACATTTCTGATAAGTATATGTGAATGACATATTGTTGATCGGAGATAATGTAGAATTATTCTGCAAAGCATAAAGGAATGTTTGAAAGGAGATTTTTCAAAGAAAGACCTCGGTGAAGCTGCTTACATATTGAGCATCAAGATCTATAGAGATAGATCAAGACGCTTGATAAGTTTTTTCAATGAGTACATACCTTGACAAGATTTTGAAGTAGTTCAAAATGGAACAGTCAAAGAAAGAGTTCTTGCCTATGTTACAAGGTGTGAAATTGAGTAAGACTCAAAGCCCGGCCACGACAGAAGATAGAAAGAGAATGAAAGTCATTTCCTATGCCTTGGCCATAGGTTCTATAAAGTATGCCATGCTATGTACCAAATCTATTGTATACCCTACACTTTTTTGGCAAGGGAGTACAATAGTGATCTAGGAGTAGATCACTGGACAGCGGTCAAAATTATCCTTAGAGGACTAAGGAAATATTTCTTGATTATGGAGGTGATAAAAGAGTTTGTCGTAAAGAGTTACATCGATGCAAGCTTTGACACCGACCTGGATGACTCTAAGTCTCGATCTAGATACATATTGAAAGTGGGAGCTATTAGCTAGAGTAGCTCCGTGCAGAGCTTTGTAGACATAGAACTTTGCAAAATACTTACGGATCTGAATGTGACAGACCCGTTGACTAAAATTATCTCACAAGCAAACATGATCACACCTTAGTACTCTTTGGGTGTTAATCACATAGCGATGTGAACTAGATTACTGACTCTAGTAAACCCTTTGGGTTTTGGTCACATGTCGATGTGAACTATGGGTGTTAACCACATAAAGATGTGAACTATTGATGTTAAATCACATGGCGATGTGATCTAGATTATTGACTCTAGTGCAAGTGGGAGACTGAAGGAAATATGCCCTAGAGGCAATAATAAAGTTATTATTTATTTCCTTATATCATGATAAAGTTTTATTATTCATGCTAGAATTGTATTAACCGGAAACATGATACATGTGTGAATACATAGACAAACAGAGTGTCACTAGTATGCCTCTACTTGACTAGCTCGTTGATCAAAGATGGTTATGTTTCCTAGCCATAGACAAAGAGTTGCCATTTGATTAACGGGATCACATCATTAGGAGAATGATGTGATTGACTTGACCCATTCCGTTAGCTTAGCACTTGATCGTTTAGTTTGTTGCTATTGCTTTCTTCATGACTTATACATGTTCCTATGACTATGAGATTATGCAACTCCCGTTTACCAGAGGAACACTTTGTGTGCTACCAAACGTCACAACATAACTGGGTGATTATAAAGGTGCTCTACAGGTGTCTCCGAAGGTACTTGTTGGGTTGGCGTATTTCGAGATTAGGATTTGTCACTCCGATTGTCGGAGAGGTATCTCTGGGCCCACTCGGTAATGCACATCACTTAAGCCTTGCAAGAATTGCAACTAACGCGTTAGTTGCGGGTTGATGTATTACGGAACGAGTAAAGAGACCTGCTGGTAACGAGATTGAACTAGGTATTGAGATACGACGATCGAATCTCGGGCAAGTAACATACCGATGACAAAGGGAACAACGTATGTTGTTATGCGGTTTGACCGATAAAGATCTTCGTAGAATATGTGGGAGCCAATATGAGCATCCAGGTTCCGCTATTGGTTATTGACCGGAGACATGTCTCGGTCATGTCTACATAGTTCTCGAACCCATAGGGTCCGCACGCTTAAAGTTTGATGATGGTTATATTATGAGTTTATGTGTTTTGATGTACTGAAGGAGTTTGGAGTCCAGGATGAGATCGGGGAAATGACGAGGAGTCTCGAAATGGCCGAGACATAAAGATCGATATATTGGACGACTATATTTGGACATCGGAAAGGTTCCGAGTGATTCGGGTATTTTCGGGAGTACCGGGGAGTTACAGGAATTCGTATTGGGCCTTAATGGGCCATACGGGAAAGGAGAGAAAGGCCTAAAAGGGTGGCTGCACCCCTCCCCATGGGCTAGTCAGAATTGGACTAGGGAGGGGGGGCGCCCCCTTCCTTCCTTCTCCTTTTCCCTTCCCTTTCCTTCCCTCCTACTCCTACTACATGCAAGGGCTCCTAGTTCTACTAGGAAAAGGGAAATCCTACTCCCGGTGGGAGTAGGACTCCCCTAGGGCGCGCCATAGAGAGGGTCGGCCCTCCCCCTCCTCCACTCCTTTATATACGGGGGCAGGGGGCACCCCATAGACACAACAATTGATCTCTTAGCCGTGTGCGGTGCCCCTCTCCACCATAATCCACCTCGGTCATATCGTAGCGGTGCTTAGGCGAAGCCCTGCGTCGATAGAACATCATCATCGTCACCACGCCGTCGTGCTGACGGAACTCTCCCTCAAAGCTCGGCTGGATCGGAGTTCGAGGGACGTCATCGAGTTGAATGTGTGCAGAACTCGGAGGTGCCGTGCGTTCGGTACTTGGATCTGTCCGATCGTGAAGACGTATGACTACATCAACCGGGTTGTCTTAACGCTTCTGCTTTCAGTCTATGAGGGTACGTAGACAACACTCTCCCCTCTCGTTGCTATGCATCACCATGATCTTGCGTGTGTGTAGGATTTTTCTTTAAAAATTACTACGTTCCCCAATAGAAAGTGTGTCCGGCCAGAGGGACCGGGCGTGTTGGGTAATGTGGTGCACCACTATAGGGAAGTTTATCTATTCGAACAGCCGTGTCCCTCCGTAAAAGGACGACCCGGAGTTGTATTCCAACCTTATGACAACTAGAACTGGATACTTAATAAAACACACCCTTTCAAGTGCGAGATACAACCCGGTGATCGCTCTCTCACAGGGCGACGAGGAGAGAATCGCCAGGTAGCATTATGCTATGTGATGATACTTGGTTAACTTACCATCTACTCTCTTCTACTGCCTCAAGATGGAGGCTTCTAGAAGTGTAGTCTTCGATAGGACTAGCTATCCCCCTCTTATTCTGGCATTCTGCAACTCAGTCCATAGATACTATCCATTTCGTCGATACCAATGCATACGTAGTGTAGATCCTTGCTTGCAAGTACTTTGGATGAGTACTCACGGTTGCTTTGCTCCCTCTTTTCCCCCTTTCCATTCTTCTCGGTTGTCGCAACCGGATGCTGGATCCCAGGAGCCAGACGCTACCTTCGACGACTCCTACTACAGCGAGGGTGCCTACTACTACGTGTAGGCCGCCCCGACGACCAGGAGTAGTTTAGGAGGATCCCAGGCAGGAGGCCTGCGCCTGTTTTGATATGTATCCCAGTTTGTGCTAGGCATCTTATGGCAACTTGTTTAACTTATGCTGTACTCAGATACTGTTGGTTCCGCTGACTTGTCTATGATCAAGCAGTTGTATTCGAGCCCTCGAGGCCCCTGGCTTGTATTATGATGCTTGTATGACTTATTTTATTTTTAGAGTTGTGTTGTGATATCGTCCCGTGAGTCCCTGATCTTGATCGTACACGTTTGCATGTATGCTTAGTGTACGATTGAATCGTGTGCGTCATAGAAAAGTAGATACGTTGGAGACGTATCAACTCCCCCATGCTTAAACCTTTGCTTGTCCTCAGGAAATTCAATTGATAAACTGAAAGTGAAAAAGAAAAACTTTTACGAAATCTTTTGCTCTTGTTTGCATAAATAAGGTTAAACAACACCCAGGTTTTCAGCCAACATTATAACTAACCATGTCGACGATAATATTAAAAATTATATTAACTCATATCAATGACATAATCAGCTAGCAAGCAATAATAAGACATCTCAAATGGCAACACGTTGTCAAAACAACCATGATATAATATGACAATAGTGGTATTTCACTAGCCCTTTCTGAGACTGCAAAACATAAATGCAGAGCACCTCCAAAGTCCAAGCAACGACTAAACATTGTAATTATTGGTAGAAAAGATCCAGTCATGATGCACCCAACATTAGCTACACACAATGCATAAGCATGACAACAATTCTCTCAGGTTCTGGCACTTGTTTTAGAAGGTGATGACACAACATAAAAGTAAATAGATAGTCCCTTCGCAGAGGGAAGCAGTGATTTGCAGAGGTGCCAGAGCTCAAGTTTTAAAACAAAGGTAAATGATATTTTGAGACATGCACCCTTCTTGTTTACTTCACGACCATCAGTTGTATTCCCAAGAGATAAAAGTAAAGGTTTTGACTCCATTGGGAGTTTTTGTTTGATTATTTGTAAGCTTTTTCTGTTTGCAGTTTGGGACTGGGCATCCCTATTACTGCCCTTTTCTTGTGCGATGGCGAGTGAATAAACACTCGACCTAAGAATAACCCGCTTAGCATGGAAGATACCAACCACCTCCTATTGTTCCATGAACGATCCAGACACACAAAAGGATATTTATTAGAATTTTTTTAGAGGTGGCACATACAAATTTACTTAGGACGACATGGTAATACCGCATATAGGTAGGTATGGTGGACTCATCTGGAATAACTTGGTTCAAGGTTTTTGATGTAGAAGCAGAATTCCCAGTTAGTACAGGAGAAGGCTAGCAAATAGATTGAGAAGCGGCCAGCTAGAGAGCAACAACGGTCATGAACATGCATTATGCATAAGTAACATTGGACACTAGCATGCGTTGGATATGAACACCATGAACATAAATATCATAGAAGCTATGTTGGTTTTGATTCAACTACATGCATGAGCATGTGCCAAGTCGAGCCACTCGAACATCCAGAGGAGGATACCATATCATCATACTACATCACAATCATTTTAACGCAATGTTGATATCCAAGATAAATCATTATCCACTCCTAGCTACTTATGCATGGAATGAGAAACAATAATCTCTAATTGTCATAGCAAACATGTTTAATCATAATGGGATGAAGCATGGATACTAGGTTGAAATATTTACAAAAATAGAACAAGTTGAGTTCATACCCGTTTCTCTCTGCCACGACCAGTTCATCAAATATCGTCATTATTGCCTTTCACTTGCATGACCGAACGATGTGAAAATAATAATAGTGCAAGAGTGCCATGGACTAAGCTGGAATCTGCAAACATTTTATTCAACAGGAGAAGACAAGGTAATATGGGCTCTTTGTCAGATAAACAATTATGCATATGAGAGTCACTCAACATTTTCATCGTGGTCTTCTCCTCGGTATGACTCGAGTAAAAATAAAAGAAAATCAGAGAAACACACTGAAATATTTTTGGAGTTTTTGGTTTTCTTGAACAAGCAAATAAAAGGGAAAAGCAAAAAGATAAAAACTATTTACACAGAAAAACTCCCAACAAGCAAAAGAAGAATAACTAAATCTTTTTGGGTTTCCTTTTTAGCGCTACAGCTAAGCATGCATAGAAAGTAAACTAACTATAACGATTTTTTTTGGTTTTTCTAAGGTTTTTCAAACACACAAGAAGAAAGCGATAAAATAAAATTAAGCATGCATGATACAATGAAAAAGTGTGGACACCGACAACTGGAATGAGATGTGTGAACATGAATGTAATGTTGGTGAGAAACACATACTCCTCCAAGCTTAGGATTTTGGCCTAACTTGGTAATTAATCAGTAGCCCGGATAGTAGTTGGTGTGGTAGCTCATGGAGGCTCTCAGTGCGGATGCCTTGGCTTGCCGTGCCGCCTCAACTGCTGCGTTGTGAGCTCGGGCCTCGCTCTCAAGAACAAAATACCTTCCCTTGCTGTGATAATCAAAGAGAGCAGGTGTAGGCAAATATGTGTACACCACATATGCTTGGTTAAACAATAGTTTATAGGTGAAATTATGAATATCTCCTTTAAGGATCTTATGATTTTTCATAGCATCAAAGTCTAAATACTGCGTGGGTAGGATAGGGTCAATGGGCAAAGGTGAAACACCCAACTCTCTTGCTAAATGCGTGGCATAAATTCCACCATAGAAATATCCACTATTAGCGTTATGTTGCAGCGTGCGTGCAACAATCGCCCCAAGGTTATAACTTCTATCACCGGTGAGGGCGGTGCGTATGAGGCTCAAGTCTGGAGCACAAAGTGTACTACAATCTTGCTTTGCTACGATACATTTCCCATTAAATAATGCAAAGTACTGAATTGCGGGAAAATGAATGCTCTTTATTCTACCTTGCACCACTCCCCTCGTCTCACGGTAGCAAAGACTAGTCAAAAATGATTGGTACCCAGCCCTTGGTGGTTTGTTAAGTGAACCCCAGAATGGAATTTTGCAGTGGTGAGCAAATCTTTCTAGTGATATGGTAAATGGATTTTCATAAAGCTTAAATGACACCCTAGACTCACGGGGATGGAATTTAAATCCTTTGACAAATGATTCAGTGAGAGTGTGGTGTTGACCGCACTTATCGGAAATGTAGGGACCGAGACCAGCATTGTGAACATATTGCTCAAATTCCTCCTTAATGCCCACACACACCATATATTCATCGCTAGGCCATAAGCATGTTTTGGTGGCGGCATCTCGTATAGAACTTTCACTTGGTTCAACATAAGACCGACGAATGGAGCTGTCACTAGAAGATGCCCTCGAGGATCTCCTCCTCGAAGAACTCCTTCCAAAAAGGTTCATCATGTTCGCGTACAATTTTCTGAAAAATTTTGTGTGACAAAAATTTATCAACAAAACTTTATAAGATTCATAGCAACTACTCATAGGGATACATAGAGGCCATAGCAAGCATTCAAACTACTTAGAACTCTAAGAATTCAACATGCAAGCTCATCTACAATAGCACCAAGAGTAGCTAATTTGTTCAAAATATAAGCAACTAAAACAAAAACTAATTGGACAAACGGAGGAGTCACATACCAAGCAACAATCCCCCGAAACAGTTTCGGAAATAGAGCTTCAAGCAAAGAGATTGAAATTCGTGGGTTTGAGAGCAAGAACATGAGAGAGAGAGAGCAATGTAGATTTTCTTTCTGGAGGTAGGTGATGATGTGGTATAAAGAGATAAGTGAGGGGGCCCACGTGGGGAACACAACCCACCAGGGCGCGCTTGCGGGTCCTGACGCGCCCAGGTGGGTTGTGCCCACTTGGTGCACCTCCCTCTGGTATTATTTGCACAAGAAATTCTTAAATATTCAGAAAAAATCGTGTTAAATTTTCAGAGCATTATGAGAACTTTTATTTTTGGGTCATTTTTTATTGCATGGGAAATTCATAAAATAGACAAAACATGGCATTTTATTTTATTTAACTAATAATAACAGAAAACAAAAGGTAGGGACAAAAGGTAGTGCTTATTAAATTCATCAACTTCATACCTCTCAAAAACGATCCATTAATAAGGTTGATCATGTCTTATTAATAACCACTTTTGATTAGCATGAAACCGAAGAACTTTCGTAAATCACTAAGTTACCTCAACGGGGATATGAATGTCCCCAACAATAAGCATTTCATATTTCTTTTTTTGACAGTAGGTAGAGGTAGTTGAAAACTTCCAATAGTGATTGTTGGAGATTTTTCAATAACATTAATACTATTCACTTGGAATTGTTTCTTCGGAAAGTGCACCGTGTGCTCATTACCATTGATATGAAATGTGACCTTGCTTTTATTGCAATCAATAATAGCCCCTGTAGTATTCAAGAAGGGTCTACTAGGATAATCGACATGTTGTCGTCCTCGGGCATCTCAAGTATAACAAAGTCAGTCAAAATAGTAACATTAGAAACAACAACAGGCACATCCTCACAAATACCAATAGGTATGGAAGTTGATTTGTCAGCCATTTGCAAAGATATTTCAATAGGTGTGAGTTTATTCAAATCAAGTCTTTTATATAAATAGAAAGGCATAACACTAACATCAGCTCCCAAATCACATAAAGCAGTTTTCACATAATTCTTTTTGATGGAGCAAGGTATAGTTGGTATTCCCGTATCTCCAAATTTTTTAGGTACTCCATATTTAAAAGTATAATTAGCAAGCATAGTGGAGATTTCGGCTTCCGGTATTTTTCTCTTATTGGTGATGATGTCTTTCATATACTTTGCATAAGGAGGCATTCTAAGGATATTAGTCAAGTGAGTACGCAAAAAGACTGGCCTCAGCATTTCAGCAAAGCGTTCAAATTCTTCATCATCTTTCTTTTTAGTTTACTTAGGTGGAAAGGGCATTGGTTTTTGAACCCGCGGTTCTCTTTCCTGACCGCGTTTTCTAGCAACAAAGTCTCTTTTATCATATCTTTTATTTTTAGGTTGTGGGTTATCAAGATAAACTGGAGGTTCTATCTCGACATCATTGTCTGGTTCTTCATTATTTGGTTGGCTATCTTCGTGAACCTCATCATTAACTTTTTTATTATAAGAAGGTGAGTGTCCACTACCAGGTTGAGTTTCAGCATCAGAGATAGAGACTTCATTATCAGGAGGTTTTTCTACTTCAGGTTCACTAGAGGCATGCAAAGTCCTATCATTTTCTTCTTCTTTTTCTTTTTCGAAGGACTAGGTGCATTAGTGTTAGCTTTTTGAGAGTCTTGTTCAATTCTTTTTGGGTGTTGACGGTGTCCTGGACTAGGGGGTACTCACCACGTCATCTCCCGATCTATTAGATTGGGCCGAGGACCCCCATGGCCGTATACTCATGGGCCAGTTCGGACAGCTGCCGCATACAAGGAATATTCCACAAGACTTGGCGATCAAGACTAGGACTCCTCCCCACCGGCGTATTCGGCTAGGACTCTTGTTATCCTAGGCCTCTTGTGCATTATATAAACCGAGGCCAGGCTAGTCGATAGATCATATACATACAATCATACCATAGGCTAGCTTCTAGGGTTTAGTCTCTCCGATCTCGTGGTAGATCTACTCTTGTACTACCCATATCATCAATATTAATCAAGCATGACGTAGGGTTTTACCTCCATCAAGAGGGCCCGAACCTGGGTAAAACATCGTGTCCCCTGCCTCCTGTTACCATCCACCTTAGACGCACAGTTCGGGACCCCCTATCCGAGATCCGCCGGTTTTGACACCGACATTGGTGCTTTCATTGAGAGTTCTGCTGTGTGATCGACAAAAGGATCGATGGCTCGCCGGCAGATCAACTGCGACTTCGGCGTCTCCGTCACCAGTTCGACTGGTCACCTTGGTTCGACCCAGAATTGCGCCCTGTGTTCGGATCAACATCTTCGGACGAGGGCCTTCATCAAACATCAACTCCGATCTCTATCAAGATCATGGAGGAATCATCTATGGAGCTCGGGGGCTCAACGTCAACATTGCCCTCAAGCGACCGTGCTGTTTTTTTTGGACAGCGAACTTGTATCTGCCGCCACCACCTCCTCGAGTATTGCTTTGATGATCGCGTTGGTGGAATTGTGCGGAATTGAGTCTATAACAACTCTGGAAAATTTTGTCGAGTTCCGCTGGAGGAATCTCTGGCAATCCACGATATACCGGAGCCCTGTCAAATTTGGATGGGAATTTGGATGAGTTTAGGGCGTGGTGTTCAGCTTCTAGCTCGGACGTCCTTTGGAAGATCCAACCGTTGATCGTCTGCGGAATTACTATATCTACCACCTCTCAAAATTTCAGCTCGATCCGACCGTCCAAACTCCGGGAACCTTCCGATTAGTGCATCACTTTTCGGATCTGTTTTCTGCGCGAAAACGAATCCGACCCGAGTTCATCTTTTTTATGAACGGGATTTCGGACATCCCTTTTGAAGGAAGTTTTGTATGGGGTATTGTGTTTTGTTCCCAAACACATCCCACTAACTTTAAGATCTTTTGAACATGATCTTCAACATCATGCTGGTGTCAACCAGTCCGGCAATATTACTCCATGGCTGCCGACCTGCGCTAGACACGTCGTCACTTTAGCCGAGCTCAACTTTTTCGGATCATCATCTCGGCAAGCCGAACAAGAGTCCGGCATCGCGAAGGATAAATCATCATCAACATCGCCGCTCCACGGATTACACGGAGCGGGCATACCGGCATCGCCGCACGGTCGCTTCATCAAGCCGGCATCGACCACGTCACGACCTGCATCGACAGGGCCGCACTATTGCTTCTTCAAGCTGGTGTCCATCACGCCGACCTACTTCGACTCATCAGCTGACGTCGAGGCTTTGACATCTCGGCTGGACCGGGGGCTTCGCCATCTCTTCAGTAACCTACTCCGGACACTTCGGCGTCACTAGCCGACCAGCTCCGTCACGTTAGCCGGGCCGAGGGCTTTACCTCGGCGAGTCAACCTTTACCAGCATTGCCATGCCGTCGTTTTATCGCCCATCAGGCAATGGGTGTGCGGAGGGAGTCCCAATTTTGGGAATCACCTTCCCTCAGATTGCTACAACAAATAAACCAGGTGCTATTAATCCTAGTATTTTTTGCTTGTTTGGGTTCATTTTTCTCAAGGAATTATTACTCTGGTTTGTCCATGATATGTACACAGGTCTATCAAATGGTGACCGCATTAACGAGGTCGCGTGGTGGTTCGATCAGTTTCCGTACATAGTCCAGCGAACGCCGCATCCGGAGCTCGGACCGACCTGTGAATTCAGGCTTTGCCACGCCTTTACTACATCACGCCGACGCCCAGCATCGACATTGACTTCGGCGCCAGGCCATATTTCTTCTATTCCTCACTTTGCATAAATTATTTATTATGCAACATTTTTTTAATTATCATTATTACTATTATCTCCGGTTTGCACTATTTTTTGTGCACAGAAAAATGATCCGGGGACTTCCGCGTCACTCTGCCGGTCTGCATTGACCGTGCTATGTCACCACTTCGGCGTGTCGAGCTCTCCGCTCCGCCACCTCGGGACCAGCTTGGGGGATGGAACCTTGCCCCGCATCAAGCTCGGACTGCGTCATCAATACCGAACACATTAACCAGCTAAGTTGCTTTCGTGCTCAAAGCTTTAATTTCTAACTTGCGTTCGATTCGACCAAGCATTATACTTTTTTGGAAAAAAGTTTCTTGTAAAAAATTTCCTTGTCCAAACTTTGTTTGTGATGCATAAATTCAAATACCTTCATTTGGGGGCTTCCTTCATGAAGCTTTTCCACTTGCATACGATTATACTTGTACGGCTTCGTTCCTTGTTCGTGTATTATGCCACAATATGCACCATATTGACTTAAGCGATTTGCAAGCTGGGTTGCCTCGCTCCTGTGTTTACCCCTACGTTCCCGATTGTTCGGATAGGGAGTAAAGGGAGCACCTCTGCGATTGTCATGATCGGGTCGCCCGAGCCGGACCTCAGACTGGGTGAAGCCGAAAGCTAGCGCTCTTATAGTTTTCAATGATGGTCGGCACACAACGGAACTCATGAGTACAAAAAATCTATTACACAAGTCTCATAATAACAATGAGCACCGAAGAAAGGTATCGGTGGAGGTACTATTTTCTTCGAAGATGCTTCTTACACTTCACGGTAATATAGCACAAGTTCCCTGAGCGCGCTTTGTGTGTTACAGCCTTATGGCCTGATTGCCTGGTTATTGGAAACACCGTCGATATTCTCGACCGATGGAGTACATAACACTTTTTGGTCCTTGACCGAAGAGGGAGAAGCTGACGGTCGGTTAAGACGCGTTTAAAGTTCGGTTGAACATAGATATGATATAAGTACTTCGGTACATGCAATCATTCTTCTACCCAAGTCACTTGGGGGCTCTTAAGTTTATTTGAGGCGCTTTATAATAAGTGTTCTTCTTCTTAGTCGTTGCAAAGTTTTATTATTATTATTATTTATCACTCCTTTTTTTGAGTGTGCGGTTACTAGCCGGGGAGCCTAATTTCTCTCTCAAAGCCGCTAGAGTTTAGTTTGCTAAACTGGCTTGATGAGAAGTACTCCGCCCTCGGGATAGGAGGTTGAAGCCGTAGGCTGACCCGCTCGAAGTCTTGAGATAGGATATATCATGTTAAAGCACGACAGAAGCACTTCTTTTTTCTAAGACCAACTTTCGGATTGGCACCGAACACTTGATATTGTTCGGACGTCATGTTTTTACTGACGTTTCTTGGTTTTCCAAGCTTTTTGGCACTTTTAAACTATTTGTGCTTTTCCAGCATTAGTCTCACAGTGCAACGCCGGACACTATTAGGGATTCGGCAAAAACATTCTCAGATATTGCTATATATGCATCGGTTTCGAATTGTGTCTTCGGTCAATAGTTGGGTTGCCCGGCTCCTGTACTTGCTTCCTACGTTCCGGTTTGTTCGGCTAGGCGTGCAAAGGGAGAACCACTGCGATTGTGCTTCCAGCTCACATGGTTAAGCACCTCAGTGGAGAAAGCCGAAAACTGACTTTCACAAATAAGCGTAAACTGGTCAGCGATCCGATGACTATGTTAAATGATGGGCCGTTCATAACATTGGCCGAAGTGTTTACGGCTTGACCTCGACTGTCACCGAACACTACCGGGGGCTATTAACTGGCCTCCCAAACTAAATCCTCGATATTATGCTCTTACATTAGAGCTGAGGCTGCATGATCATGCTTAGTATGACAACCCAAAGAAAGGAACCGATAGCGGGACTATTTTCTTTGGAAGACATTTTCTTATGTTAAACAGTAATATAACATATCTCTCTGCGTACCTTTGTTCATAAAACCGTATGGCCACATTGCCTTGTTTGTCGTAAATCTTTTCCCTCATAAAGGCTTTATAAAGTAGGACAAACACTACTTGGCTACTAGCCGAGGAGGTGGAAGCCGATGGTTGGTCAACAAAGTTTTGTACAATGCGGATCCAAGCATTAATGACGTAAAGTACTTGGATACATAGAGTCATTACACATAATTTGTGATTTTACTATGGATATTGATCCTTAATTCGGCCACCCGTGCCCGCATTAAGGCTCGGGGGCTACTGGGCTTCGTCCTTATTATTTACAAATATTAAAGGGGCACATCGATCCCCTGATCTGGTGTTGCCACCCGACCAGTGTCTCGGGGGCAACTGCATTGCCTGTTCAATGCAGAAAATTTTAAGTGCAATACAGTTGCCGAGGAGATTTTGATCCTCAGGTTGGTCGGCCGCACCCAACCCGAGTCTCGAGGACTAAGCATGCCGCTTTTTGTGTCCCGAAGTATTCTGCTGAGCTAGGACTTGATCCTCAGGCCGATTTTGCAAATCAACCTGAGTCTCAGCGGCTACTGGGATCAGCGGTCTTATGTCATCCTTCAGGTGCATCTCAGGTTTTAGACCGATACACACCTTGAGGGCTACTGGCCATATATCTCGGCAGAGAATAAATTGCAATAATAAAAAATATTGACAAAAAATCGGCCCACAGTCGGGGTGGTGCACCACCTCGGAAGCAGTCCGGCATAAAGCTCGGGCGCTAGTGGCTGGCTCCATAGAGGGCATTTCCGGCATTAAGCTCGGCTAAACTCCTTCAACTTTTTTGAACCAAGGTGATATGACACCTCGGATATAGTCCGGCGTTGGAGCTGGGACACTGTCCGGCGTTGGAGCTCGGATATAGTCCGTCGTTGGAGCTCGGATACATAGTCCGGCGTTGGAGCTCGGATACATTCCGGCGTTAGAGCTGGGAAGCGGTCCGGCATTGGTGCTCGGCTGCAAAAGATACCTCGAATGCAGTCTGGAGTTGGAGCTCGGACGCAAGAGGACGCTGCCGCCTGGGAACAATTTCAAACCCGAGGTGTGGCATAAAAATAACAAGGCATTAATAAAGGCCAGAAACTTAAAGGGGCTCCTCGGATACCCAACATGTAAACTCGCCGAATGCATTTCGGTGATCCTCAAGATCGAAGATGAGAAGATTTGTTGAACCAGTTTTCAAGACCGTCAACCGAAGATGAAGAACAGTTCGGAAGAATCGAGGAGCATCCCTAACTTGAAGACCGGTTCTGGGGGCTACTGACGGTGTCCTGGACTAGGGGGTACTCACCACGTCATCTCCCGATCTATTAGATTGGGCCGAGGACCCCCATGGCCGTATACTCATGGGCCAGTTCGGACAGCTGCCGCATACAAGGAATATTCCACAAGACTTGGCGATCAAGACAAGGACTCCTCCCCACCGGCGTATTCGGCTAGGACTCTTGTTATCCTAGGCCTCTGGTGCATTATATAAACCGAGGCCAGGCTAGTCGATAGATCATATACATACAATCATACCATATGCTAGCTTCTAGGGTTTAGCCTCTCCGATCTCGTGGTAGATTTACTCTTGTACTACCCATATCATCAATATTAATCAAGCAGGACTTAGGGTTTTACCTCCATCAAGAGGGCCTGAACCTGGGTAAAACATCGTGTCCCCTGCCTCCTGTTACCATCCACCTTAGACGCATAGTTCGGGACCCCCTACCCGAGATCCGCCGGTTTTGACACCGACAGGTGTCCTTCAGGATAAAGTGGTTCCTGAGTCATTTTACCTCCTCTAGTTGCAACTCTAACAGCAAAGTCATGTATGTTATTATTCATTTCATCTAGCGACTCTCTTTGAGATTTAGCAACTTGTTCTAACTGGGTTTGAACCATAGAAGCATGTTTTCCAACACCTCTAACATCATTTGAGATTCTAAATAATAAGTCACTCAAGTGAGCAATCATATCAGAGTTGTATTTCAATTGTTTCATAACATTTTCATTGAAGTGATCTTACTTTCTAATGTAGTTTTCAAACTCATAAAGGCATTGGCTAGGGTGCATATTGTGACGATTGTCATTATCATTGGATTTCATTAGAGAATTTACCTCTACCACCTTAGGTTGTGGTGCTGTATTAAGCCCATGTATTTCTTCAATAGGAGGTAAATTTTTGACATCCTCAGCTTTAATACCGTTTTCTTTCATAGATTTCTTTGCCTCTTGCATATCTTCAGGACTGAGATATAAGATACCCCTCTTCTTTGGAGTGGGTTTAACCAGTGGATCAGGAAGAGTCCAATCATCATAATTTTTCAGTATGTTATTCAATAATTCTTCAGCTTTCCCAACAATTCGTTCCCTGAAAACACAACTATCTAGGAAATCCCTAGAAGCATCGGTTAGTCCATTATAGAAGATATCAAGTATTTCATTTTTCTTAAGAGGATGATCAGGCAAATCATTAAGTAATTGGCAAAGCCTCCCCCAAGCTTGTGGGAGACTCTCTTCTTTAATTTGCACAAAGTTAAATATTTCCTGTAAGACAGCTTGTTTCTTATGAGCAGGGAAATATTTTCCAGAGAAGTAATAAATCACATCCTGGGGACTACGCACACAACTAGGAGCAAGAGTATTGTACCAAGATTTAGCATCACCCTTTAATGAGAACGTAAATAATTTGAGAATATAGTAATAGCGAGTTTTCTCATCATGAGTAAAAAGGTGGCTATCTCATTCAACTTAGTAAGATGTGCCACAACAGTTTCAGTTTCATAACCATGGAAAGGATCAGATTCAACCAAAGCGATTAACTCTGGGTCGACAGA